>NC_081841.1:95992200-96678088 GCF_963259705.1 Myotis daubentonii | reverse complement strand
TGAGAGAAATTAATTGTTGGTGTAGAATTTTAAAACTAGTAAAGCTATCTTGCAAGGATGAGGGTAAGAAGAAATTCTTACAAACAAAACAAAATCTAAGACAGTATATTATCAAGATACCAGCACTAATATGCAATAACTTAATCAATAAAAATATTAATAAAAAGTGTGCAAAAAAAAGATACCAGCACTAGCCCTGGCCAGGTGGCTCAGTTGGTTGGAGTGTCATTCCCTACACCAAAAGGTTGCAGGTTCCATCCCCTATAGGGCACGTATAGGAGGCAACCTATGGATCTCTCTCTCTCTCTCTCTCTCTCTCTCTCTCTCTCTCTCTCTCTCCTTCTATCCCTCTCAAGGCAATAAACAAATCCTCCAGTGAGGATTTTTTAAAAAGATACCAGCACTAAAGAAACTTCTAAAAGGATGGAGAAAAATGACCCCTGAGGGATGGTCAGAGATATAAAAAGGAATGGTGAGCATATAACACTTTGTAAATCTATGGCTTATATAAAATAACAATAATCATAGCATATAAATAATGATTTTACAAAAGTAACTAAAATATTGGGTAATAAAAGTCTGTAATTGGGAAAGGAGGTGATTGAAACTCATGTCAGCATAGTAGGAAAGATTAAAATGTTGTACTTTAAACTCGGTTAAGTTCAACATGCATGATAAAAGTCTATTTTTTAGTACCTAGTCTGGAGTAAGAATTACACTTGTATATAAGGAGGCATATATAAGAATGTTCATGGTAGCATTGTTTGAATAGCAAAAAAATTGAAATAACTTAAGTATTAATATATCAAGGGCTCTATAAGTATAAATTAATTTTAAAATATTTTAAGGCAGTAAAAAAGAACACAAAACTGCATGTTCTTCGGGGGGAAAGGAACCATGTCTGCCTTACACACCTCTGCACGGTCAGCCCAGAGCACAGGACGGAGGGGCAGCGACAAGAATGTGCTGTTAACAGAGCTTTTATCTAACTGGTATGATGATAAATAATCTTATCTTTCTCTTACTTCTCTTCACTTAAGCTTTTAGATATAACATTTATACTGGTAAGAGTAAACTTTTAAAATAATGTCACATGTACGTCAGGAATTGCCCCTTCCTAATTTCTATCTTGCCCCATCCCCTTATGTAACCCAGAACCCAGGTGCAAGGCCCAGACTCACCATTTCGTAACAGCTGCACATCATCCTCATGTATGGAATGCAGGTTTATCTTCTTAGCTATTAATGCTAAAGACAGAACAGATGTAAAGTCCATCCAGAATTCCTGAGCCTTTGGGCCATCCCTTTCCCCAGGCTCGGTAGTGAACAAGGAAATTTATAAAATGATTTTAGCAAGGAGTGTATGTAAGAGATGCCTTGCTGCCTACATGTCAGTGTCCTAGTGAACGAACAGCCCTCAGAGCAGCTGTGACCCAGCTGATAAGTGGAGCCTGCGCCAAGGATGTTAAACTTCATGGGGCTCCTACTCCAACAGAAAGATGGACAGGGGGCACTAGGCAATAATTTGCAAAAATAAAATATGGATGGGAAATAAACAGGACAAAATACATAACCTAGCTGTTGATTAAAAAAAAAATTTACCTAAACAACAAGCTTCTTTGTTTTCACCTATCAAATTGGTAATGATTTTAAAAACATATTACCTAGGGTTGCCAAATGTTTGGCGAAATGGATACTCATATACATACTGGTGACAAGAGAAAAGGAATCTAACTTTTTAGAGGGCAGTTCCAAATCCTTAAAATTCTGCATACCCTTTGGGTCCAGCAACTCTACTTTTAAGCAATGTATCTTAACAAAATAATCATGATGACATGCAGAGATTTAACCACTATGTCCCTGTCTATAAAAACAAAAGATAACACAGTCTCAATATTCAAAAATAAGGACTGGTTTCATAAATCCATCTATACAATGAAATTAATATTATGTAGTCATTAAATATAATGTTGATGAGTATGTAATGCATGTCTTTGTGATGGAGCTGTCTGTGTACCAAAGTTTATTTTTAAACAGTTTGCCCTAACTTTTTGCTCCCAGGTTCCATTCTGGTCAAGGGCATGTACCTTGGTTGTGGGCACATCCGCAGTAGGGAGTGTGCAGGAGGCAGGTGATCAATGTTTCTCCCATTTTTTTTTTTGTTTTCTTTCTAAATCTCTATCCCTCTCCCTTCCTCTCTGTAAAAAATCAACAAAAATATTTAAAATAATGAAATGAATGGAAGTTCTATAGCTCTGCTCCAGTGGGTCAGTGATTGAGCATCGATCCAGGACCCAAGAGATTATGGTTCAATTCCCAGTCAAGACACCTACCTGGCTTGTGGGCTCAATCTCCAGTAGGGGGAATGCAGGAGGCAGCCAAGCAATGATTCTCTCTCTCCCTTCTTCTCTCTCTAAAATCAATTAAAAACATATATTTTTTTCAAGTACTATATATATGTGTGTGTGCATGTGTGTGTGCGCATGTGTGTGTGTATGTGTGTGCGCGCAAGCACGCACGTGTCTGTGTAGCATATTTTTAAGAAAAATAATTCTATGGTGTTAGTAGTGGTTAAATCCAAATGATGTAAGTTCTGGCATTACTCATTGTCTTCTTTCAGCCAGTCTGAATATTTTATGCTTTCTAACAAAAACACATACAATTATTATAGTTTAAAACAAAAAATATTTTGGGAAATCCATGGGGTTCCAGTTGAAGCAACAGCTTTTTCCTTCCAAATGCATACATTTCTCTTTCTAACAAAGGAGCATGCTGACAAAGTGGGTAGATGCACACGGAGCCAGGACAAAGGCAAATAGCTTACTCCTCCTCCCCAGGCTTTTCTAACACAAATTTTGGATTCTGGCAGCACATCTCAAATCAGGTCAGAGCTAGGAAAGGATGTAACCAATTTCTTCATGCCATGGCTCTGGCTTAGCCCTTTAGTGAAAGGTCAAGGAGGGCTTTCCTGCTGGAGAGAAGGGAGGAATTGACAGGAGGGACCCCTTACCTATGAAATGGAGTGCAGCTGTCCGTAGGAAGGACTCGGAGCTCTTCAGGAAGCTGAAGCTCTGAAACAGTAACTCCCCCACTAATTGTCTTTTGCATGTATTCACCTGTGAAGTCAAAGAGGAGTAATGCTGACAAGGAGAGGGGGGCTGCTGGGAACTCTACTGAAGACCGTCTGGCAGCCTTGGCCCTCTCACCTTGTCCACAAGCAGCAGCATTTTCTGTCTTCAGTCCGCTTAAACGATTTGAACCTATACACTCAGACACCCACACCCCAGCAAAAGTGCAGACTAAGCAGGAAGTTCAAAAAGAGAATTTTGCCCCTTGGTACCAACATGATAAGGGAGAAAAGAACTGATGTAGAGCCAGGAGACCCATGTTTGAATACTGGCCCAGACACTGGCCTCAGTTTTTTCATCTGAAGTGTTGAAATAAAACCTGCCTAACCTACCAATGGCTCCACTGGGATAATGGATGTTAAAGTGTACATGGTAAAGTGCTCTATGTAAGGCATTCAAATTCATAATATTAGAATTACTCATGTAGTTCCTAACCTACTTGCGTAGCCCTTAAATGTTTACTTTTCAACAAGGATTCCTGCTCTATAGCCTGTTCTTGACTTCACTGAAGTCACTGAAGCTACAGACCGTTACCACCATGATTGTTGATCTCAAGCCCTGAGGACTCCTGTCTATATTTCTTCCTCTAACCAGAAGGCTTCTATCCCATTGGCATCTATTAACCTTGCATGATGTCCCTAGCCTCTGCGGCAGAGTTTGGGATGCTAAGAGGGTCAAATATGGAGATCCAGGGACTGGCATCCCAAATGTGGGTTCTCAGAGTTTGCTGATGAGAAGGAATGAGAATCAAGGAAAGGAAAGAATACATCTTCTGTCAGCCCTCTCCTCTTTGCCCACCAAGCCTGCCAGTGAGTCCATAGCATGCATATTGCAACCGGCTTCCTCAGAGACTCTCACTCACCAAATGGTTGCATGTTTCTTCCAACACCTGCATGTGATCACTGAGGGTGGTATGCTGAAACATCTGTGTGAAGGATGACCAGCCAATCACCTTAGTCCACTCAGTCAGGGCTGCTCCACAGGCCTATGGGATGGAGACAAGGAAATCCTAAGTCTCGCTCCTATAATTCTAGAGAGCTAGGCCTGACCATGAAACTAGCCCACAAGGGGTTTGGTTGGGATTAGTAGCTGGGATCAGGGGCCTTGATCGTGTGAAAAGATGTAAATAACTTCAGGGAGGAGGACCATATCTGTCTAAGACTGATGGCACCCAATAGAGGGTAAAAGTGCTCAGATTCAACACAGAAGATGATACCAAAGAGGTGTAGAGCAGCAGTTCTCAACCTGTGGGTCGTGACCCCTTTGGCTATCGAATGACCCTTTCACAGGAGTCGCCGAAGACCATCCTTCATATCAGATATTTATATTACGATTCATAACAGTAGCAACATTACAGTTATGTAGCAGCAACGAAAATAATTTTATGGTTGGGTCACAACATGAGGAACTGTATTTAAATGGCCAGAAGGTTGAGAACCACTGGTGTAGAGTGAATGCAGATCCCAGACCAGGCTCATGAAAGAGGACTAAAGGGAAGGGGCTGTGTTCTAGCAGGAAGGGGTTGTATCAGGCTGAGTTTGGCAGGGCAGAGATCACCCATACCTTGACCACCTCTGTGTTGTCGTCCTCTAAGCTAAGGAGCAGCGGGACTAGAAAACTGTACAGATGTTTCTTGATGTCATATCCAGGCCTGAATTTGTTGACTCGATGTAGCATGTGCCCAAGGGCAGAGATGGCTGTGATCCTCACCTGGTCCCTCTCCTGCCATGAAGAGCAAAATGCAGAATGAGGAGGCTAGGGTTTCCCTCTGACCATGCCTGGCTTGGCTTTCATACACCCACATTTCGTTTTTCATGTCCAAAGGACGCTGCTTTTACATACTGGAAAGGCAACATGATTTGTGGAGCTGAGGAAATCTCTTAGCCCCCTAGAGCTAATAAGCCTCCTAGAGTTATGGCACTGTGCTAGGGAAACTAAGATTATAATTTCAGTTCTGCCCTGGATCCTATCTATAACCTATCACTTTATTCTCTTCTGGGGATTTAGCTCAAGAATGCCAAATTTAAAAAAAAATTAATTGTCCCGGTTATGCTGTAATTGTTTAAATCTATCTTAGTTTGTGTTAATTAGCAAGGATCACAAATAGCTAAACTTTATACACTTTCAAGAGTATCTACACTAATAAAAGAGAAACATGGTAATTGGCGTACGACCGCTACCGTTTTCATTGGCTAATCAGCAAGATATGCAAATTAACTGTCAGCCAAGATGGCGGCCGGCAGCCAGGCAGCTTGAAACTAACATGAGGCTTGCTTGCCTCAGTGATGGAGGACTCCAACGTTCCCCGCCTGCGGCTGCAGGCCTCTGAGCCTGCAGTTTCAAACATTGTAACAGATACCACCGGACTTCAGCCAGCAGATTCACAACATTGTATGCAAAGGCCAGAAACCTACTTTCAGCAGTGGAGGTCTAAGAGCTGGAGCCAAGCCTCAAGCTAAAGCTGGCCCAGAATAAAAAAATAAAAAAAAGGAAAAAAGGAGCGTTTGGGAGTTCAGTCACCCCCAGCCTGAAAACAGCCTTCAGCCCCTCACCCAGACTGGCCAGGCACCCCAGTGGGGACCCCCACCCTGAAGGGTGTGTGACCAGCTACAAACATCCATCATCCTCTCACCCAGGCTGGCCAGGCACCCCAGTGGGGACCCCCACCCTGAAGGATGTGTGACCAGCTGCAAACAGCAATCATCCACTCACTCAGGCTGGCCAGGCACCCCAGTGGGGACCCCCACCCTGATCCAGGACACCCTTCAGGGCAAACCAGCCGGCCCCCACCCGTGCAACAGGCCTCTACCCTATATAGTAAAAGGGTAATATGCTCCCAGCACCGGGATCAGCGGAGCTGTGAGGCCTTCCGGCACTGGGATGAGCGTGACAGGGGGTAGCGCCCAAACCCCCTGATTACCCTGCAGCTCTGTGTGTGACAGGGTGCGGCACCCCAAACCCCCCCCCCCCCACGGGCCCTGCTCTGTGTGTGACGGGGTAGAGCCATAACCTCCCCATCGGCCCTGCCCTGAGTGTGAGAGTGGCGGTGCCCCAACCCCCTGATCGGCCCTGCTCTGTGGGTGATAGAGGGCAGTGCCCCAATGCCTCCCCTGCCCCCCAACGGGCCCTGCTCTGTGTGTGACAGGGTAGAGCCATAACCTCCCCATCGGCCCTGTTCTGTGGGTGATAGAGGGCGGCACCCCAACCCGCTGAGCTACCCTGCTCTGTGTGTGACGGGGGACGGTGCCCCAAATCCCCTATCGGCCCTACTCTCTGAGTGATGGGGGAGCTCCTCAACCCCCTGATGGGCCCTGCTCTGTGCGTGACAGGGGGGAGCTCCCAAACTCCCGGATGGGCCCTGCTCTGTGCATGACAGGGTATGGAGCCCCAACCCCCCTGATGGGCCCTGCTGTGTGCGTGACAGGGGGCAGCGCCCCAACCCCCTGATTGGCCCTGCTCTGTGCGTTATAGGGGGTGGCGCCACAACCTCCCCATGGACCCTGCCTTGAGTGTGACAGGGGGCGGTGCCCCAACCCCCCAATCGGTCCTACCCTGAGCATGACTGAGGGTGGCATCGCAACCTCCTGATCTGCCCTGCTCTGTGCATGACAGGGGAAGGCGCCCCAACTCCCCAATCGGCCCTGTTCTGAGCCCGACCAGGGGCTGCACCTAGGGGATTGGGCCTGCCCTCTGCCACCCAGGAGCAGGCCTAAGCCAGCAGGTTGTTATCTCCCAAGGGGTCCCAGACTGCGAGAGGGCACAGGCCGGGCTGAGGGATCCTCCCCTCCCCCCACGAGTGCACAAATTTTTGTGCACCGGGCCTCTAGTAGTATATATTAACTGTACAAATATTTTTAAAGCACCTATTATGAGATAGGCACTTACTAAATAGCACACATGATGGGACAAGACAGTTCTTGAATTTGTAGGATACGGAAAACAGATATTTTAACAAGTTGAATTATATTTTGCACAAAGCACATAATGGCTAAACAGAGGGATGATTCAATGTTTGTATTTTAATTAAAAAAAAACCCCAACAGGATCCAATAGAGTGGCGGAGTAGGTGGAAGTTACATCACCTCCTCCCAGGATCAAACCAGAAGTACAACTAAATTTTAGAACAATCAATCTAAGTAACCAATTGAAGTCCAGCTGAACAGAAGTCTTATGACCAAGGATTTACAGAAGAAGCCACTTGGAGACTGGTAGGACGGACTGAGGCTCAAAAAGAGGTGGCCCCACACGTGCAGCAGTAGAGAATCTGGAGAGATATTTCACCTACAAAGTCCACTGTCAGGATCAACGGGCTCAACGCAACACAGGCTCCCCAGCCTGGAGCACCACAAAACGAAGAGAAACCCACCTAATTCCTGGCTGTGAAAGTCATCAGAGATTCCATCTAATAGGGAGAGAAGGGAGTCTGCTGGAAACCCAGGAGCCCCCGTCAAAAGTCAGTGCAGAAAACGTCATTTGCAGCCACTCACTGTGGATTCCAGCAGAGGGAAGGTGGCTCAGAGCAGACTGGAGTCATACAGGGAGAGACTGGGATGTGTGGCTTCAGGGAGAGCTAAAGGGACAGCCACAAGGTCCTTGTGTTGAATCCCTCTCCCACCACAGTCCATAGATGCCATATTTCTTCGGTTGAGCATTCCCCTCCACAGGGCATCAACGTGGTGGAATGCATTAGTACTCCCTCCCAAATACCTGTATCCCTGCCCTGCCAAGCTCCCACCAGCCAGCCTGAGCTGGCAGTGCAGACATTCTTGGAGGGATCTTTAGGATGTGTAGGCAGACAAACGGGATGTCAGAGATTAAGTTCTGTGTCTTTAGGGTGAGGGTCATTTTCCCCCACACATGCTGACTGGAGCCACCATTGCTGTGGAAAGCTCTCTATCCACATGACCAAATATTGATCTGTTTTAGCCCTATAAACTCTGCTGGCCTCACCCTGATGACTCCCTCAGAACCCACCCAACCACAAATGTCTGTAGGCCCAATGCAGGTGGCAGCTGGCAGCTGGCCCTGATGTACAATGAGACATTTGCTGAGTGGCCTCAGAAGCAGTACTGGCTTCAGGTTTGTATATGTATCAACCTGGTGAATACCAGTGGCCCCAACATGAGAACCTACTTCAATTTGCATATTGCCAGAGGCAATTTCAGTGATTGGGCCTAACAGGAAGCCAGCAGGCACAGGCATATCTTGGAGTGCCTTGGGACTTTTGCTGACCCCTCCCATGCGTTTGGTGCTAGTGGAGCCTGGACTTGGCATGCACTTTGGCTCCTCCCATATGCACCCTTGTCTTGCAGAGGCTTCCACAAATTGTGGATTGTTTGTAGCTCCTAACAGGTAGCCCAGGGCCAGTCACAGGCAGCATCTGATATTCACCAGCACCAGAGTCCCTCCCAAGAGGCCTCAGGACCTGGTGGCAGGCTTCAGACCACCTTAGCCCCACAAGTGGCACATCCAAAGGAAGATTTTGGCAGATACCAGACCCTGCTGGGGTGAATTCTACTTCATGGGGTTAGTCCCTGCCCAGCAGCTCATACAGTGAGGTCAGGGTCAATCCTCACAGTCAGCCAGCCTGAAGGTTAACCCCACCCATGGATGCACCAACAGCAATAAGGCTCAACTACAGCCTGGCTAGTGTGCTTCAGTAGGTTGGTTGTCTTCCTGGGCACCGAAAGACTGTCAGTTCAATTCTTGGTCAGGCCACATGCCCAGATTGTGGGCTCAATCCCTATTAAGGGAGCGTGCAGAAGGCAGGTGATCAATGTTGCTCTCATACTGATGTTTCTCTCTCTCTTTCTCCCTTCTTTTCTCTCTAAAAATAAATAAAAACTCTTTTTAAAAATGACCCTACTACAACAGGAGGGCTCACATAACACACTCCCGGAACACCTTGCTCTAGTGATCAGGGAGACAGCAGTACCAAGCCCCACAGGACACCTATGAAATAAATACCAAGATTGGGAGACATAGCAGATCTACCTGATACAATGAAACAAATACAGAGAGGTACCCAACGTGAGAATACAAGGAAACATGCCCCAAACAAAATAACAGAAGAAATCCCCAGAAAAAGAACTAAAAACAATTAAGGCAAGCAATCTACTAAGTACAGAGTTCAAAACAATGGTTAAAAGGATGCTCCATAAACGTAGGGAAGAATGGATGAACTCAGTGAAAACTAGAAAAGATAGTAATAGGACACAGAAACTATAAAAAAGAACCAGTGAAAAATAAAGAATACACTAGAACAGGGGTGGGCCAACTTTTTGACTTGAGGGCCACAATGGGTTCTTAAACTGGACCGGAGGGCCGGAACAAATGCATGGATGGAGTGTTTGTGTGAACTAATATAAATTCAAAGTAAACATCATTACATAAAAGGGTACGGTCTTTTTTTTTTTTTCCAATAGTTTTATTCATTTCAAACGGGCCGGATCCGGCCCATGGGCCATAGTTTGCCCATGGCTGCACTAGAAGGAACCAACTATAGACTAAATGAAGCAAAGGATGGAATTTTCAATTTGGAAGATAAGGTACCTGATCAAGGTAGCATAGAATAGCAAATCAGAGCAGTGAGAAAAAAAAAGAGAGAGAGAATTCTTGTTGTTGTTAATCTTTATCCGAGGATATTTTATCTAGTAATTTTTAGAGGGAGTTGGAAGGGAGTGGGAGAGACAGAGGGAGAGAAACATTGGTGTGAGAGAGACACATGGATTGGTTGCGTCCCGCACACTCCCCAACCAGGGCCAGGTATTGAACCTTTGACCAGAATTGACCCTGTGACCCTTCTGTCCATGGACCTATGCTCTAAGCACTCAGTGAACGAGCCAGGGCTAAAAGAGAATTTTAAAAAATGATAATGCCATAAGGGGCCTCTGGGACAACATCAAGTATACCATTGTCTGCATTATCGGGGGCACCACAAGGGGCAGAAAGAAAGCAAGGGATTAAAAACCTATTTGAAGAAATAATGATGGAAAACTTTCCTAACTTTGTGAAGGAAAAAGACACACAAGTCCAGGAAGTACAGAGAGTCCTATACAAGATAATCCCAAAGAGAACCACGCAAGACACATCAAAATTATGATTTTAAAAAAACTCTCAGCACAGTAGAAATAGAGAGAACATACCGTAACATAATAAAGGTCATCTATCACAAATATGCAACTAACATCAAACTCAACAGGGAAAACCTAAAAGATCAGAAACAAGACAGAGATGTCCACTTCTACCACTCTTAGGCAACATAGTTCTGCAATCAGACAAGAAGAAGAAATAAAAGGCATGCAAACGGGAAAGAAATAAAACTGTCATTATTTGCAGATGACATGATACTCTATATTGAGAACCCTAAAGATTCCAACAAAATAGACTACTAGAATTTATAAATTAATTCAGTAAAGTATCAGGATACAAAATAAATATTCAGAAATCGATTGCTTTTTTTTTCCTTTTCAGTTGCATTTGTATACACCAATAATAAACTACCAGAAAGTAAACCTAAGAGAACAATCTCATTTACAACTGCATCAAAAATAATATAAAATAGCCGAAACCAGTTTGGCTCAGTGGATAGAGTGTGGGCCTGTAGACTGAGGGGTACCAGGTTCGATTCCGGTCAAGGGCATGTACCAGGGTTGCAGGCACATCCCCAGTAGGAGATGTGCAGGAGGCAGCTGATCAATGTTTCTCTCGCATTGATGTTTCTAATTCTCTATCTCTCTCCCTTCCTCTCTGTAAAAAATCAATAAAATACATTAAAAAATGATATAAAATAAAATACCTAGGAATAAATTTAACCAAGGAGATAGAAGAACCATACTCAGAAAACTATGGAAGACATTAAAGAAATACACTGAAGAAGATACAAATAAATGGAAGATTATACTTGATAGGAAAAATTAACAGAATTAAAATGTCCATACTACCTAAAACAATCTATACATTTAATACAATTCCTATCAAAATATCAATGTTTTATTTCCCAGAACTAGAACGAAGAATCCACAAATTTATCTAGAACCACAAAAGACCCCAAATAGCCAATAACAATCTTGAGAAAGAAATACACAGTTGGAGGTATCACGTTACCTGATATCAAAGGCCATAGTAATCAAAACAGCATGGTACTGGCAAAAAAAAACAACCCAAAAAATAAAACAAAGCAAAAAACAAATCAACAGAACAAAATGGAGAGTCCAGAAATAAACCCTCGCCTATATGGTCAAAGGAGGCAAGAACATCCAATGGGGGTAAAGACAGTCTATTCAATAAATGGTGTTGAAACAATTGGACAGACACATGCAAAAAAAGAGAAAGAAACTAGACCACCTTCTTACACCATACACAAGAATAAACTGAAAATGGATTAAAGACTTAAACCCATAAAACTTCTAGATGACAATATAGTAAAATCTCTGACACTTCTCTTAGCAATATTTTCCTTTCTGATATATCTCTTTGGGCAAAGGAAACAAGAAAAAATAAACAAATGTGACTACATCAATCTAAAAAGTTTCTGTACAGCAAAGAAAACCATCAACAAAGTAAGAAGTCAGTCCAGCCAGCATGGCTCAGTGGTTGAGCATCAACCTATGAACCAGGTAGTCACAGTTCGATTCCCATTCAGGGCACATGCGTGGGTTGCAGGCATGTAGACATGCAGGAGGCAGCTTAACAATGACTCTCTCATCATTGATGTTTCTATTTCTCTCTCCCTCTTGCTTCCACTCTTAAATCAATAAGAAAATATTTTTTTAAAAAGACAACCTACTGAATAGGAGAACATGTTCGCCAATGGGTTAACATATTCTGATAAAGGGTTAATATACAAAATTTATAAAGAATTTATACAGCTCAACACCAGGGGGAAAAATTGATTTAAACACTTCTCCAAAGAGGGCATACAGATGGAAAATAGACATGAAAAAATGCTCGTCACTAATCATCAGGGAAATGCAAATTAAAACCACACTGAAATATCACCTCACACAGTCAGAATGACTATCATCAATAAGTAACAATTATTGGCGTGGAGAAAAAGGAATTTTCATGCACTGTTGGTGGGAATGTAGATTGGTGCATGGAAGTGGAAAAGAGTATGCAGATTCTCTCTTTGGCCCTGACTGGGTAGCCCAGTTGGATAGAGTGTTGCTGACTATGGCAAGGTTGTGGATTGATCTCTAGTCAGGGCACCTACAAGAACCAACCAATGAATCCATAAAGAAGGGAAACAACAAAACAGTTTTCCCTCTCTCTCTTCTCTCTCTCTCTCTCTCTCTCTCTCTCTCTCTCTCTCTCTCTCTCACCAATACTTTTCTTTTTTAAAAGATTCTCCATTTTTAATCTTTTGCATTTTAATTATGTGTTTTGGTGTGGGCATCTTTGGGTTCATCTTATTTGGACCTCTCTGCATTTTCTGGACTTGTATGTCTGTTTCCTTCCTAAGTCAGGGAAGTTTTCTGGTGTTTTTTTTTTCAAATAGATTTTCAATTCTTTGCTCTTTCTTCTGGTACCCGAATGATACAAAGGTTGGTACACTTGATATCACAGAGGCCCCTTAAACTATCCTCAACTTTCTGTGGATTCCTTTTTCTTTTTGCTGTGTTGATTGGGTGTGGTCTGCTCCCTTATCTGCGAAATCACTGATTTGATCCACTACTTCATTCAATCTACTGCTAACTACTTCTAATGTATTTCTTTATTTTTCAAAGATTTTTAAGTTTATTTTTAGACAGAGAGGAAGGGAGAGGGAGAGAGAAGCATTCATGTGAGAGCGAGGCATTGATTGGCTGCCTCCTGCATGCCCTCTACAGGGTCTCAAGTCTGCAAACCGGGCATGTGCCCTGACTGGGAATTGAACCTACAACCTTTAGGTGCACAGGACACCATCCAATCAACTGAGCAACACCAGTCAGGGCTCTAATGTATTTCTTTGTTATTGTATGTTCATTTCCAAATAGTTCTTTTTTTATATTTTCTATCTTCATGGTTTTTGAAAATATATTTTTATTGATTTCAGAGAGAAAGGAAGAGGGGGAGAAAGATAGAAACATCAATGTTAGAGACAATCATTGATTGGCTGCCTCCTGAATGTCCCCCAATGGGGATGGAGCTCACAATTGGGGCATGTGCCCTGACCAGTAATTGAACCGTGACCTCCTAGTTCCTAGGTCAACGCTCAACCACTGAGTCATGGGGGTCAGGCTCTACCTTTGATTTTACATTTCTTCTGCATTAAAGTTCTCACTGAGACCATTTAGCATCCTAATAACCTGTGTTTGGAATTCTGCATCTGGTAGATTGCTTGTCTCCATTTTGTTTAGTAACTTTTCTGGAATTTTGTTCTGTTCTTTCATTGGAACATGATTCTTTGTCTCCTTATTTTGGCTGCCTCCTTGTGTTTATTTCTATGTATTAGGGAGGGCTGCTACATCCCTCACTCTGGTAGAGTCGTCTTATGTAGTAGGTGTCCTATGGGGCCCAGTGACACGGTCTCCCTGTTCACCTGAGCTGGGTGCTCTAGGTATGTCCCTTCTGTGTGTTTGTGTGCCTTCTTATTGTAGTTGAGCCTTGATTGCTGTTGGCACATCAATGGCATAGATTGACCTTCAGGCAGATTGGGTGTCATGACTCCAGTGGAGGAGCTATTGTGCAGGAGTGAACCTACAGAGCAGAATTTGCTTTAGCAGGACTCTGGTACCATGTGAGTCTGCCCTTTGAGTGTGTCATTATGGATGGAGTTGGGTGCTGCTCTGGTGAAGTCTGAAGCTGACCACTGGGTGTGTTGGTTCTGGGGCCTATTGAGAGGTGCAGGTGAAGGTTATCTGTTGCTTGTGACCTGCCTGGGGCCACCTGGTATTAGCTACAAAGTTTGCCGCTTGTGGTAGACTGGGAGGTGCCTGGGAGAGGCTAAGATGCAAACTGAGGCCAGATGCTGCTAGTGCCAGGCTTGGAGGTGCTTGGGAAGCGGGACAAGGCATGCCAGGGCCAGATGCTGCTTGTTTGGGGTTTGTGAACCTTTGAGATATTTCTAGGAATGTGGGCATATGCCAAGACAAGCTTTTTGTATGGAACAGTGTTATCGAGGTTAGTGGAGACTCAGATTTGATGCTTGCCTATACATGCACGGGGAGGGCTTAGCACAGGAACAGTAGCTTCTGTCAGCACTTCCTCTGGGAGACAGCTGCCCTTCCAGCCTTTCCCCTGAAGCCAGATAAGTCAGTTCTACCTCTGGCATCTTTTGAGGTACTGCCCCAGGGCTGGAGATCAGAGCAAGTGAATCCATCAGCGAGTAATTCCATGCAAAGGCCCTTTAAGAGCAATGCTTGGGATTCCAGGAGCCTCGCCCCCTCCACCTACCAACCCCCTAAACCCCCGCCTCACTGAGCCACCATCTCTACTGGTTTTCTTAGTCAGAAGTTAGGGACTTCTCTTGCCAGCGCTGGAACTGGAGAGCCTGGTGTGGGGCTGGGACTCCTACTCCACAGTGGGAGACTTCACAGCTGAGATATCTCTCCCAATCTTTAACCAGTACATGTGGGTTGTGGGACCAGCCCATTCCAGGCCTCTGCCCCTCCTACTAGCCTTGATGTGGCTTCTTCTGTGTATCCTTAGCTATAGGGCTTTTGTTCAGCTAGAGTTCAGGCAGGTATCAATGATGGTTGCTCTGAAGTTTAGTTGTTGTGGTCATGGGAAAAGGGGAGTACAGTGTTTACCGATGCTGCCATCTTGACTGGGAGCGAAAACTACAGAGTTTTAACAAAGCAAATGTATATGACTAGGTGAATGTTAAAGGAGCACCTAGAACCCAAATTTCACAGCCCTTGCCTTTCACTTTCTAGGCTCCCATTGTGTAGATAATGGTCACTTACTATTTTTCAGTTAGACAATAAATCTTGACTTCCCACTCCAGCAATAAGGAAGATAACCTGACAACCTTCCCATTATAGACATCTTAAAATGCAAAAGAAAATATACTAAGAAATATTTAAATAATTACAATTTCAAGAAAGGGAAATTCCCAGGGCCAAAGATAAAGAGGCTGCTGACACTCCAGCGCCCATGGGGTAGAGGGATATCACTGGTTTCTATGACCTAGGGGCCTGGCTTTTCCTATTGATTGGTCTCCCCAACCTACCCATAAGGCAACCAGAAACTGGGAAGAAAGCACCATAGGCTGACAGAATGCTCCAAGAGAAGTCGTCTAGTGAATCTCAAAGAGCCAGAAAGGGAACTCACACTGCTCAAAGAGAGGGGAAACCCCTCAGTTCTTTTTCTCCTACTTTTCTCTCATGCCACAGCCCCCACACAAACCAGGGGGAACCTATAGGAGCCAAAACTCTGAGGGAGGGAAACCTTACTTTCCCTTTGATGGAGCTGAGGCCCCAAGAGGATGGGCAAACCCCCATTTCTTTATTTCCCCTCTCTGCCTTCATGCCACGTGGCCCAAACGTAGGCACAGTCACAGAAGTCCCTGGCATTGCAGGCTAACTAAAGCCTCAGCTTTGTGGCCAAACAACTGGAAAAAGGGAACCCCAGGGAACTATAAAATCAGGGAGGTCACCGAGAGGGAGGACCTTGGGAAAATGAACATTCAAGGGGGCAATGGCTGGCAATTCAGACTGTCATTGAAATCACACTGTGCACACAGAAGGCTAGTCAGAACTTACAGCCTGAAGTTAAATAGGCCAGTTGCCTTCTAAAGCAAAACTATGAACATCCTCCTTAGGACTTCAATGAGACTCAGAGTCACATAACTTAATATTTATAAAGATACGATCAAAAATCACTCTGGCCAGTTTTTCTCAATGATTAGAGCATCAGCCTGTGGACCAAAGGGTCACAGGATCAATTCCTGGTCAAGGGCATGTACCTCCATTACATTTTCGGTCCTCTGCAGGAGCAGGAGGCAACCAATCTACTGTGTCTTTCTCATATCCATGTTTCTCTCTCTCTCTCTTTCTCTTTCTCCTTTCTCCCCCTTCCACTCTCTTTTATAAAAAAATCAATAGAAAAATTATCCTCAGGTGAGGATTTAAAAAAATCACTCTATATATTAAGAGCCCAGAAAATCTTGACTCACATGGGAAAAGCCAATTGAGATGAACCAGTTAAGATGAAACAGATACCAGTTAAGATGAAACAAATGTTGGAATTATCTGATATAAACCTCCAAGGAGTTATGATACAAAATACTCCAAAAACAACACTGAATAACCTTATAATAAATTCAGAAATAAAAGCCTCAGCAAAGAAGAAGACAAGATAAAGAAAAATGGGAAATATTTAAACTGATAAATACAAATTAGCAAAACACAGGTGGCAGAGGAAAGACACAGTGAACTTGAAGACAGATCAATAAAAATTTGCCAATCTGAACAACAAGGAGAAAAATTATTGAAAATGAACTGAATCTTGGGACCGATGGGACAAGAGCAAAAGGTCCAACATTTCTGTCATCAGATTTCTAAAAGGAGAGGAACATGAATGTGCTGAAAATGTTTTGGAGAAATAATGGCTACAAACTTTTAAAGTATGGTAAAAGACATAAACATAGAGATTTCAAAAAATTCAGGCTAAACCTAAAGAAATTCATGCCAAGACATCCTAAACTGCTAAAAACTAAAGACAAATGTGAGACAAAATAAAGACATTTTCAGACCAGGACTGAAAACATTTGCTATTAACAGACCCTCACTGAAGAAGCCACAAAGAAAAAAGAAGAAAATGAGTCTAGAAGGGAGGAGAGAGCTATAAGAAGGAAAGGTAAATGAGGAAATGTGTAAAAAACATATGGGAAAATCTAAATGAGTATTGACTATATAACATAACAGCAATGGTGGTGATTATATTAAAGACCACATTTGGAGATTTTAAAAGAATGTGAAACTAAACTACTAGACAATATTAATTAATAAAACGGGGGCGGTGTAATCAAGGTTCTAAGGTTCTTATATTGTTTGGATGAAGGGTAAAGATTATTTTTAGGCTTTGTCAAGTCAAATATACATGTTGGGTTTTAAAAGTAACTGAAAAATGGATGAATCATGGAGTGAGTGTCCAGGCTCTTAGAGATCATGAGGCTGATACAAAAATAATTGAAATCCAAGGTTCAAATATTAAAAATTGATAGATGCCAGAACAGGAATACTGTAAGTAAGCATACATCTCAAATGTGAAGTCCCTTCAACTCAAAATGGCTCTGACCTGTAAAGAGGCTGAGACATGGAGTGGGCTGTTTGGAAGGAGGGTAGAAGTTATGAGTTCTTCCCCCACTCTTTAAGTTTGCAGGAGAAGAGCGTTGGAGTCAGAACCAATTTTACATCAGTATGTCACATTTTCCCCTTCAGTGGCTCCTTCAGGAAATTTGTGGTAAGAGAGTAAGTGGATGAGTGCTACATCTGTATGTAATAGGGAATGAATTTTGCACCTGTCTAATGCACTGCTTCAAGTAGCCAAGTCTCCTTTTTTCTGCCCCTCAGTGATTTTAGCCTTCCACCAAGTCCCATAGCCCTGCCCCAGTGCCCTTAATTCAGCTTCCAGGGTTCACCTTCAGCCCCAGCCCATACTGTTCCCAACTAATCCTAGGGACTTAGGCCCATACATCATTGATGAGTGGACGCAGATGCTTGCAGATGCTGCAGAACATCGCCTTGACCTCTTCTCCATACGCATGTACGACCATGTTCCGTAGGGCCTTCACTGCCTGAACTGTCACTCGTGCCTCACTCTTCAGGAAGTCTCGCAAGGATAGAAACACCTTCTTCACAGACTCTGACTGTTTGAAAAAAGGCAGAGATCACTTTCCACCTGGGCATCATGCAACACTTTAGGGATAGGGTTTTGAGAAGACAGGTGGTGCCTAAAAGAAACAGACCTACGGAATCTAGGGGCTGGATGTGCAGAGGAAGTGGAAGGCTGGTGCTCTTGGTGTTTGGGAGGCCAGAATGCCAGGCTATAAACTGGATGTTGTACTGCCCTAGGATGAGGGGTTGGGAAATTTACTAAGCTCTGAGTAATTAAGAGACCCCAAGGGAAATAAATTAAATGGTTCAGAGACTAACATTTGATTCCCATTGGGCCCCCCACTTTTACTTGACTTTCATGCAGTGCCAGGTTACTGATTCCACGGAGTCCAATTTCTTTCATGATGAGGTTAGGCTCCTTGGTCCACTTGATTAGATTGCCCACAAAGTCTTGTCCCAGAGTCTCAGCCACTGATTGATGCCAGAGGAGCTGTGGAAACAAGGTGACTATAACCATGGATGGAGAAAAGGTCATGGGTACCTGGTACTTCCCTAGCTCCCCTCAGGCCCCATACTCAGGTAAGAACTGTGACCAGTTGAGAGCAGTAGTAGATCTATGCACATGGGGTAGAGTCTACGGCAATGGTGGATAGCACTGATAACTTTAGCATTTTGGGCCAGATCCTGGGATCCTAAAATCGTTCTGGGAGGACTAATGCCACTGATCCCCTCCTCAGGCTTTCCCTGCCTTTTTTATTTTTAAAAAAAATATATTTTATTGATTTTTTTACAGAGAGGAAGGGTGAGGGATGGAGAGTTAGAAATATCGATGAGAGAGAAACATTGATCAGCTGCCTCCTTCACATGCCCTACTGGGGATGTGCCTGCAACCAAGGTACATGCCCTTGATCGGAATCGAACCGGGAACCCTTCAGTCCACAGGCCAATGCTCTATCCATTGAGCCAAAGTGGTTAGGGCTTTACCTGCCATTTTTAAACCAGGCTCTGAAGTGGCAGGGAAGCAATCCCACTCAATTCTATTCTTTCCACTTTCTGGGGCAAGTTATTTAACATCTCTGTTAAATGTTCCTCAGCTACAGGAAATGAATGGCTAGGGCTGTGGTCCTCCCTCCAGGCTTTCACCTGTGCATAGACGGTCCTGGCCAAGATCCTCCGATGATTATCTCCGCTGTCAAGGAAGGTCTTGGCAAGCTTCAGAATTCGGTGCAGCATGACTACTTCACAGTTCTTCACAATGCCACTGGGGTGGGGCAGAGGAAGCCAAGAGTTGCTGGGTGGGGAGTGGGCAGTGGTGGAGGGGAGGTGGCAAGGGAAGAGTATGAACAGAACAGGGAAAATGTGAAGGCTGAGGTCTGGGAGATGAGCAAGGGAGGGTTAAAGTCTGCTGTATTTGAAAATTGGGATTGGGGGCTAGAGTGGTATTGGGCATGCTGGGGAAATGGTCCCACCTTGTCAGGTCCATGATGCCTCTGTAGTAAAATTTAGAGGAGGACAGATGATCCCAGCACTTATGCTCATCTGCATAGACCACCACTCCATCATATGCGGCTGCGAGCAACACAAGCTTCACCACCTCCAGGGCACAACTGAAGGCCAGTCGTCACGAGGTTTGTGAAAAGAAAGGAACAGAAGGATGGACAAGGTGTTATGCCCTAGTTTGCATCCTTGTCCTGGCAAGCCAGGAGACAGTTCTCTAATCTGGATCTGGTGCATAGCTGGATGCTGCTTTCCAGCTGATAAAAACCCATGGCTCTCTGAAACCCATCTCCAATTGTGTCTGCTCACCCCTTCAACCTTGGTGCTCATCCAAACACAGAGTCTTGTAAAAGAGACTATAGAGATGTGCTAGTGCCACAGCTTTCAAATTCAGCTCTCCAGAGTGTAGCAGGGTTAGGATACCTCTTTACCTCCACACACACGCACCTAACCAGAATGTCTCTGGTTACTGGTTTTATTTTTTTACTGTAAGATTTCACTTGAATAGAATTCCCTGAGTTTTTTAAAAAGGTCTGACAACCACTTATTTAGGAGTTCAACACCCTAAACTGCAGTAGTGAATTGCATGAGATGGCACAGTTAGTGACTAAGCTAAGCCAGAGGTGATCCAGATTCGAATGGCCACAGCTGCATGGAGAGAATTGAATCTTTCATGGGCCGAGTCATGAACAGAGACCTGAACCGCTGGGTGAAGCAGAGGAGTGCATGCAAGGAAAAGGGTAATGAGAAACTTGAAAACACTTGGGAACATTCCAGCATGTGATGTTGGGCCACCCACACCGACATTCTAGCTCTGTGCTGCTGTCAGTCTCTTCTTCAGCTTCCCTAGGGGATTGGCATCCAGTTGTCCAGGGCCCTCTGGAGTTGACTAGTCTCATTTCTCCATCACACCAGGGTTAGGCTTACCTACTGGAGTCAAAGGTCTTGCCTAAGCCCCCATCCTTCCTGTAGACCACCACCTTCTGGGGGGTATTTTGCTCAATCACCCAGAAGAGATGACATAGCACAGCCAGCAACAGCCGGGGGTAGAGTTCCAGGATGGCCTCCCGGCACAGAGTCCCGGATAGCATCTCACACAAGGCACACGCCGCCTGGGGAGGACACGTGGAAAGGAGGAAGCAGAATTGACTAGGTCTGGTAAAGACAGAAATGGTCCCACAATCCCACACACTGCCCCTCCCTGTCACTGCCCAAAGGTCACAGTGCACTCTGAGTGAGGGTTCTAAGAAGCCCTCAAAGACTGAAAGCCCACAGCTCATCCCTGGGGAAATGAGGGGCCACACACATGTAATCTGCTCTCTCTTTATTCCCAAACATTAAAAACAAAAAGGGAACCAACTCTAATTTTTCAGCAGAAAATAAATTGGGCCACCCAATTTCAGACAACAAAACTTCATCCTCTGCCCCAGCACCGCATGCCCCTGGCCAGGCCCCAGAAATATGGACACCAGACCCAAACTCGGGAGATAGAAAAAGCTGATTAACTCTGAACATCAGTTTCCTTGTCTATGAAATGGGATTGATTCCTGCACTTTCTACATCATGCAGTTCTTGGATGTATGTGCAGTATTCATGAGTCCAGTGTTAACAGTCTCCTCTTCACTGCTCCCTAACAACTGCTCGCACCCAACAGGTGCCCTTTAATCTTCGCCTCTGCACGCAAGTCCCAGACATAAGTCCTCCGCCCCCGCCCGCCCTCCCCATGCTGACCTCCACGGGCTGCAGGGCTATCTCCGTTGTGCCCTCTGTGGAGTGGTTTTCCAGGATGCCTATCAGCAGCTGCAGGACGTTGATTGTGGTCTCTCGCTCGGTGCCGAACACCTTCCACACGGCCAGAATGGTTCTGCAGGAGCCAGGGACAGCTATGTCATGGGCCCTGGTAATCATATGCTAGTACCAATCTGGTTTTGAGCCTATGAAGGGCCAGGTCTCAGGTTCTAGAGGGAGTGAGGCCCAAGAGGACTTGGCCAAAGAACATGAAGTTTGATTAGCATCAAGAAGAAAGCATCCTTGTGCAGTGATTTTTAACATGGGCTTGGGTTGGAGCAGGGGAGGGTTTACTGGGATGGAGTGTGCTCCTGGGTGTGGGAGAGGTACCTATCCCAAGGGAGGGGCCTGTTGAGCAGCAGGGGCACAATGCTGTGGGTGCTGTTGCCTGCCAGCAAGCACAGGGCCCGAAGGGTCTCCGCCTTGGTGCTGGGCTCCAGCTGCAATTTGAGCCTTTCCAGAATGTCCGCCACAATTTCCGAGACCTGCAGGGGAGAGCCAGAAAACCCCGTCAGTCCTTCTTGACTTCCTTCCTCCCTCCTCCCTCTCTACTGAGTCCTCAAACTCAAAGGGCCTAGTTGCAATCCTGTCCCTGACTCTCTTCTCAAGGCAGAGTTCCGGGGTGCCAAAGGCCAGAGCAGCAGGGCCCACAAAAGGGAGCTCAGGCCAAGGCCCACTAGAGCAAATGCCGGCCCAGAGCCCCAACGTCCAGAGAGGTGGTCTGAGGTTGCTCAGGAGACAGAAGACCCTCCAGAAAGAAAGCCAAAGCCCTGGAGGCACTCAGGCCTTTCCCTCCCAGCTAAGGTCAACTTCCAGCCCTGCAACTGCAGGGACAGTGGCACTGGATGTGGAAAGACCACAGGGTTCTCATCTGGTGCTCAGAGCTCTAAACTATGGACCTCTGGGAAGTCCATTTCCTTTTAATATCTCAAGGACTGTTTTGGTGCCCTTCCATTTCTGGTACCTAGGGCAAGCCAGTCACATAAATGAGGGAAGGCAATGGGTGTCTGGGGATTCATAGAGAGAAGGGGGTGGACAGCCCGTGACACATATAAAGGGGATGATGGCCACTAAGTACTATGTGATCCGATTTTAAAGTTGTTTTTTTCTTAGTGAAGTGAGGAACAGATTTCTAAATGCTGGGCCTTCCCATATTTATGCTAGCTTAAAAGAACATTTATGCATAGGTCAGTCATTCTGTGAGCTTCCTTGTTTCCAATCCACAGCCTTACCCCTTCGCATAGGTCTCAGCTCCTGACACCCCAGCGGGTCGGGGTGAGTCCCCCAACAATGCCTACACCCCTGCACATGGCTGTCATTACTGAGGAATTGGCCGCCCAGATAGGAGGCACTGCAGTTACAAGCTCAGGATTACAAATGTCAGAGCTCAGTGGACCACGGAGGAAATGTAGTGCAAGCCTACGTTTGAGAAGTGAATGAATTAAAGCCAGCTGAGGAGAGGGACTTGGCTACAGCCCTCTGGCTGCTTGGTAACAGAGCCAGGACATGAGCCAGTGCTCCTGACATTCAGGCCAGAGCTCCCACCCAGCACCACACTACCTTTATCAAATCTGAGCCCCGCTTTTTCATGACAGCGCTCATCAACTGGGCTGCCGCCAGAGACACCTTAGCCCTGCTGCCTGTCAGCTCCTCCATGGCTGTCAGCACCAGGTTGGTGAGCTGCCTCTGGGTGAAGTACTCTGCAAAGGCCTGCAACAGGGTGGGATCACATGGTGCGATGAGTCTGGATGCAGGGCTCCCCCTGCCCGAGACCGCCTGTGCCATTCCTCCTGGTGAGGGAGGGCTTCACTTGGGAGCTTCTGTGCTTCTGTCCTAGGCTTGTGCTGTCTGCCTAACTCAGCCGTGGGCAAACTACAGCCCGCGTGCCGGATCCGGCCCGTTTGAAATGAATAAAACTAACAAAAAAAAAAAGACCGTACCCTTTTATGTAATGATGTTTTCTTTGAATTTATATTAGTTCACACAAGCACTCCATCCATGCTTTTGTTCCAGCCCTCCGGTCCAGTATAAGAACCCATTGTGGCCCTCGAGTCAAAAAGTTTGCCCACCCCTGGCCTAACTCCTAGAAGACCCTTTCCTGGGGACAGAGTCCTGGGGATGGAAGAGAGGAGACACTGGTCTCAAGGGCAATGTGGGGCTCAGAGGTCAGGGGGTGGAGAGGCAGAACCCCGGGAGAGGACGGCTGGGGCTAAGACCCTCAGTGACATCTCTGAGTCTACACATTGCTCACAAAGCAGCATTAGCATGAAGCAAATGCTTCTGGGGGGACAGGGAAAGACAAGGATCAGGACCATTGATGCTCAAGGGGGGACAAATAGTAGCATGTGATAGGAAAATTTCCCCCAAAGGAAAAGTTCACATCCAGTAATAGAATGGGAAGAGAGACAGGATAGGAGACCCACCCCAGGAGTCTATAACAGCGTGTAAATGAGATGCCCAGGCTTCCCTCATTTTTTCTCTGGTCCTGCTCTCTCACCTCGGCAATTTTAAAGGTGTTGTTATAGAACAAGTTGGCACTATACACTTCATTCATGTCCTCTTCTATCCACAAGCCTTGTATTTTCTTCTTCATCTCTGAAACAGAGACACCCGACCCCACCTCTCAGACACTCAGATGGCATGTTAAACTCCCCCTTTCCCACCTTCTAGCCCAAAGCTCCTACTGAACTAAGTCAGCTTGGGGCTATGTATGTCCTTTGAGGCTGGGAGTAGAGGAATGGGCATTAAGATAAATGGTGGGAGCTGAGGTAAAAGACAAACAAACTATCTTGCCTGCCTCAGAGCAGAGATAGAACTGGGTCAAAGGATGGGACTGAGCCAAAAAAGGAGAAACTAATTCCAAAGAAGTGTTTCCTATGTAGGTATTTTTTTCCCAAGAGATTATCTGTAGATGTTTGGGGGTAGGTTCCTCAATGGAAATGAGGTACTCAAGCAGCTTCTTGGCTCTCACTGTCTTGGGACGAGTGTGTGGGGATGGCCAGGCCTAAGTGTGTGGTTGGAGGGGGAGGGGTAAGAGAATGTTCCTCATACGCTTTTTCTTCAAGAGGATACAGTAGAGGTGATACACAGCCTTGGAAGACAGGAAGCAGATGCTGTCCACTGGGTCCTGGCAGCGCATGGCCAGCAGCTTTACCAAGCGCCCCAGCCGGGTGAATTCAATTGCCATCTGGGGAAGGAAGCTGGAAGTCACAAGTTATCCCAGCCATTCCCTTAGGCTGAGCTATCACAGGAAGAACTCAGAGGAGGAAATGCATAAGCCAGAGACATGAAAGGTGAGACTATGTGAGGTTAATGGGAATGGAATTCGATAGATGAGTTGTGGCCATAAAGGACATCAGAGGTCATTGTTTTATAATTACCTTACTCTATCCCCCTTCTTTGCCCCTTGACACCCCACTCATCTGTCAAGTCTAGTTCAATGCCTTCTTCTCTATGAAGCTTTCCCTGCCCCCTCAACTTGTAATTGTTTTGATCTTTTAGTCCCACTATATTCAGTTTATCTATTCATTAACACCTTCTCTTTAAGTTTGATCTATGCATGCCTCTCTCCGCAGCGGACTGTAAGGTTCATGAAGTCAGAAACTATCTTGGTCATCTGTGTGTTCGCTATAGCACCTACCACAGTGCCTGGCACA
Organism: Myotis daubentonii; assembly: GCF_963259705.1. NCBI lineage: Eukaryota > Metazoa > Chordata > Mammalia > Chiroptera > Vespertilionidae > Myotis > Myotis daubentonii. The sequence continues at coordinate 96,653,258 of NC_081841.1, read as the reverse complement.
AGATGAGTGTTTAGTCATTGCTTGTTCAGACAAATAACATCAGACTGAACCAAGTGGGATGAAATAAAACTGATGGATGGAGAAAAAGACCAAGTAGAAGATGACAGACGGGGAAAAGGAGAGAACAGGATGGGATCCACAAGAGAAAATAGCATGGGCCACGGAGAATGTGGATGAGAATGAGTGACTGAGGCTAGGTAATATAGATGATGAAGGTAGGGATAAGGGCAACCAGACAGGGTATGAGAATTCAGACTCCATGGCTGGCTCCCACTCACATTGAAGTCCTCCATTTTTGCTGTAAACTCCAAAATACGTGCAGCACACCACATGGCCCGTTCCCGCTCGTTATCCTTTTGGGAATTGAGCCACGGATCCATAAGCTGGAGGAAGAAGATAATGAAAGGAGAGGCCCATTCATCTGTGTCCCAGAGAACAGTGATTCAACATACCCTTGAGTCACCCTACCCACCGCCTCCCATTCTTCAGTAGAGAAAGAACTTGGTGATAAAAAATAACAGTCACTGTATTCACCGATTCCAGAGTAAAGTGTGTGTAAATCTATTTGGAAAATATCATTATAAATGGTTTCACTTGAAACACAATGGAAAAGTGTCTCACCTTTGGTTAATTATGGGTCCCAAATACCACTGCTATTTGTCAATCTACAGTCATCAATCTGACAATAATGTAACCACACAGACCGTGATATATAATTGAAAAAGAAGAACAGTAGCAGGTGAAAAAATCCACAACCAACTCAAAAGAACACTGATGCTGCACTGACCAGAAGAAACACGTCCTGCCCTAGTCAGCTTGGCTCAGTGGATAGAGGGTTGGCCTGCGGAGGGTCCTGGGTTTGATTCTGGTCAAGGACACATGGCCGGTTGCAGGCTTGATCCCCATTAGGGGGTGTACAGGAGGAAGGCAATCAATGATTCTCTCCTATCATTGATGTTTCTCTCTCTCTATCCTTCTCCCTAACCTTCTGAAATCAATTTTTAAAAATTGCTGAAAATTGAATAAAGTCTATGTCTTATAATGGTGTGTCAACATCAATTCACTATTTTTGTGTGTGTGTTTTTTAAATATGTTTGTATTGATTTTAGAGAGAGAGGAAAGGAGAGGGAGAGAGATAAAAACATGCATCAGAGAGAAACATTGATTGTCTGCCTCCTGCACACACCCTCAAACCCCCTAAATGGGGATCAAGCCTGCAACCCAGGCATGTGCCCTGGAGGGGAATTGAACCAGTGACCTCTTGCTGCATGGGCCAATGCTCAACCACTGAGCCGTACTGGCAAGGAAATACCCTGGTTTTAATAGAGGCTTTATGTACTATTTGTGAAACTCCCAGTGAATCTACAATCCTTTCAAATTTAAAAGTTAAGAAGAAAACCAGTGGCAAAATAATTACAAGCAGTCCAACATCCATCCATAGAGGACTAATTGAATAAACTATATTATATGCACACAATATATGAAACAATAAAACAAAGGAATATATCTGTGAATTGATGTGGATAAATGAAAACAATAAGGCCAAGAGCACTGAATAGAATGTGCTAACGACTGTGTAAAAGAGAAAGGGAAATAAGACTATAGCCTAAACAGAGATTTGCTTATTTTCACACTAAGAAAAACAGGCAGGACAAACCAGAATTTAATGAAAATGGTTATCTATAGAGGGTGAGTGGGAATAAGGTTAAGAGGATCAGTTTGGGAGCAAAAATCCTCTGAGTAAAACTTTACATGGTTTTACTAGTAAGTTTTTAACTACGTAAATCCTTATATCATCAAGCTCTTCAGTTAAGTAAAAGAAAAGCCCTAAAATTTAAGACAAACAAGTCTAAATTATATCAATTGACAATATAATCATACAGAAAAAAATATTTCAAGTAACTTTTGAATGCAATACTCTGAATATTGTCCTCAGTGACATACATTTTTTTTTATTGCTTAAAGTATTACAAAGAGTATTACATATGTCTCCTTTCCCCCCCCCCCCGCCCTTGACAATCCCCTGGCCTCCCCTACCCCCCAGTGTCTTATGTCCATTGGTTATGCTTATATGCATGCATACAATTTTAATAACAACAGGAACTGCAAAGAAATCTTGAACTCCCTGTGGTAACTGGGGAATAGCAATTTCAGGAGAAAGCCAAAGTATCCCAATGACATTAGCATAGAGTAAATCAAGTCAATAAAAAGACAATTTTAAAATGGGCAAATCAGTTGTACCTGCACCTCACGTCTTTGAGCCAAGCACTTGTAAACATCTCATTCGATTACCAAGTGACTGCATTAACTAGGTACTGTATGTCATTCCACTTTCCAAGAGAAAACTGAGGCAAACAGAAGGTAAACAACTTCCCAAGACCATACAGCAAACAGCAGAGCCACGATCTGGAACCATAGTGTATGGCAGTCCAGAGCCTGTGTTTTGAACTGTTAACTGCTATGCGGGAGCAGTGGGCAGCTGAGAGAGAAGCTGGCCACAGCTATGGCTGAAGGGGAAGAAGGAGGAAGCTTTCTCCTCTAAAGGCAAGACCAATATTAGTTATTTGATCTTAGCCCTTATTATCATTTCCCTAAAAGCTTTGCACCCAATCGTCATCAGCAGTTCTACTTCTTAGTTTTTCTGACTGTGAAAATAAGCAGTTCCTAGACAGTTCTCCTGGTCTGTTCCCAACTGTACCAGGTCGATGGTGTCCCCCCAAAATTCATGTCCACTCAGAATCTCAGAATGTGACCTTGTTTGAAAATAGGGTCTTTGCAGATGATTCAAATTAAGGTGAGTTCATACTGGATTTGTGCGTCCTAACCCAATGACTGCTGTCCGTATTAAGAGCCCTAGCTGGTTTGGCTCAGTGGATAGAGGGTGGCCTGCAGACTGAAGGGTCCTGGGTTGGGTTCCAGGCAAGGACACATGTCAGGGTTGTGAGCTCAGTCCCCAGTGGGGTTGTGCAGGAGGCATCCCATCGATGATGCTCTCTCGTCATTGATGTTTCTCTCTCTTTCCCCATCTCCCTCCATCTCTGAAATCAATAAAAACATATTTTTTTTTTTAAAAAAGAGAAACACACACACACACGCGCGCGCGCGCACGCACGAATGCCCTGTGAAAATCAATGGAGGCACAGATTGGAATGATATGTCTACAAGCCAAGATACCATGGGTTGCCAGGAGTTACCAGAAGCTAGGAGAGATGCACAGAACAGATTCTCCTTCAGATCCTCCACTAGGAACCAAACCAGCCAATACTTTGATTTTGGACTTCTGTCCTTTACAACTTGAGAGAATGTATTTCTGTTGTTTGACGTCACTTCGTGTGGTATTTATTTATGGCAGTTCTAGGAAATGAATACACCGACGTTCAGGGGTTTGTTCCCACGAACCTGCAAGCAGTTCTGGATCCGGGTGGGCATCTCAACAATAAGTGTCTCCATTAGTCTTAGGAGGGATTGCATGGTCCCCTCAAATAGATCCTGAGGGGGAAAGAAAATCAAAAAATTGCCAACCTATCAGCCTCAACCCTCCTTTTAAACTGCTCAGCATTCTGGCTGTCCCAGCCTTCCTGGAGAAAGCCTGCTCCAAAAACTTCCCTACATTTAAGCACTACTGGCCCATCATTCACTTGAATAAATCCCTCTGTTGTTTCACCAGAGCAAAAATGTCTGCATGGTGTGTAGTTTGTCCTGGTGGACTGGGAGTTCCCCTGCAACGTAGCTACCCCACCTCCTCCATCCCCACTCCCTAACTTGCGCTCATCTGGGACTCTGGTCCGAGAAGGTACAGCTTCAGTAAGCAGCCAGGACTGACAGGCTGACTGGCTCCAGGTGGGAGGAGGACTGGCCTGGCTGTCTGCAGAGTAACTGATTCACAAAATCTAGAACAGTGGGTTTCTCCCTCTCATCCTTGAATGAACCAAGTGGCCTTGCCCAAAGCCTTATAAAGAGAGTAGGTGATCTGCCAAGGAGGGCTTCTAAACGTAGGGCCTGCTGGGAGAACCAGAGCAACATTGTGATAGATCCCAGCCTTGAAAATTGGAAATCGGGGGTCGGGGGGGGGGGGGGTCGGGCGGAAGAAAGGCAGCTCTCCCTGGAATAAAATACTCAGAAAAAACCTACCTAGGTGTAAAGCTATTTGTACGGGGCAGCTGGAACTCCCAGCTTGCTCCAAACACAGGAAAATCCTGTCAAAACAACTTCCTCATCGAAATCAGATTTACACTGAGGGAGGCCAGAGAAAACCCACCTCCGCCTTTTCTATATGTACCAGTCTTTCCTTTATGACATAACTGTGAACTAAAAAATAAGGATTACCAGAAATCGGATGAAAAGGAGCCCCAAGATGAACAAACCAACTGACCTTAAAGAAAATCAAGCTAATTTGGTAAATAATAGAAACATGTATTTTTAAATTCTTTTTAATATCTTCAAAAACATTTCAAGAGACTATGGCATTAATAAAACAAGAAGGACCAGGCAAGACAAAGGTGTAATCAGAACACATGAAAGAATTCCTAGGAATTAAATTTATGAATATAAATTATAAACTGAATCCCTCTTTCATTCCTCAAGGAAACACTGCAGGCACTATAAGAAATAGACTCCAATTGCTTGCTCCTGGGATTCCCTGGATTTACTTACCTTTCAACCGTTAGTAAAATCATATTTGAACCTTCTAGTCTCGTTTCTATCACACAGCAGTTATAAAGGGAAGGATCAAGTGTCTGCCTTTGGGCCAGAGTGTTAAAGTCGTGGCAGTGGTAATCAACGGGTAGAAGGAGGAAGTTAGATCTCAGGAGTAGTGTTCAGACTACATGGCCTACAACCTCTTCTTCACAGGAGGGCTTCCTTCCAATGATTTTGTGTTTTTATTAAAGAAGGCAGAAGGCTTTTACAAAAAAACTGCCAAACCCATACTTCCTAACCTCTTAAAAAAATAAAAAGTGAAACCAAAGAGACAAACATCAAAGAGTTACTTACCACATTGGCCTGGCCCTTCTTGGGACTAGATGCCTTCTTTCGTAACACTTCTATGGGTGGCAGGCAGAACACACTCTTGAAGCATGTTCCCAGGAGCTCTACTCTTTCTTCTATCTCTAAGAGGGGCCTGAGCATCCTACGATCCAGGGAGAAGAAATGTAACCAGTGTTGTCAGGAATAACAACAGAAAAGGGTATAGACAGAGTGATGGAGACAGAGGAATAAGTGGGAGCAAGAAAGAGGAAGATATCAGAAGAAAGGGTATTAAAAGAAGAAAGGGAGTAACAGTAAGAAAGGGTGAAAAGAGCCAGGAAGATGGAAAGAAAGGAACTAGGGAAAGAGAGGAGGCATGACTATTGCAGGAAAGGGTGCTGCTAATTTGGGATGATATGTTATTACTTGTTAGTTCCCCAGAGCTTTTGAGAGAACGGGACATCACTGATGGAGATGGAGGTGCCTATCAGGGACAGGGCTGAAAGCAAAAGGATGCCTGGGGCAGTATTAACAGTAAGTGTCTATAGACACAGGAGAGGCCATCTCTACCAGGTCCTTTGAAAATCCCATTCAAAAAATCTTAGCCAAAAGAAGTGGCAGATATTGGCCAGTAAATTTCTACTATTCCCTTATGCTAGAAGCAGAAGCAGAAACTAAGAGGTGGGGATCAACTAGGGAATAAAGAGCTGCAATAGAACCGGGTCAAGGAAGACAGAGTGGATGGTGTGTTGTTACCTGAAGTTATTGATGATGTTCATTGCCTTCTGTCTAATAGGGCTGGAAATGGAGTTCAAGGGCTCCTCCTTGATTACCTCCTAACACACACACACACACACACACACCAAAAGAATGGTGAACATATTTTTCCTGTTTGCCTCTGCCTCCACCCACTCCAGGCTGTGTTCATAAGAAGGTGGAATTTAGAATTTTTAGTGACTTCCAAAGGCTCTGAGGACAGCACCTCTCTCCTAGTCTCCACCACACCTTCTCTTCAGTACTCACCCCAGCCTTGAGGATGGCAAAGGGAACACTAAGGCGGGAAAAGGAAACTAGAAAATCTGGGCTTTTCCCTTCAGCTCTAGCTCTAGCCTAGGAGTGCCACCAATGGTTTCCATGTGGACCCATCCTCCCTCCTCTCTGCATTCCCACATCCATCCTCCTGCAAGATACTTACCAGCATGAAGGAAACAATTGCCAGCTTGTGGGGGAACTTGAATTGAAAGGCCACGTGCTGCTGCCTGCCCAGGGTTTTTGTCAGTATGATGAGGGCATTCAGGTAATCCAGCTTCAGGGCCTTATCCTGAATGAACCAGTATGCTCAGGGTTCTCCAAGGTGGCAATGGATCTGGGCCAGGGCACACTACCTACACAGTCTGGGGGGTGAGGACCTAAGCCTTCTTTAGCCTTCCTTAGGCTGATGCTCTGCACCTTCCCTCTGAGGGTAGACCAGTGCATCCCTGTGGTGGAGAGAGCCAGTCCTCTCACCAACCCCCTTCTGAAGCCACCCTCATGTTACTCTGAAATTAGGACAGATCAAGCTTCCCGGTCTCTCAAGGTATTGTCTTTCCCTTGAACGAGTTTTACCAAAAGATATCTGACTTGGGAATGGAAAGGGATTCTTCTCCAACCCTGGGACCCATGCTTTGGACACATAGCAAAGGCAGGAGAGCAGTACGGAGCTCGGCTGCCTCTCCTGAACGCTTCTTCCTACAAACACTAGGGAATTTAGGTTTTACTCATCCCTTCATCAGAGAGGGCAGTGAAGCGCTCAATGGCGGGTTACGAAGCTCTGTCAGCAGGAAGGACACACTGTGAAACAGACCTAAAGTCACTGTGGTCTCCTCCTTGGGCCAATTAGAGTCTCCAAGTAGCAGGATTAAGTGAAAGGATTACAATGTGGGAGAAGTCACTGTCCTAGCCCCTGACTCCCATTTAAGGCCAAGCATCTTTTTCTTGGGTGGTAAGAGAGGACGTGGCAGAAATGGAAAGCTGGAGAAGTAGAGTAAGCAGGAAGTACCTTTTCCAAAATGCAGTTGTGGTAGTGTTGCAGGATCAAGGCCAGCACGGCATCGAAATGCATGAAAATATCTCCCTTGCTCTCTAAAATAATCTTGCTGTAGCTTAAGTAGATGGTGTTACAGACAAGAACCCATTCCTTTCGCTGATGTTCCTGTAGGGGGGGGGCGGGGGAAACAGAGGTTCAGAGAGGAAAAGGTTGCTCAGAGGATTTGGGAAAGAAGATGGGACTGTGGGATGGCGAGCAGCTTGGGGGACAGGGTGGGCATGTAGCTGGTGATACCAGGGCCTGAAACGCAGAGCAAGAGAAAAGGATCGAGGATGAAACTTTCCCACAGTTGTTGCCAGGGAAAGAGAAGCATTTATAGATGAGTCACAAGGCCTCAGAGAAATGGGAGGCTGGGGTGATGGGGATGCCTTGGAAGGCTTTGTATGGGAGGCTGGTAGAGCACCCTGGGAATGACATCACCTTTGCCAGTGTGAGGATGGACGATGACTCCTTGTCAGTGAGGACAGCACTATACACTTTCAGTTGCTCCAGCACTGTCCTCAGATGGTTCCTGGACACGATGCTGAATGCCACAGCAATGCCCTGTAACAAAGAGAGCCTCAACCCCATGCCACAGTTCGGGGTAAGCCAGACACATGCTATGTTCCCCCACAAGCAGGATATACATGGAGGAAGGGGAAGGGGAAGGAGAGGAAAGAAATGGACAGGAGATTTGGTTCTCCCCGTTTGAACTACTGAAAATCCAGGTGGAGAACCAAATATCTTTGCGAGGAGTAATTGAATACGTAAATTATGAAGAAAAATCATAGTCACAGATTTACAAAATCTTGGTCTTGTCAAACCTAACCCTGTACATTTGAGAATGCTTTTATAGGCACTAGGAATTCAGAGAATGGTTGCTCTGAGGAGGGGACAGAAGGAAGAACAAATCCCAGGCACCTTGCTGACAGGATTGGATCAGCCGTGGGCAAACTACGGCCCGCGGGCCAGATTCAGCCCGTTTTAAATGAATAAAACTAAAAAAAAAAAAAAAAAAAAAAAAAAAAAGACCGTAACCTTTTATATAATGATGTTTACTTTGAATTTATATTAGTTCACACAAACACTCCATCCATGCTTTTGTTCCGGCCCTCCGGTCCAGTTTAAGAACCCATTGTGGCCCTGAAGTCAAAAAGTTTGCCCACCCCTGGGATTGGATAGTTAGTCAGAGAGGAGATGGAAGACAGGGAAGACTTAAAGATAATGCTAATATTTCTAGTTTAGGAGAACAGGAATCATCAGTAACTCTGAACAAAACAGGCAGGTGAAACAGAGGCCTGTCTAAGTTGGAGAGAGAGAGAAAAGAGTGAGTTTCTGAATGTGTTGTGTGGAAGATCATGGCAAAACAACTCAATGGAAATGTCAGTGCCAGTGGGTTTGGGAATCACAACCTACAGAGAGTCAAAAGCATGAAGACTTGGGGATTCTGTGGTTCCTGCCAGGAACAGTCTTTAACTTAACCCCTCAGCCTCATAGCAGGCCCTTTTGACAACAGTGTCAGCTGAGTCCCTCCCTAGAGCTTACTCAACAAGGATAACTCTGCACAGAGCTAAGAAAATGCTCAAGCAGACATTCAGGTACCAGCTGTTAGCAAATTGGCTCATTTGTGCTAGAAGGGCCACCATTCAGACTTTGCAGCAAGAGCAGACAGATGGAGGGAGCCTCGGAACAGTGACAGGCTCCAGGACACAGATCCTGGAGAGGGAGGAAATTTTAGTGGGACTTGTAGACCATTGGATATCAGGTAGATAAAGGGAAAATTTTACCTCTTTAGAAAAGAGGGACTAGTGGAGCATCAGAAGGGGGTTCTATCTGTCCCTCTTCTTATGTCCTCCCTTAGCCATGGCTACCACTCCTTCTGGTCATCAAAATCATATGACATCATCATAACTGACATCATCAGAACATCAGTGCTTAACCTTTACCAGCCTTATACATGTAACTTGATTAATACTCACTAATGCATTAAGGTAAATATTGTCGTCCCCATTTAACAGTCAGGGAAAATATGTTTCCCAAATCTAGACACGAAGCCCAGGTTTGAGTTCCCGGTCTACATGCTTCTGTACATGTCCCCCTGACACTCCAACCCCTTCCAGTCAAAAACTAAGTACATCTACTTCCTCCCCCTTTGTCCTGGGTTCCTGGTCTTAGGAAGGATACCATTCTCCTCCCACTTGGACCAGAAACCCAAGAATCATCCCAGATGAGCTTTCCTCTCTTATCTTTATCTTCTGTATTCAATCTGTTCCCAAGTGCTAGCAAGAGGTCACTTATGCCCTAACCGGTTTGGCTCAGTGGATAGAGCGTTGGACTGTGGACTGAAGGGTCCCAGGTTTGATTCCGGCCATGGGCATGTACGTTGGTTGCGGGCACATCCTTAATAGGGGGTTTGCAGGAGGCATCTGATCAATGTTTCTCTCTCATCGATGTTTCTAACTCTCTATCCCTCTCCCTTCCTCTCTGTAAAAAATCAATAAAAATATTTTTTTTAAAAAAAGAGGTCACTTTTACTTCCTTGTCAAAGAACTCTGCACTCCATTCCCACTAGACCATTGACTGTTCTCTAGATGTGCTCCCCAAAGTCTTGATCCTGAATCTTGACTCAGAATGTTATATCAACTGGGAATACCTGCATCCCTCCTTCCCCTAAACTCGCCCCAACCAACCCAAGTCCCAGCAAGCCTCAATGCCACAATGACTGCTCATGTAGCCTTTAGAAGGCCATTGAGTATAGTTAGCTGTTTCCTTCCTGTATATATCTTACTCCTCATTGATACTGTTTGCAACTCAGGCTTAATAAATACCTGTTGCTGATCGTGGAGCTGATGGATGCTCTGAGAATCTGGCAGGAGAAGGGCCTTGGAGAGGGAGGCCCTAGGGCATGAACACCAGCACTACCGGTAATCAGCAAGTAGAGAGTGCTTATGTACCAGCATTGCTCTTAGTGGTTTTACATTTAAATCCTCAAAACCATCCTACAACACACATCACTTCTATGGTATTCCACCAACAATGCACACTCTGGATCCAATCATGACGATATATGAGACAAACCAAAACCGAGAGACGTACAAAATAAGTGGTCTGTGCATTTTTAAAATGTCCAGGCCATGAAAGATAAAGATGAGGAACTTGTTCCAGATTAAAGAAGAATAAAAAGAAATGACAACTGAATGCACGGCTTGATTCTGAATTAGACCCTGGACTAAAAAAAAAAAAAAGAGAGAGAGAGAGAGAGCTGCTTGAGACTAGGATCCTGGCCTCAGCACCACTCAGTCTGATCTCAGACGCATACCAGGACCCTGCAGCCACTGGGGACAGAGACCTCTGACCACAGCTACAGACCTTTGGACACCAAAAGTTCAGAAATCCCCGTGGCAGATCCCTGAGTAACAGAGCCCATCCCCCCTCCCTGCAGGCTTGACAGACTCACCCATTGCCTGGGCCTCAGTGCTGCTACAGGAACTTAAGCCTGGAAGTGCGCAAGCACCTTGGAACTGATCCCAGGTAGTGCCCGGTTCAGGACTCCTGGGCTGGGAGCAAACGCTAACACTGAGAATTTGTCCCACGAAGCGCAGGCCCAGGGACCCCGATTCTCTGGGCAGAAGACAGCACCAAGCACCAGTGAGTTGACTGTGTTTCTTATCACCTGCGCCTGAGATCCCTGATTCCCTGTGCATTCATACTAAGAGCCAGTGACTCAAATTCTTGGTGCAATGGCACACAGGGACCCTGATTCTCAATGTGAGGTCGCACGAAGCAACAGAGACTCTGATACTGGATTCTTGGGGAACTCTGACTCCTGGTGCACGCTAGGGGGCGCTGATTTTCAACACACTCCAGGGGGGTCTCTGTTTCAGCACTGTGCAGGCAGGGTCCCTGATTCTAACAGCGCCCACGAGCCCACATTGAGCGCTGGCAACACTGACTCTGAGCGAGCCTGGTTCCCACCAACCCACAACAACAACACATCTTAGTGTCAAAGCTATTCAGTGACACTAGGGTGGTGTGAGGCTCCCACTGCACACGGCCCAGGCCCACGCAACTCGATGTTTGAACCATAGGGAGATAATCAGAATGAAGAGACGACACAACACTCAGAGGAAAGACAATGAGGAGTCACCAAGAAAGGAAATTAATGAAGTTGAAGCATGCAACATGAGAGAAAAAGAATTCAGAATAATGCTTGTACAATTCATTCACCGGATGGGTCAGAAAATCAACAACTTATGTAACAATCAGGAAGAAATGAAAAGTGATATAGCTACAATCAAAAACACCACAGAAGGAGGGAGGGGGGTAAGAGATCAACCGAAGGATGTGTATGCATGCATATAAGCATAACCAATGGACATAAGACACTGGGGGGTAGGGGAGGCCAGGGTATTGTCAAGAGCGGGGGCGGGGAGGAAAGGGACACATATGTAATACCCTTTGTAATACTTTAAGCAATAAAATAAAAAAAAATAAAAATAAAGCCACACACACAAAAAAAACACCATGGAAAGTTTCAACAGCAGACCAGAAGAAGCAGAGGACTGAATTAGTGAGTTAGAAAATAAAGCAGAGAAACAAGCTCAATCTGAACAGCAACTGGAGAAAAAAATTAAAAAACAGGAGGAGAGCCTAAGGGAGCTTTGGGACAACATGAAACGAAGTAACATACGCATAATAGGGCTGTAAGAAGGACAAGAAGAGCAGCAAGGATTAGAAAATCTATTTGAAGAAATAATGACAGAAAACTTCCCAGATATGGGGAAGAAAAAAGTTACACAAGTACAGAGAGTCCCAGGCAAGATAAACCCCAAAAGACCCACACCAAGACACGTCATAATAACGATGGCAAATGTACAAGACAAAGAGAGAATCTTAAAGGCTGCAAGAGAGAAACAGAGTTACCTACAAAGGATCCCCCCATCAGATTATCAAATGATTTCTCAACAGAAACACATCAAGCTAGAAGGGAATGGAAGGAGGTATACAAAGTGTTGCAAAGCAAAGGACTGAATCCAAGAATACTATACCCAGCAAGACTATCAATCAAAATTGAAGGGGAAATCAGGAGCTTTGCAGACAAAAAAGGCTAAGGGAGTTTATCACTACCAAGCTAGCAATGCAAGAAATGCTAAAAGGAATGCTGTGAAAAGAAGAAATATAAAGGTAAGATAGAACACAGGCACGAAAACAGAAATGAATCCAAGCACGTATCTTTCAATAATAACTTTAAATGTAAACCGACTAAATGCTCCAATCAAAAGACATCGAGTGGCTGAATGGATAAAAAGACATGACCCATATATATGCTGTCTACAAGAGACCCACCTCAGATAAAGGGACTCACACAGGCTGAAAGTGAAGGGAGGGAAAAATATTTTTCAGGCAAATAGAAATGAAAAAAAAGCTGGGGTAGCAATACTTATATCTGACAAAATAGACCAAAAAGTTAAGGTCATAACAAGAGATAAGGAAGGCCACTTCATAATATTAAAGGGATCGATACAACAAGAGGATATAACCCTTATAAACATATATGCACCCAATGCAGGAGCACCCAAATACATTAAAAAAAAAAACCCTGGAAAATAACAAGGGAGAGATCAACAACAACACAATCATAGTAGGGGATTTAAACACACCACTGACATCACTGGATAAATCCTCTAGAAAAAAAATCAGCAAAGAAACAGCAATCCTAAATGACTCACTAGATCAGATGGACTTAATTGACATCTTCAGAACATTTCACCCCAAAGCCATGGAATATACGTTCTTCTCAAGTGCACATGAGACATCTTCAAAAATAGACCACATATTGGGTCACAAGCAAAGTCTCCCCATATAGAAGAAGATTGAAATCATACCAAGCATCTTCTCAGATCACAAGGGCATAATATTAGAAATAAACCACAATAAAAACAATCCAAAAAACTCAAACACTTGGAAGCTGAATAACATGTTACTAAATAATGATTGGGTTACCAGTGAGATCAAAGTAGAAATTAAAAACACTCTGGAAACTAATGACAATAACAGTACAAAAACCCAAAACCTATGGGACACAATGAAAGCAGTCCTGAGAGGGAAGTTTATAGCACTACAGGCCTACCTTAAAAAACAAGAAAAAATGATAGTAAATCATTTAACTCTACAACTCAAAGAATTAGAAAGAGAACAACAAAAAAAGCCCAGAGTGAGCAGAAGAAGGGAGATAATAAAGATCAGAGCAGAAATAAATGACATAGAGACCAAAACAACAATACAAGGTCAATGAAAGCAAGAGCTGGTTCTTTGAAAGGATAAACAAGATTGATGAGCCTCTAGCCAGGCTCACCAAGAAGCAAAGAGAGAGGATTCAAATAAACAAAATCAGAAATGAAAGAGGCGAAATAACAACATACCCCTCAGAAATTCAAAGAATTGTTAAAAAATACTGTGAACAACCCTACTCTAACAAATTAGACAACCTGGAGGAAATGGACATATTCCTAGAAAAATACAATCTTCCGAAACTCAATCCAGAGGATTATAAAAATCTCAACAGGACAATAACAATGGAAGAAATTGAAGCAGTCATCAAAAAGCTCCCAGCAAACAAAAGCCTGGGGCCAGATGGCTTCACAGGAGAGTTTTACCAAACCTTCAAGGAAGAACTAAAACATATACTCCTCAGACTATTCCAAAAAATTCAAGAAGAAGGAACACTTCCCAGCTCATTCTATGAAGCCAGCGTCACCCTAATGCCAAAACCAGATAGAGATAACACAATGAAAGAGAATTATAGGCCAATATCCCTCATGAACATAGATGTCAAAATACTCAACAAAATTCTAGCAAATCGGATCCAGCAATACATCAGGAAGATCATACACCATGACCAAGTAGGATTTATTCCAGGGATGCAAGGATGGTACAATATCCGCAAATCAATAAATGTGATTCATCACATAAACAAATTGAGTGATAAAAACAACATAGTCATATCAATTGATGCAGAAAAAGCTTTCAACAAAATTCAACACCCTTTCTTGATAAAAACTCTCCTCAAGGTAGGACTAGAAGGATCATACCTCAACATAATAAAAGCCATATATGACAAACCCACAGCCAACATCATAATCAATGGGCAAAACTAAAACCATTTCCCCTGAGAACAGGAACAAGACAGGGATGCCCCCCTCACCACTACTGTTCAACATAGTACTAGAAGTACTAGCCATTGCGATCAGACAAGAAGAAGAAATAAAAGGCATCCAAGTTGGAAAAGAAGAAGTAAAACTGTCCTTATTTGCAGATGACATGATGCTGTACATAGAAAACCCTAAAGACTCCATCAAAAAATTATTAGACTTAATAAATGAATTCGGCAATGTAGCAGGATACAAAATTAATGCAAAGAAATCTAAGGCATTTCTTTACACCAACAGTGAACTTACAGAAAGGGAGACTGAAAAAGCAACCCCATTTACCACTGCACCAAAAAAATTAAGATACCTAGGAATAAACTTAACTAAGGAGGTAAAAGACTTATATGCGAAAAACTACATGACACTGAAAAAAGAGATAGAGGAAGACATAAACAGATGGAAGAACATACCGTGTTCATGGATTGGTAGAATGAACATCATCAAAATGTCCACACTACCCACAGCAATCTATAGATTCAATGCAATCCCCATTCAATTACCAACGGCATATTTAACAGGTCTAGAACGAATGTTCCAAAAATTCTTCTGAAATAAAAAAAGACCACAAATAGCTGCAGCAATCCTGAGAAAGAAGAACAAAAAGAACATGCAAAAAGATGAAACTAGACCACCAACTCACACCATACACAAAAATAAACTCAAAATGGATAAAAGACTTAAACGTATGATGGGAAACCATAAAAATACTAGAGGAATCCACAGGCAGCAAAATTGCAAACATATGCCGAAGGAATTTCTTCTCTGATAATGCTCCTAGGGCAATGGAAACTAAAGAGAAAATAAACAAATGGGACTACATTAAAATAAAAAGCTTTTGCACAGCAAAGGAAACCATCAACAAAACAACAAGAAGACCCACTGCATGGGAAAACATATTTGCCAATGATATTACCGATAAGGGTTTCATCTCCAACATTTACAAGGAACTCATGAAACTTAATAATAGGAAGATAAACAATCCAATTAAAAAATGGGCAATGGACCCAGATAGACACTTTTTGAAAGAGGACATACAGAGGGCCGAAAGACATATGAAAACATGCTCAAAGTCACTAATCATCTGAGAGATGCAAATCAAAACGACAATGCGGTTTCACCTCACTCCTGTCAGAATGGCTATCATCAACAAATCAACACACGACAAGTGTTGGAGAGGATGTGGAGAAAAAGGAACCCTTCTGCACTGCTGGTGGGAATGCAGACTGATGCAGCCACTGTGGAGAACAGTATGGAGCTTCCTCAAAAAACTACAAATGGAACTCCCATTTGACCCAGTGATCCCACTTCTAGGAATATATCCCAAGAGGCCAGAAACACCAATCAGAAAGGATATGTGCACCCCTATGTTCATAGCAGCACAATTCACCATAGCTAAGATCTGGAAACAGCCTAAGTGCCCATCAGCAGATGAGAGGATTAAAAAACTGTGAAACATCTACACAATGGAATACTACGCTGCGGTAAAACACAAGGAACTCTTGCCTTTTGCAACAGCTTGAATGGAACTGGAGAGCACTACGCTAAGTGAAATAAGCCAGTCAGAGAAAGATAAATACCACATGATCTCACTCATTTGTGGAATATAGAGAACAACATAGACTGATGAACAGGGACAGATCCAAAGACAGAGAAACAGCAATCAGACTATTAATCCCCAGAGGGAAAGTAGGGGCGGGTGGGGGTAAGTGGAAGAGATCAACCAAAGGACTTGTATGCATACATATAAGCCAAACCACTGGACATGGACAATAGGGTAATGAGAGCATGACTAAGGGGGAGGGGGAGGATGAGGGTAAATGAGGGGGGGGATGAGGACAAATTTGTAATTCCTTAACTAATAAAAAATTTAAAGATTTTTTAAATAAAAAAAAATTTCATTTGCTCTAAAACACATTGTTGAGACAATTGATTTTCAAACTGGGTCTATAATTTAGATATCAGTGGTGTAGCAATGTTAATTTCCTGATTTTGATCATTGCACTCTGCTTATGTAAGAGAATGTCTTTATTTTTAGCTAGTAGACAGTAAAGTATTTAGGGGTAAATGAGCTTCATGACTGCAGCTTTCATTTCAGATTCAAAAAATACAGTAATAATGTTAGTAAATAAATTATGTAATTTATGAGAAAGAGAATGATAAAGCAAAGATGGCCAAACATTTATATTTTGGGAATCTGGGAGAAGAATAAATAGGAATTCTTTGGGATTTTTTTGCAACTTTCCTCTAAATATTAAATTATTTAAAATTCAATAAATCTTTTAAAGAAATATCCTATCAGGAAGGTACCATAGCCTTGTCTTAAAGAGGAGGAAACTGAGGCACAGAGAGGTTCGGTAACTTGCTCAAGGGCACATAGCTAGTAGGTGGCAGAGCTGGAACTCGCACCCAGGTGCTCTGGTTTGCCAGGCCCAAGGTTTTAGCCACCTTGCCATCCTGACTCAACCTGAAAATGCTTTGCCAATGCACTCTGCCTCACCTCCCTCTCCTGCACGTTTTCATGGGAAGTTTGAAGGATGGCGGAGAGCATCATCTTCACCAGTTCCTCACTTCTTGAGGTCCACAGGGCGAAGCCAAAGAATTTATACAGAAAAGCCTAGGAAAGGAAGGAGAGCAGGGTCACGCAGAGCTTGAAATGAGGGTAGGGCAGCATTTCCTATACTAGCCACCACCTTTGCCCACAGCCCCATCCTCCACCCTGGCCCTTGCTCTCTAGAGGCATCTGGATAAGGCAGTGATCCTATAGAGCAGGGGTTCAAGTTACAGCGAAGAGAAAGCTGCCTTTCCAATGTCTCAGCCTCTTAGGGATCATCCTTTAGGAACTTGCTCTGACCCCCATACCTCCTACTTACAGCTAGGAAATTAAAAAGTTCATTAAACTTGCATAATTTTAAAATCAAAATTGTATAATTGTAGAAGCACTTTTATGTAATTCTTTCTCCCTCCTCTGAATGTCAGTGGCCTTTATCCTTGCTTCCTGCGCACTGTCCTGTCTACCTTGTGATACCAGACTGTGTGGACTCACCACTCCCTTCTTCAGGGTCTCTGTACTCCCCATTTTCTCTGTGTAGAACCCTCTTCCCCAGGCTCTTGAAATGTCTCATTCTCTTGCCCAAACCGGGTTGGCTCAGTGGATAGAGCATCGGCCTGTGGACTCAAGGGTCCCAGGTTCGATTCCGGTCAAGGGCATGTACCTTGGTTGCAGGCACATCCCCAGCAGGGAGTGTGCAGGAGGCAGCTGATTGATGTTTCTCTCTCATCGATGTTTCTAATGCTTTATCCCTCTCCCTTCCTCTCTGTAAAAAATCAATAAAAATATTTTTTAAAAAATGTCTCATTCTCATCTTTCAGATATCCCCTCAGTGAGCCTGCTCTGACCTCCGAAGTCCCTCTCCAGCTCCTCACCCTGTTTCCTTCTTTCAGGGCTTCATCATAATCACTCATCTTGTCTGTGGATTTGTTCTGTTACTTCCCAACTTGCTCCAACCCCACATCTCAGGTGAGACTGGAGCTCAAGAGCAGTGTCTACCCAGTTCATTACTCCGCCCCATTGCTATCAGTGCCTGACGCAGTGGGCAAACAGGACATTCCGGCTGTTCAATGAATGCCTTAACTCCCCCTCTTATGGGTATCTTTTCTCCTCTAGCAGAGGCTCATGGTGCCTTGCCCAGACCTTAGGGTTCCTTTCCTTCAACTGGCCGCAGGAACTTTTCTGAACAGCTACTCCCTGCAGCCTTGGGGGAGAACTGTCCTGAGGTGACTGGGGCCTCCTTACCCCAGATGCTCAGGCGCTACATTGTTCTCTCTCCCCTCCCAGCGCAGGACTAACCTTGGAAACCTGGAGCCAATGACAAACAACCTGGGGGCAGAGGGTACAAAAGCCTCCTCACTTGTCCCCAGGCAAGACAGACTGTGCAGTTTCCAAGCAGGGCTCCCATGGGATCAGGCCACATCCTGGCTTGGCTCCTCCTCTCCCCTATCCTGTGTCCTTCACTCTATCACAAGGTCTCCTGAGAGCATTTCCTCGCCAAGTCACTTGACAAGAATCCTCACCTTAGGCTCCGCATCAGTTAAACCTGACCTAAGGCACCTACTTTTCTGCTTCACTGGCAAAGACTACTCATCTTCCCAGACTTCCCACTCCTCTGCAGGAGACTCATCTTCCCATTTTGCCCAGGACTGAGGCGCTTCCCCGGACACTGAACTTTCAGCACTAACATCAAAACAGTCTTGAGCAAACCTAAACAGCACATCACCTCTGACAAAGCTGCTCTGCCCAGGCCCCTCAGGCCTCCTCCCTGCTCCCAAGCACACAGTGCATATTTCCACCCTGACACCTACAAGGCTTAGAATAATGCCCACTTTCTTGTCTATTCACTCAAGTAGATGATGGTTTCCTGAAGGCAGAGGCTGTTTTTACATGAATACCTTCGGCTCAGCCCAGTGTCTGCTCTGCTCTAGGCATTTAGTGCACTGCTTTTTTAATCCTCACCCAAGGATATTTTTCCATTGATTTTTTGTTAGAGAGAGTGGAAGAGAGAGGGAAAGACAGAGAGAAATATCGATGTGAGAGAGACACCTCAATTGTTGCCTCCTGCACATGCCCTGACCAGGGCCCAAGAAAGGGTGGAGTCTGCCACCAAAGTATGTGGCCTTGACTGGAATCGAACCCGGAACCCTTCGGTCTAGAGGCCAACGCTCTACTCACTGAGCCAAACCGGCTAGGGCTAGTGCACCTTTTAAATAACTGAATTAAAAAGATCAGAATTCTCGCTTGCTTCATTTTGTGCCCCTAATCTACCAACCACAAAGATGTGCATACATTAGGTGCTTCATAAGTACTGTTAATAATAAGAGAGAAAACAGTCTTGGAAATAAGGCCTCTTTCCTGGAAACCTCCAGAGCTCAAATAAAGTATTTCTCAGTGGCAGGAAAACAGGAATCGAAATCAAGAAACCTGCATTCAGGCCCTAGCCAGTTTGGCTCAGTGGATAGAGTGTTGGCCTGCGGACCAAAGGGATCTGGGTTCGATTCCAGTTAAGGGTATATATCTCGGTTGCAGGCTCCTCCCTGGCCTGGTCCCTACTCAGGGCATATGCAGGAGGCAACCAATTGATGAGTTTCTCTCACCTAGATATTTCTGTCTTTCTGTCTCTCTTCCACTCTCCCTAAAAAATCAATGGGAAAATATCCTCAGGTGAGGGAGGAAGGAAAGAAGGAAGGAAGGAAGGAAGGAAGGAAGGAAGGAAGGAAGGAAGGAAGGAAGGAAGGAAGGAAGGAAGGAAGGAAGGAAGGAAGGAAGGAAAAAAGAAAAAAACTTGGATTCAGGTGCCAGTTTTACCAATAATTTTCTTAAGATTTTAAATCCTCCTGGATTGTGTTTCTTCAACTTCAAGGTAGGGATGACGACAGCTATAGGTTATTTAGGCTAATATGTTAAAAATCTTTATTATTGACACTTTATCAACACTAAATTGGGAGCGCATGGAAAAGCCAAGGCAGGACCCCACGCCGTCACCACCACCAACCTTGCACTCTATGTGGAAAGGAGCCCATATTTCTTCCTCAACTCTGTATCCCCAACATGAAGCACAGTGTATGCGATGCCCTCAAATATTACTTGAATTGACTGCTTAAATAGGACTCTAAAATCAACAATCTTTCCACTGCACCAAGTACAAGCTCCATTCTATTAAGAATATTAGGAGATTTCAATGAAGACAATAGATGGCAAAGTTCTTGATAAAGCCTAAAAGGCTAAGCAAAAGTAATACACTTTGATATTTTTGTCATGCCAGTGTGACGACCAGTTTGTGGTCCTCTCCACCCCTTGATTCCCAGGATGCAGGAACACTGGTTTGTTCTTTCCCCAAGGCCTGTACTCATTCACATTTGCTCAGCCACCTGTGTGAGCACCAGGTTTCTTCAGCCCATCCTCCACCTTCAACGCATCCCTCCGCCCCCGCATTGCAACCACCACACGCCCAGACAAACCTTCTCATCACCATCATCGCCGAAATAACACATCCTCTCCAAGATGGTTCTGATGAGTTGCTCCTGCCAGCGGTCATCATCAATAGCCACCAATGAGTGACTCAAAAACTGAGGAAGAAGAAGGGAGAAGAGGACCACAAAGGTCAGTGGTAGGCTGTTCTGGCCCACAAAAGTGGGGTCAGGAAGTAGCAAGAGCCGTAGCCCGTTGGCTCAGTGAATGGAGCGTCGGCCTGCGGACTGAAGGCCCAGGTTTGATTCCGGTCAAGGGCATGTACCTTGGTTGCAGGCACATCCCCAGTGCGGGTGTGCAGGAGGCAGCTGATAGATGTTTCTCTCTCATCGATGTTTCTAACTCTCTATCTCTATCCCTTCCTCTCTGTAAAACAATCAATAAAATATATTTTTCTTAAAAAAAAGAAGAAGAAGAAGAAGAAGCAAGAGACAGGGGTTATGGCCTGTAAATATGGAAAAAAGGGGAAACACATGGTGGGAGTTAGGACTGAAGAATGATATTACAGTGACAATGATGGTAATGCCAATTACATGTGTGAAGCCCTTTCCAATTTACAAGGTCCTCTCCGATATCATCCTTTTTAATTCTGGGAGGCAGGAGTTACTTCCATTTAACCCATGAAGAACGTGAGACATGCAAAGGCTAAATACCTTGCCCAAGGACATACAGCTAGGGCCCTTTCCCTTACTCCCCCTTGATATAGGGTCCTAAGGGTATGCAAGGGGGCTCAAGACTTAGCACATAGTCAGATACTCTGAGGCAGAGGCCAGGAGGCAAGGGGACCACAGAAAGAGGTTTGCTTGAGCAGTTAGGCCCTTCATCATGGCCTCAGTCTCTGGGGGGCTTGGGGCTATCCTCCCTCAGGTTCCTGAAGATGGGAAAGAAGGCAAGTGTGGAGGGAGGGAGGTCTTGGGGAGTGCTTACGCAAAACAGCCTGTCCTCCCACTCCTCCTGATTCAGGCTCTTCTCAGTATGATCTAGGAAAGGAGAGAGCATGGGGACCCACTCAACCGGAAGGTCCCAGACAGGGAGAAGAAAACATTTAAGTACTATGCGGCACTCAGCCTACAAGGAAACTGCTCTCCCACTTTCCAGAGGCTCCAGAAGATGAATGACTTTCCAAAGGTTAAATACACACAGCTGACCAGTGTCAGAGCAAGGATACAAAACTGGTCTGTTTCCAAAGCCAATAATCTTCCCTGATCTTCTGCCCATAAGAAGGTGCAGGAGTCATTCTGGGAACACTGGAGCTACAGAACTTTGGACTGTGTTTCCGCTCAGTTCACAACATTGCCTCCAAAAGCAGACCCATCCAATAGCACCTCAAAGTGACAGAGAGCCTGGTTCCAGTTCTCCTCACCCCAAGGAAGGTCCATCCTGCACCTGGGGACGCCATCTCTTTTGGAGTCTGGCCACTGTCCCAGCTTCATTACTCCCCCTGCTAACCAAGCCCTTACCATCTAGTATCTCCAACATCTGTGGGATCACCTTCCTCCACAGCTGGCCAACACTATGGCTTATAACAGGATGCGGAGAAGTGATAGGATGCAGGGCAGATAGTAGCCTCAGAGAGCTTGTACCAAACTCCTTTTCCCTGTAGGGCTTCCGGGAACACATCTGAGAAGCAAGCAGGAGGCAGAGAAAATATTTAAAAGAAGAGAACAAAGAAAATGAAAGCAAATCCATAGAATGGTAGAGCTGGAGCTTAGGCCCTGCCCATTCTTTGCCACCTATTGAAGTGCTACATCCTTCCAGATCCTCTGGAAACATCACCTCTTCTGTGATGCCTTCCTGCCTCCTGGAGACCATGTCAGCCTGTTGCTCTTCTAAGTCCCGTTGCACCTTATGTATTCATCTATTAGTACATCTGTCACACTAGACTATAGATAGCTATTCCCACACTTGTCTTCCGCACTAAGTCTGTGAACACCTCAAGGGTAGGTCTACCTTTGTCATTCCAAGTGTGCATAATGTCTAGCACATAATATCTGGGCTAACAGAGAAACTCAACACAGAGATCCAGAAAGGTATGTGGGCGTGTCCACGGTCAACAGAGAGCAGCTCACAATAAGGCCACATAGGAGAAAGGCAAGCCTTTCCCATTGCCCACATCCTCATCTCGAGGCCTCACCACTATGCTCCCAGGTCCCTCCTCCATGCTCTTTGGCCCCTATCTCATTATTCCATACCCAGCATAATGCCTGAGACAAAGTAGTAACCAGCTCTTTTTGAAATGAGTGGATGGATGGGTGGGTTGATGAGTGGATGGAAGGATATATGACTGTGGAACTCATTCTGGCATCACTTACCACAAGATGGGTCAGGAGTCTCTGAGGGGAAACGTACTCGGTAGCTAAGTTAGAGAGAGGATAGAAGAAGAGGGCAGAGTCAGTGCACACTTCAGGATGCTCAACCCCCCGCCTCCACTGGCAGCTCCCCATCAGTACTTCAGAGGAGGAGAAAGAGCAAAGAGGAGAGGGAATATCAGTGTCAATGCCACGGGAGCTGTGACATTTTGATTCAGACTAAAACACAAACCATTACAACTTCAGCCTTTAGAAAACACACATACATCAATGATATGCTGAACAGACATCCTAACTCTAACCCTAAGTCCCACTGGGGTTAGAGGTCAGGGATGCGGTGAGCACAGAGTGAGGCTCAGAGTTAGGGCAAAGGAAGAACTAAGGGTCAGGAGTGTGTGTATTCATTACTTTGTAATTAACAATGTTTGTACATCTTGAATCAAGTGTTCTATAATGAGGAGTGAAGGCAAGAAGGAACTGTGACTTTGAGAGGCATCCCCTTTTCATTCATGAGGCCAAATGGCCTTAAGGAGTTGCCTTACTCTTCCCAACGTGGCCCAAGCATGGGACCTACAACCCCGCCTCCAGCATCCTCTTCATCCTCTTCCCCACACCCATCACTCCTTCAGTGTCTCAGTCAGCCCCCAACTCTAACACTCCATGCCCACAAACAGACTTAATTTCACAGTGAGCACCTCTCCACAGGCTGCCCCACCCTTGTACTTACGATCCTGGTGAAAGCAGCTGAGGTAAGGAACCTGGCCCAGGGAATGAGCCTTCAGAGCCATTTGTGTGGCTGCCTTACACAGAGGCACGAAGGCCAAGGTGTTGTTGGGCTCACACACCAACGTGACCAGTTTGGGCAAAGATACCTGGCAGGAGATGTGGCAAGAATTTCAATGCCAAGCCCCAAGTCAGCCCGTCATCAGTCTCCAACCCCAAGACCTTGTCTCCCTTTCTGGACCGAGTATTTGAGGCCTGTATACAGAGCCCCCTTAACCCATTCATATTCATTCTCTCCTTCCTCTCCCTCTTCTTTCTCTCTCTCCCCGCCACCCCCACCCCCAACCCCTCACTGCATGTTGGAAAAGTATAACCAAGGTCCTGATTATAATTATAGCAGGCATGAGTTGACTTGATAGATGAGGACTTCTTGAAATTTGGAATGTGTGACTTGTAATCACCTTCATTGAGGAACCTTCCAGAGTCAGAGACATGCTGAAGGTCAGGAGGCAGAGCTCACTGGGAGGGAGAGGAAATCTTAAGTCCTTTTCCTCCCACAACACAGCCCTTTCCTCAGCTCTGATGCAAATCAGTTCATATGAGCCTCCCAGAATGCCTGGAGGTTGCTGAGAACAGTCAGGAAATATAATCACCCCCTTTTTTATAAAAGAAGACACTGCAGCTGGGAGAACAAGTTATTCAAGATTTTACAGCTAGAAAACTGGCTGATCAGGACTCAGACTCTGGTTTCCAGATCCACACCCCGTGACCCTCTTTTGCCGCACTGAGCACTTCTCAGTGGAACCCCAGGCACTTGTATGGAATGAAATGCAGGTGGGCTGAGGTGATAGAGACACCACAAGGCATCTGATGGAAGGGGAAGGTGTGAGGTAGTTGGGGGTGGGGGCCGGGGTCAGGGTAGTGATCTGGGGAGCCAGGGGAGGAGGAAATGGAGAGGCCTATTTGGCCCTAGCTGTTAATACCATCTGTAGGATTCTGGAACACATTATTCGGATGTCCTCTTCATTCTAGGATGAGAAAAGGAAAGATTTAAATCTAAAACCAATGCTAGCTAAGTCTCTGGCTTCACGGCCTTCCCTGCCTCACTGCTCAGGGTTTTACAGGCCAAAGACACTTCACATGTGCCAGGCATACCCTCCTGTTTCCCTCCTGCTCCCAACACTGCCTTCCTCTTGTTCTATCCCCTGAGGTGTGCTCCCATCCTCGGTCCCCTCCCTGCCCAGCCCCTTGCTCACTGATGACTCAGACTCCACAAGCTTGATGACATAGTTGATTAGAGTGTTCCCCTGGGGCAAGGCCAAGTAGTTATGCTGACCCAGCATCTCAATGAAGTGCACGAGGACCTTCGGCACCTGTGGAGTCACAGACCATCACATGACAAGACAGAAAGGAATGTCAGGGACTGCCAGTGTGACCCTTCATAATCCAGGTGAGGACACAGAGGACCAAGGCAGGTGAGGGGATCAGATCTCCTGACACTAAACCCAGTGAGACTCTACAGTGGGCTCTCAATAATGACAGACCACAAGCCATTAACCATGACCATTTCTGTACCTTGCCCTGAAGTTCAAACTGCTTCAGCTCCCACCACCTCCCTGGAGAACTCTAAGTACTTACCTTGCCCTCACCTTATTTCCCCAGAGATATGAAAATTAGCAGGAATGTGGGATTGGGGGAAAATCCGAGTCCAGGAAAGTCCCATGGTCTGGCCTTCCTAGGGAAAGCCAGGAACAAATCCCACAGCCCTGAGGGCCCATCCCTCAAGATTCCAAGCTTTCCATTAACCTTCTGGAATGTATTTTTAGGGATGATGCTACTGTCGTGCATTTGGTACCCCAAACCACTGCTCCTCTCCTCTCCTGTTCCCCTATTCTGTGTGATCCAGAACTGAAGCAGTCTCTGCTGTCTCCAGCCCTGTCTGAAGAGCTTTTTAAAAAATATGGTTTCTCACAAAATATTGAGTCATCAATTTGAAAGATAAGGTAGCAGAAAACACCTAATTAGAACAGCAGAAAAAAAATGAGGATAGTTTGGGGGCATCTGGGACAATATCACGCATACAAATATTTGTATCATCAGGTGCCAGAAGGATAAGAGAAATAGGAAGGAATTGAAAACTTATTTGAAAAAATAATGACAGAAATCTTCCCTCACCTGGTAAAGGAAATAGACATACAAGTTTAGGAAGTGCAGAGTCCCAAACACAATGAACCCAGAGAGGCCCACACTAAAACACATCATAATTAAATGCAGAAGGTTCAAGACAAAGAGAGAATTTTAAAGGCAGCAAGAGAAAAACAGTTAGTTACCTACAAGGGAGCTCCCAGCTGATTTCTCAACAGGAACTTTGCTGGCCAGATATATTCAAAGTGATGAAAAGCAAAGACCTACAACCAAAATCACTCTAACCAGCAAGGATGTCCTTTAGAATCCAAGGAGAGATAAGGCTTCCAAGACAAGAAAAGGCTAAAGGAGTTCATCAACACCAAACCAATATTACAAGAAATGTTAAAGGGACTTCTTGAAGGAGAAGAAGAAAGGAATATCAAAACTATGAATCATTAAATGGCAATAAGTACATATCAATCAACAATTACTTTAAATGCAAATGAATAAAGTGCTCCAATCAAAAGACATAGGATGATTGAATGGATAAGAACACAAGATGCTTCCATTTGCAAGAGTCACTTCAGGTCAAAACACACATACACGGACTGAAAATAAAGTGATGGCAAAAGGTATTTCATGAAAATGGTAACAAAACAAAAATAGCTGGAGTACCAATACTTACATCAGACTAAATAGACTTTAAAACAAAGACTATACGGAGAGCCAAAGGAGGACCCAGCAATTTCACTTTTGGATATTTATCTCGAGAAACCCAAAACGCTAAATTGAAAAGACATATTCATCCATATGTTTCTCACAGCATTATTTATAATAGCCAAGATCTGGAAGCAACCTACGTGTTGCTTCAACAGAGGAATGGGTAAAGAAGAAGTGGTGCATATATACAATGGAATATGACTCAACCCTGAAAAAGAATGAAATCTGGCCATTGGCAGCATGGATAGAGCTAGCGGGTGTTGTACTGAGTGAAATAAGTCAAACAGAGAAAGACAAATGCAATATGATTTCACTTAGTTGTGGAATCTAAAAAACAAAATAAATGAACAAGCAGAACTGAGCCAGACTCATAGAATCAGAAAACATTTTGATAGTTGGCAGATGGGAGGGGAGTGGGTGGATGGATGAAAAGGTGAAGGAATTAAGAAGTACAAATCGGCAATTATACAATAGTCATGGGATGTAAAGAACAGCACAGGGAACATAGTCAGTAATTTTGTAATAACTATGCTGGGTGTACACTAGGTTTATTAGAGTGAACACTTCATAAGTTATATAAATAAATGTCTAATCCCTAGGATGTACACGTGAAACTGATATAATATTGTATATCAACTGTAACTGAATAAAAATTTTAAAGAAAGAATTTACATAT
Organism: Myotis daubentonii; assembly: GCF_963259705.1. NCBI lineage: Eukaryota > Metazoa > Chordata > Mammalia > Chiroptera > Vespertilionidae > Myotis > Myotis daubentonii. The sequence continues at coordinate 96,626,443 of NC_081841.1, read as the reverse complement.
ATATATATAAAGAAAAGATAAGCATATATTGATAATATATATATATATAAATCTTCTCATAGCACATCCAAAATGTGATATTTCAGGACTTCTCTCCCTAACCAAACTGTGGATTCTCTGGGGGCAAAATTAATATCTTTCAGAGCTCCATGTCCCTACTGGGCTCACCACAGTCTTGCCCACAGAAAAAGCTCAGAAAATAGCAAGAAACCACCTTTCCACTTCTCAAACCTTTCTCAGGTTTTCACAAGTCCAAATGTAACCCAAGGGCAGAAGTCTGAGGCCAGAACTAGTTTGGCAAGGGGGCCTTACCTCTCTCTTCATTCCCCCAAACCTTCCCCTCTCCATCTTACCACACCTCAAGTTCTCAAAACAGCAACTGCCCTCCCAACCCCAACATTCTGCCATTCTGCTCACTGGTTTGAGGTCCTCCTGTATCACCAGAATGGTTGAATTCAGTACCATGCGCTGCAGCTTCTTGGTCTGAGGCACTAGAGGAAAGACAGACATGCAGAGGGGTCAGTCTCCTTCCTCCCCCTTTGTTGCTTTGGGAGGCATGAGAAGACAGACAGGCAGGAGAAATTTTAGATACAGTCCTGCTCCTAAAGGCCAGATCAAACCCGAAAGGCTATCTCCCCCACCCCCCTGCTTCAAACCTGACTAAAAAGTGACCTAAAACAGTATTTCATCAAGGTAGCGCTTGCCCCTCAGCGCTTGCCGGCCTCCCATAGCTGACCACACAAGTCTACCTCATGGGCGGAGCTCTTCTGCTCACCGTTTGCCTACCTCAACCTTTAGAAATGCCAGCACTGCTCTTCTGTGTGAATTCCTTCTGCTGACTCAGTCTCATTTCTACTCTCAGCACAGCTCCTACACAGAGTCTATCCTATCTCCTGACTGACACCTTCTCTGCATTCCTGTTGCCCATTGCCATCACATTTAAGTAATTTATCACCTATTATCCTGTATCCTTTTGCTGTGTGAACAGTCTCATCTTCCCTACTTGACTGAGCTCCTCAGAACAAGGACCATATCTTATTTAAGTGTGTACATTTCTCACTAAAAATGGCTAAAGGTAGGAATTGATGTTACTTACATTTTTATTTTTTAAAATCCTCACCCAAAGGATATGTTGTTTTTTATTTTATTGAAAGGGGGGGTGGAGAGAGAGAGAGAGAGAGAGAGAGAGAGAGAGAGAGAGAGAGAGAGAGAGATGAGAGAGAAACATTGATCAATCACCTCCCATATGCCCCTAATCGGGAAACACACCAGCGACATAGGTATGTGCCCTGACCGGGAATTGAACCGACAGTCTTGTGGTGTATAGGATGACACTCCACCAAACTGAGCCACCCAGCCAAGGCAACTCCATTTTTCAAATGAGGAAATAGAGGTTCAGACTAAAAGTAATCTGCCCCAGTTTGCACAGCTAATAAGAGTCAAAACCGGGATTTGAACCCACTGAGTTTATGTTGAGTTTAAAGCTGTGCTTTTACCTACTCAATGGGACTATCTGCCAGAGCAAGGAGATTTCCTGAGAAGATCCCTAGGACCAGGCTTGTTTCCTACTCACATTCCTGGAACACATCTGTGAACGCCTGAAGGGCTGATTCCATCTTGGCTGGATCACTGGATTCCATGGCGGTTAGTAATAGGGATACCATCTGATCCTGGTATAACTTGGCTATTACAGGGCATGAATAAAGGGAGTCAGGGGTATGTTTAAGTGGGAGGTGGTGTGTAGAAGTAAATCATGCTCCCAGCAAACCACTGATGCCATGGGCTGGATAAATTAGGGTCTATTAGGTTGGAGAAAGGAAGCAGGAAGAAAGAGAGCCAGTGTTTGTCCAGCATTTACCATGTGCCACGCTAGGGGGCAGATGCTTTTCCTAACCTAGGCCTGTCCCTCCCCTGCCCCACCATGTGCTCACCAATTAGGTCAGAACCTCTTTCGTGACCATCAGTGCTCTAATCACAGTATCACCTTTCTGAGCTCAGGATCACCAAAGGAGAACGGGAAGCCAACCCCAGGGGAAGGGAGTGGTAACAAAAGGGATAGGGAAGGGAGAATGTCTGTGCCCTTGGAGATTCATTGAATTTCAGGAAAACTTTACATGGATTACTTTGCATCTTGTCAGAAGGAGAGAAGGCTGTCTTGGGAACCTAGCCTCCCATGGAGTACAAGGTCCCCGGGCCCATACCTGAGGTTAGGAAAATGTGTGGACTTACCCAGGATGAAGATAGCCCTCAGGGCGAGGCTGCGGTTCTCCACAGAGTGAGGGTCTGCTGGGTTCACTCGTTCACAAAGCTGTGGGGAGACCAAGGGCATCAGACCTGGGAGCACTGAAAAATCTGGGGCTCTGGGCATGGATGGAGAAACTGAGGTATGCAGCCAGAAAAAGTGTGGCACTTGCCCATAAGAACGTGAAAATAGGACCCAGGAATACACCTACACAGCCCCAAAGAAAAGACGACAGTGGCCAGCAAATATAGGGATCGTAACACCTTTTAGCAAAATGTTCAATTGTCCTCTTCCTCCTCTATGGTACAACACAGAAGGCCTGCCATTTCCCACAGGCATAATGGGTCGGTTTGGACTCTCTGCCCCTAACCAGTTTAGAGGGAGCAACAATGGCCTCCACCCCCAGAAACATCCAGAAATGTATCCAATTTACCTCATAGAGAATATCCACTCTGTGACTAGAATCCAGGCAGGGAAGCCTGAGGTGTGTGCAGTTACAGGCACCATGAGAAAAGCTCAGGGCCATGTGGAGGTAGTGACCTGCTGTGGGGTAACCATCACCTCCAAACAAGAGGGGAAGACCAAGCCCAGGATACCTGCAGCCTCCAGCACTCACCTGCTGGAACAGCATGCCTGTAATGTTTTCCAGCTGGGATTCCAAGTTTATACCTCCGCAGCCGCTGAGCGCCAGAGCATCCACGAGTTGGTAGATACACTGTGTGTGTAAGGACAGAGTCAGCCACTCAGCCAGCCCTTGCCCCGGCCTCAACGGAAAGCCTCTGTCCTCAGATCTCCTCTTAGAGGTGGCCCAATATCATAGTTCACACTGCCCTCTTGGACCTTTTCAAGAAGGCCCAGGGGCTAGTTTTTCCATAGCCAAATACAGCCATGACCTGTTCTTTCACCTCACCCAAGAAGCTACACTTACTTTCAAATAACCTCATTATTTCACGGTAACTTTTAGAGCAACTCAACATGGCAGGTGTTGGCTGATTTCAAAGAAATAGGATAAAGAAATCATGGTCAAAGAACTGGTTCTATTTCCTGACTTTCGAAATTTGGAAAACCTCGTTTTAAAGCCTAAATATCTATCCTTTACCTAGTGAATTGTATTGTTTTATGGGTTACTAGAGGCCAGGTGCACAAAAATTTGTGCACTCGGCGGGGGGGAGGGTGTCCCTTAGACCAGCCTGTGCCCTCACGCAGTCTGGGACCCCTAGGGGGATGACCACCTGGTGGCTTAGGCCCGCTCCCCGGGGGAATGGGCCCAAACTGGCAATCAGACATCACTCTGGCAGACCAGCTGCCCTCGGTGGATGTCCACTTGCCAGCAGGGAGCAGACCTAAGCTGCAGTTGGACATCCTTAGCGCTGCTGAGGAGGCAGGAGAGGCTCCCACCACCACCGCTGTACTGGCAGCCATCAGCCTGGCTTGTGGCTGAGCAGAGCACCCCCATGTGGGAGCTAAAGGACCACCAGAGGGCAGCTCCAGCATTGAGCATCTGCCCCCTGGTGGTCAGTGTGTGTCATAGTGACCAGTCATTCCCAGTCTTTCTGCTGTTAGGTTCAGTGTGCATAGTACCCTTTTACTATATAGGATAGAGGCCTGGTGCACGGGTGGGGGTCAGCTGGTTTGCCCTGAAGGGTGTCCCAGAACAGGGTGGGGGTCCTGCTTGGGTGCCTGGCCAGCCTGGGTGAGGGGCTTATGGCTGTTTGCAGCTGGTCACACCCCCTTTAGGGTGGGGGTCCCCACTGGGGTGCTTGGCCAGTCTGGGTGAGGGGATGAGGGCCGTTTTCAGGCTGGCCGGCGACTGAAGCTCCCAACCTCTCTTTTTCTTTTTTTTTCTTTTTTATTCTGGGATTTATTTACCTTCTATAATTGAAACTTTATTGCCGGCCTGCTCGCTCTAGCTCTGAGGCCGCAGCTGGCTGAAATCAGGTATCTGGGGTTTGTTTAGCTTCTATAATTGAAACCTTGTTGCTTTTGGACCTGTTGCTTTTGGAGCTCAGAGCCGGGCCATGGCTGGCGGGGAACCTTGGCTTCCTCCATCACTGGAGCAAGCAAGCATTCTGCTAGCTACAGCTGCGTGGCTGCCGACCGCCATCTTTATTGGCAGTTAATTTGCATCTCTTGCTGATTAGCCAATGGGAAGTGTAGCAGAGGTACGGTTTATTACCCCTTTTGTCTTTTATTAGATAGGATTCTTCTCACTTGTATGAAAAGCTGCAAATAGCCTTAGTTTTCACATGTGTAACCTGTACATTTTATTTCATTTTATTTTTTAAAATATTTATTGTTCAGATTATTACAGTTGTTCCTCTTTTTCCCCCCATAGCTACCCTCCACCTGGTTCCCACCCCACCCTCTGCCCTTACCACTCCCCCATCCTCATCCATAGGTGTTCGATTTTTGTCCAGTCTCTTTCCGCACACCCACACCCCTTTTCCCCCCGAGAATTGTCAGTCCACTCCCTTTCTATGCCCCTGTCAGTCCACTCCCTTTCTAGTATAAGTATTCTCTTATACTCACCAGTTTATTCTGTTAATCACATTTTTTATTCACTTGATTTTTAGATTCACTTGTTGATAGATGTGTATTTGTTGTTCATAATTTTTATCTTTACCTTTTTCTTCTTCCTCTTCTTAAAGAATACCTTTCAGTATTTCATATAATACTGGTTTGGTGGTGATGAACTCCTTTAGCTTTTTTCTTATCTGTGAAGCTCTTTATCTGACCTTCAATTCTACATGATAGCTTTGCTGGGTAGACTAATCTTGGTTGTAGGTTCTTGCTATTCATCACTTTGAATATTTGTTGCCACTCCCTTCTGGCCTGCATAGTTTCTGTTGAGAAATCAGCTGACAATCATATGGACACTACCTTGTTGATAACTAGGGTTTTTCTCTTGCTGCTTTTAAGATTCTCTCGTTGTCTTTTGCTCTTGGCATTTTAATTATGATGTGTCTTGGTGTGGTCCTCTTTAGATTCCTTTTGTTTGGGGTCTCTGCACTTCCTGGACTTGTAAGTCCATTTCTTTCACCAGGTAGGAGAAGTTTTCTGTCATTATTTTTTCAAATAGGTTTTCACTATCTTGCTCTCTCTCTTCTTCTGGCACCCCATAATTGGGATGTTGGTATGGTTGAAGTTGTCCCAGAGGCTCCTTACACTATCTTCATTATTTTTGGATTCTTTTTGCTTTTTGCTTTTCCGGTTGGCTGTTTTTTACTTCTTCATACTTCAAATCTTTGACTTGATTCTTGCTATCCTCTAGTCTGCTGTTGGATCTCTATATAATATTCTTTATTTCACTCAGTGTATGCTTAATTTCTAGTTGGTCCTTTTTCATATCCTCGAGGGTCTCACTAGACTTATTGAGTGTCTTAGTAAATTTATCGATGCTCTCACTAGAGTTATTGAGGCTCTTACTAAATTTATCGGCGGTTTCTAGAAAATTCTTGAAAAACCATAAAACCGTGATTTTGAACTCTATATCCAGCAGTTTTCTTTCCTCCATTTCTGTCATTTGTATCCTGTTTCTTTGTCTCCGCACTTTTTATGCTTTCTTGTGTTGATAAAGTGGTTTTCTGTGCTAAGTGTCCTCTAGGGCCCAGTGGTTCAGCCTCCCCAATTACCTGAGGAGGACACTCTTGGTGCTCCCCCTTGTGGTCTTTGTGCACAGTCTTGTAGTTAAGCCTTGATTGTCGTAAGTAACACTGGGAGGGGTTGACATCCAGGCCAAGTGGTTATGAGAATCAGCTATATCTGCAGTGGGAGAACTTCTGTCCTGGAGCTCTAGAGAGGTGCTAATCAAGCCTCTGCCTGAGGCTATCCAGCTAACGCCTCTGTGCAAGGCTTGGGCAGGGTGGATCCCAGGGGATCAACAGGCCAGGAGGAATGAAAAGTTACGGCTGCTCTCAATCCTGCCTTCAGAGGCCCCACTTCTCAGTGTCCCAGCAATCGCTGCAAGTACCTCCGAGAGAAAGCTGCCCTCGAGTTCCGACCGATGCCAGACTGTCCCGATTCTCCTGTATGAGTCTAGGTCCCCAGAGACTCGCCTGGAACTGGAGCTCAGAGGCTGAGACTCCTTCCCGACTGAAAAAGACAACCACGCCCTCAGCTGCCGCTACCTTGGTTTTCCTTCAGTCCATTTCATTTTTTATTTTATTTATTTATTTATTTATTTATTTATTTATTTATTTAAGAACAGCTTTATTGATGTTTAAGCCTATATAATAAAAGGGTAATATGCAAATCGACCGAACAGCGGAAACACTGGTCACTATGACGTGCACTGACCACCAGGGGGCAGCCACTCAATGCAGGACCTGCTCCCTGGAGGTCAGTGTGCTTCCACAGAGGAAGTGCTACTCAGCCAGAGGCAGGGCTCATGGCTGGCTAGCGCAGCTGCAGTGGCACGAGCCTCTCTTGCCTCCATGGCATGGGACATCCCCGAAGGGCTCCTAGACTGCGAGAGGACGAAGGAGGTATGAGGGACCCCCCCCTACCACCACCATGAGTCTCATGCAATGGGCCTATAGTTGATATATAATACACTGCACATATTGAAAATATACTATTTAATAAATGTAAACATCCTTGAAACCATCTCCACAAATAAGATAATAAGCATACTCATCATTCCCAAATTTTCCTCTGGTCACTTTGTAACCCCTCTTGCCCTACCCTCCCAACACCGTTCCTTTCCCCAGGCAACCACTGATCTGCTCTCTAAATTATAAATCTCTCACTTACTTTTTAAAAAACTGCCAAACTGTTTTCCTAAATGGTTGTGCCAATTTACTTTCTATCAGATTTGTAGTGGCATCTCATTGTAATGTTTAATTACCTAAATGATGTTTAGCAACTTTTCCTGTGCTAAGTTGCTATCCCCATATCTATTCAATTTATTTTTGCCAATTTTTAAAATATTTTAAAATTTATTTTAGAGCGGATGGCGGGTGGGAGGGGGAAAAGGGAGGAGGGTAGGAAGGGGGGAGGGAGGGAAGGAGGGAGGAGGAGAGAGAGAGAAACATCAATGTGAGAGAGAAATATCAATCAGTTGCCTTCCACATGTGCGCTGACCGAACCTAGGATCAAAACCAAAACCTGGATATGTACCCTGAATGGAAATCAAACCCACAACCTTTTGGTGTACAGGACAGCGCACCAACCAACTGAGCCACACTGGTCTGGGCAGTTGTTTAATTTTTTAAGTTGCATTCTGAGAGTTCTTTATATATTCTGGATACATATATATATGATTTGCAAATATTTTCTTCCAGTCTGAGACTTGTCTTTTCATTCTCTTAACAACTTTAAAGAACAGAAATTACTCACTTTTGGAGGGTGGAGAGAGTGAAGGGGGTGGAGGAATTGAGCAAAATATGTTAAAAAGAGAAAAAAACTCATGGACAGGGACAGCAATGTGGGGATTGCTGAGGGATGGGGGACAGGGAGGTTGAGGAGGGTATAGAGATGATAAATGGTGATGGATGGAGACTTGACTTGGGATGGTGAACACACAATACAGTGTACAGGTGATGTGTTGTAGAATTGTGCACCTGAAACCTATATAATTTTGTTAACCAATGTCATCCCATACATTCAATAAAAATGGAAAAAAATTAAAATAAAATTTAAAAATAAAGTGTTCACTTTGATGAAGTCCAATTTATTAATCCAGGTTTTAAAAATCATGTTTTATTTTTCGCCCTGGCCAATGTGGCATTGTCCCAGGCACTGAAAGGTTGCAGGTTTGATTCCCGGTCAGGCACATACCCAGATTTCGGTCTTGTTCCCTGATATGGGGTTGCAGGAGGCAGCCCATTGAAGGATCAATGCTTTGCTCCCATTGATGTTTCTCTTTCTCCCTCTCCCTTCCTATTTATTTTAAAAAGAATTATTTTAAATCTTTTTAAAATAAATAAATATAATCAGGATTTATTTTTCATTTACAGTTCACAACCCAGTGACCAGACATTAAATAACTTACAAAGTGGTCACCTCGATAAATCTAGGAGCCATCTGACACCCTTCAGAGTTGTCACAGTATTACTGAGTATATTCCCTATACTGTGCTTTACATGCCATGTCTATTCTGTAACTGCCAATTTGTACTTCTTCATCCCTTCATATTTTTCACCCATCCCTCACCTGCCTCCTATCTAGCAATCATCAAAATGTTCTCTGTTATCTCTGAGTCTGTTTCAATTCTGGTTGTTTATTTTGTTTCTTAGATTCCACAAATAAGTGAAATCATATGGCATTTGTCTTTGTCTGACTGACTTATTTCACTCAGCAGAACACCCTCTAGGCCAGTGATGGCGAACCTTTTCAGCTTGGCGTATCAGCATTTTGAAAAGCCCTAACTTAACTCTGGTATGTATTTTTGTACCATATAGAAACACCGCGTCACATATAGAAATATTTTGATTTTGGCAACCATAGTGAAACAAAGATTTATATTTTTTATATTTATTTTATATATTTAAATGCCATTTAACAAAGAAAAATCAACCAAAAAATGAGTTCACGTCACCTCTGACACACGTGTCATAGGTTCGCCATCACTGCTCTAGACCCATCCATGTTGTTGCAGATGTTAAGACTTCATTCTTTTTTATTGTTGACAGTGTTTTTCTACAGGCCGGGCTGGCTTCCCCACGGCCACCTGTAGGCACCCGGGACACGAGCTGGCTTCCTTTTGGCCCGGGCTTTGTCCGGAAGGATGTCCAGAATGATGTCTAGAAGGATGTCCAGTCTAATTAACATATTACCCTTTTATTATAGATCTCCTCAGTTCCATTGTCTCCACGGACATATCTATTATTGTTATCATTATTCCTCCATATTAAATATTGTTTTGTGTACCTAAGATTTTCTCTTTTTCAAAACCTATCCTTCTCAAATTCTTCCAAAAAAATGAAGAAGAGGCAGTACTTCCTAACACATTCTATGACGCTAATATAACCCTGATACCAAAACCTGGCAAAAATAACACCAAGAAAGAACAGTACAGACCAATATCTCTGGTGAACACAGAGATATTGTGTTCAATATCTCTGATGAAAAGTCCTAAACAAAATACTAGCAAATCTAATACTACAGTATATCCAAAAAAAAAATAATCATCACAGTCAAGTGGGGTTCATTCCAGAGTCACAAGGATGGTTCAACATACACACATCAATCAATGTAATACACCACATCAGCAAAAGAAAAGATAAAAATCCTATGATCATGTCAATAGATGCAGAAAAAGCACTGGATAAGATACAACATCCATGTAGGATTAAAACATTCAATAAAATAGGAATAGAGTACCTCAACATTGTAAAGGCCATCTATGATAAATCCTCAGCTAATATCGTACTCAATGGTGAAAACCTGAAACTTTTCCTCTAAGAACAGGAACAAAACAAGGATGTCCACTCTCACCACTCTTATTCAACATTGTGCTAGAAATCCTAACCAGAGCAAAAAAAACAAGAGAAAGAAAGAAAAGACATCCAAATAGGGAAGGAAGAAATGAAACTATCACTTTTTGTAGATGACATTTTTCTGTATATAGAAAACACTAAAGACTCCACCAAAAAAACAAAACTATTAGAAACAATAAACAAATACTGTAAAGTTGCAGGATACAAAAATCAATGTGCAAAAATCCATTGCCTCACAGCCAATGACATGGGGATGGCCAAGTGAACCAGCCAATCAGGCAGCCACTACCCATGTTTGGCCACTGAGCACTGAAAACAGCCAGTCTGAGCTGAGACATGCCATAAGCGCAAAATACACAACAGGTTGTGAGGATTTAAAAACACTTTTAAAAAAGAATGTAAAATATCTCATTAACAAACTGCCTGGAGTGTGTGGCGCAATTGGTGGAGCCTCCATCCATGCACCAAGAAAAAAAAGTCCATTGCCTTCCTGAATACTAACAACAAAACTTCAGAAAAAGAAATGAAAAAAATAATTCCTTTTGCAATTGCAATCAAAAGAATAAAGTACCTAGGAAGAAACTTCACAGAGAATGTGGAAGACCTATCTACTGAAAATTATAAAGAAATATTAAAAAAGATTGAAAAAGACACAACAAAAGGGAAAAATATTTCATGTTCACTGATGGGAAGAATCAAAATAGTTAAAATGGCCATATTACCCAAAGCAATATACAGATTCCAATGTCATTTTTGAAAGATATAGAATGAGAAATCATCAGATTTGTATGGAAACATAAAAGACCCCCAAATAGCCAAGGCAATACTGAAAAAAAAGAATGAAGTTGGAGGTATCACGCTACCTGACTTCAAATTATACTACAGAGCTATGATCATCAGAACTGCATGGTACGGACACAGAAACAGACACATAGATCAATGGAAAAGAATAGAGAGCCAGGCTATAAAACCACATGTATGTGGACAGATAATTTTCGACAAAGGAGCCAGAAACACACAATAGAGTAAAGATAGTCTCTTCAATAAATGGTGCTGGGAAAACTGGAAAGCCACATGTAAATGAATGAAATCTGGTTACATTTTGGTCCCACATACAAATATGAATTCAACATGGATCAAAGGGGGTGGGGAGAGAAGACGGAACTAATATATGGTGACATGAGAAGATCTGACTGGGTAGTGAACTCATGGAGCAATATACAGATCTTATAATACAGAAATCCACACCTGAAACCTCTATGTTCATGCTAACTAATGTCACTCCAATAAATTTAATTTTAACACATCTCGTACCGCATAGAAATCTCTAAGACATATGCCAGGGACTGCATGATTTTGGGCAAACTGCATGTTATTTAAATCATCATAACTACAGATCATAATGCACTTTAGGAGTTGTTTTTCAATAATTATAACATTTTTATTTACAAAAACAATTAAACAATTAAAGTTCCTAGTACTTTTTTAACGTATGGTACTGCGTAAAACATTTTCCTCTATGAAGAGGGACCAAACAAAATTTACATAAGTATCTAGATTCGCTCCTTTTTCCATGGGCGGCACAAACTCTGCAGGCTCTCATAGGAAATTTTTTCTTTCCACTCGCTGGAATACATGTAGGTTCATGCTGCTTCATATCACCTGACAACCTTTTGGGTGGATCTTTACGAGGTGCTCTCCTTGCACCCCCAGGGGAAGGGCTGGACAGATTTGTCTCTGGTTCCGGAGAGCCTTCATTATTGTCATCCGTTATCCAGTCTCTCGCCACCGATAGCAGAAACTGTTTATACTTCATTTTTGCTTGTGGATTGAGGACGTTGTACACTCTAAATGAATTGAAAAGTCCACAGTTTACAAGGTACAGCACTACTTTCTTTGTCCATTTCATCGTTTTCCTTAGAATGGAACAACAAGAAAGGAAGTGTATCAGTTTCCTTGGTTTCCTTCCTTTTTCTGAGAGAGGGCATTTCTAAAAGCGCCAGGAACTTGAAGACGAAGACTATTCGAATGACCAAAATACAATGTAACTGCAATGCTTTGTGGGTTCATGCAATTATATAGTTTTTCGTAGATTGACCTGCATGGTTTCCACCAATGAGATCGCTTCATTCGATGTGGGCAAGACAGTGTGTTGACATCTAAGGTCCATAACAGATGGCGCGCGAAACATGAGAAAGCTCCTGAGTGGTACGAAAGGTGTTAAAAAATCATTTTTTCTTTTCCACTGGTTTGGAGAAATTTGATTGTGACATGATTTGGAGTAGTTTTGTTTATTTCTTGTGTTGGGTTCATTGACTGTGTTGGATCTGTAGGTTTATTCTATTCTTCAGATTTGGGAATTGTTCAGCCACTATTTCTTCAAATACATTTTCTTTCGCTTCCTTTATGAGGGGACTCATATTGCATATAAATTAAGCTGCTTAAAGTTGTTGCATGCCTCACTGATGCTTTTTTTCCTAATTTATTGTGTTATTGATTTTAGAAAGAAAAGGAGAGGGAGAGATAGAAACATCAACCATGAGAGAGAATCATTGATTGGCTGGCTCCTGCATGCCCCCCACTGGGGTTCAAGCCTGTAACCTGCTCATATGCCCTGACCCGGAATCAAACCATAACCTCCAGCCTCATAGGTCGACGCTCAACCACTGAGCCACTCTGGCCAGGCTGATGCTTTCTTCTTTATTTATTTTTTCATTTTTTTCTGTTTCATTTTGTGTAATTTCTAATGCAGTCTTCAATTAACCAGTATTGTCTTTTGCAATGTTTAATCTGTCATTAATACTATCCAGTGTTTTTCATCACAGATATTCTAATCTTTAACTCGAGAAGTTCAATTTGGGTCCTTTTAAAATATATTTTTCCTGGTTTGTACTTATTTACTTAATCTTTCTACTAGTTTTTAATCCAACAGAACCAGTTATAATATCTGTTTAAATGTCCTTGTCTGCTACTTCTAACATCTGTGTGAGTTCTGGGTCAGTTTTTTATTTATTTTTCTCGTTATAATAGGCCATATTGTCCTGCTTCTAAGCATGCCTGGTGATTTAAAAAAAAATTAATGTGATTCATTGTAAACTTACCTTATTGGGTATTGGACATTTTAGTATTCCTATAAATATTCTTGAGTTTTCCCTGGAACACAGTTAAAGTCACTTGAAAATAATTTGATCCTTTGGGTCTTGCTTTTAAAATTAGTTGGATAGGAACAGAAAAGCATTCAGCCTACCATTAATTTTGGTCCCCAACCCACCCATCTACCTAACGTCCTATGAATTATGAGGTTTTAAGACTGGTTGGTGGGAACAGATATAATTCTTGGCCCTGTGTGAGTTCTGGCTACTGTTCTTTCAGGTTTGGGGGTTTTCCTCACCTGGAACCATTTCCTCACACACATGGACTATTAAGTACTCCACCCTGTAAACTCAAGCTATGCTGGTCTCCCTGGCCTCTCAGTCCTATCTTCTCAACTCAGAAAGTCCATCAACTCTTCCTGGGGTTTCTTTTCCTCTGCCACTGACTGGAAATTTTCTCAAGGAAGTAAATAGGGGCAATAATAGAGCTTATGCCATGTCTCCACTGTCTCTCAGGGACACTCTTCTTTATTGCCTGCTGTTCAATAGTTTGAGAACCATTACTTCATATATTTTGCGTAGTGTTTTAGTTATTTCAGATAAGAGAGTAATTCCAGCATCGTTTACTCCATCTTTGCCAGAGCAGAAATCCCTCCACTGGATTTTAAATATTTAACATTACTTCCCCTTTGGTTTGCCTGATGGACCCACAAATTGGGCCAGCCTCCCTAAGTAGAGCTGGCTAGTGCTAGTTACTGTCCAAACAAATTATACTACAGACTGACAAATATCTCGATTCTTAATCACTATCCCCTGGAGTGATAGAGAAGGAGAGAGAAGGAGGAAGTAGCCAAAACATTTCCACTGTCCACAAAATGTAGGATACAATCTCTACCTGACAATCTGCAGACTAGTGGGTAGGTTACAAATTTCATCCTCTAAATGGCTAATTGACTACACAGAGCAAACCTCTGCTCCAGGTTCATAGACCTTACCTGAGGCAACATGCAGACACATGACAGGAGGGTAGGTACTAGTAAATAAGAGACTGGCTGCTCCACTGAAGGAGAAAGCTCAGAGCACATACATGAGGAAGGTCAAATCTTCACACACCAAGGAAAGTGCATGTGAGGTGGTAGTGCAATGGTAGAAAACAAATGGTGATCCCTGAAAACTTGATGCTCATGGGGGTTGCACTAAAAGGAAAAAAATCTCCTGTTGGATATTTACAAGTGCATACTAACATGTTGAGCAACCATGAAAAATGTGCCTCTCAGATGCCTATTCTGGAGGGCATAATTGAACGACATCTCCAACTTCATTACTTTAAAATCCGACACTGTTTAAAAGTGCGGCTAGATTCCCAAAGGTTTCTTCCAGCCAATGACTGAGTATGGCAGGCCCACTAAAGCAGGCCTACATATGCAAGATGTAGGACATTGGCTTGATGACTCTGTTCGCATTGAATCCCTGCTGGCTTTGAACTCTTAGAATGACACTCTAATGTAAAACTTTCCTTTCTTCTTCCCTTCTCCCCCTTCTTCCCTCCTTCCCCTTCTCCTTATCAATGGTCAGAACTACTACTCAGTCTGATGGCTCTCCCAGCCTCCTCTGGCTCCTTCCCTGTTTTTTCCTCACAGGCGTTCCTCCAATAACTCTCTTGCACCTCTAGTCCAGGTTGGTATCTGCTTCTTAGAGGACCAGACTAAACCACATATTGAACACTCAAGGAAGTCCTACAGGTAAGAAATTTGTTGAATTTTAAACTCAACATTTCTCACCCAGTTTACTACATAACACGCCTTCTTTTTGTGGAATCCTCATTAGAAGTTGGGGGAACTCGGTTTGAGAAATGCCATTGAATTAGAAGGAAAACTGAAACAACAATCAGAACATTTGTGTTCTGGTTCTTGAAACTCTGTTCATAAAAATACCTAATATGTGTATAACATTTCTATCACAGGCATAATTCTGAAATGGCCCTTAAAATCCCAGGTCCCTGGTGTACACACACCTTCTCCTGATTTTTCAATCAAGCACTAAGCTGGGTGTTGATGTGAAAGGATTTTTCAGATAGTGTGTCCCAAAATTCATCCAAGATTTGAATTTTACCCCATTGTTGCCGTCAAGTGTTGCCAATGAAAAAAAAAGATAGCGTGACAGCTGACAGTTCAGGGTTATTAACAATGGAGCGCTGCACGAAAGAACAACACGTTTTCATTGTTGAGCAATATTTTAAATATAATGAAGGTTTGGCAGCTACACTTAGCAATTTTCGTACAAAATATGATCGGAATAGTGATTTTACTTCATCAACTGTGAAGAGATTAATTAAAAAATTTAGAGAGACTGGATCAATTAGTGATCTTAAACACTCTGGCCGTCCTTCAACAAGTCGTTCAACACAAAACATCAAAGCAGTTTGTGAGAGTGTAGCTGAGAGTCCAAGGACATCCATTTGGCACTGTGGTCAAGAATTGGACATTTCGAGAAGCCATTTACCCGATATGCTATTCCATATATAACCCTATACTGTATACTTCGTGAATCAATAAAAAGATTACAATTTTTAATTATAAAACTGTGTTTTCTATCAAAATTACTTCTTGCGTCATTTTGGGACACCCTTTATAAGTAAGGTCCCACACTGGTTAACTTTAACATAGGGAGGTATTCCAGGTAGGCTTGATCTAATCTCGTAGGCCCTTTAAAGCTGGGTCTAAAGGTCAGAGACAAGTCAGAGAGTTTCAAAGCATGAGGTGAATTCAACAAATGGACATGGCTGAGTTCCAGTAAAACATTCCTTACAAAAATAAGCTTCAGAATGGATTTGACCTATGGGCCAAGCTTTGCCCAACTCCAGCATTAACTACTCAATAAATATGAAATACATGAACGAGTCAAATTTCCCTCTCACGCACAACCCAATCACCTGGGAAATGTAGAAAGGTGTCACTTTCGTGGACATCAAAATCATTAACCATCGTGTTAACCGGTTTACTTGGTTCTTGAGTTTGGATGGTGGCATAAGGAAGAAAAGGTGGCCCATTATCTGCAGAACCTGCTCTGTCACCTGTGCCTACGGAGATATAGAAACTTGCATCAGCAATAGGATGAAGGAAGAAAAATCCTCAGGGGTTGTGCTTTATTCATCTTTGTATGACCAGGGCCTAGCATCATACCTGGCAAATGAGACTAATCAAGAAATGTAAATTGCACACTTAACAAATAAGTGAATGGACAGTGCGGTGTTTTTTGACTCTATGTTTTTCTGGGGCATGGTAAGAGGAGCCTGAGGAGGAACACCTGCTCTCCCAGAAGATCCAAGTGAGTCAGCCTTCTACCAGCAAGTGGACACACTTGAGCCCACCTTTGGCTCAAGCTTTACTCCTTCACCCCATCCACCCAACCCCTGTTATCTCCCACTCCCACCTTGTCCTTGCTCTTCAAAGACCAACGGTTGAGGAAGATGCGGAAGGTGATGTAGGCCTTCATGGACATTTCCCTTTGACTAAAGCCCGTCACCTTATCATCCCAGGAATCCAGGTGTTTCTGGGCACTGATGACCAATCCATAGAATACTGTACGGAGGGAAGGGAGTTAGAGCTGCCCATCACCTTTCCCATCCCACAAAGTAAAGCATACACACCTATAAGTACAGTCCTCTCCTCTCCAACCCAAAAAGGGCTTTGGGGGTCCTGTTCTGGGAAAGACCCACCTTCCCACCACCTCTCCAACTATCGTTCCTTTCTGACCACACCTAGTTCCAGGAGTGGCAGGGAAAGTGAAAGAGAAAGGCGGTCAACACCTACAGCTTCCCTATCAAGTTTGCTCGTTGTCCCAAACCAGGCCAAGAAAGGTCAGATGGAGAAGAGCATCTACTCATACCTGGCCTGCTCTCAGCCATCATCTGCCCCTTCCATAGACTTAAGAGATCCAAATTCAGAGGGACCCAGTCTCTTCCTGGCCTTCTTTCCTCCCTCCTGGATTCCAATTAAGCCTTTCCCCAGACCCTCCTGACCCTTACCATGACATATCGCCAACATGTCATTCTTCTCTTGGGCCAACTTCAGAAGAGGCTGGATATATCTCCATATAGAACCAACATAGGAAACTGTATCTGCGAGGGAGAGTAAAAGAAAAACATCCCTATCCCAAGGAAAGGAGCCTACCGCCTTAGTGTACAAAATCTTATGATTAGGGACCAGGAGGTTTGGGTTCTGCTCCTAGCTCTGCCTCCAAAGAGTCTGGGCAACCCAGAGTAAGATAATTTATGCTAGTTTCCATGTCCTCAGCTGTTAAATAGGACTACAGTTCCTAATGTGCCCACCTCCTCACAGGGCTGTTGGGAAAATGAAGCTCCATAATGGATGATAGCACAGCATGCAGATGCAAGGTACTGCCACACCCTACACATGCACACTCCCTTCCAAGGACCCTTATGGAGCAAAGATCTGTGCAGCCTGAGGCTCTCTCACTCTTCTAAAGTGAGAACATTTGCCCTGATTAGATCAAGAGACACATTTCTGGCTTCTGTGCTGTGTCCTCTGAGTTTGCTATGCAGCCCAACCCATAAGCCTTGTCATTTTGAACCTAATGCCCAGAAGGCCAGCTGACTTCCCCCAATATCTCTCAGGCCCAAGGTCCAAGTGGCAGAGAAAGGGCAGGGTCTGGCATTTCCCTGATGACTTGATTTTTGCCTCAACACTTTTTGATTGAGGGAGGGGAATACAATGGGTAAGAGAACTAATGCTGTCACCAACAGCCACCAGGATGGAGATTGTATGGTGATTCTCAGCCTCATCCTACTACACTATTGCCTTCCAAACCTCTAATCAAATTCAAAACTTCAGGTTCCCCTAAGCCAGCCGTGGGCAAACTATGGCCCACGGGCAGGATCCGGCCAGTTTGAAATGAATAAAACTAAAAAAAAAAAAAAAGACCGTACTCTTTTATGTAATGATGTTTACTTTGAATTTATATTAGTTCACACAAACACTCCTTCCATGCTTTTTTTCTGGCCCTCCGGTTCAGTTTAAGAACCCATTGTGGCCCTCCAGTCAAAAAGTTTGCCCACCCCTGCCCTAGGCAAAGCACTCCTCACGTCTCTTTGCCCCTCCCCACCTCTGTTGAATGGGGGCTTTCTATTCAGTCTTCCCTCTAGTTCTCCTAGTCTTACCTCCAGCCCCACAGTTTCCTGTGCTTTAATATGCTCTCCTGTGCCACTCCTAGTCTCCAGGAACTCCCTCCTCAGTTCCCCTTGGACCCACAGGGATGCTAGTTTTCCCCCCTCGCCCCTACACACACACACCCTTGACTAAACTAAGTGGAGATATACTAGTACAGTGAAAGGAGTCAGGAGAATAAAGCTATATTCTAAATTCCATACAGCACCCCCACGGCCTGTTGCCCCTGTTCCTTTCTCAGACAAACTCTTCAACCACGGGGACCAATACCTTGGGAAAGGATGATCTTCCCCACTGCAACCATGAGGCTCCTTGGGGGCAGACAGTATATATTTGGCCTGTCCCATAGCTTGACAATGATCATTTCTGGTAAATGTGACCCCAGAGCCATTAGGACCGCAGTGAATGCCTTTTCCAGTTCTCCCTTTGTCTCCTGGAAAAAGAAAGATTCAGTGTTCCAAAACTAATCTACAAGATGAGTCCCTCAGCTTCTGAGAATTGGCTTTGCTCAGTAAGTGGTTCTCCTCTATTTAGAGGGCAGTAACTATCCTATCTCATCCTACAACTCCATTCAACATACACCTTCCCCATGATAGAGGGCAAGAGCTTCCTAGAGTGTGCAAGAGGGCAGGAAATGAAAAACTGCAAAGTCTCCGGGCTTGTGTTGTGGTGGGAATGGGGCTTGGCATTTCCGGAGCACAGAGCTTTCCCTGAAGCAACAAGTGAACCGTCATCACAGAGGTGGGTACATTATGGAGGTAACTTTGAAAATTTCTTGAAGGGTCAGGTCTTGAGCAGTAAACAGGTGTGCCAAAGAAGGCAGGTAAACTGGAAGACACCTTGTATGTAGACAGTTAATCAGAAACCAGATTTACCCAGTACCAGGAAAATTAAGTATAAAAGTATCTGGATAGGTGATAGGTAGTGGTCATGAATGTTCAGTCCAAAGTTGGGCTAGCAGGCAAGTGGGTGGATTTAAATAGGTTAGTAAATAAATTGAGGTGATTAGCTGAGTTGCAACAGCAAAGGTGTGACTGCCTAAGATATCCCAGGAGGAGGATTAGGACAGCATAGATTTTGAGGTCCAAAGCCTAAATCCGTTTCCCCCTGTCCATGTCACTTCTTTCACCATACCTCCTTACTTCATTACTTTAACTTTTAGGTTACAGTTCTTGAGACATGTTCAGGGTATAAGACATAGGCTCTAGGAAATTGTTTAGAAACTTGAGGTACTCATCTCCCAAATACTACTTAATTTCAAAATGTCATCACCCACCAGAAAGGAACTCCTGGCTTTAGATCTGGAATCCTTTCTTTCCCCACAGCCCCCAACCCACAGGCATGAGCTCCTCACCATTCTCCTTAGGTAGTTGATAAGGACACCTGTAATTTTCCGGCAGAATGTATTAGGCATCTTAGTATTTAGAATTTTGACTTCCAGTAATTTGAGGGTTTGTATGATATCATCTTCTGACATCTAGAGGAGAGAAGGGATTCAAGAAGAAAGGAAGGTTGAAGGATGGAGGGTTAAAAGAAAGAAAGAGAATAATGATCCATGGTAGAGAAAGGAAGAGGAGGACTGAGTCTAGAGAGAAGATTAAAGCTGGACCCAGGTTTGGGGGGGAAGTAGGTGGAGAAGTTTATGGGTTAACCTAGGGACATGGGAACCTGACCTGGAGCTGTGAAGGGACTGAGCTGAGTAGTGCTCTGCTGACTGGAAATACTTGCCCCTCTCCTGACAGAATGGGTATGCACCCAACCAGCGACCCTTATGGAGGTGGTCCCACCCTGGGGCCAGTGCCAGGAAGATGTCTGAGATGTCCTCACCTGACCTCCAACTTTGAGTGTCATCATAAATTTCTCGATGTTTTCTTTTGAGATATACTGGCTCAACACCCCTTTTGAGTTAGCTGAGAAAACTGCCATAGCTCTAAGTATCTCTGTAAGGAATAAAAAGGGTTGCAGAGGGGAACTGTTTCTCTCTTGCTGAAATTGGGTATGTTTTTCTTCAAAAGTGGGTAACATAGTATGATGAAATCATGCAAAAAATAATGGAAAACCAGAAGAGATCAGTTTGGTTGCTGATTATGAATTTGCCCTTCACTAGCAATATATCCTTTGGCAATTCATTAAATCCTGGAGACTCTATTCTTCATGTGAAAACTTAGTGTAATAAAAATCAATATGAGAATCCTAAGAGATTGGATATGTGTTATTAGGTACCAACTTTTAGGATCTCAGCCTGCCCTTTCGATCACATCTTTTTTTAAATTTAAATATATATTTTATTGAGTTCAGAGATGAAGGGAGAGGGAGAGAGAGCTAGAAACATCAATGATAAGAGAGAATAATTCAGCCCTAAGCGGTTTGGCTCAGTGGATAGAGCGTCGACCTGCGGACTGAAGGGTCCCAGGTTAGACTCCGGTCACGGGCGTGTACCTTGGTTGCGGCACATACCCTGTAGGGAGTGTGCAGGAGGCAGCTGATCGATGTTTCTCTCTTATCGATGTTTCTAACTCTCTATCCCTCTGCCTTCCTCTCTGTAAAAAAGCAATAAAATATGTTTTTTTAAAAAAGAGAGAGAGAATCATTCATCGGTTGCCTCCTGCACACCCCCTACTTGGAATTGAGCACAAAACCCCGGCATGTATCCTGACTGGGAATTGAACCAGTGACCTCTTGGTTCCTGGGTCAACGCTCAACACTTGAGCCAGACCTGGCTGGTTTGGCTCAGTGGAAAGAGCATCGGCCTGCAGATCAAGAAACATCTCTTTAAAGAATTATAATCTCCCTGGCCAATTTGAGCATTGGCCCTCAGACCAAAGTATCTCAGCTTAGATTTCCAGTCAAGGCCAGATACCTCAGTTGCAGGTGCTTCCCTGGTCCTGGTCAGGGCACGTGTGGGACGCAACCATCTATGTGTCTCTCTCACAACAATGTCTCTCTCTCTCTCTCTCTCTCTCTCTCTCTCTCTCTCTCTCTCCTCTCCTCTTCTCTCTCTCTCTCTCTCTCTCTCTCTCTCTCTCTCACTCATCCTCTCCTCCCTCCCTTCCATTCTCTCTGAAAATCAATGGGGGCAGGAGGAAGAATTCATTACAAGTTCTATAAAAAAGAAACAACTGAAACCACACCAAGGTTCCATTTCTTCTCATATCAGATTGACACAATTTTTAAAGCCTGCAATGCTGGGAATACAAGCTCTGCCACACAGGACTGGTGAGAACGCATACCAGCACGACCCCCTGGAGTGAAGTATCATAACATCTAACATCACATTTTATTCCCTCTCCCCTCAGCAAACTCTCACTTCTAGAATTTACCCTGAAAAATCCCCCGCCATTAATATGAAACTATATTATGTCACTATAATGAGTAACTTTGTCCACATATCCTTTCATATTTGTAACAGCAAAATATTGAAAACAATGTAACTGCCTATGAATTGGAGACTGGATGAATATACTATGGCATATTCCCCAGAGGGGTATTATGCAACCAAAGTGTCAGTAAGGTCTCTATGAAACAATGTGTAAGTATGCTACCTTTAGAGTAATAAATAAAATAAGGATAAGTGTACATTTGTGTGCACATATATATATTCCTATTAATGTGTATAGTTTTATTTATTAGGAGGGGAGAGGACCACAGAGAAATAAAACCCAGAAATTAATGAAAATGATTACTATTGGGGTGCGTAAGAGGAGAACGGAAGGGCTAAGGATGGGATTAAAACTCCTCTGGCTTTACCTTTCCATAAAGTTTTGACTTTTAAGCCATGTAAATGCTGTACATATTCAAAAATAAAGTAAATCCAGTTGCATCAAAAAATCCATAAAACATAAAAGAATGAATCTAACTGCATAGAAAACTGATTAAATAGCAATGCAGAAAACAATAATTCAAGTAACTTTAAACACACTGCTCTAACTGGACATCCTTAGTGTGATATAATCTAAGGATAAAAATGCCTGCAAAGAAGCCCTGAAACCAATTAATGAGTTTGTTATTGGTAGTGTTATTATGGTGGGAATGCTGCAACTATTGTGCATATTGTGCTAAAGGTAGTGATGCTTTTCAGGAAACAGGATTCTTGCCATGGAAAAAGCGAGATGTAATGTGTAATGGGAGCCTTACGAAGTTCCAGTTGTAATTGGAAGTGTGAATAAACATCCATCACTCATCGTTATCGCTGTTCACTGGAAAAGCCTAGAAGCAATGACACTCCAGCAGCAAAAGCACAACTACTGCCCAAATGCTGCTTCCCACACGCCATTCCCACAGCACTCTGTAACAAGGAAGGCTCCTTGGAGAAGGAGCTGACTACTGGTTGGGAGGAGGAAAAGTGCAATCTGAGTATCTTTTTATGCCAGAACTAAGGAAGTGCTCAACAACTAATGGGTACACATGAAAAGGAGAGAAGTTTCTGATTAAAGGGTTCTCCCATTGGCGAAATAAGAAACAATTTGAACATCAAAACGAATAATGATGGGAACAGATTAAAGCCCACTGAATAAAATACCAACTCATGGCCCTAACTGGTTTGGCTCAGTGGATAGAGCGTTCAACTCTGGTCAAGGTCATGAACCTTGGTTGCTGGCACATCCCCAGTAGGGGGTATGCAGGAGGCAGCTGATGGATGTTTTTCTCTCTCATTGATAGTTCTAACGCTCTATCCCTCTCAGTTCCTCTCTGTATAAAATCAATAAAATATATTAAAAGAACTACCAACCCATGAGTCCAAATTGGAACCAAAAATGCACGATGGCTGGAAGAGGGGATTCCACTCCAAAATATGCCAGCTAATAAACACAGAAGAAATGACAGAATTGCAACTACAGATGAAATAGTTGATGCAGACAAGAAGCATCAATGAAACAAGAGATACACATGGCCTCAAGGTATCACCATTCATATTACTTACAAATTGCAAAAGGACAAAAGGTACTTTACAATGGGAAGACCTGATGGAAACGACCTTCACGAAGGGATCAAACTAGGCATCACCAATAATGGAACTAGCTGATATCATGTGCCTTTTGATGATGCAAAAGAAAATATATGACATCACCTAAGTAGCATTTTGGCTCAATACATTTAACCTGAATCCCTAATGAGGAAACAATCACTGAAATCCAGATTGTGGGACAGTCTACAAGGCAACTAAAGATACAAATTATTGGTGGAATGTTTTGCTAAAAGGGGAATGCAATCCATGATCTTCGTTGGAACTTATGTGGGGGAAACACAGCGATAAAGAAAATTTTGAGGAGATTTGGGAAATTTGACCATAGGCTATATTATATTGACAATGTTATTGTATCAGTAAGTTCTTGGAGTATAATAATTTTATTGGAATTTGCTTTTTTCAAAGGGGATGCATGCCAGAATACTAATAGTATCATAATATAAATCTGAGTTTACTCCAAAATGATTCAGACCTCTGTGTGTGTGTGTGTGTGTGTGAGAGAGAGAGAGAGAGAGAGAGAGAGAGAGAGAGAGAGAGAGAGAGAGATAGCGAGAGACTGGAAAAGAAACAGAGAACACCAATATGGCAAAATACTTTAGCAATTTGGTGAATGTAAGTTGAAGAATAATAGGTGCTCATTGTACTGTTCTTTCAACTTTTCTATAGGTTTGGCATTTTCTCAAATCCAATTTGGGAGAGAAATTAAAATCTACTAGTCATCAAAAGACATCAATAGGTGAGTAAAAACTGGTAAACTACAGCATGAAAAAAGGGCAATGTCACCATAAAATCAACAAAGGGTTCACATCCAAAATATATAACACTTTCCTGCATATCAAGAAAAAAGACAAAGAGAAAAATTGGATAAGAGACTTGTGAGGAATTCATAAAAGAGGAAATACTAATGGTCCATAAACACTTAAAAAGTGTGGCTCAACCTCACTAGGGATTAGGGAAGTGGGAATGAGAGCCACAAAAATGTATCCTACACACACACCAGAATGGATGAAATTTAAAAGGTTTACAATGAAAAATGTGGCAAGAATATGGAACAATAGAAGTTTTCTTATACTACTAGTGGGAGTGTAAAACAAAACAGCCACTCTGGAAAACAATTTGGTATTATCTACTTTATGATCCTTTCCTAGCTATGCGCCTGCCAAAAATGCATGTTCACTTACAGCAGCAGACACACATGACTGTTCATAGTGCCATTATCATAATAGCCCCAAACTGTGAGTCAAATTTTCATCATCATCATAACAGATAAATAAGTTGTGATATATTTATATATCATTCATCTGATGGAATTGTCTACAGCAATGAAAATGAACAAATGACAATCTTATGTAATAATATGTATAAATCTAACAAATGTAAAATGAGTGAAAAAAAAACCATACACAAAATAACACAAACTTCATTACTGCATCTATAAAAAGCTCACAGCAGGCATATATAGACTACTGTGTTTAGGGATGTAAACTTAGGTAGTAAAACTTTCAAGAAAGGCAAGGGAGTGATTTTTATAAAGTTTTCATGGGCTATGCTGGGAGGGAATTGTGACTAGGAAGGATCACAATAGGGAATTCCAGGGTTCTAGTGATGTCAATTTTTTACCTAGATCAGGGGTCCTCAAACTTTTTAAATAGGGGGCCAGTTCCCTATCCCTCAGACCGTTGGAGGGCCGAACTATAGTTTTAAAAAAAACTATGGACAAATTCCTATGCACACAGCGGCGGCAAAAACACCCGGTGGGCCGGATAAATGTTTTCGGTGGGCCGCAGTTTGAGGACCCCTGACCTACATGGTAGTAACACTGATACCTTCTTTGTGATAAATCATTGAGGTCTACATAATTGGCTCATGTATGTTTTTCAATGTTTATTTAACAACAAAAATATACATTTTTAATTTTTATCCTCCTCTGAAAATGTTTATTTAGAGAAAAAGAAGGGAGAGATAGAAACATCAATGTGAGAGAGAAACATTGATCAGTTGCTTCCTGTACATAAACCCCAACCTAGGAGTGAAACCCCAACCTAGGTACGTGCCCTAAATGGGAATCAAACCCACACCTTTTGGTGTACAGGATGATGCTCCAACCAACTGAGCCACCCAGCCAGGGCAGCAGTTACATTTTTACAGGACAGATACAGAAAACAAAAACATCGAGATGAATTAAACACCTCAGTAGAAAGATTTCATCGTAGACTAGACACAGCTTAAGGTGAATCGTGAATTGGAAAGTAGACTAAAGTGACTCAGAACATGGTACAGATATAGAGAGAGAGAGATGAAAAATGTTGAGAGATATGAAAGATAGTATGAAAAACTCCAATAGATGCTTAATGGGAATTCAAAAAAAATAGAGTGAATGGGCAAAAGGTAATAGTAATAACAGCTGAGAATCTTTCAGAATTAAAGATATGAATCCTCAGATTGAAAAAGCACACCAAGTCTTTCACAGGATAAAAATAAATCCATACCGGGATACATTGGAATAAGATAAAAGATCAAGGAAAGTGAGAGAATCATAAAAAGTACAGAGAAAAAAGATGAACTACAGAGGAGATGACAGACCAACGGCAGACTTCTTGTCAGCAATAGTAGATGAGCCAATGCAATAATAGCCTCCAAGTCTTGAAGGAAAATATCTATCAATCTAGAAACTTATCCTCAGCTATAACATTCAAGAGTGAAAGGCAAAATGAATACATTTTCAGATATACTAAGACATGTATTACTCAGAAGCCCTCACTGAAAAAATTCTAATATATTTTCTTCACCAATAAATAAAATAAACCTGGAAAGGAGTAGTGGGATGCGAGAAATTATGGACAAGAATTAGTAAAAACACATGGCACCCTGAATATCTTCTGTTGGCTCTCCAAATCTTCCCTACACCCTGCTCCACTCTAAGTGTCGTGGAGGCTGCCCAGCATGGACTACATCAAGTAAGTTCCCTTATTCTCTTGCTTGCAATTGAGTTTTGCCAATGAATAGCCCCAATAGGACACGGCAGAACGGGAGGATGGTCATGTCAGAGAGTATGGTCTCATGGTTCCTCCTGGCATCATGATCCTTGGCTTGGGAAAAAGAAACAAAGAGTGAGGACGACAGATGGAGTAACATTGATGCCCCCATAAATGCATATAAATTGCTGAAAATATCTGAAAGAGAAACATATGAGGAACTTTCCCTGAGTTATTATATCACTACGATTTCATTATGTTGATGAAATGCACTATGTTAATTCTCTGAGGCCACTGCTTCTCTCAAGATAACCCCGTACATACATCTCTTCTTTCAGGTTTCTACGACTGCTCCTTTCCCAAATCCCTTCAGGCCTAGCAGTGCTAAAACTCTGGTTGTTACAAGCTCTGGCACATTAAACTGCCTCTTGTGGGTTTCTTCATCTCTACCCATACATACCCATAGATAAAGCTGCTTTAATTAATTAATTTCTTTGTTAAACTCTCCTAGAATTGTCCTAATTTGAGTATGTAATCTGTTTTCTATTAGGACCCTGACTAAGAAGCTGGCTAATTTAAATAAGTTATTAACTGTTAAAATGTAGTAATAATCACCTAATTTGAGAGAATTGAAGTCGTGATAGAACTAAAACATTAGCCAACACAACAGAAAAGATGAGAAAGGTGAATTACAGGGCAATTAAGGGGTTGGAGACCCTTAGCTTGTTCAGAATGAATGTGGAGAATTAGTGAAATTTAACCATTGCTAGAAAAATATAGTCAGAATGAATGTTTAAAATTTTTTAGAGTAACAAAATATATATATCTCCAGTCTTATTTGAGTTGCAAACCCTTACCTCTATATTTTAGAATTCCTTATTTGTTACAGTTCTTCAAACTGAGTACATCTCACATTGAACTTAGTATGTGCTCTGCATTCAAACTTAATTTCTGTGGCTAGGCAGTGCTTGAGTCTTACTCCTCCTCTCTTGAACCACCCACAGCCCTTCAAGAACAGAATATTGTACTTAGGAAATACTCCTTGAATCCATCCCTTTGCTATTCTGACACAGCCACTGTCCAACTTTATTTCTCATGTTCGAACTCACCTCCACTCTAGGCCTAAGCCTATTTCTATTCTCTCACCAACAACAATGCGCAAGTAGCACTATGAGAAAGCAGTCACACGACACAGAAATGTCTCCTGAGACTACTGATCAGCGGTTGAGTAATATTCGTATCTTAGCAACATAGCCTAGAATGCCCAACTGTAACTGACCAATCAGCTCATATCTAAAGAGCCTAAGGTGGAATGGAAAGCCCCTCCCCGCTATGTTGACTCCTGAGAGAAATGGCACAAAGCAGTTACTCCATAAATATCTGTTGAGAGAAAAAATGAGTAAATGAACTATTTTTTCTTATTTGAATCAAAATTATGCACAAGGAGATATATACAAATATATGTTCACGATGACATTATCCTATATAATAAAAGGGTAATATGCAAATTGACTGTAAGGGCAGAATAACTGCTGGACCAGTCACTATGAGGAGAACTGACCACCTCTTGGTCCCTTTCCCCAGCCAGCCGGCTCCCATCGCCCAATGGCCACCTGCAGCAGGTGTTGGGATAAAGAGCCAGCGGGAACAGCCTACCTCTCAGTCCGTTCGCCCAGCCATCAGGCACTGATCACCTGATGGCAAAATGGGAACCGGGGGTGTGTGTGGCGGTGGGGGGTGGGGCTGGCTGCGGGCACCTGGGAAGATGGTCTTGACCACAGGCCAGGCCTAGGGACCGTACCCATGCACAAATTTTGTGCGCCAGACCTCTAATTTATCAATAAGTAAACTTCAAAATACTCGGCATTTCACAGTATATAGGTACATTACAGTTCAAATACATGATGCAATTCATTAAAATAATTTTTAAATACTTTTTAATGACATAAGAAAATGTTCATACTACGTTAAGTTTCAAAAAAGAGGTTTCATGCCCTGGCTGATGCGGCTCATTTGTTTGAGTGTTGTCCCAGGCACTTAAGGTTACTGGTTTGATTCCCAGTCAGGGCACATGGTCAGGTTACGGGCTTGATCCCCAGTCAGGGTGGGTGTGCAGGAGGCAGCTGATTGGCGTTTCTTTCTCATATTCATGTTTCTATTTCTCCCTCCCTCCCTCTCTCCCACCCTGCCTCCCTTCCTGCCTCCCTCCTTCCCTTCATCCCTCCCTTCCTCTCTCTCATAAATCAATAATAAAATATTTTTTAAAGAGGTTACATTTGAAACCTATATATTATTAACCAATATCACTACTACAATAAATTAAATAAAAAATTTAAAAAGCAAAAAAAGGGAGAACCAATATGGCGGCATAAGGTACGTGCCACCCCCCACAACCACATTAAAATTTCAACTAAAACACAAAAGAGCTATAATCCAGAACCACGGGAAAGCTGGCTGAGTGGAAGTTCTACAACTAGAAGGAAAGAAAAAAGCACATTTACACTGGTTAGGAGGTGTGGAGGTGCCAAGAGCAGAGGTATGGAGGCACGCAAAACAGGCTCCAACTCGGTGCGCAGTTTTTTTATTCGGAAGGGAGATACAAGCTTCCGACTGCACTGAACTCATTTCCGGAGATACTCTGGGGACCCAGACTCCTATGGGGAGAAACTGGACCGTCTGGAAGTGGGTTGGAAAGTGAGGGTGGCTTTCTCGCAGAGCTGCTCGCAGTGATCATTGTTATTGTGGGGACACGGGACACGAGGACGCGGAGTCGCAGAGATGCTGAGATGGCTGACGGACAGCCATCGTTGTTTGCTCCTCCCTGGTGATTCTCTGTGACCCTGCCCCACCCAATTTACAACCCCACCCAAGCTGTGCACAGAGGCGCAAATGAATCGCCTGTCCTTTTACAGACTAACCTAACAAACTGCAGATGGATCAGAGAGCTCCAAAAACATCCAAACCCCAAACAAGGAGGAGAAATCTGCACATCTCGCTGTAGCTCCTGCTGGGTGGACTCACGCAGCAGCTAATTTTGCACCTCATTGGCGATCCAGGAGCCAGTGTACCCAGTGGTCAGATACCAGATTTCAACTCCTCACATCCACAAGTGACACACTCAAGAGGCAGACTCAGTGAGCACCAAAGCACCACTGAAGCAAGTCCTGCCCCATAAGGGTGTCTCCAGCACAGCAGTTCTTCCCCTATATACACAGCGGGTCTTTGCAGTCAATTGGCCTGGAGGTCATTTGCTCCCAAGGATACCAACAACAATCAAGGCTTAACTACAACAAGACTGTGCGGCCAACCCACAAAGGGGTGTACCAAGAGTGTCCACCTCAGGTGATTTCGGAGGCTGAGCCACTGGGCCCAATAGGACACATACCACACAAAGCCACTCTCTCAACATAGGGAAACAGCCAAAATGCAGAGACAAAGAAACATGTCACAATGAAAGAAATGGAGGAAAGCAAACTACTGGATATAGAGTTCAAAACCACAGTTATAAGGTTACTCGAGAATCTTCAACAAACCTCTGAGGAACTTAGTGAGCCCTTCAAGGATCTTAATGAGAATGCCAAAAAATGGGAAAGGACCAGTCAGAAATTAAGCATACACTGACTGAAATAAAGAATAATATACAGAGATCCAATAGCAGACTGGAGCATCCCAAGAATCAAGTCACAGATTTGAAATACGAGGAAGCAAAAAACACCCATCC
Source organism: Myotis daubentonii (assembly GCF_963259705.1). Taxonomy (NCBI): domain Eukaryota; kingdom Metazoa; phylum Chordata; class Mammalia; order Chiroptera; family Vespertilionidae; genus Myotis; species Myotis daubentonii. Next base: position 96,596,822 of record NC_081841.1, on the reverse strand, counting down.
TGAAAAGAAAAAGAATCCAAAAATAAGAAGATAGTGTAAGGAGCCTCTGGGACAACTTCAAATATACCAACATCTGAATTATGGGGATGCCAGAAGAAGAGAGAGAGCAAGAGAGTGAAAACCTATTTGAAAAAATAATGACAGAAAACTTCCCCTACCTGATGAAAGAATTAGAATTACAAGTCCATGAAGCGAAAAGAACCCCAAATAAGAGGAATCCAAAAAGGACCACAACAAGACACATCATAATTAAAATGCCAAGGGCAAAAGACAAAGAGAGAATTTTAAAAGCAGCAAGAGAAAAGCAGTTAGTTACCAGCAAGGGAGTACCCATACAACTATCAGCTGATTTCTCAACAGAAACTATGCAGGCCAGAAGGGAGTGGCAAGAAATATTCAAAGTGATGAATAGCAAGAACCTACAACCAAGATTACTATACCCAGCAAAGCTATCATGTAGAATTGAAGGTCAGATAAAGAGCTTCACAGACAAGAAAAAGCTAAAGGACTTCATCACCACCAAACCAGGATTATATGAAATGTTGAAGGGTATTCATTTTTTATTTTTTAAGCCAATTTGATTTTCAAATTTACTTAGCTGAATTGTTTTTTCTTTTTTATATTTCTTTATTGATTTCAGAGAGGAAGGGAAAGGGAGGAGAGATAGAAATACCAATGATGAGAGAGAATCATTGATCGGCTACCTCCTACATACCCCCTACTGGGGATCGAGCCCACAACCCAGGCATGTGCCCTCGGCTGGAATCGAACCTGGGACCCTTCAGTCGGCAGGCTGACACTCTATCCACTGGACCAAGCCGGGTAGGGCTGAAGGGTATTCTTTAATGAGAGGAAGAAGACGAAAAAGTTAAAGATAAAAATTATGAACAACAAAGAGACAACAAATACATATCTGTCAACAAGGGAATCTAAAAATTAAGTCAATAAAAAAATACAATGAACAGAATAAACTGGTGAATATAATAAAGCAGGGACATAGAAAAGGAGTGGACAGACAATTCTCGGGGGAAAAGGGGTGTGAGGGGTGCGGGCAGAGATTGGACACTAATCGTACACCTTTGGATAAGAACAATGGTTGGGGGCAAGGGCATGGGGTGTGGTGGGAACCAGGTGGAGGGGAGCTATGGGGGGAAAAAAGAGGTACATCTGTAATAATCTGAACAATAAAGATTTATTTAAAAAAAAAAAAAAGGAAAAAAGGGCCCATTTTTTCTCAATGGTTAGAGCATTGGCCCATGGACCAGAAAGGTCCGGGTTTGATTCCAGGTCAAGGGCATGTGTCTGGGTTGCAGGCCTCAGCAACCTGCATCGGGACCTGTGCAGGAGGCAACTGGTCCATGTATCTCTCATATCAATGTTTCTTAGTCTCGCCCCCTCCGCCCCTCAGTTCACGCTATCTAAAAATCAAAGGGGACCTAGCCATTTTGGCTCTTTGGATAGAGCATGGGCCTACAGACCTAAGGGTCTCAGGTTTGATTCTGAGTCAGGGCACTTGCCCGGGTTGTGGGTGGCATGCAGGAGGCAGCCAATCAATGATTCTCTCTCAACATTTCTGTTTCTATCTCTCTCTCCCTGCCTCTCTGAAATCAATAAAAATATATTTATTTAGCCCAGCTGGTTTGGCTCAGTGGATAGAGGGTTGGCCTGCGGACTGAAGGGTCTCAGGTTTGATTCCGATAAAAGGCACATGTCTGGGGTTCATATTTAAAAATATGCATATATTTAATTTTTCAAAAATAAATGGGAAAACAATATACTTGGGTGAGGATTAACCAAAAAAATAAATAAAAAAGTAAGTAAGTAAGTAAGTAAGTAAGTAAGTAAATAAATAAATAAATAAATAAATAAATAAAAGAGGTTAGAGGGGCTTATGGTCAAGATGGCAGCACAGGAAACATGGTACTTGCATCCTCCCACAACCACATCAAAATTACAACTAAACTACAAGACAATCATTATTCAGAAATGCAGGAAAAAACTGGAAGGATATACATCAACATGGTAACATACCCACATGGTACAGTATTAATACCAAGTACTACATATACTATTCTGGACATTTCATATAAATGAAAGTTTGCAATATGTGTTCTTCTGTGTCTGGCTTCTTTCATGGAACATACATTTTTATGGTCCATCATTATTGTAGTATGTATTACTGCTTCCTTTTTATGGTTGAATAGTATTTCATTATATAGACATACTACACTTAGGTTATTCTTTCATCAGTTGATGGGTGTTTGACTGTTCCCACAGTTTGGCTCTTGTGGTTACTGCTTCTATGAATATTTAATACAATTCTTGGCACTTCTGTAAAAAAATCAATTGACTATAAATATAAGGTTCAAAATTTTTTAATTTAATTATTTGAGAAGGAGAGAAATATCAATTTGTTGTTCCATTTATTTATGCATTCACTGATTGATTCTTGTATGTGTTCTGATGGAGAATTGATGCTTAAGAAAAAATAAAGTTGGTTGCAATTGAAAGGTATGAAACAACCTTTTTATTTTAAAATTGTAAATAAAAAGACTAAATCAAGCTATATACAGACATATATGTATATATATATAACCACTGCATAACAAAACAGTTTATAAGGGACAATATCTCTTTATAGAAATATACCAGCTAATCAATGAAGAAGATTTAATATAAGAATACCACCATTTTTCAATCCATAATGGATTAACAGTTACTATCACCGAAATAAATAGACAACCAGACATTGTGTACCTCCTGATGGAAGAACTTAGCAAAATATTTGTTGTCCCTCCATATTTAACCTGAATTTGATCAAGCCTTTATTTATGTTTAAAAATATTTTTAATATGTTTTCATTGACTTCAGAGAGAGGAAGGGTAAGAAAGAGAGGGACAGAAACATAAATGATGAGAAAAAATCACCGATCGGCTGCCACCTGCACACCCCCCACTGAGGAAAGAGTCCACAACCCCGGCATGTGCCCTGACCAGGAATCAAACTGTGACCTCCTGGTTCATGGGTTGACACTCAATCAGTGAGCCACACTGGCCAGGCTGATCAAGCCTTTGGATCAAACTACTAATTTACAGTAAATACAGAGAACAGAGAAACATGTTAGACAACTTCATGAAGACATAATTAGCAAAATCCAAACTATGGAAAAATGACCTCGTTTCTTCAATAAATAAATCATAAGGGAAGAAAAACAAGAGATCAAAGTAGAAACCAAAGTTCAAAAAAATCCAAGAAGCCCAGGCGGTATGGTTCAGTGATGAGCATCAACCCATGCACCAAGTGATCGAAGTTCAATTCCCAGTCAGGGCACATTCCTGGGTTGTGGGTTTGCTCACAGTGTGAGGCATGCAGGAGGCAGCTGATCAATGATTCTCTCTCATCATTAATGTTTCTATGTTTCTCTTTCCCTCTCCCTCTCTCTAAAATCAATAAAACCACAATTTTAAAAGTGTTTTAAAGTAAAAATAAATTAGAACAATTGCTTTAAAAATGCAAGGAAACATATTTAAAAATCATAAAGTAGGACTTTATTTGGATCGTGGTTCAAAACATACATTATACAGGGAGACGGAAGATGGCGGCGATATAGGCAGACGCGTCCCAATTCGTGTCCCGGAGCAAATGGAGTGAGCAGCTGAAACTAATAACACCCACCTGGAATTGGCGAAATTGCTCAGCTGGTGAGACGGTTTGCAGCCGGGAAGAGCAGAACTCCCCTGGAAAGGTAAAAAAAAAAAAACAGGGATTTGGGCAGGAAAGTTTGCCAGACCTCTGAGCCCAGAGAGTGGGAGGGAGACCGCATGGCAGACAGCCGCGTCCCTTCGGACAAGCACAGCCCCTGACCGGGGAAAGGAGAACCGCGGGATTCCTGGCGCCGCTGGGGGAATTGAGAGCTGGGTTCTGTGATCACGGAGGACTGAGCCTAAAGGGGACAGCCTGAAGAGCTGACCAGACCATGCAGTCCCGGTAAGAGAAGAAGCTTACAGAAACCAAGCCTTCCCCGTTTCTGCGGCCGGCGTTTGTTTGTTTGTTTTCACTGATTCCTGTTCATGGGACATTTCGGATACTGAGGAGCGAAGGGGGGCCGGGAGAGGTGGCAGCGAATTGAGTGCTGAGACACCCCTGAGCCCAGGACTGGGGCAGCCATTCTCTCCAGAGAGTGAGACTCCTCCCCGCAGGCCCCAGGCAAGGAGCACAGACACAACCAGATTCCATCCTGAAGGAGATCAAGGATTAAAATAACCTGATCAGTCCCTGGGAGTTAACTGGGTATGGCCTATAGAGGGATTTTCAATCCCAGCAACAACACAGCGCCGGTAACTAACTATTACGCAGCCAGCTCTGGGCAGTGAACTTCCACTGGACAGAGATGCCCTATATCCTCAGAGGCTAACCCCAGAACACTGCCACCCAGAGGCTGACCCACAAACTGACTCTTTGGTAAATACAAAATAAGGCAGTCTGGGAAACAAATACGGCCTGCTTTAAAATAAGGACTGTGGTTTACAAAACAGAGGAACAGTGTATCGCAGGGAAACTCAACACTCTCCTGAATACCTGGCAGGTCTAAGGCAAGCCACACTGAAGAATAGAAGAACCGAAGGCCCTTCACTACTGCAATTTTTTTTTTCACCTTTTAACTAAGAAACCAATTTCTTTTTTTTCTTCTTTTTCCATCACCTGATTTTACCCTTTTAATTACTACCTTCTTATTTTTAAGCAGTATTATTACTGCTACCATTTTACCATTTTTTAAAGTGCCATTTTATTTTCTCTTTATATTATTTTGGGATTAGTGTTCTCCATTCTATTTTCATCGTTATATTATTGGTTGTTTCCAGTTTGCATTCATCTCCAGGGAGCTGTTGCTGGAATTTGTTGGGATTAGTGGCGGTTCTATAGGAGTATTCTCCTCATATAAAAAGTCTCTTCCCCCCTTCCACTTCATTCTCTCTTTTCACTCTTTTTTTCTTTTCTTTTCTTTTCTTTTCTTTCCTCGCTTTTATTCCCCCCCCCCTCCTTTTTCCCAATTTCATTTTTGCACTCCTTTTTTTGGTCCCTACTTTTCTTTTCTTTTTTCTCTTTTCTCTTTTTCTCTTCCTTCTTCCTTATCCCCTAATTCTCTTAATTCGGGTGGTCACATTTATTTGGGGTTATTAATATCGTGAATATATTTGTGTATAGTGCCTGGTACGTGGTGCCATGTTGTGTTGTATTTTGTGCCTTTAAATCAACGCAGCAGATCCAAGCAACAGCAACCTCCTGAGCACCACACCCCCTGCTGAGGAACAGCAGCTGTATGTGAAACCTCGCCCCACCAGCCAAAAGAGCCACGAAAGCTATGAACAGCACCCACCAGAGGAGCTGCTGCCAGCTGAAGAGCAGCTGCTACCGCAACCGCCCGAAGAGCAACCACAGACCAAGGAGTCACTGTCACCCAGGGAGCAGCCACTGAATGACTCAACATCTAGATATGTCAGTGAGATCAAACATGGGTAGACAAAGAAACCCCCAAAGGAAAGAGAAGGAGGACTCTCCAGAAAAGCAGCTAAGTAATGCAGAGGCATGCAACATGACAGGAAAAGAATTCAGAATAAGGGTCCTAGAGTGCATAAACTGGATGGAGGAAAAAATCGACAACCTCCGCAAGAAGCAAGAAGAAACAGATGAAAAAAACAATAACATATGGAAGAAGCTAGAAGAAACAGATGACAAAATCAACAACTTAAGTAAGACCCAAGAAGAAATGAAGAGTGATACAGCTGCAATGAAAAACACCACTGAAAGTATAAACAGTAGACTAGGAGAAGCGGAGGACCGAATTAGTGAATTAGAAGACAAGGAAGCAAAACACACCCAAAATGTACTGCAATTGGAGAAAAAAATTAAAAGACAGGAGGAGAGCCTAAGGGAGCTTTGGGACAACATGAAACGAAACAACATACGAATAATAGGGGTACCAGAACAACAGAAAGATGAACAAGGATTAGAAAACCTATTAGAAGAAATAATATCAGAAAACTTCCCTGAGGTGGGGAAGAAAAAAGTCACACAAACCCAGAGAGTCCCAAACAAGGTGAACCCGAAAAGACCCACACCAAGACACATCATAATTACCATGGCAAATGTTCAGGACAAAGAGAGAATCTTACAGGCTGCAAGAGAGAGACAGAAAGTTACATACAAGGGATCTCCCATTAGATTGTCAAATGATTTCTCAACAGAACCACATCAGGCCAGAAAAGAATGGACAGAAATTTACAAAGTGATGCAAAGCAAAGGACTGAATCCAAGAATACTCTATCCAGCAAGGCTATCATTCAAACTTGAAGGGGAAATAAGAAGCTTCACAGACAAAAAAAGGCTAAGGGAGTTTATCACCAACAAGCCAGCAATGCAAGGAATGCTAAAGGGACTGGTATAAAAATAAGAAATAAAAAGCTCAGAAAGAAAACAGCCACACAAAAAAGAAATGGCTACAAACAAATACCCTTCAATAATAACTTTAAACGTAAATGGACTAAATGCTCCAACCAAAAGACATCGAGTGGCTGAATGGATAAAAAAACATGACCCATACATCTGCTGTCTACAAGAAACCCACCTCATTAGAAGGGACTCACACAGACTGAAAGTGAAAGGATGGAAAAATATCTTTCAGGCAAATGGAAAGGAAAAGAAAACTGGGGTAGCAATACTTGTATCAGACAAAATAGGCCTCAAAGTGAAGGCCATAACAAGAGATAAGGCCACTTCATAATACTAAAGGGATCAATACAACAAGAAGATATAACCCTGGTAAACATATATGCACCCAATGCAGGAGCACCCAAATTCATAAAAAAAACTCCTGGAAGATATCAAAGGAGAGATTGACAACAATACAATCATAGTAGGGGACTTTAATACACCACTGACAGCACTGGATAAGTCCTCTGGACAAACAATCAGCAAAGATACAGCAATCCTAAATGACTCACTAGATCAGATGGACTTAATAGACATTTTCAGAACACTTCACCCCAATGCCACGGAATATACATTCTACTCAAGTGCTCATAACACATATTCAAAAATAGACCATATATTGGGTCCCAAGCAAAGTATCCCCAAATTCAAGAAGAGTGAAATCATAAAAAGCGTCTTCGCAGACCACAATGGCATAATATTAGAAATAAACTACAATAAAAAAAAAACCCAAAATACTCAAACACCTGGAAGCGGAATAGCATGCTATTAAATATTGATTGGGTTACCAATGAGAACAAAGAAGAAATTAAAAACATCCTGGAAACTAATGACAATGAAAACACAACAATCCAAAACCTATGGGACATAATGAAAGCAGTCCTGAGAGGGAAGTTTATAGCTCTACAGGCCTATCTCAAAAAAACAAGAAAAAATGGAAGTAAATCATCTAAATCTACAACTCAAAGAATTAGAAAGAGAGCAACAAGAAAACCCCAGAGTGAGCAGAAGGAAGGAGATAATAAAGATTAGAGCAGAAATAAATGACATAGAGACCAAAAAAACAATACAGAAAATCAATGAAACCAAGAGCTGGTTCTTTGAAAGGACAAACCTCTAGCCAGACTCACCAAGAAGCAAAGAGAGAGGACCCAAATAAACAAAATCAGAAACGATAGAGGCGAAATAACAACAGACCCCACAGAAATACAAATGATTGTTAAAAAATACTACGGACAGCTCTACTCCAACAAGCTAGACAACATGGAGGAAATGGACAAATTCCTAGAAAAATACAACATTCCAAAACTCAATCAGGAAGAATCTAAAAATCTCAACAGGCCAATAACTACAGAAGAAATTGAAGTAGTCATCAAAAAGCTTCCATCAAACAAAAGCCCAGGACCAGATGGCTTCACAGTGGAGTTTTACCAAACATTCAAGGAAGAACTAAAACCTATCCTCCTCAGACTACTACAAAAAATTCAAGAGGAAGGAACACTTCCAAGCTTATTCTATGAAGCCAACATCACCCTAATACCAAAACCAGGTAAAGACAACACAATGAAAGAGAATTACAGGCCAATATCCCTCATGAACATAGATGCCAAAATCCTCAACAAAATCTTAGCAAATCGGATCCAGCAGTACATCAGAAAGATCATACACCATGACCAAGTAGGATTTATCCCAGGGATGCAAGGATGGTACAATATCCGCAAATCAATAAATGTGATACATCACATAAACAAATTGAAAGAAAAAAACCACATGGTCATATCAATTGATGCAGAAAAAGCATTTGACAAAATTCAACACCCATTTTTGATAAAAACTCTCAGTAAGACGGGAGTAGAAGGATCATACCTCAACATAATAAAAGCCATATATGACAGGCCCACAGCAAACATCATACTCAATGGACAAAAACTAACACCATTTCCCCTAAGAACAGGAACAAGACAGGGATGCCCCCTCTCACCACTCCTGTTCAACATAGTACTGGAAGTGTTAGCCATTGCAATTCGGCAAGAAGAAGAAATAACAGGCATCCAAATAGGAAAAGAGGAAGTAAAACTGTCCTTATTTGCAGACGACATGATCTTATACATACAAAACCCTAGAGACTCCATCAAAAAGCTACTAGACTTAATACATGAATTTGGCAATGTAGCAGGATACAAAATTAACCCCAAGAAATCTGAGGCATTTCTATACACCAATAGTGAACTTTCAGAAAGAGAGATTATAAAAACAATCCCGTTTACCATCGCACCAAAAAAAATAAGCTACCTAGGAATAAACTTAACTAAAGAGGTAAAAGACCTCTACTCAGAAAACTACAGGATGTTGAAAAAAGATATAGAGGAAGACATAAACAGATGGAAGAACATACCGTGTTCATGGATTGGTAGAATCAACATCATTAAAATGTCCATACTACCCAAAGCAATCTATAAATTCAACGCACTTCCCATTAAAATACCAACGGCATACTTCAGAGATCTAGAACGAACTTTCCAAAAATTCATCTGGAATAAAAGAAGACCCCGAATAGCTGCAGCAATCCTGAAAAAGAACAAAGTAGGTGGGATCTCAATACCAGATATCAAGTTGTATTACAAAGCCACTGTTCTCAAAACTGCCTGGTACTGGCACAAGAATAGGCATATAGATCAATGGAATAGAATAGAGAGCCCAGAAATCGGCTGGAACCAATATGCTCAATTAATATTTGACAAAGGAGGCAAGAACATACAATGGAGCCAAGATAGTCTCTTCAATAAATGGTGTTGGGAAAATTGGACAGATATATGCAAGAAAATGAAACTAGACCACCAACTTACACCATACACAAAAATAAACTCAAAATGGATAAAGGACTTAAATGTACGACAGGATACCATAAAAATTCTAGAAGAATCCAAAGGGAAGAAAATTTCAGACATATGCCGAAGCAATTTCTTCACTGATACAGCTCCTAGGGCACTTGAAACTAAAGAAAAAATGAACAAATGGGACTACATCAAAATACAAAGCTTCTGCACAGCAAAAGAAACCATCAACAAAACAACGAGAAAACCCACTGTGTGGGAAAACATATTTGCCAATGACATATCTGATAAGGGCCTAATCTCCAAAATTTATAGGGAACTCATACAACTTAACAAAAGGAAGATAAACAATCCAATCAAAAAATGGGCAAAGGACCTAAATAGACACCTTTCAAAAGAGGACATTCAGAAAGCCAAGAGACATATGAAAACATGCTCAAAGTCACTAATCATCCGAGAGATGCAAATCAAAACAGCAATGAGGTACCATCTCACACCTGTCAGACTGGCTATCATCAACAAATCAACAAACGACAAGTGCTGGAGAGGTTGTGGAGAAAAAGGAACACTTGTGCACTGCTGGTGGGAATGCAGACTGGTGCAGCCACTATGGAAGACAGTATGGAGTTTCCTTAAAAAACTGAAAATGGAACTCCCATTTGACCCTGTGATCCCACTTCTAGGAATATATCCCAAGAAACCAGAAACACCAATCAGAAAGGATATATGCACCCCTATGTTCATAGCAACACAATTCACCATAGCTAAGATCTGGAAACAGCCTAAGTGCCCATCAGTAGATGAATGGATTAGAAAACTGTGGTACATCTACACGATGGAATACTATGCTGCTGTAAAAAGGAAGGAACTCTTACCATTTGCAACGTCATGGATGGAACTGGAGAGCATTATGCTAAGTGAAATAAGCCAGTCAATAAAGGAAAAATACCACATGATCTCACTCATTCATGGTCAATAGAGACCATTATAAACTTTTGAACAATAATAGATACAGAGGCAGAGCTGCCTCAAACAGATTGTCAAACTGCAGCAGGAAGGCCGGGGTGGGTTGGGGGGCAGGAGGTAGGGGGGTAAGAGATCAACTAAAGGACTTGTATGCATGCATATAAGCATAACCAATGGACATAATACACTGGGTGATAGGGGAAAAAAAGAAAAAACAAAAAAAACAAAGGCAACAAAATCTCAGACGTACGCCGAAGCAATTTCTTCACAGATACAGCTCCTAGGGCACTTGAAAAGAAAGAGAAAATGAACAAATGGGACCACATCAAAATAAAAAGCTTCTGCACAGCAAAAGAAACCATCAACAAAACAACGAGAAAACCCACTGTGTGGGAAAACATATTTGCCAATGACATATCTGATAAGGGCCTAATCTCCAAAATTTATAGGGAACTCATACAACTTAACAAAAGGAAGATAAACAATCCAATCAAAAAATGGGCAAAGGACCTAAATAGACACCTTTCAAAAGTGGACATTCAGAAAGCCAAGAGACATATGAAAACATGCTCAAAGTCACTAATCATCCGAGAGATGCAAATCAAAACAACAATGAGGTACCATCTCACACCTGTCAGACTGGCTATCATCAACAAATCAACAAACGACAAGTGCTGGAGAGGATGTGGAGAAAAAGGAACACTTGTGCACTGCTGGTGGGAATGCAGACTGGTGCAGCCACTATGGAAGACAGTATGGAGTTTCCTTAAAAAACTGAAAATGGAACTCCAATTTGACCCTGTGATCCCACTTCTAGGAATATATCCCAAGAAACCAGAAACACCAATCAGAAAGGATATGTGCACCCCTATGTTCATAGCAGCACAATTCACCATAGCTAAGATCTGGAAACAGCCTAAGTGCCCATCAGTAGATGAATGGATTAGAAAACTGTGGTACATCTACACAATGGAATACTATGCTGCTGTAAAAAGGAAGGAACTCTTACCATTTGCAACGTCATGGATGGAACTGGAGAGCATTATGCTAAGTGAAATAAGCCAGTCAATGAAGGAAAAATACCATCATTCATGGATAATGGAGACCATTACAAACTTTTGAACAATAATAGATACAGAGGCAGAGCTGCCTCAAACAGATTGTCAACTGCAGCGGGAAGGCCGAGGAGGGTTGGGGGGCAGGAGGTAGGGGGGTAAGAGATCTACAAAAGGACTTGCATGCATGCATATAAGCATAACCAATGGACATAAGACACTGGGGAATAGGGGAGGCTAGGGGACTGTCTAGGGCGGGGGGAAAAATGGACACATATGTAATACCCTTTGTAATACTTTAAGCAATAAATAAAAAAAATACATTATACAAAATATGTCAGACCATTGGAAATTTGGAATACTAGAGTATTTGAAGATGTCCTATATAATAAAAGCATAATATTCAAATTGTCCCCTTGACCGGGAGTTAGACCACTCGCTATGATGCACGCTGACCACCAGGGGGTGGCGTGGAACATGGCGGGCTTCAAAGATGCATGACCTATTATATCCAGCAATCCACTTGGGGACTGAAAACTTAGCAATGATGACAATTAGTGAAGATATGAATCAACTAAAATAGTTGACAGAGACAATTCTTCCATCTTTGAAAATATCTACATCAAATCTGTTTAAATAGATTTTCATCTGCATAATAGAACACATTCTGACAAGACCACCACCACCGTGGTCAGTGTTGTGCCGATAAACGTTTAGTAACTGAGAGAACCCCCGAGTGCACAAATTTTTGGGCACCGGGCTACTAGTATATGTATAAAAGCCTAAGCGACCAGAATGCCATAACAACTGGAATGACCAGTCGCTATGACACACACTGACCACCAGGGGACAGATGCTCAATGCAGGAGCTGCCCCTTTGTGGTCGGTGCACTCCCATAGCCAACCCGGCTCTTGCCTGTCGCCTGGGTTTCCGATCACCGTCAGCGGCAGGCGGCTTCTTCCGTCCTTCTCCTTTCGACTCCTGGCATTGCACCTATGTATGTAAATTAACCGCCATCTTTGTTGGAAGTTAACTTGCATATTGCCCAGATTAGCCAATGGGAAGCGTAGCAAAGGTACGGCCAATTACCATGTTTGTCTATTATTAGATTAAACTAGTGGCCCGGTGCACTAAATTCGTACATGGGGGAGGGTGTGTTCCTCAGCCTGGCCTGCACCCTCTCCAATTTGGGACCCCTCAAAGGATGTCCTACTGTCAGTTCACAGGGATCGGGCCTAAACCGGCAGTTGGACATCCCTCTCGCAATCCGGGACTCCTGGCTCCTAACCGCTCACCTGCGTGCCTGCTCGCCTCTACCCACTCTGCCTGCTGGCCTGCTCGCCCCCAACTGGTCACACCCGTCCCCCGCCCGCTGCCGGCCTGCTTGCCTCCAAATGCCCCCTGCCAGCCTGATCACCCCAAACTGCCCCCCCTGCTGGCCTGCTTGCCCCTACCTTCCCTCCCCACTGGTCTGCTCATCCCAAACTTTCCCCCTGCTGGCCTGCTCACTCCAAACTGCTCCCACCCCCACCCCCACCCCCGATGCCCTCATCAGCTCCAACTGACCTCCACTGATGGGCTGCTTGCCCCCAACTGGCCCCCCTGCTGGTCTGCTTACCCCCAACGGCCCCGCCCCCCACAAGCCTGATCACAACTGCCCTACCTCTTGGCCTCTAACCTCCTCTACCTCAGCCCACCAACATGACTTTGTCCAGAAGAACATCTGGAAGGTCTCCTGGAAAGTCTCCCAATCTAATTAGCATATTACTCTTTAATTAGTATAGATATATTTGTCTGTAAATATGGTTATGATTGCAGATATGAGTAGGACCAGGTAAAATTTTATAGAATGGGCCTTTTATTACAGACTAGGGGCCTGGTGCACGAAATTCGTGCACTGGGTTTGTGTGGCGGGGGAGTGTCCCTCAGCCCAGCCTGCCCCCTCTCACATACTGGGAGCCCTCAGCCGTTGACCCCCATCACCCTCCAATCGCAGGATCGGCCCCTTGCCCAGGCCTGATGCCTCTGGCCTAGGCGTCCGGCCCAGGCAGCGGGGACCCGCAGCTGCAGCAGCCCTGCGATCGTGGGCTTCGCTTTAGGCACAGGCAAGGGACCCCTAGCTCCTGGGACTGCCAGCTTCGACCATGCCCAGCTCCCATCGCTGGCTCCACCCCTACTTCCTGCTATCACTGGCCAGGGCGGCAAAGGCACCTGATTCTCCCCAGGGCCGCCTTTGCCCTGCCCCCCAGCTCTTAGCTCCCCCCTGGGTTTCTGATCACTGTCAGTGGCAGGGGGCTTCTTCCTGCTTCCCTTTCGCCTCCCTGCATTGTGCCTACATATGCAAATTAACCGCCATCTTGTTGGCAGTTAATTTGCATATAGCCCTGATTAGCCAATGAAAAGGGTAGCTCGTATGCCAATTACCATTTTTCTCTTTTATTAGTGTTGATGGTGCGCCATGTATGCATTTTTTCTAAAGAAGTAAAAATTACTTTAAAAAATGTTTCAGGAAGACTTTGAGAAATTTACAGTATTTGCTTTTCTTCCAAGAGAAGTTGTCACTTTTATGCCAGAGTGAGAATTATTTGTATGCTTTGTATGTCAGCATTGGGCCACTGTGATTGGGAGGCACTTAGCTTGACTTGAGAGTAATTATCTTGCTCACTGGCTGGGAGGGAGGGTGTGTGGCAGAGGAGATAAATACTGGCTTCTGGATTATTCATAGATTGCTGACTTTCTGGATTGATTGCGCAAGCCCCTCCTTTTATTGATGTCCACCTTCTGTTGACAGAAGTCTACCCTGGGAGAGAAATGAGATGAAACTCTCTTTCTTGTCATTGTAAAAAGCATTTGAATTCCTAAGGTGTGATAAGGCCACCCAGCCATCCACAGTCAAGGCACACATTTTCATGGAGGATGTTCCCACTCTTGAATAAATTAAAACAATTTTTTTCTTTTAATTTAAACTTTCATCTATAACTGTTTTCTTGTTACTTAAAAGCTAGATTTTTTGAAACTGCTTCCAAAGCTTTTCAAGCTGTACATGTCCTTGGAATGAATTTATAAATAAGAATTGAGCCCAGCCGGTGTGACTCAGAGGTTTTGCATGGACCTATGAACCAGGAAGTCACAGTTTGATTCCAGGTCAGGCCACATGCCAGGGTTGTGGGCTTGATCCCCAGTACAGGGCATGTAGGAGGCAGCCGATCAATGATTCTCTCTCATCATTGATGTTTCAATCTCTCTCCCTCTCCCTTCCTCTCTGAATCTGTGAGAATATATTTGAGAGAGAGGGGGGCGGGGGAGAGAGAGAGAGAGAGAGAGAGAGAGAGAGAGAGAGAGAGAGAGAGAGAGAGGGAGAGAGGAGTATATATGTTTGTAAATAAGAAAACATGTATTTGATGCTCTTAGAAAGTCTTATTTTCTTTCATTAAAACTTGTGCAGTATAGGGAACGGCGTAGATTCTCTTAATTTGAAGAAAGTTAGAGGGAAAGGTACTAATTCAGAGTTCCTTGGGAAAATGTGTCACTTACATACTTTTTTATATTTATTGTTTTAAAATCAAAAACTGAAATATTTTCTATTCAGAAAATATATTTGGATCTAAATATCTTCTACAATTTTTAACCCCAAAATTTCAATTTAAATATTTTAAAAATGATTGGGATATTTGTCTGTTTTAAATAAGTTAGGTTACTGGAGTTCTACATATAACTGGATCACCTGGGGTAATTTTCTGATTGGAAAATTAAGAATTATAGGCAGAGGGGAGGACATGAGAAATTTTAAAGAACATATTCAATTTACTTTAGAAGCCAAAACTCTCTTATCATGTGACTTCTTTTGTGTTTGTTAAACTATATTATCACATAAGCATTGCTGCTATTGGGACAAACAGCGACAGTTGATTTAGGTCATTTGAATGTTCATTGTCTTTATTTTTTAAAAAATATATTTTATTGATACTTTACAGAGAGGAAGGGAGAGGGATAGAGAGTCAGAAACATCGATGAGAGAGAAACATCGACCAGCTGCCTCCTGCACACCTGCTACTGGGGATGTGCCCGCAACCAAGGTACATGCCCTTGACTGCAATTGAACCTGGGACCCTTCAGTCCGCAGGCCGACGCTCTATCCATTGAGCCAAACTGGTTTGGCCCACTGTCTGTTTTAATTTGTCTGTTTGTGTTGACTCTGTCATATGCTCAAACTTCAGTGGAAGTCATGAGAACCTATTATTTTTGCCTGCTCCCTCCTTTACTTTGGAAATATTCTTTTTTACTCAGAGGGACCTTCACTTTGATGTAAGGGATTGTTTCCGTTGCCAACTGTTTTCTTCCTTGCCAAGTGAGACGGTTGTTGTGAACTCTTCAGTGATGCCTTCCCCAGGATATTTGCAGATGTGGTTGGGAAAAGTCATTTCAACCCCAAACTTTGCATCTCAGCTGCTGAGGTGCCGGGGGTGCCATGGGGATCACAGGGAAGCAGGCCAGCTGGCACCCTGCCCCCTGGGGGATCCGGGGATGCCGGCTAGCCTGCGGCCAGGCTCTCTCTCCCTCTGATGGCCATGGCGATCACGGGGAATCAGGCCAGCCGGGCGCTCTCTCTCATCCACACTGCGATCTCAGGCCACAGGCAGCAAGCACCCCCGGCTTGGGGTTGTTGCCTCGCCTGCCGCCAGGCTTTCAAATGGCGATCACCTGCTGGGGGCTGGGAAAAAGGCTGCCGGCAGGGCCGCCATTGCCCGGCCCTCAGCTCTTGCCTGCCGCCTGGGTTTCCGATCCCTTTCGCCTCCCATGATTGCGCCTATGTATGCAAATTAACCGCCATCTTTGTTGGCAGTGAACCACAATCTTGGTTGGCAGTTAATTTGCATATCGCCCTGATTAGCCAATGGGAAGCAGGTCAGACTTATGGTTAATTACCATGTTTGTCTATTATTAGATAGGACTAGAGGTCTGTTGCACGAAGAGATTCGTGCAATAGGCCTTCCTTTCCCCTGGCTGCTGGCACTGGTTTGACTCCGGCACCCAGGATCCAGGCCTTCGGTCTGGCCGGGCTCCAGGCGGAGCCGGCCCCGAATCGTCAGGCCTCGCTGCTCCGCTGGCCCCGTAGCCATGAGGCCTCGCTGGTCCCCCGGCCCCGGAGAAGTCAGGCCTCTCGGCTCTGCTGGCCCCTGAGCCGTGAGGCCTCGCTGCCCCGCCGGCCCCGGAAACGTCAGGCCTCGCTGCTTCACTGGCCTCTGGGGACAAGAGGCCTTGCTGCTCTGCCAGCCGCTGGGGCTGTGAGGCCTCGCTGATCTGCCAGCCCCGGGACATCAGGATTGCTCCACTGCTTGGAGACTACGTATGCAAATTAACCACCATCTTTGTTTACTTAGTTTGCACTCTCCTGATTGGCTGGTTAGCATAGCGAAGGTACGGTCAATTTACATGTTTGTCTATTATTAGGTAAGACTAGAGTCCCAGTGCACAAAAATTTGTGCGCCTGGGGGAGAGGGGGTGGTCCCTCAGCTTGGCCTGTGCCCACTTGCAGTCTGGGACCCCTCGGGGGATGACCACCTGCTGGCTTAGGCCCACTCCCCTGGGGGTTGGGCCTAAGCTGGCAGTCAGACATCACTCTGGCAGCCCAGGAGCCCTCGGGGGATGTCCACTTGCCAGCAGGGAGCAGACCTAAGCTGCAGTCGGATATCCTTAGCGCTGGTGAGGAGGCGAGAGGGGTTCCCACCACCAACACTTTACGGGCAGCCATCAGCCTGACTTGTGGCTGAGCAGAGCTCCCCCTGTGGGAGCACAATGAAAACCAGGGGACAGCTCCTGCATTGAGCGTCTGCCCCCTGGTAGTCATGTGTGTCACAGTGACCAGTCATTCCCAGTCATTCTGCTGTTAGGATCAATTTGCATGTTACCCTTTTCTTATATAGGATAGAGGCCTCGTGCATGGGTGAGGGACGGATGGTTTGCCCTGAAGGGTGTTCCAGATCAGGGTGGGGGTCCTGCTGGGGTGCCTGGACAGCCTAGGTGAGGGGCTGAGGGCCATTTCAGGCTGGCCACCGTCCCTTCAGGGTGGTGGGGGGGTCCTGCTGGGATGCATGGCCAGTCTGGTTGAGGGGCTTATGGCTGTTTGCAGGCCACGGCCCCCAGCCACCCAAGCTTCCAGTAGAGCTCCCAGTAGCTGGAAGCAGGTATCTAGGATTTATTTATCTTCTTTAATTGAAACTTTGTTGCCGTGAGCAGAGGCCACAACTGACCAGGGCAGGCGGGAAGCTTGGCTTCCTCCATTGCCGGGGCAACCAAGTCTCCTGCTTGCTCCAGCTCCGTGGCTACCAGCCGCCATCTTGGTTGGGTTAATTTGCATGTAATCGCTCTGATTGGCTGATGGGCATTGCTTGCGGTATAGCAGAGGTTCAGTCAATTTGCATGTTTCTCCTTTATTACATTAGAATAGTGACCCAGTGCATGAAATTCGTGCACACTGAAAAGGAATTAATTAGAGGAAATATTTTAATATTGTTATTTGCCCTTTCTCTATAGTAAAACTGTGAGAGATAAAAGGAAATGAGTACATTCTACATGAAAATACATAATTTTATTAATAAATAATAACAACAAAGTCATGATATAAAAACAATATTGATGCAAATAGTGATTGATAAAGTGATTAAACTTATTCTAATATCTCCCTGTATACCACATTAAGAGTGAAAACACTTTCAGAGTGCTTGACTAATTTCCCCTGGGATAAAGTATTTACAACTTTAACTTTAACATCCCACGCTCTTCGCACTTCAGAGTAAACAACATATAACTGCCCAAGTGCGAAAATGGGTTCAGGTAGGAATATTCCTAGTTTGTCTAGAGTAGCGGTGGGCAAACTACGGCCTGCGGGCCGGATCTGGCCCATTTGAAATGAATAAAACTAAAAAAAAAAAAAAAGGCCATACCCTTTTATGTTATGATGTTTACTTTGAATTTGTATTAGTTCACACGAACACTCCATCCATGCTTTTGTTCTGGCAGTCCGGTCCAGTTTAAGAACCCATTGTGGCCCTCGAGTCAAAAAGTTTGCCCACCCCTGGACTAGAGTTTGTCCTTGTGATTTATTAATAGTCATTGCAAATGCTGGCATCATGGGAAACTGTCGTTGAATTAATTTAAATGGTAGGCCAGTGTCAGATGGGGACAAATCAATTCTTGGAATCAGAACAACCTCTCCCTCTGCAGATCCTGTTAATACTTCACCTTCAATAATGTTAGGTCGTAATCTTTTGATAATAAATCTGGTACCATTACAAAGACCCCATTTACTATTACGATTTCTCAATAGCATGATGATTGCACGCACTTTCTATTTTAATTTAAGACACGGCATTCCTGAAGGAGTAATACTATTAAGAAATTCAATGCGAAAATTTTCCTTTTCAGTATCAGCTGTTGAGTCAACAGAATCATCACTCAAATATGTGTGAAATTCTCCATCAAGTATATCCAAAATTTCTTCATTTAAGTTTTGAACATGCTCATTTTTTGGACAAAGAATTGCATGTTTAGATATATTTTTAATAGTATCTATAGATATACTATTTCCAAAGGTGGCTTCAATAATAGATCCGTTACAAATCATTTCATGGGGGATTTCAATAATATCCATTCCTAAATGAAAACTGCTATCAAGTTTGCCATCTCCAAGTTTTACTAACCATTCACTATAAGCAGAATCCTCTGACCTCATATTTGTTTTAAGAGACAACTTTCTAAAACACCCCAATCATCACAGTACTTGAGTGTACTATGGCCGATCACATAGCATGTGGTACAGTACTGAGGCACTGTTGAAAATCCCCTTTGAGAAGGAGAATTTCCCAACCAAATGCAACATTCAAATTCATAATTTTTCTTAGTAATCTGTCTATGGTGATTATAGCATGACTAGATGCCATGGTACATTCATCAATAAGAAGTTGGGCCTTTTTAATGGTTTTAGCAGCTTCATTCTTTATATCAAGTCTAGAAATTGAAGTTTCATTTCATGGAATGGGTAATTTATATGTGGAATGAAAGGTTCTTCCACCAAGAAGTAAATTTGCAGAAATTCCTGTAGATGCTGTGGGCAAAACAGTACCACCACAACCTCTAATAGAATGTGTTAAAACTTTTTACAGATATGTTTTTCCACTACCACCTGGACCATCCAAGAAAAAGCATTTGGGGTGTACAGTGTGCTCTTTGATGGCTGAAGTTATAGTCTGAAAGGCTGCCAACTGTTCATCATTCAGAAAATTTATCAAAACCTCTGCCTGTTGTTGCTCATACAATTCATCACATGTATTTGCATTCATTAATAAAAGATAGTCCAGAAGTTTGAAATGTGAACATTTCATTCCATGCAATGTGAATACCTCCTGAATTTCGTTAAGGGCATGCATTTCACAGTTCACATAGGCACCTTCTCTTCAGTGTACTTTCCAACAGAAATCTTCAATAAAATGAGATTTATTCTCAACTTATAATTTGTCTGAGCTGAAGGACATCCAAACACACATATGCATGCAAAAAGTTGCCGTAGTTGTTTGGGCATATTAAGGATGATTGCATCGTCAGTCGTATCTTTCCAGATACTGTCGTCAAGTAATAATCCTTGGTGTTTAGCAGCTTCATGAAATGTATCATAAGTTAAACCTCCTACAGTTCGCAGATCCTCAAAACTTATCGCAACTTTTACATGCAGAAGCAAAAGTCTAAGGTAATATCGTTCTGGTTCTCTAAAGCTCACAGTGAACAGTCTACCTGATACTTTATTCCCACCCTTTCGGTGTTTTGTCCACAAAGAATTATTAAACACATAATGCTGTGGAATCTCCCAAAATAATAATTATGTGCTTCAGAGTCTTCTCTATTCAATAAGAACCAAGCCATCAAAGTCGACTTATGCCTTTTAGCCCTATCCAAAACTTCAGCAAAATCATCGGCATGAAAATACAAATTCTGATCATTTGGCAAATGAATAGCTAATCTTGTGATTGCATGAGATTGGACATGCATTTGCATTCCAAAAAGTCTACAAACAGCCTCAGGAGTGCTCACGTACCTGGAATCAATGAAATCCTGTACTTCGTCATGATTGATAATATTTTTTTTCAGAAATTTGAATATTTGCACAAGCATGCCCTTTATAGATGTATTTAAATAGATATTTGAGTCTTCTCATTGATGCACACACTTCAACATTTATATGACAGTTATATTAGAGGCACAAATACGGGTTATAAGGGACAATCCAAGTATTATCGACAATTTTATTTCCAATAGAAATGGTACTACCAGATCTTGGTTTGTATTTGGGATATCCATCAATATTTCCAATGGTCGCATTTTGAAATTCTTTTGGATATCCCTTTGAACATTTTCCATTTTCCATACATGAACTATTTGGATTTTGTATTCCACATGGTCCATGTACCATATTTGATTTTACAATTTGAAAAAGTCAAGGACACTGTCCTCATCTGGAATTTCTGCCTTAACTATACGGTCAATGTCATCTTCTGAATGTAATTTGGACTCACTATCTAATATCAATAATAGGTGAGCGTGAGGCAGTCCGCATTTCTGAAATTCAATGACATGAATCTTAGCTATTACTTTGCCAAATAAATGGAATTTACATATATCATTTAAAAGAGTGCTCAGCTTAATATGAAAAACTCTGGCTACCAGGTCAGGTCCGTTTTCAACTTTTTGCCAGCGTTGTAAATTGTTTGTGATATCTGCCCATTTGGGGTTGCATGTCATGGTTATAAATAAATTGGGCTTGCCATACTTCGTTACAATTGCCATAGCATCCTGATATCGCTGCTGCATATTTCTGGGACTACACTGAAGAGATGATGGAAGTATTATCATTTTACCAATCGGCACATTGTCATTTTCAGATCTAGATTTGAGTAATCCACCAAACCACTATATTTTTCAGCTCTCAACTTAGATTGGTTTGCTTTGATGAAATTTATCTGACTGGCCTCCATTTTTGAATACAAATCCACAATAAACTGTTAATTTTCCTGCATTTAAAATAGGATTGAACGTGTCCCTCACAGAGAGATGAAATCATAATACTGCATTTGTCTGACCCGTGTCCTTACATTTCGCCTAGTATTATTGTCGATTACACTGTTGTCTCTAAGTCTTAATGCAATATCTGTTCCCCAGCCTTTTTCACCATGAAGAAAAAGAATAGAATATGTCATTGCATCTAATGTAGGAAACAGGATACTGATTTGTTTCATTTTAGTGGCACTTGGATTATTGGGATCTGGTTTACAATGAATGAGCAAGTCCCTTTCAAAAGGAGGTTCTCCATCTTTGTTTCTGAATAAGACAGCAACCTCGGTTACACGAGGAGAATTCTATCTACCTGGGTCACTGTTACGATCATATTTAATTGCCATTGTTACTGCTGTGGGAGCAATACCTTTTGCTGCTGCTTCAGATTGGGCTTCCTATTCTACCTCAGGTAGCATCTTGTATGATTTTGTTAATTCATTTATTTCATGCATGAGGTTGTTGATTTTGATCATGAGTCTTTCTAAGCAGCCCTGATTTTCTGGCATTGCTAATCTTTTACTTGTAGCTTTGGCTGTATCCAAAATATAGAGTTGAGCAAACTTCCGAGAAACACCATCCAAAGGATGTAAAGTTCCAGTATGGTGATAAACTTGTCCAGGTATTCTAAAATAGTATGGCCAATACCCTGATAGCGATGCAATATTTGCACCCATGGAAGCAAATGCAAAAGAACTATTTATGGATCGAATATTTCTCATGAAATTTTTACGGTCAGAATCCTCGTTTGTCATTCATCTTTTTAAATATGCCGGGTAATCTGGAAAATGTATATCATTTGGACAGACTTTCCCTTTGCTACAACATCGAGTAAATTTCCCATTGGATGGTTTTTCAACAGAGAAATTTAGGGATAGGCAAAATTCACATTGAACAGTCATTCCACCACACCTGTGTTCGAGAATTGCATCCTCATGTACAATATTTTTGCTGAGAAGGGAGTTCCTACCAGTACTGGTAGTACTTGTTGATGACTGTTCTCTAGACTGTCATCGCTCCCGCCTTCTTTCAACCTCAAAGGCACGTGGGTCTTTAGACATTTTCTGTCGATGACATCGGTGTTTTTCAGCTTCACAGTGAGATTTTTCCAGTAGCTGGTCTTCAGATATATTCTGTAGCAGGCGCCGCCTTCTTTCAAGATCAGATGCACGTTGCTCTTCAGACATTTTCTATCGATAACGCAGGCATCCTTCGGCTGCAGAACTACCTTGTATCAACAGTTCTTCTTTGGACATAGTCCCACCTCTCTACTGTCATGGTCTGAGACGCAGGTGAATGAGAGTCCTGGCTGTCAGGCAGCTGACAGCTGTGTGACCAACGGCTGATTCTGGCTAATTCTGTGAGGGTGGGACTTCCTCCTCCCTGCTGTCAGTTTCCACAGCTGTGATGAGGAAGCTGGATGACAGAGGGAACCACGCCCCCCAAGACACCAGTGTACTTGCTCTACTGGACCCTGTGGGTGGAGTCTCGCCCATCCCCGATCTGGGGCCCGGGCCCCGCAGGTGGTGTCTGGCGCTACCCGCCCTGACTCCCCGGGTGGTGTCGGGTGCTGCCCACCCAAGCTACCCTTTCCCCAGTTTGGGACCCGGACCACGTGGGTGGCTTCTGGAGCTTCCCACCCACCTCCCCAGGTCCCGATCTGGGGCCCGGACCACAGGGGTGGTGTCTGGCCCCGCCTCCCCTGCATCCTCAATCAGGGGCCCAGACTCCACGGGCGGCATCTGGAGCTGCCCGTCCATCTCCCCCGTCCACAATCTGGGGCACGAACCCCAAGGGTGGCTTCTGGCGCTGACTGACCCGCCTCCTCGGGTCCTCGATCTGGGGCATGGACCACACGGGCAGTGTCTTTCACTGCCCGGCCTGTCTCTCTGGGTCCCGTTCTGGGGCCAAGACCGACTGGCAGCGTCTGACGCTTCCCGCCACACCTGGGAATGCTATCTTTGTTGGGTTAATTTGCATAGTCACTATGTTTGGCTGGTGGGTGTAGCAAAGGTATGGTCAATTAGCATCTTTCCCTTTATTAGTGTAGATAGATGACTTAGTATTTGCACATAACCTATGCACATCCTCCCATATACTTTAAATCATGTGTAGATTACTTATGATAATATAATGTGAATGTTATATAAATAATTACTATACTATATTGTTTAGGGAATAATAATAAGAAAAAGTCTCTACATGTTCAGCAACTGTCATAGGTCTAACTACATAGTACATGTCAGCAACAAGGTAGCTTTTCCCCCTCCAATATTTTTGATCTGGAGTTGGTTGAACCCATGCGTGCAGGACCCACAGACAAGGGCCAACTGTAGTTTTGGACAATGTGAAAATCTGCATCATATTGAGAGACTACTGGATGATGTGTGTGGAATTAGCGTAAGCATATTAAAAACTAAACAAGCTTTTAAAAGGCAATTACTAACTCTAGAACAATAACATTATTCCATGAAAAAACAATCATAGTATAATGACTTAGCAGAGACTAAAAACAGCTAATTACATCAGGAGTGGCAGAGAAAAGGGATGGTAAGAAAGCTATATCTTATCCATCACAAGAGGAAGGTACCAATCACTAAAATCCACAAATCAGGAAACAAGAGCACATAGGTTATAATTTCAAAATGTGCTATGAGAAAAGTACATTTCTTAAGAAACAGACAAAAGAATTAAAAGCACCAGCCCATGGCGCCAAATTTGATAAATTTGACTTTTTTTAAAAAAATGTTTTCATTTATTTCAGAGAGAGGAATGGAGAGGGAGAGAGAGAAACATTGATGAGAAAGAAACATTGCCTCAAACAGATTGTCAAACTGCAGCAGGAAGGCCGGGGAGGGTTGGGGGGCAGGAGGTAGGGGGGTAAGAGATCAACTAAAGGACTTGTATGCATGCATATAAGCATAACCAATGGACATAAGACACTGGGTGATAGGGGAGGCTAGGGGACTGTCTAGGGTGGGGGGATAAAATGGATACATATGTAATACCCTTTGTAATACTTTAAGCAATAAAAAAAAAAAAAAAAAAAAAAAAAGAAACATTGATCAGCTATCTTCTGCATGCCCCTACTGGGGTTCAACCCACAAACCAGGCATGTGCCCTGACCAGGAATCAAACCAGTAACTTCCTGGTACATGGGACAATGCTCAACCAACTGAGCCCAACCTGGCAGGGCAATAAATTTCTATGTTGCTCCCTGAAGGAGAACCACTGCCATTCAAATTCTCCTTAGCCTGTAACCTAATTTTCCTTAGAACCCGGGGTTGTGTTTAACAATTTAATAGAGGGAAGTGAGCATTACTCAGAAAGGTAAACTGAGAAAACTACTTTGCCCAACTCCAAACCATGAAAATCTCTGCAGAGGCAAATAAACCATTGACTAGTTGTAATCAGGGTCTCCCAAGAGCCCTCTTGGGGCAACTGCTCATACTTACAGTGCCAGTTGGACTCTCAAATATCCCACTCTTGCCATCTTCCAACACCTGGTACAGCACTGTCAAGAAGTCTATCTGGATGGAATAGGGTGTGAAGAGAAAAGGGGAATGGGTGTCACCGATCTCCTGGTTTTTATCAGCCATGATCCTAAGGGGAGAAAAATATCTGGTAGTTCTCTGATGAACCAGGAAGAACGGGCTTGAAATCTAGAACAGTTCTTAAGAGCAGTCTCAATACTGATTACGGATTTTCTCCTTAGGCTCTACATTATTTGGCAAGCAGAGATCATGTTCTCTATCATGTGCATATCCCCATGAAGCCACACCAAATCATGCAATCCACCCAGCGACATTTATCACAAAGGGCTCTAGAAGAATGCAGAATACGAAAGCCCTTATACAGAAACTCCCTGCATTTCACCTGAGGTACTTTTGCTGCCTGGATAGCCTTCTAATGCCTCTTCGAGAGGCTTGGAGATTTCCTCTCAAAGACCTGTGCCCTGGGATCAAAGATGTTGCCTGTATTCACTTCTGCAGCAGTCTTCCCTCACTTCTGCACAGGGCGGTATTTGCATGACAGATGCTGCTTTATCCTGATGGGAGACCTGTAAATAGAATCATGACACACAGGCAGAGAATTACAAGTACAATTACAGTTTTTCTGACATGGCACAGGTTAATGTACATAACTTTATTTTACAGATACCGTTAGTATGCTGCTTAGTTTATCCTACCTTCCATTTCCGTACAAACCAGAGCTGCCTCCAAAAAATGTTTTGGCCTCAAGAATCAGGCCCTTTTAAACAGATCACAAGTCAGCCTACAGATATCTAAGGCATCCAGCCTGATCTTATCAGCTCTGCACTTTCTGTCCCTCCCCAGGGAATGAGGAGTCCTCAGCGACAGCTCAGCTCCTCAGGAAGTCTCTCCCTTTAGTTGGCCCCCCTACAGTGCTCAAACACCCTCCCTCCAAATACGTGTGCATGCACACACGCAGGCCGCTCTACGGAAAGTCACTCTTTGATGTCATTACCCTGCATTTAATTTCTTCATAGTTCTTAGCACTCAACTCAATTCATTTAGTCCTCCCCACTACAGTATAAGATGCATAAGAGAAAGAACTTTGTCTGTCTTGTTCTTCCCTGCCCCTAGCACTCAGCATGCCAGGTGCTGTGACAAGTAGCAGGGATTCAATAAAAATTTGATGAATATACAGCAAGCTTGACATGGGGGCTGTAGGTGGAGGTTTCTATTATAGAAACCTCTTCAGAGGTGTCAGTGAAGGATGTCCCATAACTTAAATATCTAGTGCAAGGCCAGTTCTTTAGTCGTTTCAAACTGTCTTCATATAACCTCACAACAACCATGTGGTCAGTATTATTACTAGCTCTATTTCACAGATGAAGAAACTGACAGAAAGATTAAGTGACTTGCCCACTTGGTGTAGCTCAGTGGTTGGGTATTGATCTATGACACTAGGAGTCATGATTCAAATCACGGTCAGGGCACATGTCTGGGTTGCAGGTTCCATCCACAGTAGGAGGTGTGCAGAAGGCAGCGATCAATGATTTTCTCTCCCTTTCCCTTCCTCTCTGAAATCAATAAAAAATTTGTTTTCAAAACAAAAAGTTAAGTAACATGTCGATAGTCACATAGCAATTGCCTGAATCCAAGATTTGAACGCACATCTGCCAGACCCTCAAGCTCCTAAGCTTTGTATGTCCTCATTCTTCTCTCACCAGGGTAAGGTGAAAATAGACTTGTTTACCAAACTTTAGAATAACAACAGGAAACAATACAGAAAAAAGTAATGATTGCCCTAGCTGGTTTGGCTCAGTGGATAGAGCGCCAGCATGTGGACCAAAGGGTCCCAGGTTTGATTCCAATCAAGGGCACATACCTCAGTTGCAGGCTCTTCCCCGGCCCAGGCCCTGGTTGGGGCATGTGCAGGAGGCAACCCATTGATATGTTTCTCTGACATCGATATTTCTCTATCTTTCCCTCTCTCTTCCACTTTTTCTAAAAATCAATGGAAAAATAACCTCGGGTGAGGATTAAAAGAAAAAAAAAAGTAATTATTATTTCACTCCCCGTGGATGGTAATTATGGATCTCATTATTCCAGAAACAGCACAAGCTAAGTCAGAAGTTAAACAAGGGTTTAGATAAATCCGCAAATAGTAGATACACTAGGTGTGCTTTAAGAATGCTTGGTGTAGCTTTTTCTGACCTCTTCAGATTGGCTGCCTGAAGGACAACCATGACCTTCCACACAAGTTCTCCCTAGAATTCCCCACCAGTGCTAAGGCACAAACCTCATGCTCATTAAATGAGGTAATAAGAGGTTATGTGAAAGTGTAAGTTTTGAAAGTGTCATTTTCTTCAGTCTTCAATTATCACTTGTTCTTTACTTGGGGATAAACTATCGCTACAGACTGAACTGGGTCCCACCCTCCCTCAAACTCATGTGTTAAAGCCCTAACCCCCAACATGAGACCCTATTTTATTTGGAGGAGGGCTTTTAGGAGGCAATTAACATAAAATGAAAAGGGTAATTAAAATTAAATTAAGGTATAATAGTGGCCCTAATCCTATTAAGATTGGTGGCCTTCTAGGAGTAAGAGAGAGCTCTCTCCTTACCAGCCATGTGAGGACAAGTACTAGTAAGAAAGGAACCGACCTTCTGCAAGACAGGAAAAGGGTCCTGGACAGGGAACAGAATAGGCTGGGACCTTAATCTTCGACTTTCCAATGTCTAGAACTTAAGGAACAAGAAAAAAAAAAGAAAAGAACTCTGGCTCTGGCCACTGTGCTAAGTGGTTAGAGCATCAGCTTGCAGATCCAAGGATCCTGGTCAAGGGTACCTGGGGTGCAAGTTCCCCAGCCCTGATAGGGGCGGGAGGCAACCAATCTGTTTCTCTCCCACGATGTTTCTCTCTCTCCCCCTCTCCTACTTCCTTTCCACTCTCTCTAGAAATCAATGGGGAAAATATCCTCGGGTGAGAATTAAAATAGAACAAAAACAAACAAACAAAATACTCTGTTGTTTAAGCCACTCAATGTATGGCATTTTGTTATGGCAGCCAGACAAGACAGAAACAATTTAAAAGCACAATCCCCATTTTAAGTCCCTACAATGCTTTAACTTCACACACCTGGGAGACAACACAGCCCCAAAAGAAAACGTTTTCTGCACCTACAGTTAATCCAGGCACAGCACCAGCGGGGCTGCAATGCTCCCACAGCAGGGGACACGGCCCGGCCTCCCACCTCCAGCCTCAGAGCTCTCACATGCTGTAGAAAAACCTGCTACTTGGTGTTTTATCCACTTTTCATAGCACATCCTCCAACAATCTGGTCAATTCCATTCAACCGAACCCTCTTGACTGGACCCCACTCCACCTTGCTTTTCTGAAGGGCAGAGCCATTTACAGTATGGGCTCGAGGTGAGGCTTCTAAATTTGGGACCCCAGCTGTATTCTTGCCTAAGTTAATAGCCCTAACCCTCAGTTTCCCCGCGTGTAAAGGAGAGACAGATAAAACTGCATATCCATAAGGTTGCAGTGACCACTAAATAAGTAACTTATAAAAAGCGGTTAGCACAGATGGGTTACTGAAGTCCCTGGTGCGTGTTAGTTATTATTACTCCAAAGCACCACTCCAGTTCAACTGAAGATCCCGCCCTCACTCACCTCCCATTCGCCCTTGCACAGGCTTCTCGCCTATCAATCACACATTAGCTCCGCCCCTCCATGTCGCCAAGGTTTTTCCCGCCCCTCCGCAAACAGCCACTGGTTAGCACTTACACCGGAGGACGTCCTTTCTCATGTAGGCTCTCCTCGTCCTAAGCTTTGTTACCACGCGACACCGTGACCACTCTCTTCTCGGGCAAGACAGCTTCGCTTCAGGCCAGGCGGCTGAGGTATGAGAGATAAGGTCGTGGAGCTTAAAAGCGCGGCTCCGCTCGATTCCCAGAGGAGCCTGCAGCGCTGCCACGCCCCGCGCCACTGCGCGTGCTCCCTTGGGGACTTGGGCGTGGTCTCTTTTTGCACCACTGAGGTTGCGCGGCTAACTCCAGCCAGGACTCTTTCCTGGAGGTAGGAAGGCTGCAGGTGATGGACCCTGGGCCAGCCTTTCTGACCATACACAGCCTTTGGGGTTCATGCCAACCTGCGACCTCCCTTGCAGTCCTGCCCGGTGCAGGATGCTTGATCCTCCGCCTATTGGCGCAGATGTTCTAATCTCCACAGATGATTGGCTGGAAGAAATGGGCTCATATTTACCAAACACTGCAGGCAAAAAGGCTAGCAGAAAATTGAGAAACCAGTATTCTGATCCTCGCTCTTGCCAGGCCTTAATATGTGAACGTGTTATTTTTACCTCTGAATGGACAGTACTCGCCTCAACTGGGTTGTACAGGAACTTGGACGTCTTTTTTTTCCAATTTCAATTGTCATGCAATATGATATTAGTTTCAGGAGTACAACAATACTGATTGGACATTGATGTGACTTACCTAGTGATCACACAATTAAATCTAGTACCCTTCTGCCACCATACTTACCTATTAAAATGTTATTGACTTTCCTTTATGCTCTACTTTACTTCCTCTTGACTGTTTTTATAACTGGCAATATTTTAAATATATATTTTTATAGATTTCAGAGAGGAAGGGAAGGGAGAGAGAGACAAAAACATCAATGATGGGCATCATTGATTGGCTGTCTCCTGCACACCCACTACTGGGGATCACCTGCAACCCAAGCATGTGCCCTGACTGGGAATCGAACCTGGAACTCTGAGTCCAAAGGCGGATGCTCTATCCACTGAGCCAAACCACATAGGGCTATAACTGGCAATTTGTACTTAATTTCTTCACCTTTTCCCTGAACCCCCTTCCATCTGGCAACCAACGATTTGTTCTCTATGTGATTTTGTTTTGGTTTTGCTTGTTTTTTCGTTTTGTTAATTCCCCATATGAATGAAATCCTGTGTTGTTTGTCTTATTTCACTTAGAATAATACCCTCCCGGCCTATCCGTGTTGTTGCAAGTGGCAAGATTTCATTCCTTTTTATGATTGAGTAATATTCCATTATATATGTACCACATCTTCCTTATTCATTCTTTATCAATCTATGGATGGACACTTAGGCTGCTTCCATATCTTGTTTCTTGTAATATAATAATGGTGCAATGAACATAGGGCTGCATATATCTTTTCAAATTAGTGTTGTGGATTACTTTAGATAAATATCCAGAAGTGGTTTTTTTGGTCAGAAAGTAGTTCTATTTTAAATTTTTTTGAGGACCCTCAGTACTGTTTTCTACAGTGGCTGCACCAATTTACAATCTCACCAATAGTGCACAAGGATTCCCTTTTCTACATCATTGCCAACATTTGTTTGTTGATTTAATGATGATAGCCATTCTGACAGGGGTGAGGAGATATCTCACTGTGGATTTAATTTAATTTAATTTGCTTTCCCAGATGATTCACGATGTTTGTTGAGCATCTTTTCATATGTCTAATAGCCATATGTATGCCCTCCTTAGATAAGTGTCTAAACAGGTCCATTGCACATTTTTAAAGCGGGTTGTTTGGGGTTTTTTGGTGTTGATGTATCATTGGCAAATACGTTCTCCTGTTCAGTGGGTGGCCTTTTCTTTTTGTTGGTTGTTTCCTTTGCTGTCCAAAAACTTTTTGTTTGACAGTCCCATTTCCTTTTTTTTCTTGTTTCCCTTCCCCGACGAGATAACCCCCCTTCCTCGCCCCCCTGCCACACACACACACAAAATCATTAAGAGCAATGTCAAAGTGTTTACTGCCTATGTTTTCTTCTAGATGGTTTATGGTTTCAGGTCTTACATTTAAGTCTTTAATCCACTTTAGTTCATTGTTGGATATGTTATAAGAAAGCAATCCAGCTTCATTCTTTTGCATGCATCTGTCCAGTTTTCCCAACACCATTTATCGAAGAGACTGTCTTCACCGCATTGAATATTCTTGACTCCACTGTGTTAGATTAACTGAGGTGTGGGTTTATTTCTGGGCTCTCTATTATGTTGCATTGATCTATGTGTCCTTTTATGCCATAGCATGCTGTTTTGATTACTGTAGCTTTGTAGTATAGTTTGATATCAGGTAACTTAATACCTCATCTTTGTTTTGCTTTCAGGATTGTTTTGGCTCCTCAGGATCTTTTGTGATTCCATTTAAATTTTAGGCATACTTGCTCTAATTTTGTGAAGAATAACATTGGTAATTTGATAGGGATTGCATTGAATCTGTAGAATGCTTTGGGTAGTATGGGCATTTTAATGATGGTAATTCTTCCTATTTATGAGTGTGCTATACCCTTCCATTTCTTTGTATCTTCTTCAGCGCATTTCTTCAATGTCTTACATAGTTTTCTGAGTGCAGGTCTTTTACGTCCTTGGTAAAATTTATTCCTAGGTATTTTATTTTTATTTTTTATACAATTGTAAATGGGATTCTCTTCTTAATTTCTCTTTCTGATAGTTTGTTATCTATCTATTTATAAAAGACTAATATGCAAAGTGTCCCTTCAGGAATTCAACCAGGAGTTCAATCACTCACTATGACATACACTGACCACCAGGGGGTGGCACAGAACATGGCAGGCAACCAGTGTCAGGGCACTGAGGGAGCAAGAGAAAGCAGGAGATAGGGACCCAAACAGTGACATCAAGCAGGCGGTGAGGGAAAGAAGAGGCAGGAAGGCAGGGAGACGAGGAACCTGATGGGCCCTGATCACTGGCCAGGCCTAGGGACCCTACCCATGCATGAATTTCATGCACTGGGCCTCTACTTGCTGTATAAAAATGCAACACATTCCTGCATTTCTTTTTTTGTTTTGCATCTTGCAACTTCACTGAATTCAGTTATTAGTTCTAATAGTTTTTTAGTATATTCCTTAGAGTTTTCTATATATAGTATTAAGCCACTTGCAAATAATGACAGTTTTACTTCTTCCTTTCTAATTTGGATGCCTTCTATTTCATTTTCTTGTGTGATTGCTGTGGCTAGGACTTCCAAGATTGTGTTTCATGAAAGTGGTGAAAGTGGACATCCTTCTGTTGTTCATGATCTTAAAGAAAAAGCTTTTAGCCCTAGTCAGTTTGGCTCAGTGGATAGAGTGTCAGCCTGAGGACTGAAGGTCCTGGGTTCAATTCCGGCCAAGGCACATGCCTGAATTGCGGCCATGATCCCCAGTGTGGGGTGTGCAGGAGGCAGCTGATCAATGATTCTCATCATTGATGTTTCTATCTCTCTTTCCCTCTCCCTTCCACTCTGAAATCAATAAAAATATATTTTTTAATTTTTTCAGATATTTAAACATTTTACAAAGAAAATAAAAAGCTTTTATCTCTTCACCATTGAGTATGATGTTAGCTGTGTGTTTGTCATATCTGGCCTTTATTACATTGACATATGTTCCCAATATACCCATTTTGCTGGGATTTTTTTTTTAATCACAAATGGATGTTGGGTTTTCTCAAATGATTTTTTTGCATCTATTTGATATGATCATGTGATTTTTATATTTCATTTTTGTTTATGTGGTATATCATATTAATTGATTTGCAGATATTAAAACAGCCTGATGGATTAAATCCCACTTGATCATGTTGTATGATGTTTTTAATGTATTGCTGAATTCTGTTTGCTAATATTTTGTTGAGAATTTTTGTATCTATGTTCATCAGATGTTCATCAGAGATATTGGCCTATAATTTTCTTTTCTTTCTTTCTTTTTTTTAGATCTTTTGTCTGGTTTTGGTATGAGAGTAATGGTGTCCTCATAAAATGAGTTTAGATGCCTTCCCTGTTCTTCAAGTTTTTTGGAATAAATTATGAAGGCTAGGTATTAATTCTTCTTTGAATATTTGGTAAAATTTGCCTGTGAAGCCATCTGGTCCAGGGCTTTTGTTTGTTGGAACTTTTTGGTTACTGATTTGATTTTGTAGTTCTCAGTCTTTTAAGATTTTCTTTTTCTTCCTGATTCAGCCTTGGAAGATTGTATATGTCTAGGAATTTATAATCTCTTCCAGGTTGTCCAATTTGTTAACATAAAATTGTTCATAGTATTTCCTTATAGTGCTTTGTTTTTCTGTGGTGTTGATTGTCACTTTGCATTAATTTCTGATTTTACTTATTTGGGCCCTCTATTTTTCTTGATGAGTCTGACAAAGGTTTATCAATTTTATTTATCTTTTCAAAGAACCAACTCTTGGTATTATTGATATTTTCTATTGTTTTTTTTTAGACTTTATTTCCACTCTGATCTTTATTATTTCCATTCTTCTACTTACTTTGGGCTTTGTTTCTTGTTTTTCTGGTTCCTTTAGGTGTCATGTTAGATTGTTTTATTGAGATTTTTCTTGTTTCTTGAGGTAGGCTTGTATTGCTGTAAGTTTCCCAGTTAGAACTGAGTTGGCTATGTCCAATAGAATTTAGGTTGTTTTGTTTTCATTTCCACTTGTCTCAAGGTCTCTTTTGATTTCTTCTTTGATGTCATTCTTAACCCATTCATTGTTTAGTACCATGTTATTTAGCCTCTACATGTTTGTGTTTTTCAATTTTCTTCTTGTAATTGATTTCAGTTTCATACCATTGTAATTGGAGAAGATGGTTGATATGATTTCAGTCTTCTCAAATTGATTGAGACATGTTTTGTTGCCTAACATGTGATCTATTTTGGAAAATGTGCACTTGAACAGAATGTATATTCTGCTGCTTGGGGTAAAATGTCCTAAAAATATCAACCAACTCCAGCTGGTCTAATGTGTCATTTAAAGCCACTGTTTCCTGGTGCACGAATTCATGCACCGGGCCTCTAATAGTGTGATAATGTTGAGTAGGGTTCTGAAATAACCCATAAAAACCATATATGGTATAAGCTCACTAGATGGGGGTCTTGGTTGTTGGGGACTATCTGAAGTAGGAGGGAAGATGAAGTAGAAGAAGGGAAAGTTTTTTCTTTCCTATTTCTTGGAGTAAGATCTTTTAGATCATCGAGATCATTATATCTCTGCAAGAACTTTTTGGGTTGTGATTGAGGAATGTGACCAGCATATCATGAGCAGCTGAGATATGCTGATGTCATGCAGTTCCCAGAATAATTTTATGCAAAGAAGCATTCTCATTTGTCTTTTTCGACTTTTGGAATGTTGTTGATGGTTATGTGGGTGAATTACCTGTTTAGATTATATAAACCTAGAATCCAACTGTTTTGCATATAAACACAAAGTATTGGCACAACTTTAAACTATAGTGAATTCCAGGTCTGCAACAGGGGGAAGATTGTTTTGAACTTTCCCAAGTGTTTGTCACCATTTTAGAAAATGTAATTCTTGGCAATACCATTCCTGGAATTGAAGCTGTTTGGGTTGAGAAACACTGACTTAGACTAAATTCTGAAACAGCTGAAGTTTGCTCTTGATACACTCTCTTTTCTCTCCTTTATGTCTCATTTTCACTTACTAAGGCCCCTGTTCACATGCACCCCATTGTGCTGATTCTACCTTCACCCATCTGCTACCATACCCTCTCTCCCAACCAGGTGGACATGCTCTGCTCATCTCACTTTCTCACCAAAATTCCCAATTCTTTAGATATAGGATTTTAGCGAAGTCAAAGGGGGAACAGTAGAGTACATATTTTGGAGCAGGAATGCTATTCTAAGTAGACCAACTCTAATTCAGAATAAGTCCTACAGGGTCAGCTCACCTCAGCTACTCTTCCTTTCATAGCTTCTGAATCCACAGGTAACTCTGGAAGTTCCTAGTTTGTTTTTGATTTTCCAAAATGATTTCTGTTGCAGTGGTAGTGGGCATGGGATAGGGTCTGGGCAGCTGTTTGTGGTATGTATGAGTCATTTGAAAGTTGGGGGATTCCAATATGTAGAAAATCCAGATTAGGGTGGGCTAAGTTCATTCAAGTTGGCTGCCTCTAATCATCTGGTCTAGTGCTTTCCCAGGCAGAGTGGAAAACATACATTTTCCTTTTCTAAGAGAAATGTTTCTTCCTTTCTTCCTTCCAGGCACAGGAAGATCGTACTGATTTGAGAGGTTATGAGACTGCATATGGTTTTGTGTCACTGGACTGTAGAGTTTGAGTACAGCTAGAAACAGAATTGGAGAGATAGGCTAGATAATAGAGGCCTATGTGCTATGTCAAGGGATCTGAATATAAGGCTCAGCTTGGTCTCTGTTGTCATTGACCTGGACCTGAGGCAACTGGAATTTCTTTAAACCTCTATACCTTTGTTAACTTTGTTGAAAAGTAGATGGTAAAGTGAGTTAAGTTCTTGAGCCAGGTGGCTTTTTTCTTTTCTTTTCTTTTCTTTCCTTTTCTTTTCTTTTTTTAAGCCTACGGCACCCGGTATTCCCAGGCAGTCTCCCATCCAAGTACCAACCAGGCCCGACCCTGCTGGCTTGTTTTTTTAAAAATCTTTTTTTTCAATTACAGTTAACATACAATATTATGTTATATTCAGGAGTATACCCCAGTGATTAGACATTATATAACTTACTAAGTGATCATCCTGGTAAATCTCACACCCATTTGACACCATACATAGTTTATCAGAATAATATTGACTATATTCCCTATACTGTACTTTACATACCCATGACTATTCTGTAACTACCAATTTGTACTTCTAAATCCCTTCACCTTTTTCACTCATCCCACTAACCCCCTTCCCATCGGGCAACCATCAAAATGTTCTGTTTCAATGAGTCTGTTTCTGCCGGGGTCCAATCCCAGCAGGTCCAGGGGTTCCCCAAAGGTGTGGACGGAGTCGGCGAAGAAGGAATGACACGGAGACAGCGTTCAGTTGATCAGCAACCTAGCCAGGATCTCTAGCCCGGATCTCCAGAGAGGTTCTGCTTCGGATCTCCAGCGAGGTTCTGTAGCCATGTTCCCTCGCTAGGTTCTCCAGCCAGGTTCTGTCCAGGCTCTCCAGTCAGGTTCAGTGTCCAGGTTCCAGTCAGGTTCTCCTGCCAATCTCTGTAGTCAGGTTCAGTCCAGGATCCCTTGCCATGTTCTCCCGCTAGGCTCTGTCTCTAGGCTCCGAGGCCAGTCCCTCTCCAGGATCCTCCGGCATGGTCTCTCCAGCAAAGTTCTTCTGTCTCTAGGCTCTGTGTAGGTTCTGTCTTCTTGATTCTGTTCTAAGTTCTGAGTGTTTCTGTCTTGTTACAACTGTATTTATACCAGTTGATTCAATCCTATCAATCTCTATTACAAAGGTTAGGGCGTTTCTTATCTCCATTCCAGGGAGAAAAGATTATGTAGTTTAAGCATGATTATTCGTAGTTAAAGGGATTAATTACCCGCCTGGCACTTAGTTGAGGGGTTTTATTCCCTCCCTAACTTCAGGGGAAAATCCCTACCTGGGGATTCAACCTTTCTCGGAGAGGTGACCTTGGTTAAAACACAGCGCCAAGAAGGTGAGCAAACATATTAAGAACCGTATGCCATATATGCCAGGTCCCTTGAAACAGCAAGGATGGACCGGCTCCCGGCATGTTTCTGTACTGCTTGTTCGTTTATGGTGATTTTTAGATTCATTTGTTTTAAAATATGTATTTATTGCCATTTTATTCATATTATTTTCTTCTTCTTAAAGAATACCCTTCAATATTTCATTTAGTACTGGTTTGGTGGTGATGAATTCCTTTAGCTTTTTCTTGTCTGGGAAGCTCTTTATCTGTCCATAGGTTCTAAATGATAGCTTTGTTGGGTAGAGTAATCTTGGCTGTAGGTCCTTGCTTTTCATCACTTTGACTATTTCTTGCCGCTCCTTTCTGGCCTGCAAAGTTTCTGTTGGGAAATCCACTGACAGTATTATGGGAGCTCCCTTGTGGGTAACTAATTGCTTTTCTCTTGATACTTTTAGGGTTTTCTCTTTGTCTTTAACCTTTTGCATTTTAATTATGATGTGTCTTGGTGTGGGCCTCTTTGGGTTCATCTTTTTTGGGACTCTCTGTGCTTCCTGGACTTGTATGTTATTTCCTTTTCCAGGTTAGGGCAGTTTTCTGTCATTGTTTTTTTCAAATAGTTTTTCAATATTTTGCTTTCTCTCTTTTTTCTCCCAACACCTCCATGATGCAAATGTTGGTATGTTTGAAGTTTGTCACAGAGGCTCTTTACATTATCTTTATATTTTTGGATTCTTTTTTTCTTTTTGCTGTTCTTATTGGGTATTTTTTTTTTTTGCTTCATTATATTCCAAATCACTGATTTGAATCTAGTCTCCATCTACTGTGCTGTTGATTCCCTATAAATTATTCTTTGTTTCAGTTAGTATATCCTTCATTTCTGACAATCTAGATGAAATGTGCAAAATTAATTGAAAAACATAACTTACAAGACTAACAAAATGAAATAGAATATCTTAGTAGCTCTATATCTATTAAAGAAATTGCATTTGTTTTTTTCTTTGTTTGTTTGTTTTTTTATTTTTTTATTGCTTAAAGTATTACAAAGGGTATTACATATGTGTCCATTTTATCCCCCCGCCCTAGACAGTCCCCTAGCCTCCCCTATTCCCCAGTGTCTTATGTCCATTGGTTACGCTTATATGCATGCATACAAGTCCTTTAGTTGATCTCTTACCCCCCTACCTCCTGCCCCCCAACCCTCACCGGCCTTCCCGCTGCAGTTTAGAAATTGCATTTGTTGTCAAAAACTTTTTCACAAAGAAACCTACAGGCCCAGATAGTTTTATTGGTGATATCTATAGAACACTTAACGAAAAAATAGTCCCTAATTAACACAGGCT
This sequence comes from Myotis daubentonii, assembly GCF_963259705.1. Lineage (NCBI taxonomy): Eukaryota > Metazoa > Chordata > Mammalia > Chiroptera > Vespertilionidae > Myotis > Myotis daubentonii. Next base: position 96,559,112 of record NC_081841.1, on the reverse strand, counting down.
ATTTTAGGAAATAGAGAAAAGAAACACTTCCAAACTTGTGTTGTTTTTTACATTGTTGTTTGTTTGTTTTAATATTTTTATTGATTTCAGAGAGGAAGGGAGAGGGAGATAGAAACATCAGTGATGAGAGAGAATCATTGACTGGCTGCCTCCTGCATGCCCTCTACTGAGGATTGAGCCTGCAACCGGGGCATGTGCCCCTTGACCAAAATCAAACCTGGGACCCTTCAGTCCACAGGCCAACGCTCTATCCACTGAGCCAAACCAGCTAGGGCTTTCTGTTTGTTGTTAATCCTCACCCGAGGATATTTTGCCATTGATTTTTAGGAATAGTGGAAGAGAGAGGGGAAGACAGAGAGGAACATCGATGTGAGAGAAACACATCGATTGGTTGCCTCCTGTATGAGCCCTGACCAGGGCCCAGGCCGGGGAGGAGGCTGCAATCAAGGTATGTGTCCTTGACCAGAATCGAACCCAGGACCCTTCAGTCCATGGACTGACGCTCTATCCACTGAGCCAAATAGGGAAGGGCTTCAAACTCATTTAATAAGTCTATCATAATTCTGGTACAAAATCTTGACAAAGATGTTATAGGCAACATGAATGAATGTCTATGTTGAAAAAAAAAAAAAGCCACTGTTTCCTTTTTGATTTTCTGACTGATTGATCTATCCATTGATGTCAATGGGGTGTTAAAGTCCCCTCCTATTACTGTATTACTGTATTACTGTCGATATCTTTCTTAATGTCTGTCAATATTTGCTTCATGTATTCAGGTACTCCCACATTGGGTATAGACAGTTACAAGAATTTTGTCTTCTTGTTGGAGTAATCCCTTTATCATTATGAAGTGCCTTAGTCACTTGTTACAACCCTTGGTTTAAAGTCTATTTTGTCTGACATAAGTATTGCTACCATATTTTTATTTCATTTCTTTTCCACTTTTATGAAATACCTTTCCCCCCCACCCCTTTATCTTTAGTCTGTGTGTATCTTTCAATCTAAAGTGGGTCTCCTATAGACCATATACTATGGGTCTTTTTTATCCATCCCGCCACCCTATCTCTTTGATTGGAGCATTTAGTCCATTTAGATTTAGAGTATTTATTGGTAGGTACATAGTTATTGCCGTTTTATTCATTGGTTTCTAATTATTTTTGTTGTTCTTCCCAGTTTGTTTTTATTCCCTTGCTTTCTCTCTTGCATGTTATTGACTTTCAATAGTGTTATACTTAGATTTCTTTATTATTTTCCATATCTCTTGTCAATTTTTGGTTTTTGGTTAGTATGTGCTATATCAGTGGTTTTCAAACCATGGATCAGGAGCCCCATGCATCTCTTTGGCCCCTTGAGTGTGGCTCTTCCACAAAATACCACGTGAGGGCGCACATGTACAGTGCGATAGAAACTGAGGCCTATGCGCAGAAGTGGGTTTTCAGCCTGGGCAGGTCTATTTTGAAGAAGTGGCATTAGAAGTGAGGGGTGTCAGTCTGTCAGGGGAAGGGAGACTAGGCACAGGCTGGCCGCGGATACACAGCGCTGGGGAGGCGCGCAATTCATGCAGGAGTTGAATGAGCCAGTCAGTCAGCAGTCTCATTGTGCAGTGGTTAGTGCTAGTCGGGTCAAATCTCACGCGGGTGACAAAAGATAGGCGAAAAAAGTATACAAGACGAGTGTGGATGGGAGAGTTGGAAGGGGTCGACCTCAGCGAATGTACTTCAATCAGATTGAGGACGTTTTTAGCAAAGGCCAGTTTAGGAGTACCCTAATTAAGTTAATAGCAATGTACCTACCTATATAGTTTAAGTTTAAGAAATGTGGCTCTCCAAAGAAATTTCAATCATTGTACTGTTGATATTTGCCTCTGTTGACTAATGAGCTTGCTGACCACTGTGCTATACCAAGCTATGTTTTTTTGTTGTTGTTGTTGTTTGGGGTTGGATTATTTTATTTTATTTATTTTTTTAATTAAATCTTTATTGTTCAGAATATTACAGTTTGTGGGAAACTGTTTATTGCCTTCACTATCTGATAAGCATAGACAGAGAACTCCCCGAAACCCCCCCCCCCCCCAAGGCTGGGTGCCTTTGAAGCCCTAGCAAAGCTTGGAGCTAGGCACCACCTCTGTTTGTCCAGACAGTGGTAGCTGAAACTATTCCCGCATTTATTATTATGTAAATCCTTGCTGATGGGCTAGTCTGCCTGTTAATGGCGGTTGGCCTGCCTAAGGTCTACTCCGGATCAATAAAAGATTGGAGCAGCCTGAGCATGGGTGGAAGTCCCTCTCCTTGAGTTGGACTTGCCCGCCTGGACCTCCAATATTGCAAAATTATCTCGTGTCTTTTTCTCTCATTTGTTGTGCGGCTCCTCTTTCAGATACCGAACCCTACTCCACGCGGGACGTGGAAGGAAACACTCAACATCTGGCGCCCTACGGTTAATCTAGAAGTGCAGGGCTCGCTGGAGCGAGAAAAGGAAGTTTTCACCGAAAAGGTGTGGAAAACTCACCGAAAAAAGGTTAGGGGAAGTCTACCGCACGCAATGCCCAGGATCAACTACAGAAGCCCGGGTCTGTAAGTACACTGGGAACGTTTTCTTAACCAGGCTAACAAACGGGGCAGGATTTGGCTTTAAAAAAGTAGATTCGGCTTTAAAAAGGTATATTTGGCTTTTAAAAAACTAAGAAACTGTATTATGTGCTTTTGATTTGCATGTTTAAAGTGTTAAAATTTTAGAAGGTAATCTTTCTTTTACATTTTTTGCATGTTATTATAGAACATAACCTTTGCTTTTCTTGACGAAGGTACATTAGATCTTAAAAGGTTGCCAAAAAAGTTAGTTAGAACTTGAAAAAAGGTTAGCAGGAGGAAAATCCTCATCTCAAAAAAAAACTTCTTCCATGGGGAACATAATATCGCAGTTGCCAAAGCCTTTTCCAGAGGCTGAGGAGGAGTCTCCTCAACTGCTTCCCTCCGCTCCTCCTAGTGAGGAGTGGGAAGACACGTTAGAGGAATGGCCTTCACCGTCCTCTCCACCTCCGCATGCACGTCCTAATTCTGATATGCTTAATTCGCTGTCATTTGAATCACCTGTGCAAAAAGCCATCCGAGAAGGATTGAGGGAAATACCGGCGGAAGAAAGGCTTGCTTTCCCGATCATAGAGGTACCTGATCCACAGCTACCGAATCAGGTAATCAGACAGCATGTAAAAATTGACTTTAAAATGATAAAGGCCTTACGGGAAAGTGTAGTCCAAAATGGTCCAACAGCTCCTTTTACAGGAGAAATTATGTATAGTATTTCTGAAGCTTTCCTAATCCCTCATGATTGGTATTCTCTAGCACGTGCAACTCTGGATGGAGGAGATTATTTACCATGGAAAGGAGAATTCTTGGAGAGATGCCAGGAGCAAGCCCAAATAAACCGCGGGCTGAATGCTCAAATAACTTATGAAATGCTAGCAGGACTGGGACAATACAACGATGTGCGAACCCAGTTAGATTATGTGCAACTGGCATATGAGCAAATTAGAGCTTGTGGAAGGAAAGCGTGGTGGACTTTACCAGCAAAAGGGGACTCTGAGGGAGCTTTTAGTAAATGTTTACAGGGGCCTTTAGAATCATTTTCTGATTTTGTGGCTTGTCTCACTCGAGCAGTGAGACGACAGATTCAACATGAGGCAGCAGGAGACATTTTAATTCAGCAATTAGCCTATGAAAATGCCAATGATGATTGTAAGAAATGCCTGATGCCTCTGAGAAAAGGTAGTACCATAACAGAAATGATTCGAGCATGTCAGAATGTGGAGTCAGGCACTTTTCAAGTGAATTTACTCACTGCCGCTGCTACTGTAAATAAAAGGTGTCATAACTGTGGAAACATAGGACATTTTAGAAAAGAATGTAGACAACCAAGAAGGACACAAGGAGGCGCTCCAGGGAAAGGCACTAACATCTTGCCTAGTGAGCTGATCAAAACAGATCCAACCTCTCTGTGTCCTAGATGCCAGAAGGGCTACCATTGGGCCGGCCATTGTAAATCGAGATTCCACAAAAATGGGCAGCCGTTAAATCAAGACACAGGGTATGGCCAACCGCAGGGAAACGGCCAATGGGGCAACCCCCAGCCCCGTCAATAAAAGGGGAGATCTGCCCTGCAAAGCCCACAGTGGAATCTCTGATTTGGGCCACTCCAGGAAGTGCAAGCCTAGATCTAAACAGTACTATAGAGGTCACTTTGACCCCTGATATGGCTCGGCAAGCTGTTCCTACAGGAATCTGGGGACCTGTGCCATCAGGAACTTTAGGATTAATTTTAGGGAGAACTGGAAACACTCAGAAAGGATTAACTGTTTTGCCTGGAGTCATAGATTCAAATTATGATGGAGAGATTAAAGTTATATTGGAATGCAATCATATTATGCAAATTACCCCAGGACAAATAATTGCTCAAATACTACGTCTACCTTATGCTCAACAAGGCAAGGCTATAAATAGGAAAAGAGGAATGCAAGGACTTGAAAGCTCAGACATCTATTGGATACAGGAAATTAGCAAAACTTGTCCTATGATTAATTTGAGAATAGAAGGAAAAATGTTTAAAGGCCTAGTAGACACTGGGGCAGATGTCAGCGTTCTCAGCAAAGAATTCTGGCCTCCTGGTTGGTCCATGGTAGAAGCTATGGACTCAATTAGAGGGGTGGGAGTTCCTGATAACACACAACGTAGTGCTGCAGTCTTAAAATGGCAAGATGAGGAAAGACAGACAGGATGGTTTCAGCCCTACATTGTCTCTGGAATTACAGTCAATTTATGGGGCCGGGATGTCTTAGAAGGTTTACAAGCTTGTATTATTACTGGCAAAGGTCAGCAGCTTGTAACTCAGATGTGACATCAGAGTGATCAAGGTGTAAAAAACCCAGGAAGGTGAGGATATCAACCTTTTTAGGAGTGGTCACTGCTCAGTCTCCTCGCCCCCATGCTGACCCTATACAATGGAAAGATGATAAACCTGTATGGGTGGATCAGTGGCCATTAACCAAGGAGAAATTAGGTCATATTCATGGATTGATACAGGAACAAATAGAAGCTGGTCATATAGAGCATTCCAATGGCCTTTGGAATACGCCTATATTTATTATACCTAAGAAGGTGGCAGGGAAATGGTGATTGATACATGATCTCAGAGCAATTAATGCTACTATGCATACCATGGGAGCTTTGCAACCTGGACTCCCAGCACCTTCACAAATCCCTTTAAATTGGTCTCTCATAGTAGTAGATCTTAAAGATTGTTTTCACCATTCCCTTGGCACCTCAAGATAAAGAAAGATTTGCCTTTTCAGTGCCATCTATTAATAATATAGAACCCATGAGAAGATATCAGTGGAAGGTTTTGCCTCAAGGAATAGCCAACAGCCCTACCTTGTGCCAAAAATATGTGGCTCAAGCTGTTCAACCTTTAAGGGACAGATATTCCCGATGTTACATTATCCATTACATGGATGACTTGCTCTTAGCAAGTCCACGGGAAGAGCAGACTTTTGAAATAATTTTCCAATTAGAGAAGGAGCTCCCTAAATGGGGCTTAAAAATTGCTCCAGAAAAGGTACAAAAACAAACACCTTTTAAATATCTGGGAACCATTATTGAAAACCAATGCATTAGGCCACAAAAGGTGGAACTAAGAAAAGATTGTCTTAAAACTTTAAATGATTTTCAGAAATTATTAGGGGACATTAACTGGCTAAGACCCTACCTAAAAATCTCTACGGGAGAAATGACAAATTTATTTGATATACTTAGGGGTGACTCTGACCTTTCCTCACCCAGAACACTAACAGATGATGCCAGAAAGGAGTTGCTAAGACTTGAACAGGCGATATCCTCAGCTCAAGTAGCACGGGTACAGCCTGAATTGCCTTTATTGGGACAGATTAACCATACTGCAAATAGTCCCACTGGAGTCATCTTCCAAAATAAAGACTCTCCCGCTATTATTGAATGGGTCCACCTAGGCCATCAGTCCTCTAAAACTGCTATTACTTATATAGAACTGATGGCTCAATTAATATATCAGCTTAGGAAGCGTTGCAAGCAGCTTAGAGGAGAAGAACCTAAATGCATCTATCTTCCCCTCACTGGAAAGCAATTAGAAATGTTGTTTCAACTGATGTAAATTGGCAAATTGGGTTAAGTGGATATTCAGGGGAACTTAGTTGTCACCTATTAAAAGATAAACTTTTACAATTTTTAAATAAGACCTCCATCATTATACCAAAAAATACTAGGCAGGAACCAATTCCTGGAGCTTTAACTGTTTTTACTGATGGGTCATCAAATGGGAAAGCTGCCTATCATCCTATACATTCTGACCGAGTCATACTGACCAGTCATACTTCTGTGCAAAGAATTGAGTTAGAAGCTATTAAGGCTGCATTGCAAGATTTCCAACAGCCTGTTAACATAATTTCTGATTCCTCTTATGCTTCGGGCCTCGTGAGTAGGATTGAAACTGCCCGGCTGAAATGGCTTAGTGACCAAAGTTTATTCTTACTATTTAAGCAGGTTCAGCAGATTGTGCAGCAGAGAAAATACCCTTTTTATATCACTCACAGCAGGGCTCACAGTGTATTACCTGGCCCATTAACTAAGGGAAATGCACATGCTGATCAATCGGTTGCTTTATTAAAAGAGGCTTCAGAGTCTCATCAGCTTTTACATCAGCCTGCTAAAATGTTGTCCAAACATTTCTCAATCTCTCGACAGAAAGCAAAACAGATTATCAAGGAATGTCCCAGTTGCATGTTACATCTACCTCAAGGGCCTAACACAGGAGTCAACCCTAGAGGTTTGCTAAGGGACCATATCTGGCAAATGGATGTAACACATTATACTCCTTTTGGATGTCTTGGGCCGTTACATGTCTCTTTAGATACTTTTTCAAAGGTCCTATGGGCCACTGTATCTACAGGAGAGATGGCAAAACAGGTTATTAATCATTGCCTAGCTGCTTTTGCCGTCATGGGAATTCCAAAGATTATTAAAACTGATAATGGACCTGCTTATACAAGCTGTCAATTCCAGGAATTTTGTAAAAAGTTGAAAATTCAGCACATTACGGGAATGCCATATAATTCCCAAGGACAGGCCATTATTGAACGTCAACACCAAAGACTGAAATCTCAATTAGAAAAACAAAAAGGGGGGATGATGGAGAAATCACCTGTGGGTAGGCTGCATCAAGCCTTAATTACTCTAAATTTTTTCACTTGTGATGCTGATGGAAAGACACCTATGGAGCTACATTGGTGTCAGAATAAAACAAAAGAAAATGGTCTAGTTAAATGGAAGGATCCCGAATCTGGTTTATGGAAGGGACCTGACCCATTATTAACCTTTGGCAGAGGGTACGCTTGTATATTCCCAGAGAATTTTTCCAAACTCGTATGGATTCCTGCCAGAAATATTAAACTGCATCAGGAATCTAGCCAGACTGAAGATCTTGCACCTGGAGCCATAACATGTAGCTGTAAACAATCAACTTCCTCAGCCACAGAGAGCAGCGACTCCAAGCAGTCCACTGAAGATGAGGAACAAGAGGAAGACAAACCAGACAACCAACAGCCCAGAGACCACCTGGGGCATGGTAAAGTGAAGTATGGTAACAATTAACTCAGGTTAAAAACTATAGTTTCATACTGGTCTTAGAAGGCACATTTTTCCTTTACCTGGGAAGGACAGCATAGCTATCCCAAAGTCAGAAGGCTCCAGTTAGCGTGTCAACTCAGTGCTCTGGAGACCCAGAACTGTAATTTAGATAGCATGCTGTCTCTGCTTCTGTAAATTGCTTTTTTTTTTTTTTTTTTTTTTTTTTTTTGCTAACTAGGTTCCTCATTCCAAACCTTGAGACAGCCAGTTTAAAATTAAGTTGTCATGACCTAGAGCAAAGAATATTCTTACATGGTATTATTCTACAAGTTTCATTAATAATTTTTGATGCTTTACAACAGTATATTGTGCATTTATCCCAAACAAATTTACAAATGAATTTGAATGTTTTACGTGAAGGGATTTATTCCTTTCCACTGTGTGGACGGCCTCCTGGGGAAGGCACTTAAGCATTCTGTATTGACCTATCTTGATTTTTTCTTGCCAAGAGGAATCCAATTGCCTACAGCTGTTATCTGAGCTCTCTGTTCAAGCTGGGATCATGAAAAGCTGGTACCATGGATCTGTCTCTTGCCCAACGGCGTAAGCGTGGCCCTCTCTGGAGAAGAAACCTGGGTTCCCTATGATCAATGCCGGGGCCCCGCCAGCAGGCGAGGGGATCCAAAGGCAGTTGCTGGGCATGGAGGCCAGAGGGACATAGGTTAATAAGGAGACAGAACTGAACCTCACATCACCCTACTTGGCCCCGAGATGGTTGGTAGTCAACGACGGGTAAGACCCCACAGGGTGGGGCGACCTAAGATAGGCACAGCCGGGGGCCAGTAGGAGAAAACTTGGCGCGCAACAAAGGTGGGGCTCAGAGCCCCCCCCAATGGTGCACAGGCTTGAACACTCGCCCCTTCTGAGGAAGGTCTCCTGTCCCCATGGCTGCTTCTTGCTTCCCATGCCCAGCCCAGATCAGGAACCAAATAACAGAAGAGATTTGGTCCAGCTGAAATCAGAATCCAGATGAACGGAGGCTTGGCTAACAGACCCTATGTCTAAATCTCGCCTCACAACAGGAATGCTCAGAGCCTTCACAAGGATGTAAAGTGATCCTTTTCATTAATATTTACAGTGTAAACTAAGATTATTGTTAAAATATTAAATTTGACAGCAAAATAGTTTTCAAATTAATTAAATTTGGCTAATTTGAAATAAGTAATTATTCAAAAAGTATTAACAAAAATTTTCATTTCATGGTAAACATGCTATGAACCTAAAGCATGTTCAGGTTCATTTTTTTGCATGCAAAAAATTAATATTTAAAGCTATCTAGACTGCATTATAAAATTTTCAATAACTCTCCTAATTAAATAAAAAAGGGGGGGATAGTGGAAAAATATAGTGGAAGAATACCAAGTCAGGAAATAGATCCTGTAATTAAATTTCATTTAGAGAAAAAATTTTTTTTCGTTTATAATGCTAATAGTGAGACACCTAGAAAAAACACACATTATGCCAGGGTAAGCCAGGGAAAGATCATGTTAAAGAAAAGACCCCAAGTAAGGTGTTTTTTTTTTTCCCTTTAACCTTTGTTCGAGAATATGTTTGTATACTTTCAGAGAACAGGTACAAGACCATGGGGATTCCTGTAACAACAGATCCCAGAAAGCCAGCCACAGAGACAGAAGAGACAGTTCAGAGATGGAGATGGTGGAAGACGCCTTGCCATGCTAGCAGTCAGCAGCTGTGCGTTGCTGCAGGTTGCCCAGGACCAGACCAGAAAGGACCGGACCTGCATTTTCCACCATCCAGAACCAACATTTCATTGCTGGCATGTACACATGAACTTTTGGACATTGAAACATGGACTCAGAACTTTTGGACATTGAAATTGGAACTTGATTATTTTTTAAAGAAAAAATAAGGGGGAGATGTGGGAAACTGTTTATTGCCTTCACTATCTGATAAGCATAGACAGAGAACTCCCCGAAACACGCCCCCCCTAAGGCTGGGTGCCTTTGAAACCCTAGCAAAGCTCGGAGCTAGGCACCACCTCTGTTTGTCCAGACAGTGGTAGCTGAAACTATTCCCCCATTTATTATTATGTAAATCCTTGCTGATGGGCTAGTCTGCCTGTTAATGGCGGTTCACCTGCCTAAGGTCTACTCCGGATCAATAAAAGATTGGAGCAGCCTGAGCATGGGTGGAAGTCCCTCTCCTTGAGTTGGACTTGCCCGCCTGGACCTCCAATATTGCAAAATTATCTCGTGTCTTTTTCTCTCATTTGTTGTGCGGCTCCTCTTTCAGATACCAAACCCTACTCCACGCGGGACGTGGAAGGAAACACTCAACACAGTTGTTCCTCCTTTTTTTCCCCATAGCTCCCTTCCACCCGGTTCCCACCCCCACTCCACCCTCACCCACCACTGTCCTCATCCATAGGTGTACGATTTTTGTCCAGTCTCTTCCCGCATCCCCGACACCCCTTTCCCACCCAAGAGTAGTCAGTCCACTCCCTTTCTATGCCCCTGATTCTATTATATTCAACAGTTTATTCTGTTCATCAGATTATTTATTCACTTGATTTTTAGATTCACTTGTTGATAGATGCATATTTGTTGTTCACAATTTGTATATTTACCTGTTTCTTCTTCTTCCTCTTCTTAAAGGATACCTTTCAGCATTTCATATAATACTGGTTTGGTGGTGATGAACTCCTTTACCTTTTTCTTATCTGTGAAGCTCTTTATCTGAGCTTCAATTCTGAATGATAGCTTTGCTGGATAAAGTAATCTTGGTTGTAGGTTCTTGGCATTCATCACTTTGAATATTTCTTGCCACTCCCTTCTGGCCTGCAAAGTTTCTGTTAAGAAAGAAGCTGACAGTCGTATGGGTATTCCCTTGTAGGTAACTGACTGTCTTTCTCTTGCTGCTTTTAAGATTCTCTCTTTGTCTTTTGCCCTTGGCATTTTAATGATGATGTGTCTTGGTGTGGTCCCCTTTGGATTCCTTTTGTTTGGGGGTCTCTGCGCTTCCTGGACCTGTAAGTCTATTTCTTTCACCAGGTAGGGGAAGTTTTCTGTCATTATTTCTTCAACTAGGTTTTCAATATCTTGCTCTCTCTCTTCTTCTGGCACCCCTATAATTCGGATGTTGGTACGCTTGAAGCTGTCCCAGAGGCTCCTTACACTATCTTCGTATTTTTGGATTCTTTTTTCATTTTGCTTTTCCGGTTGAGTGTTTTTTGCTTCTTCGTATTTCAAATCTTTGACTTGATTCTTGCGATCCTCTAGTCTGCTGTTAGAACTCTGCATAATATCAGTGTATGCTTAATTTCTAGTTGGTCCTTTTTTATAACCTCAAGGCTCTCACTAGATTTCTTGAGGGTTTCACTACATTTATCGGCAGTCTCACCAGTCTTTATGAGGGTCTTACTAAATTTATCGGCGGTTTCTAGAAAGTTCTTGAAAACCTTCAAAGTGTGGTTTTGAACTCTATATCCAGTCGTTTTCTTTCCTCCATTTCCGTCATTTGTGACCTGTTTCTTTGTCTCCCCATTTTCTTTGCCTCCCTGTGTTGGTAGAGTGGCTTTGTGTGCTAGGTGTCCTATAGGACCCAGTGGCTCAGCCTCCCCAATTACCTGAGGTGGACACTCTTGGTGCACCACTTTGTGGGCTTTGTGCATGGTCTTGTTGTAGTTAAGCCTTGATTGTTGTAGGTATCACTGGGAGGAATTGACCTCCAGGCCAATTGGCTGTGAGATTCACCTGTGTCTATGGTGGGAGAACTTCTGTGCTGAAGACACCCTTATGAGGCAAGACTTGCTTCAGTGGAGCTTTGGTGCTCACTGAGTCTGCCCACTGAATGTGTCCTTTATGGATATGAGGAGATGTACTTGGATTGTCCCACTCTGACCACTGGGTACACTGGCTCTTGGATCTAAGGAGGTGCTAATTTAGCCTCTCTCTGAGGCTCCCCAGCAGGAGCTACGAGGAGATCTGCAGATTCCCCTTCCTTGTTTGGGGTTTGGAGGTGCCCAAGTGAGGCCCAGCTGTGAAGCAATGCAAGCTCCTGTGGGGGCTTGGGCCTTCTCTTGGAAGTTCTGGATCTGTCTGGCCCAGCTGCAGTCTTTTAGGTAATTTTCAGATTGCAAAGGGCCAGGGCATTCATATGCAAAAGCCTCTGTCTCGGCTTGGGTGGGGCGGGGTCTCAGGGAATCAACAGGGTGGAGCAAGCAGCTATGGCTGATCCTCAGCCCTGCCCTAAGAGGCCCCGCGTCTCAATGTCCTGGTAATCTCTGCAAACACCTCTGACAGAAAGCCGCCCTCGAGTTCAGAGTTCTGCCCACTGCCAGACAGTCCATTTTCTCCCCGAATGAGTCTATGTCCCCAGAGTCTTACCAGGAACTGGAGTTCAGAGCAGTTGGAGGCTTGTGACTCCCTCCGAATTCAAAAAGAAAGCCGCATCCTCAGTTGCCAGCCCTTGCCCCATGCGCCTCCGTACCTCTGCACTTCCGCACCTCCTCTGAGTCTCAATGTGCTTTTGTCTTTCCTTCTAGTTGTAGAATTTCCACTCAGCCAGCCTTCCTGTGGTTCTGGATGATGTCTGTTTTGTCTTTTAGTTGTATTTTTGAATTTGTTGTGGGAGGCAGCAATTTCCGTTTTTTACCTATGCTGCCATATTGGTTTTCCGGGGTTGGATTATTTTAGTTGTCCCAAGCTATATTTATAGCAGTCTATTTTAAGTTGATAGTCACGTAAGTTCAAACACATTCTAGAATCACGACAACTTTAACTCATCCCCTCTACATTTATGTTTTTATCATTACTTTTAGTTCTTATGTGTCTCTTAATTTATTGTTGTAATTATACATGATCTTCCTACGTACCTTTTAACCTTTGTACTAGCTGTATAGTTGGTTGATCCACTGCTTTTATTGTTTTCCTTAATCAGCTTTGTCTTTCCTGTATTTTCTTTTTTTTTAATTTTTATTTTATCCTCACCTGAGGACATGTTTTTGTTGTTTTGTTTGGTGAGTGTTTTCCTTTTTTTTTTTTTTTTTTTTTTTTTTAGAACGAGAAGGAGAGAGAGAAACACCAATTGGTTGCCTCCTGAACAGGCCTGGAATTGAACTCATAACCTAGGTACTAGTATGTGCCATGACTGGGAATCAAATCCATGACCGCTTGGTGTATATGGGACATTGCTCTAACCAACTGAGTCATACCAGCCAGGGCTTCCCTATATTTTCTTATTCATATTTTTGATCTTTTCTCTTCTCCTTAAAGAAGTCCTGTTAGCCCAGCCAGTGTGGCTATAGAAGAAATGGGCTCAGGAAAAAAAATAGGCAATAGACAGGTTCAATTAAGGGAAAGATTCTTTTGTCAGGGAAGATTCTAGCCTAAGACATGACTACCTGTCAGGAACTGCTTTTGCTTAGAGTTTTAATTTCAGACCATCCTATGTGGTTGCTTCAGGTCTCTGAGTTTGTAAGGCCTCCCCTGAGCTTGTCAGGTTTAGATGTGGCCCCTTTTCGTCCACATCAGGGGTCCTCAAACTTTTTAAACAGGGGTCCAGTTCACTGTCCCTCAGACCGTTGGAGGGCTGGACTATAGTTAAAAAATATTATGAACAAATTCCTATGCACACTGCACATATCTTATTTTGAAGTAAAAAAACAAAATGGGAATGAATACAATATTTGTATTTGCATGTGGCCCGCGGACTGTAGTTTGAGGACCCTTGGTCCACATAATTTACAAATATGCTTTCTATAACTCAACAGTGAGAGCTATTTAAACCTGTTATGTATTCCTCTTTGCCTTTTTTCTAGTAATCACAGAGTTAAATATTGTGTGTCTTTTAAATTCTTCGTTGGCCAGCATTGTTTCTTTTCCTGTTCTCATTACTTCTTGCTAATTTTAAGTATTTGTGCTAGTAAGCGTCACACTGCTTGGATTCAGATCCCTCCTCTACGAGTAAGTAGTTGGGTGGCCTTGGAATGTTGTTTAAACCCTCTGAGCCTCAGTTTTCTTAGTTATAAAATGGAGATAATGACAGAAACTATCCTGGAGATCTCCCTCCTGGGAGCACACCTGTGCCTTTCCCCTCCCATTTCCCTCCTCTCTCTTCTTCCCCCCAGGCTGGTCCTCCTTGCCTCTCTCTTTCTCCTAAGTTCAAAGTGTCCTTTTCTGCCGAAACCGGTTTGGCTCAGTGGATAGAGCGTCGGCCTGCGGACTGAAAGGTCCCAGGTTCGATTCCGGTCAAGGGCATGTACCTGGGTTGCGGGCACATCCCCAGTAGGAGATGTGCAGGAGGCGGCTGATCGATGTTTCTCTACCATCGATGTTTCTAACTCTCTATCTCTCTCCCTTCCTCCCTGTATAAAATCAATAAAATATATTAAAAAAAAAAAAAACAAACAAAGTGTCCTTTTCTATTGCCTCCCTAACTTGTTTCTGGAGCCCATTTTTCTATTGCTCATTTCTTCTACCTCTCCAACTTTCGAAATAAATTTTCTCTTAGAGCTTGGGGGCGGGAGGGAAGGACCTATCCTATGGGATTTTTGTGGGATCATTGAAATTCTCTTGGTAACATAAAGGGTTTAGCACCTTGCATGCTGCATTATAAAAGCTAAAAAAGGTTAACTATTACTAATATCAATTGGAGTTAGTTAGTGGACAGAGACAGGGCCCACAGCAGTCTGCCTCAGGCAGGCCAGTTGTATGTTTGTTCTTGACTTGCTGCAGGAAAGATTTCACAACACAAATCCAGGTATTTCAAGAGCATATTTATTAACGGTGGGGATAGTAAAAGAGGAAGGGCTTAGGATAGAAGAAGCAACAGGAGAGACCTAGGCGGTCTGCTTTGGCCTCTGGAAATGTTATAGGAAAGAAATTAGCTGAGGCAGGGCTACTTTGGCTCAGAGTAAAGGGGCCTTGGAGACAGATTCAGGGATTAGCCCAGGATGAGATGTCGCTGCCCATTGCTCCCCTGGTTGCAAGTCTCCTGGAGGCCCTTAGAGTTTAGGAGTTGCACACCTGTGGGGAATGACAAGGGAAAAGGGGAAGGCACAGGCACACTCCCTGAGAGCTGGATCCTTGTCTTGAGGGTTTTAAAGGCTGGGAGTTTAGGGGAGTTCTTAGAGAAGGATCTCAATAGAATATTCATCTGCTTTTCCAGGCATATCCTTTCAGGGTCATGGTCTCCACTGATTGGTCAATGCCAAGGAAGGGGGTCATTTGTTAGCTGGTCCTGGCTTACCCCCCTTGTTTTGCTGCTTTTCTGGCCCTGGAATTGAAATAAAACTGAGGCCTAGATGTTATGTCTAGGGAGGAAACGTCATGGTATCTAAACCACATGACCAGCTAGAGGAAACGTCATTAACGGAGCATCAGTCCAGAAACTGAATTATCTTAGCAACTCAGAAAGTATCAGGTTCACGACAGATACATAATCACTAAATTTATATTTGCTAATGGATGTGTATTTATAAAGGAGCCCTTTCCAGTGAGCATAAGCTAATTTTCTATTTGGGAAGCGGATGTGAGTTGGAATTGCTTATTGATCATAGACTCAAAACCAGGAAAACATAGATTTGAGTGAGACATATTTCCTAGGCCCAAGAAAGTCCCATGAAATCTGCCTGTCCTGTAAGAGAAAACACCTTTCTAGAGACCCATTGTTCCCATCCCCCAAACCCCATGTGCCTCTCCCTGGAACAGTACAATGTGTACCCTAATAATACTTGTCTCTCTGGACCTCAGTTTCTTTGATAACTGTCCAGTGTACATCTAATTACACTACTTTTGCTCATTAACCCACACTGTAGTGGGCATGGGACATATTCTCTTTCCTCATGTAACAGTCAATAATTAATCAAACTGAATTTCCAGGCTGCCCCACTTTCACTGACTACAATTGGTATTCCATGGTGTTTAAAAATGGGGGACTAGAATTCAAGAAAGAGGCAGTCTAGATGTATGGATTTGGTCACCCCTGAAGAAAAGAACTAAATCTATGGTAAGTGATAAAACTAAACCTATGGTAAGTGATTTCTAAAGAGTGAATAGCTTAAAAAAAGGGGGGGAGAGGAGGTTATATCCCTATGGAAAAGAATAAAGTTGGACCTTACACCATTTATAAAACTTAACTTAAATGGATTTAAACATAACTATAAACTATAAAAGTCTTAGAAGAAAATGGGGGGAAACTTCAAGATAGTGGATGGCAATAGTTCTTAGATATAACAAACACAAAGGCTGAAAAAATAAAAATCGGTAACTTGAACTAAAAATTAAAACTTCTGCACATCAAAAGACACAATCAACAGAGTGAAAAGACAGCATATGGAATAGGAGAAAATATTTGCAAATCATATATCCAATAAAAGGCTACTACCTAGAATGTATAAAGAACTTGTACAACTCAACAAAAACAAATACCCCAATTATAAAATGGGCAAAGTAGTTGAAAAGATAATTCTACAGAGAAGATATACAAATGGCCAGCAAGCACATAAAAAGGTGCTCAACATCACTAATCATCAGGGGAATGGAAATCCAAACCATAATAAGATACCACCTCATGCTAATTAGGATGGCGAAAGGAAGGAAGGAAGGAAGGAAGGAAGGGAGGGAGGGAGGGAGGGAGGGAGGGAGGAAGGGAGGGAGGGAGGAAGAAAGGAAAGAAAGAAAGAAAGAAAGAAAGAAAGAAAGAAAGAAAGAAAGAAAGAAAGAAAGAAAGAAAGAAAGAAAGAAAGAGAAAGAAAGATGGAAACCAGTAAGTGAGGAGAATAAGAGGGAAGGAAGGAAGGGAGGGAAGGAGGGATGGAGGAAGGAAGGGAGGGAACAAGGGAGGGAGGGAAGGAAGGAGAGAGAGGAAGAAAAACAAGGGTTAGCAAGGATGTGGAGAAATTGGAGCTCTTGTGTCTGCTGGTGGGAATGTAAAATGGTGCAGCCACTATGGAAAACAGCATGGCAGTTCCTCAAAAAATTGAGAATAGAATTACCATATGATCCAGCAATCCCACTTCTGGGAATGTACTAAAAAATGTGAAATCAGAGACTTGAGCAGATTTTTTAATCTCCCTGTCTTTAGACACATTATCCACAACTAGAAGCCCCATGCACAATAATTTGTTCACTGGCGGGGGATGGGGGGGTGTCCCTCAGCCCAACCTGTGCCCTCTCACAGTCTGGGACCCCTGGAGAGATAACCACCTGCTGGCTTAGGCCCGCTCCCCTGGTGGCAGATGGCAGGCCGGATCCTGCGCTGGGGCGGGAAGCGGCTCGGGATCACGCTGAGGTCCCTGTGGATGTTCAGGCTCCAAAAGCGTAGTTTTTCTTTCTTGGTTTTGTTTTTACTTCTTGAAATTGAAATGTGTTAAAAATATTTTTTTATAAAGAATAGCTCAATCACCCAGTGAGGCCTTAAAGCCTGGGGTGCTTGCTTGTGTTGTCCCAGTCTAAGCTCGCGGTGCTGAAGCGCCCCCGGGAGACAGGACCCTGGTGCGGCTCTGTCTCCTTCCTGCAAACCGCATGCACAGCTGCTGCCAGGTGCCCCGCTGCCCTCCTTCACTTTTCGTCCCAGACTTGCGGGTCACTCCTGGTCTCTGTCTGCCTCTGGCCAATGTGGGGGGGCCTGTTTCTTCCGGAGGAGCCATCCTGGTCCTGGCCCTGGGCCTCCACTTCCTCAGACCCACCCCCCCACCTGTTATGGGTTGGCTCAGTGAGATAGACCACCGACTCAGAATTTAAATTTAAGAGCCTTTATTAAGCTGGCCAGCTGACCCCGGTCCCAGCACTCTGCCGAAGCAGAGGCTGAACTGCAGTAATGACTGCAAGAGTTACAGCCTTTTTATTTGCAAAAACCACAAAGTTACAAAGCCTTGTTTACGCAGTTTGTTCCCAACACAGTATAGCATTATCACCTTCCTATCTATGTTTTCCTGGAACAGAGAGTACAGCATATTGAGGAGGGACCCTAAGACCATATCTCAAGGCCTGACCTGATGTCAGTACCTTCCTATCTATGTGTTCCAGGAACAGACAGCACAGCATGACCTGTCTGGCCAAAGCACCAGATATGCAGCCCAGTACATTCCCCACTGGTTTTATGTACATGAGTCAAATCATTGACTCTTTTGGGTCATTGTTGGGGAGGGAGTTATATTGACCCCTGAGGACTATAAGTCTTTGCCGAATAAAGTCAGTGGGCCTGTTTATAAGATAAGGGCCTGTAATGAGGGTCCACTGAGTCCTGGACGTCTCTATTTTGCCTGGGCTGTCTTAAGCTGGGTGTGATGAAGCCACGTGGGGATCCCGTCGATCTTGACTGCCGTGGGGGTGGTCCTTTCCAGGTAGGAGTCAGTCCTTGGGTGGCAAATTTCTTTACCCAAACAGAGTCACCAGGTTGGAAGGGATGAACCGGATACAGGCAGATCATCTCTGACGTGCTTCTGGTCTGCTTTCTGGGTAGACTGTAAAACCTGAAAGAACTTGAGTAAACTGTTGAGATGAGTAGTTCAGGGTCTGGAAGAGTCACTAGAATCTGTAAAGGCCCCACTGGTTTTAGGGCAGCCTCCTGGGCTGCTTTGTCTGCAGCCAAGTTCCCTCTTGCTTCTGGGGAGTCAGTGCCAGTTGGCCCATCGTCCTTGCTCTGCTCATGTCTGCCTAACTGCCTACTATATTACCTCAAGGATCCTGGCTCTGAATTCTTTCAGAGAAAATAGGCATTGAATTCTCTTCTGTAACTACCTCGAGCTGAGGAGGGTCAGAATTTTCTCTCAGAGCCAAGAGATCCTTGCTATCTGTCAGAGGGACGATGAGGCCTGGGCATAGTAGGAGGTGGGCTTGTGACCTGGCAGAGACAAACTGTAACAAATGGTCTGGTGGGAGGGAAAGAAAACATTTTAGTTTTAACCTCTATTAAAATAGGATTTTTCTCCTTAAAATTACCCCTCCGGTCATTAAAATACCAATTTATTTACTGTATTCAATTTGGCCTGATTGTTTGCATAAACACAACAAGAATGGTAACTGACTACCTTTGCTGGAATTTCATGATTGAATCTTAATGTGCCCCATAGGACCAGGAAGCCAAGCCATCCAGCCGCCTGCCTGCAGTGTCTGCTGCCCATTGTCCTTGTTTTAAGGCCGATCTCAGCAGCCCTCCTACTCATCGTGGCCCAGAGTGCATGGGAGTTCCGTGCTCCCCTTCTACTCTGACCAACCGCCAGTGATGGTAGGGCATGGGCCTGACGCTCCAGCGCCAGCTATTTTCAGGGCTACCAAGCAAGATACCAGGCTTTCTCCGTGGCATTCTTATTGGCTTCAAGTCTTCAGAGCTCAGACAGGGCTCTCTAAAACATGATACTCCAGTCAAAGTTTTCATTCAATAAAACCACTATTGGAAACCGGTCTTATTGAATTTATGCAAAGAAATGTATTGCCATGATTTATTAAGCATTGCCAAATTTCAGAGGAATTACATAAGGAGAAAAAAACCACTGACCTGCCTTAAGATCTTCTGATTTTCCTTGCCAGTCCTTTTTATGGACTCTCCAGAATTATAACAAAACAATAACTTAGATTTCTTTTATCAGTCCCCCCTAAGTACTTTGGCATAACTATTTACCCTCTGTTTAGGGAGGCAGAATGTAAATTATTTCCTCTCTCTGGCTTACTGGCCTGTACTATTTGATTAATTTCCTTTCAACATTTCTCTTCTCCTTCTTATCACATGCACAACCTTTATAAATTTCATACTTTTACATTAGCCTTTAAACCTTCTTTCTATGTCCTTTAAAAATGCATTACCATGCCTCAGATCTTCTACTCAGTAATTCCTTATTCCTAGAAACCTCAATCCTTTAATGATTACTATAAAGTAAACAGCCAGTATTTCTTAGATTACTAAGAGCAGGTGCTTCCTTCCTTATGCAATTTCAAGTATACTGTATCAGTCCAATTTAGTCTTGGAAGGGTTAAAGAGAACAAAATGGGGCAGAGAAAAACTTACTGTGCTTAGCAGCTTGCAGCCTTGAGTCCAGCAGATAAGTAAAAATCAACAAAACTTCTGGTCTGCTTTCCCTGCCGACTCGCCCCCCACTTTTCTGCATTAACTATTTCCTCAGCTACTCTCTCCCTCCTAGATTTTTCCTTCTTTACTCTAAGCCCCAGAGACTTAAATCCTTTTCCTCCTTTACTACTTTTGACCTCTTTGACTATCCTCCTTTAGATCTAAAATAGTATAGAACCGGTGTTCTGGCTTGAGGAGGCGGAGAAGAATGTAAGGGTTCGGAACCGTGGGATGGATAATCTCAACCCTCTTGTTTACTTCCCTTAAGTCCTGTACCGGCCTGAAATCCTCAGTCCTTGGTTTCTGTACTGGCAACAGGGGAGTGTTCCAAGCAGATTGGCAAGGAATCAAGATTCCAGCCTCTTTCAGTCTCGTAATGTGCTTGGCGATTCCCATTCTCGCTTTCTGGCTCATTGGATATTGCCGGACTCTGACTGGGGTGGCACTGCTAGTCAGCTGGACTATAATTGGGGGCCGGTGTTTAGCTAACCCTGGCAGATTGTCCTCTGCCCAAACTCCTGGGATAGCCTGTCTTAGTTGTTGGAGATAGGCATCTGCGGAGACTTCCCCCGGTTCCTCCTCCTGTAGTAAATATTCCTCCTGTAAGGGCAGTGTGAGGAGATATATTCCTGCAGTCCCTGGGTTTTGTAATTTGACCTCAGGTCCTGGCCTCTAAAGGAGATTGTGTCCCGTAATTTCCTCAGCAAGTCCCAGCCTAGCAGAGGGTAAGGGCACCCTGGCATTACTAAGAATGTGTGAGTCACTGAACCGTTTCCTAGGTTACTGATCCGACCTTCAGTTTATGGGTAAGATTTTACTTTTCCAGTTGCCCCTTTGATGGGGATTTTGGTCGTAGAGACTGGACCCACTGCCTATTTCAGGACAGAGAAAGTGGCTCCCGTGTCCATGAGGAAGTCCACCTCCTGGCCCCCCACTGTCAGAGTTATCCTGGGCTCTCAGGGGCCAGCTGAGCCCTGACAACACTAAACCACCTCCTCCACCAACACGGGAGTCGGTTTCCCTGCACGTTTAGGGCACTCCCTTTTCCAATGTCCTTCCTTTTTGCAAAATGCACACTGATTTTTTCCTAAGCCGGGGTTGGACTCGTTTTCTCCCGCAAGGCTTTCCTTTTTCCTCCTTATCTCTCGGGCCCATTTTTCCTCATTTATGGCCAGGAGGATCTTTGCCATCCAGGCGTTTAAACCTGCAGTGGGGTCCTCCTGATTGTTAGCAACCTTCTGGGCCACCTCAACCAATTCAGAGATTGATTTCCCCTCAAAGCCTTCTAACTTCTACAATTTTTTCCGAATATCTGGGGCAGACTGGGGAAAAAATGCTACAATGACAGCCCTCCGATTTTCCGGGGCATTAGGGTCAATGGGGGTATACATCCGATAGGCCTCAAACAGCCTCTCAAGGAAAGCTGCCGGGCCCTCATTAGGCCCCTGGACTCTCTCTATCACCTTAGAGAGGTTTGCGAGCCTCCGAGCAGCAGCTCGGATGCCCCCCAGTAGAGTCTGGCGATACCGATCGAGAGCCTCCTTTCCTCTCTCACTATTGGGATTCCAGTTAGGTTGCCTGGAAGGAAACACAGACTCTAATCTATCTTGGTCAGAGGTAGGCTGCCCATCCGGACCCAGTACAAATCTCCTCCCTTCCACCTTGTCTCTCTCTCTCCTCTGAAGTGAAAAGAGTTTGCATCAACTATTGGCAATTATCCCAGGTAGGTTGATGGGTAAAAAAAACAGACTCTAAAAGAGAGATTAACCCCTGTGGGTTCTGGGAGAAAGAAGGATTCTGGTTCTTCCAATTGTACAGGTCACTGGGAGAAAAGGGGACATAGACCATGAAAGGTTGCCCGTCTGGACCCAAATCTAAAGGGCCTGCCTGCCGTAGTGGCAGCGTAGGAACTGCAGGACTGGCGGACGCCGCTGGATCCTGCCGGTTCTACCCCTTTCCCTCTCTCTCTCCATATGCTGTCCCTTGCCTAATGTGAGGAGGGGAGAACGAAGCTGGGTCCTGGACTGGTGTTTTCGGAGGAAAGGAAAGCGGCTGTGGAGGAGGCAGAGGTTCCGGGCCAGGGTCTTTAGCCACTGTCAGGCTGGCGGGTGGGGGAGCATATGGGGGAGGCCTGACCCTGGGGAGTGCCTCCTCACTTGGACCCTGGAAAACAGGGGGAGTCTTGTCCTTCTGGGCTGAAGCCAAGAGGACTGTCTGTCTCTGTCCCAATTTTCCCCTCGGGAGGCAAGCCCTCATCCACCGGGGTTTCTTGGACAATATGTCAACCCAAACCTGAATATAAGGAATTTGATTAGGATGCCCTTGGCGGCCGTATATGACATAATGGACCCGGTAGGCAATGGTCAGATCAAAAGACCCTGCATCCGGCCACCCCTCCTGGAAAGTGGGCCACTCCCGTTCACAGAAAGCAGAATAAATCAAAGTAGCTTTCGCTTCACATAGACTCTCACACTTACATTCATATACCAGACAGTCCGAGTTTTTGACTTCTACCAAATGTTTACTCAGAGTTTAAATAATCCAACGAATTCCTGACTAATTGCCTTAGGGAGCTCTATGACTTCCCGGGAGGTGATCAAGCTCCCCTTCCACTCACTCGGAGTGGGCCTGACTGATAGGGGGTCGACGAAGATGACTGACCCTATCCCTTTTGACAAAGACAAAGACAACAAAGAACAGAGACAAAACAAACCAGCCAAATGCAACCTAAGGTTGCCCGGAACCTGCAGCTCGCTCCTTGAAGTCCTGAAAATTTTTCAAAAAACATTGCAGCAGGGTGTACACAGAAGCAGACAACTTTTTGACAATAAACACCAAGACAAACAAATACCAGACAGACAAACCCATTGCAGCCTACAGCCGCACAAACGAGGACCCCGGCCACCGTCGTGGCCGCAGGTCAGGACCAGGAGTACGGCTGCGTCTAGCCCTCCATATAGGTCCTTCCGTGGGACGTCCCAATTCCTGTTTAACGACCGGTCCTTACCTCTCTCGAGAGTCCAGGTGGCTCAGTTTCCGAATTGAAAGTTTTCGGTGGAATGGAGGCCTCCTTGGTAGTCGTTCTCCACAGGTGTGGGGTATCTCGCTGAGTGCCCAGCGACAAGTGGGGGAGAGCCTCCTGCCTTGAATAGGGGGTCCCTCTCCTCCTTGCCAGGGGAGAGCCTCCAGCCCTAAATAAGGGGTCCCTCTCCTCCCTACCGGGTATCTCGCTGGGGCCTCCAAATGTTATAGGTTGGCTCAGCGAGATAGACCACCGACTCAGAATTTAAATTTAAGAGCCTTTATTAAACTGGCCAGCTGACCACAGTCCCAGCACTCTGCCAAAGCAGAGGCTGAACTGCAGTAATGACTGCAAGAGTTACAGCCTTTTTATTTGCAAAAACCACAAAGTTACAAAGCCTTGTTTACGCAATTTGTTCCCAACACAGTATAGCATTATCACCTTCCTATTTATGTTTTCCTGGAACAGAGAGCACAGCATATTGAGGAGGGACCCTGAGACCATATCTCAAGGCCTGACCTGATGTCAGTACCTTCCTATCTATGTGTTCCAGGAACAGACAGCACAGCATGACCTGTCTGGCCAAAGCACCAGATATGCAGCCCAGTACACCACCCCCACGCCGGGCCCGCCTCAGAGCAGTCTCCCGCCCTCCCCTGTGCTCGCCGCTTTCCTGAAGCTCCTTTTCGCTTCCAGAGCTGCCCGGTCTTGCTGTGTCCCGTGCCCTTTTGCTTTTCCGTGGAGATGCCCAGACCTTTCTTTCCTTTGGGAACTTCCGGGGCTTTCTTCAGGTTTCCTTTCTGAGCTGTTTTTCTGATTTTGGACCTGGGAGCCAAGCCTCCTGCACTCAGAAGCTTCTGCGCTTCCTCTAAAATCATTTCTCCCTTAGGCCCCAGCCCCTCAAACCCCCCTGGAAGCACTGATTGTTTCTGGTGCCTGTGCGCTTCCTGCTCCTGGCATTTCACGTAAATGGAGTCAGACAGCCTGGGCCTTTGCACCAGCTGCTTCCCTCAGCTCCATGTTTGTCCTCGTCGCCCGCAGCGTTTCAGCCCTGCGCGCCTCTTCGCTGTCACCCACTCCCTGTGGGGACATAGTTCTGGGGTCGACACCTATTTTCTTCTTTGTTGTTTGTTTTAAAATAACTTCTCTAATGTATTCGTGCCTAGTTCCAATAAGCATAAGCCTGATGCTCGAGTAGGCAGGTTCAGGTCTCCTGGATATGCACCTGGGGCTGGAAACTCCTGTGTCCTTCTGAGGAGCTGCCTGCGCCCGGGGCTCCTACCCCAGTGGGGGGGGTGGCTGCCAGCCTTTCCCTGTCGTGGGGCGGGTGGCCGCTCGGGATTGTGCTGCCGCCCAACCTACCTGCCCTGCCCCGCACATGGCAGACCCGGATCCCGCACTGGGGCAGGTGGCGGCTCCGGATCACACTGCTGCCCGCCCTGCCCGCCCCGCCCCGCACACAGGAGGCCAGGATCTCACACTGGGGCGGCCAGTGCTGGGGATTGTGCTGCCGTCAGCCCCAGGCAGGGCGGCGTAGCGGGATCTGGTTCAGTATCTGCCTGCAGTATGCAAATTAGCTACCATCTTTGTCGGTGGTTAATTTGCATATCGCGCTGATTAGCCAATGGCGGGCGTAGCGAAGGTATGGTCAATTACCATGTTTGTCTGTTATTAGATAGGATAGCTGAAAGGTGGAGGCAATCCAAGTGTCCATCAATGGATGAATGAATGAACGAAAATGTATCTGCAAAGAGCGTTAAATTTGAAGGAAATTCTGACCCATACTAGAGCGTGAATGAACCTTGAGAACATCATATGCATTAGTTAAGGTTCTTCAGAGGAACCGAATCAATAGGATATACTATATCCTGAGAGATTTCTTTTAAATAATTGGCTCACACAATTGTGGAGGCTTGGTGAGTCCAAAATCTGATGGGGTAGATTGGCAGGCTGGAGATTCCAGGAACAGTTGCAGTTCAAGTGCAAAGGCTTTCTGCTGGTAGAATCTCCTCTTGCTCTGGGAAGATCAGTCTTTGTTCTGTTCAGGCCTTCAACCGACTGAATGAGGCCCACTCAAGTTATATAGAACTCGTGGCCCGGTGCACCAAATTCGTGCATGGGGGCCGGGGGTTGTCCCTCAACCTGGCCTGCACCCTCTCCAATTTGGGACCCCTTTGGGGGATGTCCAGCAGTCCGATATCCCTCTCACAATCTGGGACTGCTGGCTCCTAACCACTCGCCTACCTGCCTGCCTGATTGTACCTAACCGCGTCTGCCTGCCAGCCTGATAGCCCCTCACTGCCCTCCCCTGCCGGTCCCATGGGCTCTAACTGCCTTCCCCTGCCACCCGATCACCCCCAAGTGCCCTCCCCTGCCAGCCCGATTGGCCCAACCTCCCTCCCCTGCCAGCCCTATCACCCACAACTGCCCTCCCCTGCCGTGACCCACCTCCTCCATGCGTGGCAGGAGAGACGTTGGGATGGGCCTCTTCCACGCTGCGCGGAGCCATGGGACTCCCAGGGTTCATTGTGCAGAGCGGCTGCCAGACTCCACCTTTGCTATGCATAAAGCCATTGTGTGGCAGCCATCATGTAGCAACAATATTGCGCACAAAGCCACCTAGGCTTTATTAGTACACATAATCTGCTCTACTGAAAGTTGACTGATTTAAATGTTAATCTGATCCAACAACACCCTCACAGAAACATTTAGAATAATGTTTGATCAAATATCTTGGCACCATGGCCCAGCCAAGTTGATAAATAAAATTAACCATCACACCTGGGTAATAGCTATAGCCATTTATTTAGCACTTAGATATATCTAGTCTATCGCACTATTTTGTTTAATTCTGTAAAGCCCATGAAGACAGTTTAAATATTCTCATTTTTATATGAGGAAACCAAGTTTCAAAAAGATTTATCTAAAAGTTCATAAAATTTAGAAACAATCAAAAAAATCATTCTGATCACTGCTAACTTCAAAGAAGTAAAATTAGTCAATTTGACCAAAGTGGGAACTAGTTCTCTGGTTTTTTCACCCCTTTCAAAGTTCTCAGAACTAAGTTCCAATAGCCTAACTGTTTCATGACTTTGGAAAACAAGTATTGCCTTCTCCCTTCATGCCAGACAAACTGCTAAGCTCTTTATATTAATGATCTCTTTTAATCCTTATAGCAATGTTGAAAGATTAAGTAAATCCATCAGGATTGGATTTGATGGTGACAGAAAACTCAAGATTGGTTAAAATAGATAAAATTTTATCTCTACCACATCCCCCAGATAAACAGTCTTCAGGGTAAGCTATCAAAACTGGAAAACAGATCTCTTCTCATAACTGATCTAGGTTCTGTCTATCTTTTGGCTCTGCTATCACTTCCAATATATCACTTCCTCCTGATGGTCCAAGGCAGATGCCAATTCCAACTATGTTTACATTCTAGTCACCAGGAAGACTGGTGGTACAACAATGGATGTGCCCCTGCCTTTAAGAACACTTCTTGGAAGTTGCATATTCCACTTCCCTTACACCCACTTGGTCAGAACTTAGTTATATGACCACACCTAGCTGCAAGGGAGGATGGGATACATATTCTTTGTTCTGCACAGTTTATAACAAAACAGGGAAGAAGGGAAGGATGGATACTGGAGGACAACACCCAGGAGGTATTATAATACCATTTTGTAGATGAAAAATCAGGCACAAGGAGTACTGAAAGAGTATAGCAAACTAGTCAGTAACAATTGGTCTGTGGTAAAGGGAGCAAGGATTCAAATCTAAGTTCTAGAATAATTACAAAAAATAAATAAGAGCCGAACCAGTTTGGCTCAATGGATAGAGCATCGGCCTGTGGACTCAGGGGTCCCAGGTTCGATTCCGGTCAAGGGCATGTACCTGGGTTGCGGGCACATCCCCACTGGGGGGCATGCAGGAGGCAGCTGATCGATCTCTCTCATCAATGTTTCTGGCTCTCTATCCCTCTCCCTTCTTCTCTGTAAAAAATCAATAAAATATATATTTTTTTAAATTAAAATAAATAAATTAGAATGGACTGAAAATTATCTAAACAATACATGCTTTCATGGCTATTGGATGTGCTTTTTGAGCGAGAGGGTTAGAGTCATTGCTGCTTCACTGTAGGTAAACCACAGCCCGCCTTTTATGCTTTAACCTGAAATCTGAATACACCTGTGGAAATGTGTCAAGCATGTGAATTTCATGCAACCTGTGAAGAGGTGAGGGAAAGATTGAAAACTAGGTGCCCTGTGATTCTACCACCCTACTCCTCCCTTTTGCCATTTGAAACTTTACCTGAAGGTAGAAGGAACTGCTTCCAGAGCTGTTGCTGCCACTCAGGTTTACCCCCTAACCAAACTAGGATGGAAGCCATTTTGTTTAGGATGAAAAAATAACGTTTATTTACAAATGTATATACTGATAGCTCACAGTACCCTAGGGGAGATAAAGAACAAGGACTATACTATATCTTCTAAGATCGAAACTATCTATTTGGGGTTAAACCAAGTCGCCATCCAGTTGGAAAAAAGGTGGGAGAGATGACCGCAGAGTTCAGCACTGACATCTGAATAAACAACTGGAAAAGGCTTTAGCCACCAGTTCTAAATGTTCACAGTGACTCAGGAGCAACTTGTTTTGGGATCAATTCAGTTTCCTCAGGGGGACTTTCAGACTTTGGTGCTTGTGACTGTGTTGACTTTTCTAAGTTGCCAATTATAAGGGGAGTATTTTTTACCCTCCCCTGCACCAGCTGCACAGTAAATTTAGAGGGCCTAGGACCCAATTCCTGGGCCGATCAGTATCATTATCTCCTTCCCGTCTGACAGTCTTAAATAGGTGCCTCTTTCTTTTTTGGGCTTTCCTGCCACGTAATCGGAAGAAGCGAGTACTTATGATGGAAGTAGAGCTGTCCTCAGGATTAACATATTCCTCAATATTTTGAAGAAGAGTAGTCACAAGAATCTGGATAGATTCCACAGGATCATTCTTCAAACTTTCAAGAGCTGAAACCAGAAAGGAAGTCAACTCAGATTCTCAATCTCCAAAAACTGTTCACCCAAACACCACTGTTTTCCACCCCACATGTCACATTATAACTTGATTTAGAATACTTTTTTGTCATTGTAAAAGTGATATTGTTTGATTATAGAAAATGTTTAAATACAAATTGTTTTTTAAAAAGGAAAGAAAGAAAAAGCACTCAACTCCGCAAAAAAAAAAAATATGATATCTTCATACCTGTCCTTGCAGTATTTCTTTAATATCAAACATAGACACTTTGTTTTACAAAGATAGGATTAACATTTTTCTTCCCATAAAATATTTCCCCATATAACTCAATATCCAATCACATGATTCTATCATAATTTCTTTGATGAACACCTTATTAGTAAACAATAAGGCTGCTTGCAATTTTTCACTGTTATAAACAATGATCAACAACTCTTAATTGAGATTTACAGTACTATCATCATGCACTGTGCTATAAACAAAGACTATATATCCCATCCTCCCTTGCAGCTAGGTGTGGTCATATAACTAAGTTCTGACCAAGTGGGTGTAAGGGAAAGTGGCATATGCAACTTCCTAGAGATATAGTAGTGAATAAGAAAGACAGATTCCCCACAGTCAAGAACATTCTAGCCCAGCCGGTGCAGCTCAGTAGTTTAGCATCAACTTGTGAATCTGGAGGTCACGATTCAATTCCTGGTCAGGGCACCTATCCGGGTTTCAGGTTCAGTCCCCAGTGTGGTTCATGCAGGAGGCAGCCGATCAATGATTCTCATCATTGATGTTTCTATCTCTCTCTACCTCTCTCTTCCCCTTCCTCTCTGAAATCAATACAAATAGATATTTTTAAAAATAGAACTTAATATTCTAGTGGAGACAAAAAAGTAAACATAAATTAAGTGCAAAGAAGGAAATTTAACAGTATGGTGAGAACACCTAACTGGGAAGGACCCCTTTAGATAGGCCAGTCAGGGAATGCCTCTCTGAGAAGGTGACATTTGAGCTGGGATGCAAAGAATGGGAGCCAGCCTCCAAGGCAGCCCCATGAAGATCAAGGGCAGAAAGTGTCCCAGTGGAGGCAGGGATCACGTCATACTGCTGCAAATAGCCAGTGTGAGCTGCCCCTTCTAGTGAGGGGGACATGATGTAGGCTAAGGGTAGAGAGAAGTCAGAAGCCAGACTTTTCAGGGCCTGTGACCCAGGGTAAGGGACCAAACTTTGACCCAAAGAGCAGTGGAGAGCCACTGAAGGGGTTTAAGCAAAGGCGTGCCATGATCCAGTGTGCATGTTTCAAGGAGATCCTGGCTGCTGCATGGAGAGTAGTGTAGAGAGAGGAACAGGATGTCAGGAGCTGTCAACGTGGTCCAGTTAAAGAATAGGGGTGCATAGTTTAGAGTTGAGTGGGAACAGAGGGATGGAGACTGGAAATTACTTACTAGTATTGCAAAGGAGAAAAGGGACAGGAAGAATGTGGGCTCAACAAATCTAAAAGCCAACCAGGCCCATCAAAGTCTACAGCTTCATGTTGATCCCATTTAGAATAGAAAAAAAAAAAAGAGTTGGGCTTGCACTATATAGAAAAATATACAAACCTTTAAAGAACCACTTCTCAACCACAGGTTTGCTCAGAACTACGTATGGGTGCAAGTGTAATTAGAAGTATTTGTGGGAAGCTGATATAGGGTTAAGCCTTGGACTGACCTGTTGGTAAAGTCACAAACAGTTCCCAGCTTAGAGGGCACAGTCCTCTTAGCATAATTAGGTTTGACCTTATAACACTCCCTAGATCTTATCTGGGAAGCTAAGGGGCTGAGGAAGTGCAGGAAGTGTAACCATGGTCAAAACAAGTGAAGCTCACAAGAACTGTGTAACTATGGTAACCACTACCTTGTTTACCTCTCACTATAAAAAGCTTGGTGAGACCTGAGCACAGTGGAAGTCCTTCTCCTTGAGTTGGACTTGCTCGCCTGGCCCTCAATATTCCCAAATTATCTCTTGAATTTTCTATTTCATTTGTTGTGCGGCTCCTCTTCCAGACCCGAACCCTGAACCACGCAGGAAATGGAGGGAAAAACTTACGCCAAGTATTTCCCTTGGGAAAAATGTCCTGCTATCTAGGTATTTGGGCATCTTTCTAGGAGGTTGGGTGGGAAGAGGAAGGCAAGGTGAATTCTCTGATAGACATAGGAGTCCAAGATTTCCATTCTGGATATACTTTCCCTGAAATTGAACTATGGTAGCTGTAATAGGTGTCTACTACACAGTAGAGACCGC
The DNA here is from genome assembly GCF_963259705.1 of Myotis daubentonii. NCBI lineage: Eukaryota > Metazoa > Chordata > Mammalia > Chiroptera > Vespertilionidae > Myotis > Myotis daubentonii. The sequence goes on along the minus strand of NC_081841.1, from coordinate 96,529,052 downwards.
AACTGTAAAACCTAAGAGAAGGCAGCCAGCATACAAAATATCAGAGCCAGAAATGAAGCCAGGGTCAAGCCCTCAGAGGGCAGATGCTACCAGCTGATGGTTAATGTGCTAGCAGCAGCATGGCTTATCTCTGGGAAGCAATAAATACACTCCCTTAGCTACAAATATACTCCCTACCTACCCTCCCACTACCACCCCTCCCCTGGCCCAGAAGCCTGAGTCAGTTCAACACAGATGTTTTGTGGGACATCTATGTGCCCAGCAAAGCTCATTGCTTCCCATGTTTTGTGTTCAATCTTCAAAACAATGTTCAAGACCAGCACTATTATCCTCATGATGCCAATGGAGAAACTGAGGCACAGAGGCAAAGTAACTGGCCCAAGTTCACATGGCTCATTATCAAGAGATCTAGTATGTGACAGTGGTCTGAGTAATGCAGACTTTGTGGAAGAAAGAACCCTTAGAAATCATTTACCATTTTACTCTCTGGACAAAGAGCTGTGAGGACAGCAAGGACTTGTCTCTCTCTCCAGTTGTCTGCTAGGCATTTCCTCTGAGACAGGATTCCACCACTACCTCACAAACAGCATCCCTCAAATATTCCCTCACAGCCGGCACCAGGACACTCTAACTGGGCTCAGACTAGAGGGCAAAGCCCCTGAGGATAGGCATCTGCAACACCAGAGCACAAGCCTGTGGCATTCATGCCAGGACTTTCAGACAAACACGTAACACTCTCAACTACAAAAGGGCTGAGACATAGGAACAGGAGCTAGAGAAGCAAACATTCTCTTCATCTTGTCTCTACATCAAGGAAGGAAAATGTGGTATGAAAAATAGTGAAGAATAAGTAATTCAAAAATCCTTTCCATTTGGTCCTGGAATGAATTATACCGCCCACCATTGATCACAAGCAACCTAAACTCTTCCCAGTGACCATTAGCAGAGTTAAGAACTGTGTTCAATGCTGCACCCTACACTCAAGTAAAACCCTAAGTCTTTACCATGGCTAAAGGCCGCATCAACGTGGCCCCACTGCTGTTCTCTGATCTCATCTCCTCCTGCCCTTCCTTTTGCTCACTCCATGCCATCACATTGATCTTCTTGTTCTCCCTTGAACATGCCAAGTGCTTATCCCTCAAAAAGTCATAGGGTTCACTCCCTCATTTCCTCCGCCTCTCTGCTTAAATGTCCCATAGTGGAGGGGTACCCCAGACCCCACTCTGGCCCTTCTTACCCCTTGCCTTATGGAGATAGTGACCTCCACAGTGCTTATCTAACATCTATGTATTTGTTGAGGGAGTATTCCTCCCTTCCCGACTAGAATGTAAACTGAATGAAGGATAGGTTATCAGTTTTGTTCACTGCAGTATCTCATGCTTAGAATAGTACATAGTATACAGTAGGTTTTCCATAATTAGCAAATGTAATTACTAGAGAACAATGGCAGGGAGTCAGCAGAAGTACATCCTATATAAAACATAGGTGTGGCTCTTCAGGGACTGAAGGGAACAAAGGGTTTTGAAAGGTGAGGTAAAACTTTCTCTTCTGATGGACATTGGGAATAGCAGCTCCTCTTTCTCCACACTACCAACTTCCATTCCCTACCTCTTTTTTTAGGACTTTGGTAAGATTAAAAATAATGGAGACCTGGCCAACATGGCTCAGTAGTTCAGCATAGACTCATGAACCAGGGGGTTACTGAATCGAATCCTAGTCAGGCCACATGCCTGGTTGTGAGCTCAATCCTCAATAGGGGGCGTGCACGAGGCAGCCGATTGATAATTCTCATCATTGATGTTTCTATCTCCCTCTCCGTCTCCCTCTCTCTCTCTCCCTCTCCCTTCCTCTTTCTGAAATAAAAAGCAACAACAACAGCAAACCACATATCTTTTAAAAAAGAAAAGGTGACCATGAATTGCTTCTTGTTGAAATTGGAGTATGGGTACCTGGTTACTATATTACTAGAGGCCCAGTGCAAGAAAATTCATGCACTGGAGGGGGCTCCTCTCACAGTCCAGGAGCCCTCAGGTGTGGGAGGTGACCTGGCGATCAGGGGCAGGCAACACCCCATCACACCTCTGCTGCTGCCCCTGCCAGCAGCATAAGCCTCGGCTAGCCCTTGAGTCTCAGGCTGGATCTGGGCAGCTGGGGGGCTGAGGGGACTGGGGTTCTCCGGAACAGGCAAGTGGAGCAGCTGTGCCCACTGGGGGCAGGCTCGGCCTTGCTGCATACCTGCCACCCTGGCGGGGCTGAGGGGACTGGGCACCACCATCTGGTGGCTGTTGGTGCCGCCATCTTTGAGGACAGGGCAGTCAATTAGCATATTCCCTCCTTATTGCCTGTGGACACTGCCATCTTTGCGCTGGCATAAGGGTTAATTAGCATATTTCCTCTTTATTAGATAGATTCTCTATACTTTTAAATAACACTTTAAAATATCTTAAAACAGCCACAGGAAAAGGAGAGATTACCTACAATTGAAAAAAAAACTAGAATAGCAGGCTTCAAGTTAGCAACAAACAAAGCCAGAAAATAATAGCACAATGTCTTCAAAATGCTGAGAGAAATTAATTGTTGGTGTAGAATTTTAAAACTAGTAAAGCTATCTTGCAAGGATGAGGGTAAGAAGAAATTCTTACAAACAAAACAAAATCTAAGACAGTATATTATCAAGATACCAGCACTAATATGCAATAACTTAATCAATAAAAATATTAATAAAAAGTGTGCAAAAAAAAGATACCAGCACTAGCCCTGGCCAGGTGGCTCAGTTGGTTGGAGTGTCATTCCCTACACCAAAAGGTTGCAGGTTCCATCCCCTATAGGGCACGTATAGGAGGCAACCTATGGATCTCTCTCTCTCTCTCTCTCTCTCTCTCTCTCTCTCTCTCTCTCTCTCCTTCTCTCCCTCTCAAGGCAATAAACAAATCCTCCAGTGAGGATTTTTTAAAAAGATACCAGCACTAAAGAAACTTCTAAAAGGATGGAGAAAAATGACCCCTGAGGGATGGTCAGAGATATAAAAAGGAATGGTGAGCATATAACACTTTGTAAATCTATGGCTTATATAAAATAACAATAATCATAGCATATAAATAATGATTTTACAAAAGTAACTAAAATATTGGGTAATAAAAGTCTGTAATTGGGAAAGGAGGTGATTGAAACTCATGTCAGCATAGTAGGAAAGATTAAAATGTTGTACTTTAAACTCGGTTAAGTTCAACATGCATGATAAAAGTCTATTTTTTAGTACCTAGTCTGGAGTAAGAATTACACTTGTATATAAGGAGGCATATATAAGAATGTTCATGGTAGCATTGTTTGAATAGCAAAAAAATTGAAATAACTTAAGTATTAATATATCAAGGGCTCTATAAGTATAAATTAATTTTAAAATATTTTAAGGCAGTAAAAAAGAACACAAAACTGCATGTTCTTCGGGGGGAAAGGAACCATGTCTGCCTTACACACCTCTGCACGGTCAGCCCAGAGCACAGGACGGAGGGGCAGCGACAAGAATGTGCTGTTAACAGAGCTTTTATCTAACTGGTATGATGATAAATAATCTTATCTTTCTCTTACTTCTCTTCACTTAAGCTTTTAGATATAACATTTATACTGGTAAGAGTAAACTTTTAAAATAATGTCACATGTACGTCAGGAATTGCCCCTTCCTAATTTCTATCTTGCCCCATCCCCTTATGTAACCCAGAACCCAGGTGCGAGGCCCAGACTCACCATTTCGTAACAGCTGCACATCATCCTCATGTATGGAATGCAGGTTTATCTTCTTAGCTATTAATGCTAAAGACAGAACAGATGTAAAGTCCATCCAGAATTCCTGAGCCTTTGGGCCATCCCTTTCCCCAGGCTCGGTAGTGAACAAGGAAATTTATAAAATGATTTTAGCAAGGAGTGTATGTAAGAGATGCCTTGCTGCCTACATGTCAGTGTCCTAGTGAACGAACAGCCCTCAGAGCAGCTGTGACCCAGCTGATAAGTGGAGCCTGCGCCAAGGATGTTAAACTTCATGGGGCTCCTACTCCAACAGAAAGATGGACAGGGGGCACTAGGCAATAATTTGCAAAAATAAAATATGGACGGGAAATAAACAGGACAAAATACATAACCTAGCTGTTGATTAAAAAAAAATTTACCTAAACAACAAGCTTCTTTGTTTTCACCTATCAAATTGGTAATGATTTTAAAAACATATTACCTAGGGTTGCCAAATGTTTGGCGAAATGGATACTCATATACATACTGGTGACAAGAGAAAAGGAATCTAACTTTTTAGAGGGCAGTTCCAAATCCTTAAAATTCTGCATACCCTTTGGGTCCAGCAACTCTACTTTTAAGCAATGTATCTTAACAAAATAATCATGATGACATGCAGAGATTTAACCACTATGTCCCTGTCTATAAAAACAAAAGATAACACAGTCTCAATATTCAAAAATAAGGACTGGTTTCATAAATCCATCTATACAATGAAATTAATATTATGTAGTCATTAAATATAATGTTGATGAGTATGTAATGCATGTCTTTGTGATGGAGCTGTCTGTGTACCAAAGTTTATTTTTAAACAGTTTGCCCTAACTTTTTGCTCCCAGGTTCCATTCTGGTCAAGGGCATGTACCTTGGTTGTGGGCACATCCGCAGTAGGGAGTGTGCAGGAGGCAGGTGATCAATGTTTCTCCCATTTTTTTTTTGTTTTGTTTCTAAATCTCTATCCCTCTCCCTTCCTCTCTGTAAAAAATCAATAAAAATATTTAAAATAATGAAATGAATGGAAGTTCTATAGCTCTGCTCCAGTGGGTCAGTGATTGAGCATCGATCCAGGACCCAAGAGATTATGGTTCAATTCCCAGTCAAGACACCTACCTGGCTTGTGGGCTCAATCTCCAGTAGGGGGAATGCAGGAGGCAGCCAAGCAATGATTCTCTCTCTCCCTTCTTCTCTCTCTAAAATCAATTAAAAACATATATTTTTTTCAAGTACTATATATATGTGTGTGTGCATGTGTGTGTGCGCATGTGTGTGTGTATGTGTATGCGCGCAAGCACGCACGCGTCTGTGTAGCATATTTTTAAGAAAAATAATTCTATGGTGTTAGTAGTGGTTAAATCCAAATGATGTAAGTTCTGGCATTACTCATTGTCTTCTTTCAGCCAGTCTGAATATTTTATGCTTTCTAACAAAAACACATACAATTATTATAGTTTAAAACAAAAAATATTTTGGGAAATCCATGGGGTTCCAGTTGAAGCAACAGCTTTTTCCTTCCAAATGCATACATTTCTCTTTCTAACAAAGGAGCATGCTGACAAAGTGGGTAGATGCACACGGAGCCAGGACAAAGGCAAATAGCTTACTCCTCCTCCCCAGGCTTTTCTAACACAAATTTTGGATTCTGGCAGCACATCTCAAATCAGGTCAGAGCTAGGAAAGGATGTAACCAATTTCTTCATGCCATGGCTCTGGCTTAGCCCTTTAGTGAAAGGTCAAGGAGGGCTTTCCTGCTGGAGAGAAGGGAGGAATTGACAGGAGGGACCCCTTACCTATGAAATGGAGTGCAGCTGTCCGTAGGAAGGACTCGGAGCTCTTCAGGAAGCTGAAGCTCTGAAACAGTAACTCCCCCACTAATTGTCTTTTGCATGTATTCACCTGTGAAGTCAAAGAGGAGTAATGCTGACAAGGAGAGGGGGGCTGCTGGGAACTCTACTGAAGACCGTCTGGCAGCCTTGGCCCTCTCACCTTGTCCACAAGCAGCAGCATTTTCTGTCTTCAGTCCGCTTAAACGATTTGAACCTATACACTCAGACACCCACACCCCAGCAAAAGTGCAGACTAAGCAGGAAGTTCAAAAAGAGAATTTTGCCCCTTGGTACCAACATGATAAGGGAGAAAAGAACTGATGTAGAGCCAGGAGACCCATGTTTGAATACTGGCCCAGACACTGGCCTCAGTTTTTTCATCTGAAGTGTTGAAATAAAACCTGCCTAACCTACCAATGGCTCCACTGGGATAATGGATGTTAAAGTGTACATGGTAAAGTGCTCTATGTAAGGCATTCAAATTCATAATATTAGAATTACTCATGTAGTTCCTAACCTACTTGCGTAGCCCTTAAATGTTTACTTTTCAACAAGGATTCCTGCTCTATAGCCTGTTCTTGACTTCACTGAAGTCACTGAAGCTACAGACCGTTACCACCATGATTGTTGATCTCAAGCCCTGAGGACTCCTGTCTATATTTCTTCCTCTAACCAGAAGGCTTCTATCCCATTGGCATCTATTAACCTTGCATGATGTCCCTAGCCTCTGCGGCAGAGTTTGGGATGCTAAGAGGGTCAAATATGGAGATCCAGGGACTGGCATCCCAAATGTGGGTTCTCAGAGTTTGCTGATGAGAAAGAATGAGAATCAAGGAAAGGAAAGAATACATCTTCTGTCAGCCCTCTCCTCTTTGCCCACCAAGCCTGCCAGTGAGTCCATAGCATGCATATTGCAACCGGCTTCCTCAGAGACTCTCACTCACCAAATGGTTGCATGTTTCTTCCAACACCTGCATGTGATCACTGAGGGTGGTATGCTGAAACATCTGTGTGAAGGATGACCAGCCAATCACCTTAGTCCACTCAGTCAGGGCTGCTCCACAGGCCTATGGGATGGAGACAAGGAAATCCTAAGTCTCGCTCCTATAATTCTAGAGAGCTAGGCCTGACCATGAAACTAGCCCACAAGGGGTTTGGTTGGGATTAGTAGCTGGGATCAGGGGCCTTGATCGTGTGAAAAGATGTAAATAACTTCAGGGAGGAGGACCATATCTGTCTAAGACTGATGGCACCCAATAGAGGGTAAAAGTGCTCAGATTCAACACAGAAGATGATACCAAAGAGGTGTAGAGCAGCAGTTCTCAACCTGTGGGTCGTGACCCCTTTGGTTATCGAATGACCCTTTCACAGGAGTCGCCGAAGACCATCCTTCATATCAGATATTTATATTACGATTCATAACAGTAGCAACATTACAGTTATGTAGCAGCAACGAAAATAATTTTATGGTTGGGTCACAACATGAGGAACTGTATTTAAATGGCCAGAAGGTTGAGAACCACTGGTGTAGAGTGAATGCAGATCCCAGACCAGGCTCATGAAAGAGGACTAAAGGGAAGGGGCTGTGTTCTAGCAGGAAGGGGTTGTATCAGGCTGAGTTTGGCAGGGCAGAGATCACCCATACCTTGACCACCTCTGTGTTGTCGTCCTCTAAGCTAAGGAGCAGCGGGACTAGAAAACTGTACAGATGTTTCTTGATGTCATATCCAGGCCTGAATTTGTTGACTCGATGTAGCATGTGCCCAAGGGCAGAGATGGCTGTGATCCTCACCTGGTCCCTCTCCTGCCATGAAGAGCAAAATGCAGAATGAGGAGGCTAGGGTTTCCCTCTGACCATGCCTGGCTTGGCTTTCATACACCCACATTTCGTTTTTCATGTCCAAAGGACGCTGCTTTTACATACTGGAAAGGCAACATGATTTGTGGAGCTGAGGAAATCTCTTAGCCCCCTAGAGCTAATAAGCCTCCTAGAGTTATGGCACTGTGCTAGGGAAACTAAGATTATAATTTCAGTTCTGCCCTGGATCCTATCTATAACCTATCACTTTATTCTCTTCTGGGGATTTAGCTCAAGAATGCCAAATTTAAAAAAAAATTAATTGTCCCGGTTATGCTGTAATTGTTTAAATCTATCTTAGTTTGTGTTAATTAGCAAGGATCACAAATAGCTAAACTTTATACACTTTCAAGAGTATCTACACTAATAAAAGAGAAACATGGTAATTGGCGTACGACCGCTACCGTTTTCATTGGCTAATCAGCAAGATATGCAAATTAACTGTCAGCCAAGATGGCGGCCGGCAGCCAGGCAGCTTGAAACTAACATGAGGCTTGCTTGCCTCAGTGATGGAGGACTCCAACGTTCCCCGCCTGCGGCTGCAGGCCTCTGAGCCTGCAGTTTCAAACATTGTAACAGATACCACCGGACTTCAGCCAGCAGATTCACAACATTGTATGCAAAGGCCAGAAACCTACTTTCAGCAGTGGAGGTCTAAGAGCTGGAGCCAAGCCTCAAGCTAAAGCTGGCCCAGAATAAAAAAATAAAAAAAAGGAAAAAAGGAGCGTTTGGGAGTTCAGTCACCCCCAGCCTGAAAACAGCCTTCAGCCCCTCACCCAGACTGGCCAGGCACCCCAGTGGGGACCCCCACCCTGAAGGGTGTGTGACCAGCTACAAACATCCATCATCCTCTCACCCAGGCTGGCCAGGCACCCCAGTGGGGACCCCCACCCTGAAGGATGTGTGACCAGCTGCAAACAGCAATCATCCACTCACTCAGGCTGGCCAGGCACCCCAGTGGGGACCCCCACCCTGATCCAGGACACCCTTCAGGGCAAACCAGCCGGCCCCCACCCGTGCAACAGGCCTCTACCCTATATAGTAAAAGGGTAATATGCTCCCAGCACCGGGATCAGCGGAGCTGTGAGGCCTTCCGGCACTGGGATGAGCGTGACAGGGGGTAGCGCCCAAACCCCCTGATTACCCTGCAGCTCTGTGTGTGACAGGGTGCGGCACCCCAAACCCCCCCCCCCCCACGGGCCCTGCTCTGTGTGTGACGGGGTAGAGCCATAACCTCCCCATCGGCCCTGCCCTGAGTGTGAGAGTGGCGGTGCCCCAACCCCCTGATCGGCCCTGCTCTGTGGGTGATAGAGGGCAGTGCCCCAATGCCTCCCCTGCCCCCCAACGGGCCCTGCTCTGTGTGTGACAGGGTAGAGCCATAACCTCCCCATCGGCCCTGTTCTGTGGGTGATAGAGGGCGGCACCCCAACCCGCTGAGCTACCCTGCTCTGTGTGTGACGGGGGACGGTGCCCCAAATCCCCTATCGGCCCTACTCTCTGAGTGATGGGGGAGCTCCTCAACCCCCTGATGGGCCCTGCTCTGTGCGTGACAGGGGGGAGCTCCCAAACTCCCGGATGGGCCCTGCTCTGTGCATGACAGGGTATGGAGCCCCAACCCCCCTGATGGGCCCTGCTGTGTGCGTGACAGGGGGCAGCGCCCCAACCCCCTGATTGGCCCTGCTCTGTGCGTTATAGGGGGTGGCGCCACAACCTCCCCATGGACCCTGCCTTGAGTGTGACAGGGGGCGGTGCCCCAACCCCCCAATCGGTCCTACCCTGAGCATGACTGAGGGTGGCATCGCAACCTCCTGATCTGCCCTGCTCTGTGCATGACAGGGGAAGGCGCCCCAACTCCCCAATCGGCCCTGTTCTGAGCCCGACCAGGGGCTGCACCTAGGGGATTGGGCCTGCCCTCTGCCACCCAGGAGCAGGCCTAAGCCAGCAGGTTGTTATCTCCCAAGGGGTCCCAGACTGCGAGAGGGCACAGGCCGGGCTGAGGGATCCTCCCCTCCCCCCACGAGTGCACAAATTTTTGTGCACCGGGCCTCTAGTAGTATATATTAACTGTACAAATATTTTTAAAGCACCTATTATGAGATAGGCACTTACTAAATAGCACACATGATGGGACAAGACAGTTCTTGAATTTGTAGGATACGGAAAACAGATATTTTAACAAGTTGAATTATATTTTGCACAAAGCACATAATGGCTAAACAGAGGGATGATTCAATGTTTGTATTTTAATTAAAAAAAAACCCCAACAGGATCCAATAGAGTGGCGGAGTAGGTGGAAGTTACATCACCTCCTCCCAGGATCAAACCAGAAGTACAACTAAATTTTAGAACAATCAATCTAAGTAACCAATTGAAGTCCAGCTGAACAGAAGTCTTATGACCAAGGATTTACAGAAGAAGCCACTTGGAGACTGGTAGGACGGACTGAGGCTCAAAAAGAGGTGGCCCCACACGTGCAGCAGTAGAGAATCTGGAGAGATATTTCACCTACAAAGTCCACTGTCAGGATCAACGGGCTCAACGCAACACAGGCTCCCCAGCCTGGAGCACCACAAAACGAAGAGAAACCCACCTAATTCCTGGCTGTGAAAGTCATCAGAGATTCCATCTAATAGGGAGAGAAGGGAGTCTGCTGGAAACCCAGGAGCCCCCGTCAAAAGTCAGTGCAGAAAACGTCATTTGCAGCCACTCACTGTGGATTCCAGCAGAGGGAAGGTGGCTCAGAGCAGACTGGAGTCATACAGGGAGAGACTGGGATGTGTGGCTTCAGGGAGAGCTAAAGGGACAGCCACAAGGTCCTTGTGTTGAATCCCTCTCCCACCACAGTCCATAGATGCCATATTTCTTCGGTTGAGCATTCCCCTCCACAGGGCATCAACGTGGTGGAATGCATTAGTACTCCCTCCCAAATACCTGTATCCCTGCCCTGCCAAGCTCCCACCAGCCAGCCTGAGCTGGCAGTGCAGACATTCTTGGAGGGATCTTTAGGATGTGTAGGCAGACAAACGGGATGTCAGAGATTAAGTTCTGTGTCTTTAGGGTGAGGGTCATTTTCCCCCACACATGCTGACTGGAGCCACCATTGCTGTGGAAAGCTCTCTATCCACATGACCAAATATTGATCTGTTTTAGCCCTATAAACTCTGCTGGCCTCACCCTGATGACTCCCTCAGAACCCACCCAACCACAAATGTCTGTAGGCCCAATGCAGGTGGCAGCTGGCAGCTGGCCCTGATGTACAATGAGACATTTGCTGAGTGGCCTCAGAAGCAGTACTGGCTTCAGGTTTGTATATGTATCAACCTGGTGAATACCAGTGGCCCCAACATGAGAACCTACTTCAATTTGCATATTGCCAGAGGCAATTTCAGTGATTGGGCCTAACAGGAAGCCAGCAGGCACAGGCATATCTTGGAGTGCCTTGGGACTTTTGCTGACCCCTCCCATGCGTTTGGTGCTAGTGGAGCCTGGACTTGGCATGCACTTTGGCTCCTCCCATATGCACCCTTGTCTTGCAGAGGCTTCCACAAATTGTGGATTGTTTGTAGCTCCTAACAGGTAGCCCAGGGCCAGTCACAGGCAGCATCTGATATTCACCAGCACCAGAGTCCCTCCCAAGAGGCCTCAGGACCTGGTGGCAGGCTTCAGACCACCTTAGCCCCACAAGTGGCACATCCAAAGGAAGATTTTGGCAGATACCAGACCCTGCTGGGGTGAATTCTACTTCATGGGGTTAGTCCCTGCCCAGCAGCTCATACAGTGAGGTCAGGGTCAATCCTCACAGTCAGCCAGCCTGAAGGTTAACCCCACCCATGGATGCACCAACAGCAATAAGGCTCAACTACAGCCTGGCTAGTGTGCTTCAGTAGGTTGGTTGTCTTCCTGGGCACCGAAAGACTGTCAGTTCAATTCTTGGTCAGGCCACATGCCCAGATTGTGGGCTCAATCCCTATTAAGGGAGCGTGCAGAAGGCAGGTGATCAATGTTGCTCTCATACTGATGTTTCTCTCTCTCTTTCTCCCTTCTTTTCTCTCTAAAAATAAATAAAAACTCTTTTTAAAAATGACCCTACTACAACAGGAGGGCTCACATAACACACTCCCGGAACACCTTGCTCTAGTGATCAGGGAGACAGCAGTACCAAGCCCCACAGGACACCTATGAAATAAATACCAAGATTGGGAGACATAGCAGATCTACCTGATACAATGAAACAAATACAGAGAGGTACCCAACGTGAGAATACAAGGAAACATGCCCCAAACAAAATAACAGAAGAAATCCCCAGAAAAAGAACTAAAAACAATTAAGGCAAGCAATCTACTAAGTACAGAGTTCAAAACAATGGTTAAAAGGATGCTCCATAAACGTAGGGAAGAATGGATGAACTCAGTGAAAACTAGAAAAGATAGTAATAGGACACAGAAACTATAAAAAAGAACCAGTGAAAAATAAAGAATACACTAGAACAGGAGTGGGCCAACTTTTTGACTTGAGGGCCACAATGGGTTCTTAAACTGGACCGGAGGGCCGGAACAAATGCATGGATGGAGTGTTTGTGTGAACTAATATAAATTCAAAGTAAACATCATTACATAAAAGGGTACGGTCTTTTTTTTTTTTTCCAATAGTTTTATTCATTTCAAACGGGCCGGATCCGGCCCATGGGCCATAGTTTGCCCATGGCTGCACTAGAAGGAACCAACTATAGACTAAATGAAGCAAAGGATGGAATTTTCAATTTGGAAGATAAGGTACCTGATCAAGGTAGCATAGAATAGCAAATCAGAGCAGTGAGAAAAAAAAAGAGAGAGAGAATTCTTGTTGTTGTTAATCTTTATCCGAGGATATTTTATCTAGTAATTTTTAGAGGGAGTTGGAAGGGAGTGGGAGAGACAGAGGGAGAGAAACATTGGTGTGAGAGAGACACATGGATTGGTTGCGTCCCGCACACTCCCCAACCAGGGCCAGGTATTGAACCTTTGACCAGAATTGACCCTGTGACCCTTCTGTCCATGGACCTATGCTCTAAGCACTCAGTGAACGAGCCAGGGCTAAAAGAGAATTTTAAAAAATGATAATGCCATAAGGGGCCTCTGGGACAACATCAAGTATACCATTGTCTGCATTATCGGGGGCACCACAAGGGGCAGAAAGAAAGCAAGGGATTAAAAACCTATTTGAAGAAATAATGATGGAAAACTTTCCTAACTTTGTGAAGGAAAAAGACACACAAGTCCAGGAAGTACAGAGAGTCCTATACAAGATAATCCCAAAGAGAACCACGCAAGACACATCAAAATTATGATTTTAAAAAAACTCTCAGCACAGTAGAAATAGAGAGAACATACCGTAACATAATAAAGGTCATCTATCACAAATATGCAACTAACATCAAACTCAACAGGGAAAACCTAAAAGATCAGAAACAAGACAGAGATGTCCACTTCTACCACTCTTAGGCAACATAGTTCTGCAATCAGACAAGAAGAAGAAATAAAAGGCATGCAAACGGGAAAGAAATAAAACTGTCATTATTTGCAGATGACATGATACTCTATATTGAGAACCCTAAAGATTCCAACAAAATAGACTACTAGAATTTATAAATTAATTCAGTAAAGTATCAGGATACAAAATAAATATTCAGAAATCGATTGCTTTTTTTTTCCTTTTCAGTTGCATTTGTATACACCAATAATAAACTACCAGAAAGTAAACCTAAGAGAACAATCTCATTTACAACTGCATCAAAAATAATATAAAATAGCCGAAACCAGTTTGGCTCAGTGGATAGAGTGTGGGCCTGTAGACTGAGGGGTACCAGGTTCGATTCCGGTCAAGGGCATGTACCAGGGTTGCAGGCACATCCCCAGTAGGAGATGTGCAGGAGGCAGCTGATCAATGTTTCTCTCGCATTGATGTTTCTAATTCTCTATCTCTCTCCCTTCCTCTCTGTAAAAAATCAATAAAATACATTAAAAAATGATATAAAATAAAATACCTAGGAATAAATTTAACCAAGGAGATAGAAGAACCATACTCAGAAAACTATGGAAGACATTAAAGAAATACACTGAAGAAGATACAAATAAATGGAAGATTATACTTGATAGGAAAAATTAACAGAATTAAAATGTCCATACTACCTAAAACAATCTATACATTTAATACAATTCCTATCAAAATATCAATGTTTTATTTCCCAGAACTAGAACGAAGAATCCACAAATTTATCTAGAACCACAAAAGACCCCAAATAGCCAATAACAATCTTGAGAAAGAAATACACAGTTGGAGGTATCACGTTACCTGATATCAAAGGCCATAGTAATCAAAACAGCATGGTACTGGCAAAAAAAAACAACCCAAAAAATAAAACAAAGCAAAAAACAAATCAACAGAACAAAATGGAGAGTCCAGAAATAAACCCTCGCCTATATGGTCAAAGGAGGCAAGAACATCCAATGGGGGTAAAGACAGTCTATTCAATAAATGGTGTTGAAACAATTGGACAGACACATGCAAAAAAAGAGAAAGAAACTAGACCACCTTCTTACACCATACACAAGAATAAACTGAAAATGGATTAAAGACTTAAACCCATAAAACTTCTAGATGACAATATAGTAAAATCTCTGACACTTCTCTTAGCAATATTTTCCTTTCTGATATATCTCTTTGGGCAAAGGAAACAAGAAAAAATAAACAAATGTGACTACATCAATCTAAAAAGTTTCTGTACAGCAAAGAAAACCATCAACAAAGTAAAAAGTCAGTCCAGCCAGCATGGCTCAGTGGTTGAGCATCAACCTATGAACCAGGTAGTCGCAGTTCGATTCCCATTCAGGGCACATGCGTGGGTTGCAGGCATGTAGACATGCAGGAGGCAGCTTAACAATGACTCTCTCATCATTGATGTTTCTATTTCTCTCTCCCTCTTGCTTCCACTCTTAAATCAATAAGAAAATATTTTTTTAAAAAGACAACCTACTGAATAGGAGAACATGTTCGCCAATGGGTTAACATATTCTGATAAAGGGTTAATATACAAAATTTATAAAGAATTTATACAGCTCAACACCAGGGGGAAAAATTGATTTAAACACTTCTCCAAAGAGGGCATACAGATGGAAAATAGACATGAAAAAATGCTCGTCACTAATCATCAGGGAAATGCAAATTAAAACCACACTGAAATATCACCTCACACAGTCAGAATGACTATCATCAATAAGTAACAATTATTGGCGTGGAGAAAAAGGAATTTTCATGCACTGTTGGTGGGAATGTAGATTGGTGCATGGAAGTGGAAAAGAGTATGGAGATTCTCTCTTTGGCCCTGACTGGGTAGCCCAGTTGGATAGAGTGTTGCTGACTATGGCAAGGTTGTGGATTGATCTCTAGTCAGGGCACCTACAAGAACCAACCAATGAATCCATAAAGAAGGGGAACAACAAATCAGTTTTTCCCTCTCTCTCTTTCTCTTTCTCTCTCTCTCTCTCTCTCTCTCTCTCTCTCTCTCTCACCAATGCTTTTCTTTTTTAAAAGATTCTCCATTTTTCATCTTTTGCATTTTAATTATGTGTTTTGGTGTGGGCTTCTTTGGGTTCATCTTATTTGGACCTCTCTGCATTTTCTGGACTTGTATGTCTGTTTCCTTCCTAGGTCAGGGAAGTTTCCTGTTTTTTTTTTTTTTTCAAATAGATTTTCAATTCTTTGCTCTTTCTTCTGGTACCCGAATGATACAAAGGTTGGTACACTTGATATCACAGAGGCCCCTTAAACTATCCTCAACTTTCTGTGGATTCCTTTTTCTTTTTGCTGTGTTGATTGGGTGTGGTCTGCTCCCTTATCTGCGAAATCACTGATTTGATCCACTACTTCATTCAATCTACTGCTAACTACTTCTAATGTATTTCTTTATTTTTCAAAGATTTTTAAGTTTATTTTTAGACAGAGAGGAAGGGAGAGGGAGAGAGAAGCATTCATGTGAGAGCGAGGCATTGATTGGCTGCCTCCTGCATGCCCTCTACAGGGTCTCAAGTCTGCAAACCGGGCATGTGCCCTGACTGGGAATTGAACCTACAACCTTTAGGTGCACAGGACACCATCCAATCAACTGAGCAACACCAGTCAGGGCTCTAATGTATTTCTTTGTTATTGTATGTTCATTTCCAAATAGTTCTTTTTTTATATTTTCTATCTTCATGGTTTTTGAAAATATATTTTTATTGATTTCAGAGAGAAAGGAAGAGGGGGAGAAAGATAGAAACATCAATGTTAGAGACAATCATTGATTGGCTGCCTCCTGAATGTCCCCCAATGGGGATGGAGCTCACAATTGGGGCATGTGCCCTGACCAGTAATTGAACCGTGACCTCCTAGTTCCTAGGTCAACGCTCAACCACTGAGTCATGGGGGTCAGGCTCTACCTTTGATTTTACATTTCTTCTGCATTAAAGTTCTCACTGAGACCATTTAGCATCCTAATAACCTGTGTTTGGAATTCTGCATCTGGTAGATTGCTTGTCTCCATTTTGTTTAGTAACTTTTCTGGAATTTTGTTCTGTTCTTTCATTGGAACATGATTCTTTGTCTCCTTATTTTGGCTGCCTCCTTGTGTTTATTTCTATGTATTAGGGAGGGCTGCTACATCCCTCACTCTGGTAGAGTCGTCTTATGTAGTAGGTGTCCTATGGGGCCCAGTGACACGGTCTCCCTGTTCACCTGAGCTGGGTGCTCTAGGTATGTCCCTTCTGTGTGTTTGTGTGCCTTCTTATTGTAGTTGAGCCTTGATTGCTGTTGGCACATCAATGGCATAGATTGACCTTCAGGCAGATTGGGTGTCATGACTCCAGTGGAGGAGCTATTGTGCAGGAGTGAACCTACAGAGCAGAATTTGCTTTAGCAGGACTCTGGTACCATGTGAGTCTGCCCTTTGAGTGTGTCATTATGGATGGAGTTGGGTGCTGCTCTGGTGAAGTCTGAAGCTGACCACTGGGTGTGTTGGTTCTGGGGCCTATTGAGAGGTGCAGGTGAAGGTTATCTGTTGCTTGTGACCTGCCTGGGGCCACCTGGTATTAGCTACAAAGTTTGCCGCTTGTGGTAGACTGGGAGGTGCCTGGGAGAGGCTAAGATGCAAACTGAGGCCAGATGCTGCTAGTGCCAGGCTTGGAGGTGCTTGGGAAGCGGGACAAGGCATGCCAGGGCCAGATGCTGCTTGTTTGGGGTTTGTGAACCTTTGAGATATTTCTAGGAATGTGGGCATATGCCAAGACAAGCTTTTTGTATGGAACAGTGTTATCGAGGTTAGTGGAGACTCAGATTTGATGCTTGCCTATACATGCACGGGGAGGGCTTAGCACAGGAACAGTAGCTTCTGTCAGCACTTCCTCTGGGAGACAGCTGCCCTTCCAGCCTTTCCCCTGAAGCCAGATAAGTCAGTTCTACCTCTGGCATCTTTTGAGGTACTGCCCCAGGGCTGGAGATCAGAGCAAGTGAATCCATCAGCGAGTAATTCCATGCAAAGGCCCTTTAAGAGCAATGCTTGGGATTCCAGGAGCCTCGCCCCCTCCACCTACCAACCCCCTAAACCCCCGCCTCACTGAGCCACCATCTCTACTGGTTTTCTTAGTCAGAAGTTAGGGACTTCTCTTGCCAGCGCTGGAACTGGAGAGCCTGGTGTGGGGCTGGGACTCCTACTCCACAGTGGGAGACTTCACAGCTGAGATATCTCTCCCAATCTTTAACCAGTACATGTGGGTTGTGGGACCAGCCCATTCCAGGCCTCTGCCCCTCCTACTAGCCTTGATGTGGCTTCTTCTGTGTATCCTTAGCTATAGGGCTTTTGTTCAGCTAGAGTTCAGGCAGGTATCAATGATGGTTGCTCTGAAGTTTAGTTGTTGTGGTCATGGGAAAAGGGGAGTACAGTGTTTACCGATGCTGCCATCTTGACTGGGAGCGAAAACTACAGAGTTTTAACAAAGCAAATGTATATGACTAGGTGAATGTTAAAGGAGCACCTAGAACCCAAATTTCACAGCCCTTGCCTTTCACTTTCTAGGCTCCCATTGTGTAGATAATGGTCACTTACTATTTTTCAGTTAGACAATAAATCTTGACTTCCCACTCCAGCAATAAGGAAGATAACCTGACAACCTTCCCATTATAGACATCTTAAAATGCAAAAGAAAATATACTAAGAAATATTTAAATAATTACAATTTCAAGAAAGGGAAATTCCCAGGGCCAAAGATAAAGAGGCTGCTGACACTCCAGCGCCCATGGGGTAGAGGGATATCACTGGTTTCTATGACCTAGGGGCCTGGCTTTTCCTATTGATTGGTCTCCCCAACCTACCCATAAGGCAACCAGAAACTGGGAAGAAAGCACCATAGGCTGACAGAATGCTCCAAGAGAAGTCGTCTAGTGAATCTCAAAGAGCCAGAAAGGGAACTCACACTGCTCAAAGAGAGGGGAAACCCCTCAGTTCTTTTTCTCCTACTTTTCTCTCATGCCACAGCCCCCACACAAACCAGGGGGAACCTATAGGAGCCAAAACTCTGAGGGAGGGAAACCTTACTTTCCCTTTGATGGAGCTGAGGCCCCAAGAGGATGGGCAAACCCCCATTTCTTTATTTCCCCTCTCTGCCTTCATGCCACGTGGCCCAAACGTAGGCACAGTCACAGAAGTCCCTGGCATTGCAGGCTAACTAAAGCCTCAGCTTTGTGGCCAAACAACTGGAAAAAGGGAACCCCAGGGAACTATAAAATCAGGGAGGTCACCGAGAGGGAGGACCTTGGGAAAATGAACATTCAAGGGGGCAATGGCTGGCAATTCAGACTGTCATTGAAATCACACTGTGCACACAGAAGGCTAGTCAGAACTTACAGCCTGAAGTTAAATAGGCCAGTTGCCTTCTAAAGCAAAACTATGAACATCCTCCTTAGGACTTCAATGAGACTCAGAGTCACATAACTTAATATTTATAAAGATACGATCAAAAATCACTCTGGCCAGTTTTTCTCAATGATTAGAGCATCAGCCTGTGGACCAAAGGGTCACAGGATCAATTCCTGGTCAAGGGCATGTACCTCCATTACATTTTCGGTCCTCTGCAGGAGCAGGAGGCAACCAATCTACTGTGTCTTTCTCATATCCATGTTTCTCTCTCTCTCTCTTTCTCTTTCTCCTTTCTCCCCCTTCCACTCTCTTTTATAAAAAAATCAATAGAAAAATTATCCTCAGGTGAGGATTTAAAAAAATCACTCTATATATTAAGAGCCCAGAAAATCTTGACTCACATGGGAAAAGCCAATTGAGATGAACCAGTTAAGATGAAACAGATACCAGTTAAGATGAAACAAATGTTGGAATTATCTGATATAAACCTCCAAGGAGTTATGATACAAAATACTCCAAAAACAACACTGAATAACCTTATAATAAATTCAGAAATAAAAGCCTCAGCAAAGAAGAAGACAAGATAAAGAAAAATGGGAAATATTTAAACTGATAAATACAAATTAGCAAAACACAGGTGGCAGAGGAAAGACACAGTGAACTTGAAGACAGATCAATAAAAATTTGCCAATCTGAACAACAAGGAGAAAAATTATTGAAAATGAACTGAATCTTGGGACCGATGGGACAAGAGCAAAAGGTCCAACATTTCTGTCATCAGATTTCTAAAAGGAGAGGAACATGAATGTGCTGAAAATGTTTTGGAGAAATAATGGCTACAAACTTTTAAAGTATGGTAAAAGACATAAACATAGAGATTTCAAAAAATTCAGGCTAAACCTAAAGAAATTCATGCCAAGACATCCTAAACTGCTAAAAACTAAAGACAAATGTGAGACAAAATAAAGACATTTTCAGACCAGGACTGAAAACATTTGCTATTAACAGACCCTCACTGAAGAAGCCACAAAGAAAAAAGAAGAAAATGAGTCTAGAAGGGAGGAGAGAGCTATAAGAAGGAAAGGTAAATGAGGAAATGTGTAAAAAACATATGGGAAAATCTAAATGAGTATTGACTATATAACATAACAGCAATGGTGGTGATTATATTAAAGACCACATTTGGAGATTTTAAAAGAATGTGAAACTAAACTACTAGACAATATTAATTAATAAAACGGGGGCGGTGTAATCAAGGTTCTAAGGTTCTTATATTGTTTGGATGAAGGGTAAAGATTATTTTTAGGCTTTGTCAAGTCAAATATACATGTTGGGTTTTAAAAGTAACTGAAAAATGGATGAATCATGGAGTGAGTGTCCAGGCTCTTAGAGATCATGAGGCTGATACAAAAATAATTGAAATCCAAGGTTCAAATATTAAAAATTGATAGATGCCAGAACAGGAATACTGTAAGTAAGCATACATCTCAAATGTGAAGTCCCTTCAACTCAAAATGGCTCTGACCTGTAAAGAGGCTGAGACATGGAGTGGGCTGTTTGGAAGGAGGGTAGAAGTTATGAGTTCTTCCCCCACTCTTTAAGTTTGCAGGAGAAGAGCGTTGGAGTCAGAACCAATTTTACATCAGTATGTCACATTTTCCCCTTCAGTGGCTCCTTCAGGAAATTTGTGGTAAGAGAGTAAGTGGATGAGTGCTACATCTGTATGTAATAGGGAATGAATTTTGCACCTGTCTAATGCACTGCTTCAAGTAGCCAAGTCTCCTTTTTTCTGCCCCTCAGTGATTTTAGCCTTCCACCAAGTCCCATAGCCCTGCCCCAGTGCCCTTAATTCAGCTTCCAGGGTTCACCTTCAGCCCCAGCCCATACTGTTCCCAACTAATCCTAGGGACTTAGGCCCATACATCATTGATGAGTGGACGCAGATGCTTGCAGATGCTGCAGAACATCGCCTTGACCTCTTCTCCATACGCATGTACGACCATGTTCCGTAGGGCCTTCACTGCCTGAACTGTCACTCGTGCCTCACTCTTCAGGAAGTCTCGCAAGGATAGAAACACCTTCTTCACAGACTCTGACTGTTTGAAAAAAGGCAGAGATCACTTTCCACCTGGGCATCATGCAACACTTTAGGGATAGGGTTTTGAGAAGACAGGTGGTGCCTAAAAGAAACAGACCTACGGAATCTAGGGGCTGGATGTGCAGAGGAAGTGGAAGGCTGGTGCTCTTGGTGTTTGGGAGGCCAGAATGCCAGGCTATAAACTGGATGTTGTACTGCCCTAGGATGAGGGGTTGGGAAATTTACTAAGCTCTGAGTAATTAAGAGACCCCAAGGGAAATAAATTAAATGGTTCAGAGACTAACATTTGATTCCCATTGGGCCCCCCACTTTTACTTGACTTTCATGCAGTGCCAGGTTACTGATTCCACGGAGTCCAATTTCTTTCATGATGAGGTTAGGCTCCTTGGTCCACTTGATTAGATTGCCCACAAAGTCTTGTCCCAGAGTCTGAGCGACTGATTGATGCCAGAGGAGCTGTGGAAACAAGGTGACTATAACCATGGATGGAGAAAAGGTCATGGGTACCTGGTACTTCCCTAGCTCCCCTCAGGCCCCATACTCAGGTAAGAACTGTGACCAGTTGAGAGCAGTAGTAGATCTATGCACATGGGGTAGAGTCTACGGCAATGGTGGATAGCACTGATAACTTTAGCATTTTGGGCCAGATCCTGGGATCCTAAAATCGTTCTGGGAGGACTAATGCCACTGATCCCCTCCTCAGGCTTTCCCTGCCTTTTTTATTTTTTAAAAAAATATATTTTATTGATTTTTTTACAGAGAGGAAGGGTGAGGGATGGAGAGTTAGAAATATCGATGAGAGAGAAACATTGATCAGCTGCCTCCTTCACATGCCCTACTGGGGATGTGCCTGCAACCAAGGTACATGCCCTTGATCGGAATCGAACCGGGAACCCTTCAGTCCGCAGGCCAATGCTCTATCCATTGAGCCAAAGTGGTTAGGGCTTTACCTGCCATTTTTAAACCAGGCTCTGAAGTGGCAGGGAAGCAATCCCACTCAATTCTATTCTTTCCACTTTCTGGGGCAAGTTATTTAACATCTCTGTTAAATGTTCCTCAGCTACAGGAAATGAATGGCTAGGGCTGTGGTCCTCCCTCCAGGCTTTCACCTGTGCATAGACGGTCCTGGCCAAGATCCTCCGATGATTATCTCCGCTGTCAAGGAAGGTCTTGGCAAGCTTCAGAATTCGGTGAAGCATGACTACTTCACAGTTCTTCACAATGCCACTGGGGTGGGGCAGAGGAAGCCAAGAGTTGCTGGGTGGGGAGTGGGCAGTGGTGGAGGGGAGGTGGCAAGGGAAGAGTATGAACAGAACAGGGAAAATGTGAAGGCTGAGGTCTGGGAGATGAGCAAGGGAGGGTTAAAGTCTGCTGTATTTGAAAATTGGGATTGGGGGCTAGAGTGGTATTGGGCATGCTGGGGAAATGGTCCCACCTTGTCAGGTCCATGATGCCTCTGTAGTAAAATTTAGAGGAGGACAGATGATCCCAGCACTTATGCTCATCTGCATAGACCACCACTCCATCATATGCGGCTGCGAGCAACACAAGCTTCACCACCTCCAGGGCACAACTGAAGGCCAGTCGTCACGAGGTTTGTGAAAAGAAAGGAACAGAAGGATGGACAAGGTGTTATGCCCTAGTTTGCATCCTTGTCCTGGCAAGCCAGGAGACAGTTCTCTAATCTGGATCTGGTGCATAGCTGGATCCTGCTTTCCAGCTGATAAAAACCCATGGCTCTCTGAAACCCATCTCCAATTGTGTCTGCTCACCCCTTCAACCTTGGTGCTCATCCAAACACAGAGTCTTGTAAAAGAGACTATAGAGATGTGCTAGTGCCACAGCTTTCAAATTCAGCTCTCCAGAGTGTAGCAGGGTTAGGATACCTCTTTACCTCCACACACACGCACCTAACCAGAATGTCTCTGGTTACTGGTTTTATTTTTTTACTGTAAGATTTCACTTGAATAGAATTCCCTGAGTTTTTTAAAAAGGTCTGACAACCACTTATTTAGGAGTTCAACACCCTAAACTGCAGTAGTGAATTGCATGAGATGGCACAGTTAGTGACTAAGCTAAGCCAGAGGTGATCCAGATTCGAATGGCCACAGCTGCATGGAGAGAATTGAATCTTTCATGGGCCGAGTCATGAACAGAGACCTGAACCGCTGGGTGAAGCAGAGGAGTGCATGCAAGGAAAAGGGTAATGAGAAACTTGAAAACACTTGGGAACATTCCAGCATGTGATGTTGGGCCACCCACACCGACATTCTAGCTCTGTGCTGCTGTCAGTCTCTTCTTCAGCTTCCCTAGGGGATTGGCATCCAGTTGTCCAGGGCCCTCTGGAGTTGACTAGTCTCATTTCTCCATCACACCAGGGTTAGGCTTACCTACTGGAGTCAAAGGTCTTGCCTAAGCCCCCATCCTTCCTGTAGACCACCACCTTCTGGGGGGTATTTTGCTCAATCACCCAGAAGAGATGACATAGCACAGCCAGCAACAGCCGGGGGTAGAGTTCCAGGATGGCCTCCCGGCACAGAGTCCCGGATAGCATCTCACACAAGGCACACGCCGCCTGGGGAGGACACGTGGAAAGGAGGAAGCAGAATTGACTAGGTCTGGTAAAGACAGAAATGGTCCCACAATCCCACACACTGCCCCTCCCTGTCACTGCCCAAAGGTCACAGTGCACTCTGAGTGAGGGTTCTAAGAAGCCCTCAAAGACTGAAAGCCCACAGCTCATCCCTGGGGAAATGAGGGGCCACACACATGTAATCTGCTCTCTCTTTATTCCCAAACATTAAAAACAAAAAGGGAACCAACTCTAATTTTTCAGCAGAAAATAAATTGGGCCACCCAATTTCAGACAACAAAACTTCATCCTCTGCCCCAGCACCGCATGCCCCTGGCCAGGCCCCAGAAATATGGACACCAGACCCAAACTCGGGAGATAGAAAAAGCTGATTAACTCTGAACATCAGTTTCCTTGTCTATGAAATGGGATTGATTCCTGCACTTTGTACATCATGCAGTTCTTGGATGTACAAAGTTAAAGTGCTAAACGTATGTGCAGTATTAGTGAGTCCAGTGTTAACAGTCTCCTCTTCACTGCTCCCTAACAACTGCTCGCACCCAACAGGTGCCCTTTAATCTTCGCCTCTGCACGCAAGTCCCAGACATAAGTCCTCCGCCCCCGCCCGCCCTCCCCATGCTGACCTCCACGGGCTGCAGGGCTATCTCCGTTGTGCCCTCTGTGGAGTGGTTTTCCAGGATGCCTATCAGCAGCTGCAGGACGTTGATTGTGGTCTCTCGCTCGGTGCCGAACACCTTCCACACGGCCAGAATGGTTCTGCAGGAGCCAGGGACAGCTATGTCATGGGCCCTGGTAATCATATGCTAGTACCAATCTGGTTTTGAGCCTATGAAGGGCCAGTTCTCAGGTTCTAGAGGGAGTGAGGCCCAAGAGGACTTGGCCAAAGAACATGAAGTTTGATTGGCATCAAGAAGAATGCATCCTTGTGCAGTGATTTTTAACATGGGCTTGGGTTGGAGCAGGGGAGGGTTTACTGGGATGGAGTGTGCTCCTGGGTGTGGGAGAGGTACCTATCCCAAGGGAGGGGCCTGTTGAGCAGCAGGGGCACAACGCTGTGGGTGCTGTTGCCTGCCAGCAAGCACAGGGCCCGAAGGGTCTCCGCCTTGGTGCTGGGCTCCAGCTGCAATTTGAGCCTTTCCAGAATGTCCGCCACAATTTCCTCGACCTGCAGGGGAGAGCCAGAAAACCCCGTCAGTCCTTCTTGACTTCCTTCCTCCCTCCTCCCTCTCTACTGAGTCCTCAAACTCAAAGGGCCTAGTTGCAATCCTGTCCCTGACTCTCTTCTCAAGGCAGAGTTCCGGGGTGCCAAAGGCCAGAGCAGCAGGGCCCACAAAAGGGAGCTCAGGCCAAGGCCCACTAGAGCAAATGCCGGCCCAGAGCCCCAACGTCCAGAGAGGTGGTCTGAGGTTGCTCAGGAGACAGAAGACCCTCCAGAAAGAAAGCCAAAGCCCTGGAGGCACTCAGGCCTTTCCCTCCCAGCTAAGGTCAACTTCCAGCCCTGCAACTGCAGGGACAGTGGCACTGGATGTGGAAAGACCACAGGGTTCTCATCTGGTGCTCAGAGCTCTAAACTATGGACCTCTGGGAAGTCCATTTCCTTTTAATATCTCAAGGACTGTTTTGGTGCCCTTCCATTTCTGGTACCTAGGGCAAGCCAGTCACATAAATGAGGGAAGGCAATGGGTGTCTGGGGATTCATAGAGAGAAGGGGGTGGACAGCCCGTGACACATATAAAGGGGATGATGGCCACTAAGTACTATGTGATCCGATTTTAAAGTTGTTTTTTTCTTAGTGAAGTGAGGAACAGATTTCTAAATGCTGGGCCTTCCCATATTTATGCTAGCTTAAAAGAACATTTATGCATAGGTCAGTCATTCTGTGAGCTTCCTTGTTTCCAATCCACAGCCTTACCCCTTCGCATAGGTCTCAGCTCCTGACACCCCAGCGGGTCGGGGTGAGTCCCCCAACAATGCCTACACCCCTGCACATGGCTGTCATTACTGAGGAATTGGCCGCCCAGATAGGAGGCACTGCAGTTACAAGCTCAGGATTACAAATGTCAGAGCTCAGTGGACCACGGAGGAAATGTAGTGCAAGCCTACGTTTGAGAAGTGAATGAATTAAAGCCAGCTGAGGAGAGGGACTTGGCTACAGCCCTCTGGCTGCTTGGTAACAGAGCCAGGACATGAGCCAGTGCTCCTGACATTCAGGCCAGAGCTCCCACCCAGCACCACACTACCTTTATCAAATCTGAGCCCCGCTTTTTCATGACAGCGCTCATCAACTGGGCTGCCGCCAGAGACACCTTAGCCCTGCTGCCTGTCAGCTCCTCCATGGCTGTCAGCACCAGGTTGGTGAGCTGCCTCTGGGTGAAGTACTCTGCAAAGGCCTGCAACAGGGTGGGATCACATGGTGCGATGAGTCTGGATGCAGGGCTCCCCCTGCCCGAGACCGCCTGTGCCATTCCTCCTGGTGAGGGAGGGCTTCACTTGGGAGCTTCTGTGCTTCTGTCCTAGGCTTGTGCTGTCTGCCTAACTCAGCCGTGGGCAAACTACAGCCCGCGTGCCGGATCCAGCCCGTTTGAAATGAATAAAACTAACAAAAAAAAAAAAGACCGTACCCTTTTATGTAATGATGTTTTCTTTGAATTTATATTAGTTCACACAAGCACTCCATCCATGCTTTTGTTCCAGCCCTCCGGTCCAGTATAAGAACCCATTGTGGCCCTCGAGTCAAAAAGTTTGCCCACCCCTGGCCTAACTCCTAGAAGACCCTTTCCTGGGGACAGAGTCCTGGGGATGGAAGAGAGGAGACACTGGTCTCAAGGGCAATGTGGGGCTCAGAGGTCAGGGGGTGGAGAGGCAGAACCCCGGGAGAGGACGGCTGGGGCTAAGACCCTCAGTGACATCTCTGAGTCTACACATTGCTCACAAAGCAGCATTAGCATGAAGCAAATGCTTCTGGGGGGACAGGGAAAGACAAGGATCAGGACCATTGATGCTCAAGGGGGGACAAATAGTAGCATGTGATAGGAAAATTTCCCCCAAAGGAAAAGTTCACATCCAGTAATAGAATGGGAAGAGAGACAGGATAGGAGACCCACCCCAGGAGTCTATAACAGCGTGTAAATGAGATGCCCAGGCTTCCCTCATTTTTTCTCTGGTCCTGCTCTCTCACCTCGGCAATTTTAAAGGTGTTGTTATAGAACAAGTTGGCACTATACACTTCATTCATGTCCTCTTCTATCCACAAGCCTTGTATTTTCTTCTTCATCTCTGAAACAGAGACACCCGACCCCACCTCTCAGACACTCAGATGGCATGTTAAACTCCCCCTTTCCCACCTTCTAGCCCAAAGCTCCTACTGAACTAAGTCAGCTTGGGGCTATGTATGTCCTTTGAGGCTGGGAGTAGAGGAATGGGCATTAAGATAAATGGTGGGAGCTGAGGTAAAAGACAAACAAACTATCTTGCCTGCCTCAGAGCAGAGATAGAACTGGGTCAAAGGATGGGACTGAGCCAAAAAAGGAGAAACTAATTCCAAAGAAGTGTTTCCTATGTAGGTATTTTTTTCCCAAGAGATTATCTGTAGATGTTTGGGGGTAGGTTCCTCAATGGAAATGAGGTACTCAAGCAGCTTCTTGGCTCTCACTGTCTTGGGACGAGTGTGTGGGGATGGCCAGGCCTAAGTGTGTGGTTGGAGGGAGAGGGGTAAGAGAATGTTCCTCATACGCTTTTTCTTCAAGAGGATACAGTAGAGGTGATACACAGCCTTGGAAGACAGGAAGCAGATGCTGTCCACTGGGTCCTGGCAGCGCATGGCCAGCAGCTTTACCAAGCGCCCCAGCCGGGTGAATTCAATTGCCATCTGGGGAAGGAAGCTGGAAGTCACAAGTTATCCCAGCCATTCCCTTAGGCTGAGCTATCACAGGAAGAACTCAGAGGAGGAAATGCATAAGCCAGAGACATGAAAGGTGAGACTATGTGAGGTTAATGGGAATGGAATTCGATAGATGAGTTGTGGCCATAAAGGACATCAGAGGTCATTGTTTTATAATTACCTTACTCTATCCCCCTTCTTTGCCCCTTGACACCCCACTCATCTGTCAAGTCTAGTTCAATGCCTTCTTCTCTATGAAGCTTTCCCTGCCCCCTCAACTTGTAATTGTTTTGATCTTTTAGTCCCACTATATTCAGTTTATCTATTCATTAACACCTTCTCTTTAAGTTTGATCTATGCATGCCTCTCTCCGCAGCGGACTGTAAGGTTCATGAAGTCAGAAACTATCTTGGTCATCTGTGTGTTCGCTATAGCACCTACCACAGTGCCTGGCACAAGATGAGTGTTTAGTCATTGCTTGTTCAGACAAATAACATCAGACTGAACCAAGTGGGATGAAATAAAACTGATGGATGGAGAAAAAGACCAAGTAGAAGATGACAGACGGGGAAAAGGAGAGAACAGGATGGGATCCACAAGAGAAAATAGCATGGGCCACGGAGAATGTGGATGAGAATGAGTGACTGAGGCTAGGTAATATAGATGATGAAGGTAGGGATAAGGGCAACCAGACAGGGTATGAGAATTCAGACTCCATGGCTGGCTCCCACTCACATTGAAGTCCTCCATTTTTGCTGTAAACTCCAAAATACGTGCAGCACACCACATGGCCCGTTCCCGCTCGTTATCCTTTTGGGAATTGAGCCACGGATCCATAAGCTGGAGGAAGAAGATAATGAAAGGAGAGGCCCATTCATCTGTGTCCCAGAGAACAGTGATTCAACATACCCTTGAGTCACCCTACCCACCGCCTCCCATTCTTCAGTAGAGAAAGAACTTGGTGATAAAAAATAACAGTCACTGTATTCACCGATTCCAGAGTAAAGTGTGTGTAAATCTATTTGGAAAATATCATTATAAATGGTTTCACTTGAAACACAATGGAAAAGTGTCTCACCTTTGGTTAATTATGGGTCCCAAATACCACTGCTATTTGTCAATCTACAGTCATCAATCTGACAATGATGTAACCACACAGACCGTGATATATAATTGAAAAAGAAGAACAGTAGCAGGTGAAAAAATCCACAACCAACTCAAAAGAACACTGATGCTGCACTGACCAGAAGAAACACGTCCTGCCCTAGTCAGCTTGGCTCAGTGGATAGAGGGTTGGCCTGCGGAGGGTCCTGGGTTTGATTCTGGTCAAGGACACATGGCCGGTTGCAGGCTTGATCCCCATTAGGGGGTGTACAGGAGGAAGGCAATCAATGATTCTCTCCTATCATTGATGTTTCTCTCTCTCTATCCTTCTCCCTAACCTTCTGAAATCAATTTTTAAAAATTGCTGAAAATTGAATAAAGTCTATGTCTTATAATGGTGTGTCAACATCAATTCACTATTTTTGTGTGTGTGTTTTTTAAATATGTTTGTATTGATTTTAGAGAGAGAGGAAAGGAGAGGGAGAGAGATAAAAACATGCATCAGAGAGAAACATTGATTGTCTGCCTCCTGCACACACCCTCAAACCCCCTAAATGGGGATCAAGCCTGCAACCCAGGCATGTGCCCTGGAGGGGAATTGAACCAGTGACCTCTTGCTGCATGGGCCAATGCTCAACCACTGAGCCGTACTGGCAAGGAAATACCCTGGTTTTAATAGAGGCTTTATGTACTATTTGTGCAACTCCCAGTGAATCTACAATCCTTTCAAATTTAAAAGTTAAGAAGAAAACCAGTGGCAAAATAATTACAAGCAGTCCAACATCCATCCATAGAGGACTAATTGAATAAACTATATTATATGCACACAATATATGAAACAATAAAACAAAGGAATATATCTGTGAATTGATGTGGATAAATGAAAACAATAAGGCCAAGAGCACTGAATAGAATGTGCTAACGACTGTGTAAAAGAGAAAGGGAAATAAGACTATAGCCTAAACAGAGATTTGCTTATTTTCACACTAAGAAAAACAGGCAGGACAAACCAGAATTTAATGAAAATGGTTATCTATAGAGGGTGAGTGGGAATAAGGTTAAGAGGATCAGTTTGGGAGCAAAAATCCTCTGAGTAAAACTTTACATGGTTTTACTAGTAAGTTTTTAACTACGTAAATCCTTATATCATCAAGCTCTTCAGTTAAGTAAAAGAAAAGCCCTAAAATTTAAGACAAACAAGTCTAAATTATATCAATTGACAATATAATCATACAGAAAAAAATATTTCAAGTAACTTTTGAATGCAATACTCTGAATATTGTCCTCAGTGACATACATTTTTTTTTATTGCTTAAAGTATTACAAAGAGTATTACATATGTCTCCTTTCCCCCCCCCCCACCCTTGACAATCCCCTGGCCTCCCCTACCCCTCAGTGTCTTATGTCCATTGGTTATGCTTATATGCATGCATACAATTTTAATAACAACAGGAACTGCAAAGAAATCTTGAACTCCCTGTGGTAACTGGGGAATTGCAATTTCAGGAGAATGCCAAAGTATCCCAATGACATTAGCATAGAGTAAATCAAGTCAATAAAAAGACAATTTTAAAATGGGCAAATCAGTTGCACCTGCACCTCACGTCTTTGAGCCAAGCACTTGTAAACATCTCATTCGATTACCAAGTGACTGTATTAACTAGGTACTGTATGTCATTCCACTTTCCAAGAGAAAACTGAGGCAAACAGAAGGTAAACAACTTCCCAAGACCATACAGCAAACAGCAGAGCCACGATCTGGAACCATAGTGTATGGCAGTCCAGAGCCTGTGTTTTGAACTGTTAACTGCTATGTGGGAGCAGTGGGCAGCTGAGAGAGAAGCATGCCACAGCTATGGCTGAAGGGGAAGAAGGAGGAAGCTTTCTCCTCTAAAGGCAAGACCAATATTAGTTATTTGATCTTAGCCCTTATTATCATTTCCCTAAAAGCTTTGCACCCAATCGTCATCAGCAGTTCTACTTCTTAGTTTTTCTGACTGTGAAAATAAGCAGTTCCTAGACAGTTCTCCTGGTCTGTTCCCAACTGTACCAGGTCGATGGTGTCCCCCCAAAATTCATGTCCACTCAGAATCTCAGCATGTGACCTTGTTTGAAAATAGGGTCTTTGCAGATGATTCAAATTAAGGTGAGTTCATACTGGATTTGTGCGTCCTAACCCAATGACTGCTGTCCGTATTAAGAGCCCTAGCTGGTTTGGCTCAGTGGATAGAGGGTGGCCTGCAGACTGAAGGGTCCTGGGTTGGGTTCCAGGCAAGGACACATGTCAGGGTTGTGAGCTCAGTCCCCAGTGGGGTTGTGCAGGAGGCATCCCATCGATGATTCTCTCTCGTCATTGATGTTTCTCTCTCTTTCCCCATCTCCCTCCATCTCTGAAATCAATAAAAACATATTTTTTTTTTAAAAAAAGAGAAACACACACACACACACACACACACACACACGCGCACGCACGAATGCCCTGTGAAAATCAATGGAGGCACAGATTGGAATGATATGTCTACAAGCCAAGATACCATGGGTTGCCAGGAGTTACCAGAAGCTAGGAGAGATGCACAGAACAGATTCTCCTTCAGAGCCTCCACTAGGAACCAAACCAGCCAATACTTTGATTTTGGACTTCTGTCCTTTACAACTTGAGAGAATGTATTTCTGTTGTTTGACGTCACTTCATGTGGTATTTATTCATGGCAGTTCTAGGAAATGAATACACCGACGTTCAGGGGTTTGTTCCCACGAACCTGCAAGCAGTTCTGGATCCGGGTGGGCATCTCAACAATAAGTGTCTCCATTAGTCCTAGGAGGGATTGCATGGTCCCCTCAAATAGATCCTGAGGGGGAAAGAAAATCAAAAAAATTGCCAACCTATCAGCCTCAACCCTCCTTTTAAACTGCTCAGCATTCTGGCTGTCCCAGCCTTCCTGGAGAAAGCCTGCTCCAAAAACTTCCCTACATTTAAGCACTACTGGCCCATCATTCACTTGAATAAATCCCTCTGTTGTTTCACCAGAGCACAAATGTCTGCATGGTGTGTAGTTTGTCCTGGTGGACTGGGAGTTCCCCTGCAACGTAGCTACCCCACCTCCTCCATCCCCACTCCCTAACTTGCGCTCATCTGGGACTGTGGTCCGAGAAGGTACAGCTTCAGTAAGCAGCCAGGACTGACAGGCTGACTGGCTCCAGGTGGGAGGAGGACTGGCCTGGCTGTCTGCAGAGTAACTGATTCACAAAATCTAGAACAGTGGGTTTCTCCCTCTCATCATTGAATGAACCAAGTGGCCTTGCCCAAAGCCTTATAAAGAGAGTAGGTGATCTGCCAAGGAGGGCTTCTAAACGTAGGGCCTGCTGGGAGAACCAGAGCAACATTGTGATAGATCCCAGCCTTGAAAATTGGAAATCGGGGGTCGGGCGAAAGAAAGGCAGCTCTCCCTGGAATAAAATACTCAGAAAAAACCTACCTAGGTGTAAAGCTATTTGTACGGGGCAGCTGGAACTCCCAGCTTGCTCCAAACACAGGAAAATCCTGTCAAAACAACTTCCTCATCCAAATCAGATTTACACTGAGGGAGGCCAGAGAAAACCCACCTCCGCCTTTTCTATATGTACCAGTCTTTCCTTTATGACATAACTGTGAACTAAAAAATAAGGATTACCAGAAATCGGATGAAAAGGAGCCCCAAGATGAACAAACCAACTGACCTTAAAGAAAATCAAGCTAATTTGGTAAATAATAGAAACCTGTATTTTTAAATTCTTTTTAATATCTTCAAAAACATTTCAAGAGACTATGGCATTAATAAAACAAGAATGACCAGGCAAGACAAAGGTGTAATCAGAACACATGAAAGAATTCCTAGGAATTAAATTTATGAATATAAATTATAAACTGAATCCCTCTTTCATTCCTCAAGGAAACACTGCAGGCACTATAAGAAATAGACTCCGATTGCTTGCTCCTGGGATTCCCTGGATTTACTTACCTTTCAACCGTTAGTAAAATCATATTTGAACCTTCTAGTCTCGTTTCTATCACACAGCAGTTATAAAGGGAAGGATCAAGTGTCTGCCTTTGGGCCAGAGTGTTAAAGTAGTGGCAGTGGTAATCAACGGGTAGAAGGAGGAAGTTAGATCTCAGGAGTAGTGTTCAGACTACATGGCCTACAACCTCTTCTTCACAGGAGGGCTTCCTTCCAATGATTTTGTGTTTTTATTAAAGAAGGCCGAAGGCTTTTACAAAAAACTGCCAAACCCATACTTCCTAACCTCTTAAAAAAATAAAAAGTGAAACCAAAGAGACAAACATCAAAGAGTTACTTACCACATTGGCCTGGCCCTTCTTGGGACTAGATGCCTTCTTTCGTAACACTTCTATGGGTGGCAGGCAGAACACACTCTTGAAGCATGTTCCCAGGAGCTCTACTCTTTCTTCTATCTCTAAGAGGGGCCTGAGCATCCTACGATCCAGGGAGAAGAAATGTAACCAGTGTTGTCAGGAATAACAACAGAAAAGGTTATAGACAGAGTGATGGAGACAGAGGAATAAGTGGGAGCAAGAAAGAGGAAGATATCAGAAGAAAGGGTATTAAAAGAAGAAAGGGAGTAACAGTAAGAAAGGGTGAAAAGAGCCAGGAAGATGGAAAGAAAGGAACTAGGGAAAGAGAGGAGGCATGACTATTGCAGGAAAGGGTGCTGCTAATTTGGGATGATATGTTATTACTTGTTAGTTCCCCAGAGCTTTTGAGAGAACGGGACATCACTGATGGAGATGGAGGTGCCTATCAGGGACAGGGCTGAAAGGAAAAGGATGCCTGGGGCAGAATTAACAGCAAGTGTCTATAGACACAGGAGAGGCCATCTCTACCAGGTCCTTTGAAAATCCCATTCAAAAAATCTTAGCCAAAAGAAGTGGCAGATATTGGCCAGTAAATTTCTACTATTCCCTTATGCTAGAAGCAGAAGCAGAAACTAAAAGGTGGGGATCAACTAGGGAATAAAGAGCTGCAATAGAACCGGGTCAAGGAAGACAGAGTGGATGGTGTGTTGTTACCTGAAGTTATTGATGATGTTCATTGCCTTCTGTCTAATAGGGCTGGAAATGGAGTTCAAGGGCTCCTCCTTGATTACCTCCTAACACACACACACACACACACACACACACACACACACACACCAAAAGAATGGTGAACATATTTTTCCTGTTTGCCTCTGCCTCCACCCACTCCAGGCTGTGTTCATAAGAAGGTGGAATTTAGAATTTTTAGTGACTTCCAATGGCTCTGAGGACAGCACCTCTCTCCTAGTCTCCACCACACCTTCTCTTCAGTACTCACCCCAGCCTTGAGGATGGCAAAGGGAACACTAAGGCGGGAAAAGGAAACTAGAATATCTGGGCTTTTCCCTTCAGCTCTAGCTCTAGCCTAGGAGTGCCACCAATGGTTTCCATGTGGACCCATCCTCCCTCCTCTCTGCATTCCCACATCCATCCTCCTGCAAGATACTTACCAGCATGAAGGAAACAATTGCCAGCTTGTGGGGGAACTTGAATTGAAAGGCCACGTGCTGCTGCCTGCCCAGGGTTTTTGTCAGTATGATGAGGGCATTCAGGTAATCCAGCTTCAGGGCCTTATCCTGAATGAACCAGTATGCTCAGGGTTCTCCAAGGTGGCAATGGATCTGGGCCAGGGCACACTACCTACACAGTCTGGGGGGTGAGGACCTAAGCCTTCTTTAGCCTTCCTTAGGCTGATGCTCTGCATCTTCCCTCTGAGGGTAGACCAGTGCATCCCTGTGGTGGAGAGAGCCAGTCCTCTCACCAACCCCCTTCTGAAGCCACCCTCATGTTACTCTGAAATTAGGACAGATCAAGCTTCCCGGTCTCTCAAGGTATTGTCTTTCCCTTGAACGAGTTTTACCAAAAGATATCTGGCTTGGGAATGGAAAGGGATTCTTCTCCAACCCTGGGACCCATGCTTTGGACACATAGCAAAGGCAGGAGAGCAGTACGGAGCTCGGCTGCCTCTCCTGAATGCTTCTTCCTACAAACACTAGGGAATTTAGGTTTTACTCATCCCTTCATCAGAGAGGGCAGTGAAGCGCTCAATGGCGGGTTACGAAGCTCTGTCAGCAGGAAGGACACACTGTGAAACAGACCTAAAGTCACTGTGGTCTCCTCCTTGGGCCAATTAGAGTCTCCAAGTAGCAGGATTAAGTGAAAGGATTACAATGTGGGAGAAGTCACTGTCCTAGCCCCTGACTCCCATTTAAGGCCAAGCATCTTTTTCTTGGGTGGTAAGAGAGGACGTGGCAGAAATGGAAAGCTGGAGAAGTAGAGTAAGCAGGAAGTACCTTTTCCAAAATGCAGTTGTGGTAGTGTTGCAGGATCAAGGCCAGCACGGCATCGAAATGCATGAAAATATCTCCCTTGCTCTCTAAAATAATCTTGCTGTAGCTTAAGTAGATGGTGTTACAGACAAGAACCCATTCCTTTCGCTGATGTTCCTGTAGGGGGGGGGGCGGGGGAAACAGAGGTTCAGAGAGGAAAAGGTTGCTCAGAGGATTTGGGAAAGAAGATGGGACTGTGGGATGGCGAGCAGCTTGGGGGACAGGGTGGGCATGTAGCTGGTGATACCAGGGCCTGAAACGCAGAGCAAGAGAAAAGGATCGAGGATGAAACTTTCCCACAGTTGTTGCCAGGGAAAGAGAAGCATTTATAGATGAGTCACAAGGCCTCAGAGAAATGGGAGGCTGGGGTGATGGGGATGCCTTGGAAGGCTTTGTATGGGAGGCTGGTAGAGCACCCTGGGAATGACATCACCTTTGCCAGTGTGAGGATGGACGATGACTCCTTGTCAGTGAGGACAGCACTATACACTTTCAGTTGCTCCAGCACTGTCCTCAGATGGTTCCTGGACACGATGCTGAATGCCACAGCAATGCCCTGTAACAAAGAGAGCCTCAACCCCATGCCACAGTTCGGGGTGAGCCAGACACATGCTATGTTCCCCCACAAGCAGGATATACATGGAGGAAGGGGAAGGGGAAGGAGAGGAAAGAAATGGACAGGAGATTTGGTTCTCCCCGTTTGAACTACTGAAAATCCAGGTGGAGAACCAAATATCTTTGCGAGGAGTAATTGAATACGTAAATTATGAAGAAAAATCATAGTCACAGATTTACAAAATCTTGGTCTTGTCAAACCTAACCCTGTACATTTGAGAATGCTTTTATAGGCACTAGGAATTCAGAGAATGGTTGCTCTGAGGAGGGGACAGAAGGAAGAACAAATCCCAGGCACCTTGCTGACAGGATTGGATCAGCCGTGGGCAAACTACGGCCCGCGGGCCAGATTCAGCCCGTTTTAAATGAATAAAACTAAAAAAAAAAAAAAAAAAAAAAAAAGACCGTAACCTTTTATATAATGATGTTTACTTTGAATTTATATTAGTTCACACAAACACTCCATCCATGCTTTTGTT
Source organism: Myotis daubentonii (assembly GCF_963259705.1). Classification (NCBI taxonomy): domain Eukaryota; kingdom Metazoa; phylum Chordata; class Mammalia; order Chiroptera; family Vespertilionidae; genus Myotis; species Myotis daubentonii. Next base: position 96,493,496 of record NC_081841.1, on the reverse strand, counting down.
CCGGCCCTCCGGTCCAGTTTAAGAACCCATTGTGGCCCTGAAGTCAAAAAGTTTGCCCACCCCTGGGATTGGATAGTTAGTCAGAGAGGAGATGGAAGACAGGGAAGACTTAAAGATAATGCTAATATTTCTAGTTTAGGAGAACAGGAATCATCAGTAACTCTGAACAAAACAGGCAGGTGAAACAGAGGCCTGTCTAAGTTGGAGAGAGAGAGAAAAGAGTGAGTTTCTGAATGTGTTGTGTGGAAGATCATGGCAAAACAACTCAATGGAAATGTCAGTGCCAGTGGGTTTGGGAATCACAACCTACAGAGAGTCAAAAGCATGAAGACTTGGGGATTCTGTGGTTCCTGCCAGGAACAGTCTTTAACTTAACCCCTCAGCCTCATAGCAGGCCCTTTTGACAACAGTGTCAGCTGAGTCCCTCCCTAGAGCTTACTCAACAAGGATAACTCTGCACAGAGCTAAGAAAATGCTCAAGCAGACATTCAGGTACCAGCTGTTAGCAAATTGGCTCATTTGTGCTAGAAGGGCCACCATTCAGACTTTGCAGCAAGAGCAGACAGATGGAGGGAGCCTCGGAACAGTGACAGGCTCCAGGACACAGATCCTGGAGAGGGAGGAAATTTTAGTGGGACTTGTAGACCATTGGATATCAGGTAGATAAAGGGAAAATTTTACCTCTTTAGAAAAGAGGGACTAGTGGAGCATCAGAAGGGGGTTCTATCTGTCCCTCTTCTTATGTCCTCCCTTAGCCATGGCTACCACTCCTTCTGGTCATCAAAATCATATGACATCATCATAACTGACATCATCAGAACATCAGTGCTTAACCTTTACCAGCCTTATACATGTAACTTGATTAATACTCACTAATGCATTAAGGTAAATATTGTCGTCCCCATTTAACAGTCAGGGAAAATATGTTTCCCAAATCTAGACACGAAGCCCAGGTTTGAGTTCCCGGTCTACATGCTTCTGTACATGTCCCCCTGACACTCCAACCCCTTCCAGTCAAAAACTAAGTACATCTACTTCCTCCCCCTTTGTCCTGGGTTCCTGGTCTTAGGAAGGATACCATTCTCCTCCCACTTGGACCAGAAACCCAAGAATCATCCCAGATGAGCTTTCCTCTCTTATCTTTATCTTCTGTATTCAATCTGTTCCCAAGTGCTAGCAAGAGGTCACTTATGCCCTAACCGGTTTGGCTCAGTGGATAGAGCGTTGGACTGTGGACTGAAGGGTCCCAGGTTTGATTCCGGCCATGGGCATGTACGTTGGTTGCGGGCACATCCTTAATAGGGGGTTTGCAGGAGGCATCTGATCAATGTTTCTCTCTCATCGATGTTTCTAACTCTCTATCCCTCTCCCTTCCTCTCTGTAAAAAATCAATAAAAATATTTTTTTTAAAAAAAGAGGTCACTTTTACTTCCTTGTCAAAGAACTCTGCACTCCATTCCCACTAGACCATTGACTGTTCTCTAGATGTGCTCCCCAAAGTCTTGATCCTGAATCTTGACTCAGAATGTTATATCAACTGGGAATACCTGCATCCCTCCTTCCCCTAAACTCGCCCCAACCAACCCAAGTCCCAGCAAGCCTCAATGCCACAATGACTGCTCATGTAGCCTTTAGAAGGCCATTGAGTATAGTTAGCTGTTTCCTTCCTGTATATATCTTACTCCTCATTGATACTGTTTGCAACTCAGGCTTAATAAATACCTGTTGCTGATCGTGGAGCTGATGGATGCTCTGAGAATCTGGCAGGAGAAGGGCCTTGGAGAGGGAGGCCCTAGGGCATGAACACCAGCACTACCGGTAATCAGCAAGTAGAGAGTGCTTATGTACCAGCATTGCTCTTAGTGGTTTTACATTTAAATCCTCAAAACCATCCTACAACACACATCACTTCTATGGTATTCCACCAACAATGCACACTCTGGATCCAATCATGACGATATATGAGACAAACCAAAACCGAGAGACGTACAAAATAAGTGGTCTGTGCATTTTTAAAATGTCCAGGCCATGAAAGATAAAGATGAGGAACTTGTTCCAGATTAAAGAAGAATAAAAAGAAATGACAACTGAATGCACGGCTTGATTCTGAATTAGACCCTGGACTAAAAAAAAAAAAAAGAGAGAGAGAGAGAGCTGCTTGAGACTAGGATCCTGGCCTCAGCACCACTCAGTCTGATCTCAGACGCATACCAGGACCCTGCAGCCACTGGGGACAGAGACCTCTGACCACAGCTACAGACCTTTGGACACCAAAAGTTCAGAAATCCCCGTGGCAGATCCCTGAGTAACAGAGCCCATCCCCCCTCCCTGCAGGCTTGACAGACTCACCCATTGCCTGGGCCTCAGTGCTGCTACAGGAACTTAAGCCTGGAAGTGCGCAAGCACCTTGGAACTGATCCCAGGTAGTGCCCGGTTCAGGACTCCTGGGTTGGGAGCAAACGCTAACACTGAGAATTTGTCCCGCGAAGCGCAGGCCCAGGGACCCCAATTCTCTGGGCAGAAGACAGCACCAAGCACCAGTGAGTTGACTGTGTTTCTTATCACCTGCACCTGAGATCCCTGATTCCCTGTGCATTCATACTAAGAGCCAGTGACTCAAATTCTTGGTGCAATGGCACACAGGGACCCTGATTCTCAATGTGAGGTCGCACGAAGCAACAGAGACTCTGATACTGGATTCTTGGGGAACTCTGACTCCTGGTGCACGCTAGGGGGCGCTGATTTTCAACACACTCCAGGGGGTTCTCTGTTTCAGCACTGTGCAGGCAGGGTCCCTGATTCTAACAGCGCCCACGAGCCCACATTGAGCGCTGGCAACACTGACTCTGAGCGAGCCTGGTTCCCACCAACCCACAACAACAACACATCTTAGTGTCAAAGCTATTCAGTGACACTAGGGTGGTGTGAGGCTCCCACTGCACACGGCCCAGGCCCACGCAACTCGATGTTTGAACCATAGGGAGATAATCAGAATGAAGAGACGACACAACACTCAGAGGAAAGACAATGAGGAGTCACCAAGAAAGGAAATTAATGAAGTTGAAGCATGCAACATGAGAGAAAAAGAATTCAGAATAATGCTTGTACAATTCATTCACCGGATGGGTCAGAAAATCAACAACTTATGTAACAATCAGGAAGAAATGAAAAGTGATATAGCTACAATCAAAAACACCACAGAAGGAGGGAGGGGGGTAAGAGATCAACCGAAGGATGTGTATGCATGCATATAAGCATAACCAATGGACATAAGACACTGGGGGGTAGGGGAGGCCAGGGGATTGTCAAGGGCGGGGGGGGGGGAAAGGGACACATATGTAATACCCTTTGTAATACTTTAAGCAATAAAATAAAAAAAATAAAAATAAAGCCACACACACAAAAAAAAAAACACCATGGAAAGTTTCAACAGCAGACCAGAAGAAGCAGAGGACTGAATTAGTGAGTTAGAAAATAAAGCAGAGAAACAAGCTCAATCTGAACAGCAACTGGAGAAAAAAATTAAAAAACAGGAGGAGAGCCTAAGGGAGCTTTGGGACAACATGAAACGAAGTAACATACGCATAATAGGGCTGTAAGAAGGACAAGAAGAGCAGCAAGGATTAGAAAATCTATTTGAAGAAATAATGACAGAAAACTTCCCAGATATGGGGAAGAAAAAAGTTACACAAGTACAGAGAGTCCCAGGCAAGATAAACCCCAAAAGACCCACACCAAGACACGTCATAATAACGATGGCAAATGTACAAGACAAAGAGAGAATCTTAAAGGCTGCAAGAGAGAAACAGAGTTACCTACAAAGGATCCCCCCATCAGATTATCAAATGATTTCTCAACAGAAACACATCAAGCTAGAAGGGAATGGAAGGAGGTATACAAAGTGTTGCAAAGCAAAGGACTGAATCCAAGAATACTATACCCAGCAAGACTATCAATCAAAATTGAAGGGGAAATCAGGAGCTTTGCAGACAAAAAAGGCTAAGGGAGTTTATCACTACCAAGCTAGCAATGCAAGAAATGCTAAAAGGAATGCTGTGAAAAGAAGAAATATAAAGGTAAGATAGAACACAGGCATGAAAACAGAAATGAATCCAAGCACGTATCTTTCAATAATAACTTTAAATGTAAACCGACTAAATGCTCCAATCAAAAGACATCGAGTGGCTGAATGGATAAAAAGACATGACCCATATATATGCTGTCTACAAGAGACCCACCTCAGATAAAGGGACTCACACAGGCTGAAAGTGAAGGGAGGGAAAAATATTTTTCAGGCAAATAGAAATGAAAAAAAAGCTGGGGTAGCAATACTTATATCTGACAAAATAGACCTCAAAGTTAAGGTCATAACAAGAGATAAGGAAGGCCACTTCATAATATTAAAGGGATCGATACAACAAGAGGATATAACCCTTATAAACATATATGCACCCAATGCAGGAGCACCCAAATACATTAAAAAAAAAAAACCCTGGAAAATAACAAGGGAGAGATCAACAACAACACAATCGTAGTAGGGGATTTAAACACACCACTGACATCACTGGATAAATCCTCTAGACAAAAAATCAGCAAAGAAACAGCAATCCTAAATGACTCACTAGATCAGATGGACTTAATTGACATCTTCAGAACATTTCACCCCAAAGCCATGGAATATACGTTCTTCTCAAGTGCACATGAGACATCTTCAAAAATAGACCACATATTGGTTCACAAGCAAAGTCTCCCCATATAGAAGAAGATTGAAATCATACCAAGCATCTTCTCAGATCACAAGGGCATAATATTAGAAATAAACCACAATAAAAACAATCCAAAAAACTCAAACACTTGGAAGCTGAATAACATGTTACTAAATAATGATTGGGTTACCAGTGAGATCAAAGTAGAAATTAAAAACACTCTGGAAACTAATGACAATAACAGTACAACAACCCAAAACCTATGGGACACAATGAAAGCAGTCCTGAGAGGGAAGTTTATAGCACTACAGGCCTACCTTAAAAAACAAGAAAAAATGACAGTAAATCATTTAACTCTACAACTCAAAGAATTAGAAAGAGAACAACAAAAAAAGCCCAGAGTGAGCAGAAGAAGGGAGATAATAAAGATCAGAGCAGAAATAAATGACATAGAGACCAAAACAACAATACAAGATCAAGGAAAGCAAGAGCTGGTTCTTTGAAAGGATAAACAAGATTGATGAGCCTCTAGCCAGGCTCACCAAGAAGCAAAGAGAGAGGATTCAAATAAACAAAATCAGAAATGAAAGAGGCGAAATAACAACATACCCCTCAGAAATTCAAAGAATTGTTAAAAAATACTGTGAACAACCCTACTCTAACAAATTAGACAACCTGGAGGAAATGGACATATTCCTAGAAAAATACAATCTTCCGAAACTCAATCCAGAGGATTATAAAAATCTCAACAGGACAATAACAATGGAAGAAATTGAAGCAGTCATCAAAAAGCTCCCAGCAAACAAAAGCCTGGGGCCAGATGGCTTCACAGGAGAGTTTTACCAAACCTTCAAGGAAGAACTAAAACATATACTCCTCAGACTATTCCAAAAAATTCAAGAAGAAGGAACACTTCCCAGCTCATTCTATGAAGCCAGCGTCACCCTAATGCCAAAACCAGATAGAGATAACACAATGAAAGAGAATTATAGGCCAATATCCCTCATGAACATAGATGTCAAAATACTCAACAAAATTCTAGCAAATCGGATCCAGCAATACATCAGGAAGATCATACACCATGACCAAGTAGGATTTATTCCAGGGATGCAAGGATGGTACAATATCCCCAAATCAATAAATGTGATTCATCACATAAACAAATTGAGTGATAAAAACAACATAGTCATATCAATTGATGCAGAAAAAGCTTTCAACAAAATTCAACACCCTTTCTTGATAAAAACTCTCCTCAAGGTAGGACTAGAAGGATCATACCTCAACATAATAAAAGCCATATATGACAAACCCACAGCCAATATCATAATCAATGGGCAAAACTAAAACCATTTCCCCTGAGAACAGGAACAAGACAGGGATGCCCCCCTCACCACTCCTGTTCAACATAGTACTAGAAGTACTAGCCATTGCGATCAGACAAGAAGAAGAAATAAAAGGCATCCAAGTTGGAAAAGAAGAAGTAAAACTGTCCTTATTTGCAGATGACATGATGCTGTACATAGAAAACCCTAAAGACTCCATCAAAAAATTATTAGACTTAATAAATGAATTCGGCAATGTAGCAGGATACAAAATTAATGCAAAGAAATCTAAGGCATTTCTTTACACCAACAGTGAACTTACAGAAAGGGAGACTGAAAAAGCAACCCCATTTACCACTGCACCAAAAAAATTAAGATACCTAGGAATAAACTTAACTAAGGAGGTAAAAGACTTATATGCGAAAAACTACATGACACTGAAAAAAGAGATAGAGGAAGACATAAACAGATGGAAGAACATACCGTGTTCATGGATTGGTAGAATGAACATCATCAAAATGTCCACACTACCCACAGCAATCTATAGATTCAATGCAATCCCCATTAAATTACCAACGGCATATTTAACAGGTCTAGAACGAATGTTCCAAAAATTCTTCTGAAATAAAAAAAGACCACAAATAGCTGCAGCAATCCTGAGAAAGAAGAACAAAAAGAACATGCAAAAAGATGAAACTAGACCACCAACTCACACCATACACAAAAATAAACTCAAAATGGATAAAAGACTTAAACGTAAGATGGGAAACCATAAAAATACTAGAGGAATCCACAGGCAGCAAAATTGCAAACATATGCCGAAGGAATTTCTTCTCTGATAATGCTCCTAGGGCAGTGGAAACTAAAGAGAAAATAAACAAATGGGACTACATTAAAATAAAAAGCTTTTGCACAGCAAAGGAAACCATCAACAAAACAACAAGAAGACCCACTGCATGGGAAAACATATTTGCCAATGATATTACCGATAAGGGTTTAATCTCCAACATTTACAAGGAACTCATGAAACTTAATAATAGGAAGATAAACAATCCAATTAAAAAATGGGCAATGGACCCAGATAGACACTTTTTGAAAGAGGACATACAGAGGGCCGAAAGACATATGAAAACATGCTCAAAGTCACTAATCATCTGAGAGATGCAAATCAAAACGACAATGCGGTTTCACCTCACTCCTGTCAGAATGGCTATCATCAACAAATCAACACACGACAAGTGTTGGAGAGGATGTGGAGAAAAAGGAACCCTTCTGCACTGCTGGTGGGAATGCAGACTGATGCAGCCACTGTGGAGAACAGTATGGAGCTTCCTCAAAAAACTACAAATGGAACTCCCATTTGACCCAGTGATCCCACTTCTAGGAATATATCCCAAGAGGCCAGAAACACCAATCAGAAAGGATATGTGCACCCCTATGTTCATAGCAGCACAATTCACCATAGCTAAGATCTGGAAACAGCCTAAGTGCCCATCAGCAGATGAGAGGATTAAAAAACTGTGAAACATCTACACAATGGAATACTACGCTGCGGTAAAACACAAGGAACTCTTGCCTTTTGCAACAGCTTGAATGGAACTGGAGAGCACTACGCTAAGTGAAATAAGCCAGTCAGAGAAAGATAAATACCACATGATCTCACTCATTTGTGGAATATAGAGAACAACATAGACTGATGAACAGGGACAGATCCAAAGACAGAGAAACAGCAATCAGACTATTAATCCCCAGAGGGGAAGTAGGGGCGGGTGGGGGTAAGTGGAAGAGATCAACCAAAGGACTTGTATGCATACATATAAGCCAAACCACTGGACATGGACAATAGGGTAATGAGAGCATGACTAAGGGGGAGGGGGAGGATGAGGGTAAATGAGGGGGGGGATGAGGACAAATTTGTAATTCCTTAACTAATAAAGAATTTAAAGATTTTTTAAATAAAAAAAAATTTCATTTGCTCTAAAACACATTGTTGAGACAATTGATTTTCAAACTGGGTCTATAATTTAGATATCAGTGGTGTAGCAATGTTAATTTCCTGATTTTGATCATTGCACTCTGCTTATGTAAGAGAATGTCTTTATTTTTAGCTAGTAGACAGTAAAGTATTTAGGGGTAAATGAGCTTCATGACTGCAGCTTTCATTTCAGATTCAAAAAATACAGTAATAATGTTAGTAAATAAATTATGTAATTTATGAGAAAGAGAATGATAAAGCAAAGATGGCCAAACATTTATATTTTGGGAATCTGGGAGAAGAATAAATAGGATTTCTTTGGGATTTTTTTGCAACTTTCCTCTAAATATTAAATTATTTAAAATTCAAAAAATCTTTTAAAGAAATATCCTATCAGGAAGGTACCATAGCCTTGTCTTAAAGAGGAGGAAACTGAGGCACAGAGAGGTTCGGTAACTTGCTCAAGGGCACATAGCTAGTAGGTGGCAGAGCTGGAACTCGCACCCAGGTGCTCTGGTTTGCCAGGCCCAAGGTTTTAGCCACCTTGCCATCCTGACTCAACCTGAAAATGCTTTGCCAATGCACTCTGCCTCACCTCCCTCTCCTGCACGTTTTCATGGGAAGTTTGAAGGATGGCGGAGAGCATCATCTTCACCAGTTCCTCACTTCTTGAGGTCCACAGGGCGAAGCCAAAGAATTTATACAGAAAAGCCTAGGAAAGGAAGGAGAGCAGGGTCACGCAGAGCTTGAAATGAGGGTAGGGCAGCATTTCCTATACTAGCCACCACCTTTGCCCACAGCCCCATCCTCCACCCTGGCCCTTGCTCTCTAGAGGCATCTGGATAAGGCAGTGATCCTATAGAGCAGGGGTTCAAGTTACAGCGAAGAGAAAGCTGCCTTTCCAATGTCTCAGCCTCTTAGGGATCATCCTTTAGGAACTTGCTCTGACCCCCATACCTCCTACTTACAGCTAGGAAATTAAAAAGTTCATTAAACTTGCATAATTTTAAAATCAAAATTGTATAATTGTAGAAGCACTTTTATGTAATTCTTTCTCCCTCCTCTGAATGTCAGTGGCCTTTATCCTTGCTTCCTGCGCACTCTCCTGTCTACCTTGTGATACCAGACTGTGTGGACTCACCACTCCCTTCTTCAGGGTCTCTGTACTCCCCATTTTCTCTGTGTAGAACCCTCTTCCCCAGGCTCTTCAAAATGTCTCATTCTCTTGCCCAAACCGGGTTGGCTCAGTGGATAGAGCATCGGCCTGCGGACTCAAGGGTCCCAGGTTCGATTCCGGTCAAGGGCATGTACCTTGGTTGCAGGCACATCCCCAGCAGGGAGTGTGCAGGAGGCAGCTGATTGACGTTTCTCTCTCATCGCTGTATCTAACGCTTTATCCCTCTCCCTTCCTCTCTGTAAAAAATCAATAAAAATATTTTTTTAAAAATGTCTCATTCTCCTCTTTCAGATATCCCCTCAGTGAGCCTGCTCTGACCTCCGAAGTCCCTCTCCAGCTCCTCACCCTGTTTCCTTCTTTCAGGGCTTCATCATAATCACTCATCTTGTCTGTGGATTTGTTCTGTTACTTCCCAACTTGCTCCAACCCCACATCTCAGGTGAGACTGGAGCTCAAGAGCAGTGTCTACCCAGTTCATTACTCCGCCCCATTGCTATCAGTGCCTGACGCAGTGGGCAAACAGGACATTCCGGCTGTTCAATGAATGCCTTAACTCCCCCTCTTATGGGTATCTTTTCTCCTCTAGCAGAGGCTCATGGTGCCTTGCCCAGACCTTAGGGTTCCTTCCCTTCAACTGGCCGCAGGAACTTTTCTGAACAGCTACTCCCTGCAGCCTTGGGGGAGAACTGTCCTGAGGTGACTGGGGCCTCCTTACCCCAGATGCTCAGGCGCTACATTGTTCTCTCTCCCCTCCCAGCACAGGACCAACCTTGGAAACCTGGAGCCAATGACAAACAACCTGGGGGCAGAGGGTACAAAAGCCTCCTCACTTGTCCCCAGGCAAGACAGACTGTGCAGTTTCCAAGCAGGGCTCCCATGGGATCAGGCCACATCCTGGCTTGGCTCCTCCTCTCCCCTATCCTGTGTCCTTCACTCTATCACAAGGTCTCCTGAGAGCATTTCCTCGCCAAGTCACTTGACAAGAATCCTCACCTTAGGCTCTGCATCAGTTAAACCTGACCTAAGGCACCTACTTTTCTGCTTCACTGGCAAAGACTACTCATCTTCCCAGACTTCCCACTCCTCTGCAGGAGACTCATCTTCCCATTTTGCCCAGGACTGAGGCGCTTCCCCGGACACTGAACTTTCAGCACTAACATCAAAACAGTCTTGAGCAAACCTAAACAGCACATCACCTCTGACAAAGCTGCTCTGCCCAGGCCCCTCAGGCCTCCTCCCTGCTCCCAAGCACACAGTGCATATTTCCACCCTGACACCTACAAGGCTTAGAATAATTGCCCACTTTCTTGTCTATTCACTCAAGTAGATGATGGTTTCCTGAAGGCAGAGGCTGTTTTTACATGAATACCTTCGGCTCAGCCCAGTGTCTGCTCTGCTCTAGGCATTTAGTGCACTGCTTTTTTAATCCTCACCCAAGGATATTTTTCCATTGATTTTTTGTTAGAGAGAGGGAAAGACAGAGAGAAATATCGATGTGAGAGAGACACCTCAATTGTTGCCTCCTGCACATGCCCTGACCAGGGCCCAAGAAAGGGTGGAGTCTGCCACCAAAGTATGTGGCCTTGACTGGAATCGAACCCGGAACCCTTCGGTCTAGAGGCCAACGCTCTACTCACTGAGCCAAACCGGCTAGGGCTAGTGCACCTTTTAAATAACTGAATTAAAAAGATCAGAATTCTCGCTTGCTTCATTTTGTGCCCCTAATCTACCAACCACAAAGATGTGCATACATTAGGTGCTTCATAAGTACTGTTAATAATAAGAGAGAAAACCGTCTTGGAAATAAGGCCTCTTTCCTGGAAACCTCCAGAGCTCAAATAAAGTATTTCTCAGTGGCAGGAAAACAGGAATCGAAATCAAGAAACCTGCATTCAGGCCCTAGCCAGTTTGGCTCAGTGGATAGAGTGTTGGCCTGCGGACCGAAGGGATCTGGGTTCGATTCCAGTTAAGGGTATATATCTCGGTTGCAGGCTCCTCCCTGGCCTGGTCCCTACTCAGGGCATATGCAGGAGGCAACCAATTGATGAGTTTCTCTCACCTAGATATTTCTGTCTTTCTCTCTTCCACTCTCCCTAAAAAATCAATGGGAAAATATCCTCAGGTGAGGGAGGAAGGAAAGAAGGAAGGAAGGAAGGAAGGAAGGAAGGAAGGAAGGAAGGAAGGAAGGAAGGAAGGAAGGAAGGAAAAAAGAAAAAAACTTGGATTCAGGTGCCAGTTTTACCAATAATTTTCTTAAGATTTTAAATCCTCCTGGATTGTGTTTCTTCAACTTCAAGGTAGGGATGACGACAGCTATAGGTTATTTAGGCTAATATGTTAAAAATCTTTATTATTGACACTTTATCAACACTAAATTGGGAGCGCATGGAAAAGCCAAGGCAGGACCCCACGCCGTCACCACCACCAACCTTGCACTCTATGTGGAAAGGCGCCCATATTTCTTCCTCAACTCTGTATCCCCAACATGAAGCACAGTGTATGGGATGCCCTCAAATATTACTTGAATTGACTGCTTAAATAGGACTCTAAAATCAACAATCTTTCCACTGCACCAAGTACAAGCTCCATTCTATTAAGAATATTAGGAGATTTCAATGAAGACAATAGATGGCAAAGTTCTTGATAAAGCCTAAAAGGCTAAGCAAAAGTAATACACTTTGATATTTTTGTCATGCCAGTGTGACAACCAGTTTGTGGTCCTCTCCACCCCTTGATTCCCAGGATGCAGGAACACTGGTTTGTTCTTTCCCCAAGGCCTGTACTCATTCACATTTCCTCAGCCACCTGTGTGAGCACCAGGTTTCTTCAGCCCATCCTCCACCTTCAACGCATCCCTCCGCCCCCGCATTGCAACCACCACACGCCCAGACAAACCTTCTCATCACCATCATCGCCGAAATAACACATCCTCTCCAAGATGGTTCTGATGAGTTGCTCCTGCCAGCGGTCATCATCAATAGCCACCAATGAGTGACTCAAAAACTGAGGAAGAAGAAGGGAGAAGAGGACCACAAAGGTCAGTGGTAGGCTGTTCTGGCCCACAAAAGTGGGGTCAGGAAGTAGCAAGAGCCGTAGCCCGTTGGCTCAGTGAATGGAGCGTCGGCCTGTGGACTGAAGGCCCAGGTTTGATTCCGGTCAAGGGCATGTACCTTGGTTGCAGGCACATCCCCAGTGCAGGTGTGCAGGAGGCAGCTGATAGATGTTTCTCTCTCATTGATGTTTCTAACTCTCTATCTCTATCCCTTCCTCTCTGTAAAAAAATCAATAAAATATATTTTTCTTAAAAAAAAAAAAGAAGAAGAAGAAGCAAGAGACAGGGGTTATGGCCTGTAAATATGGAAAAAAGGGGAAACACATGGTGGGAGTTAGGACTGAAGAATGATATTACAGTGACAATGATGGTAATGCCAATTACATGTGTGAAGCCCTTTCCAATTTACAAGGTCCTCTCCGATATCATCCTTTTTAATTCTGGGAGGCAGGAGTTACTTCCATTTAACCCATGAAGAACGTGAGACATGCAAAGGCTAAATACCTTGCCCAAGGACATACAGCTAGGGCCCTTTCCCTTACTTCCCCTTGATATAGGGTCGTAAGGGTATGCAAGGGGGCTCAAGACTTAGCACATAGTCAGATACTCTGAGGCAGAGGCCAGGAGGCAAGGGGACCACAGAAAGAGGTTTGCTTGAGCAGTTAGGCCCTTCATCATGGCCTCAGTCTCTGGGGGGCTTGGGGCTATCCTCCCTCAGGTTCCTGAAGATGGGAAAGAAGGCAAGTGTGGAGGGAGGGAGGGCTTGGGGAGTGCTTACGCAAAACAGCCTGTCCTCCCACTCCTCCTGATTCAGGCTCTTCTCAGTATGATCTAGGAAAGGAGAGAGCATGGGGACCCACTCAACCGGAAGGTCCCAGACAGGGAGAAGAAAACATTTAAGTACTATGCGGCACTCAGCCTACAAGGAAACTGCTCTCCCACTTTCCAGAGGCTCCAGAAGATGAATGACTTTCCAAAGGTTAAATACACACAGCTGACCAGTGTCAGAGGAAGGATACAAAACTGGTCTGTCTGTTTCCAAAGCCAACAATCTTCCCTGATCTTCTGCCCATAAGAAGGTGCAGGAGTCATTCTGGGAACACTGGAGCCACAGAACTTTGGACTGTGTTTCCGCTCAGTTCACAACATTGCCTCCAAAAGCATACCCATCCAATAGCACCTCAAAGTGACAGAGAGCCTGGTTCCAGTTCTCCTCACCCCAAGGAAGGTCCATCCTGCACCTGGGGATGCCATCTCTTTTGGAGTCTTGCCACTGTCCCAGCTTCATTCCTCCCCCTGCTAACCAAGCCCTTACCTTCTAGTATCTCCAACATCTGTGGGATCACCTTCCTCCACAGCTGGCCAACACTATGGCTTATAACAGGATGCGGAGAAGTGATAGGATGCAGGGCAGATAGTAGCCTCAGAGAGCTTGTACCAAACTCCTTTTCCCTGTAGGGCTTCCGGGAACACATCTGAGAAGCAAGCAGGAGGCAGAGAAAATATTTAAAAGAAGAGAACAAAGAAAATGAAAGCAAATCCATAGAATGGTAGAGCTGGAGCTTAGGCCCTGCCCATTCTTTGCCACCTGTTGAACTCCTACATCCTTCCAGATGCTCTGGAAACATCACCTCTTCTGTGATGCCTTCCTGCCTCCTGGAGACCATGTCAGCCTGTTGCTCTTCTAAGTCCCGTTGCACCTTATGTATTCATCTATTAGTACATCTGTCACACTAGACTATAGATAGCTATTCCCACACTTGTCTTCCGCACTAAGTCTGTGAACACCTCAAGGGTAGGTCTACCTTTGTCATTCCAAGTGTGCATAATGTCTAGCACATAATGTCTTGGCTAACAGAGAAACTCAAGACAGAGATCCAGAAAGGTATGTGGGCGTGTCCACGGTCAACAGAGAGCAGCTCACAATAAGGCCACATAGGAGAAAGGCAAGCCTTTCCCATTGCCCACATCCTCATCTCGAGGCCTCACCACTATGCTCCCAGGTCCCTCCTCCATGCTCTTTGGCCCCTATCTCATTATTCCATACCCAGCATAATGCCTGAGACAAAGTAGTAACCAGCTCTTTGTGAAATGAGTGGATGGATGGGTGGGTTGATGAGTGGATGGAAGAATATATGACTGTGGAACTCATTCTGGCATCACTTACCACAAGATGGGTCAGGAGTCTCTGAGGGGAAACGTACTCGGTAGCTAAGTTAGAGAGAGGATAGAAGAAGAGGGCAGAGTCAGTGCACACTTCAGGATGCTCAACCCCCCGCCTCCACTGGCAGCTCCCCATCAGTACTTCAGAGGAGGAGAAAGAGCAAAGAGGAGAGGGAATATCAGTGTCAATGCCACGGGAGCTGTGACATTTTGATTCAGACTAAAACACAAACCATTACAACTTCAGCCTTTAGAAAACACACATACATCAATGATATGCTGAACAGACATCCTAACTCTAACCCTAAGTCCCACTGGGGTTAGAGGTCAGGGATGCGGTGAGCACAGAGTGAGGCTCAGAGTTAGGGCAAAGGAAGAACTAAGGGTCAGGAGTGTGTGTATTCATTACTTTGTAATTAACAATGTTTGTACATCTTGAATCAAGTGTTCTATAATGAGGAGTGAAGGCAAGAAGGAACTGTGACTTTGAGAGGCATCCCCTTTTCATTCATGAGGCCAAATGGCCTTAAGGAGTTGCCTTACTCTTCCCATCGTGGCCCAAGCATGGGACCTACAACCCCGCCTCCAGCATCCTCTTCATCCTCTTCCCCACACCCATCACTCCTTCAGTGTCTCAGTCAGCCCCCAACTCTAACACTCCATGCCCACAAACAGACTTAATTTCACAGTGAGCACCTCTCCACAGGCTGCCCCACCCTTGTACTTACGATCCTGGTGAAAGCAGCTGAGGTAAGGAACCTGGCCCAGGGAATGAGCCTTCAGAGCCATTTGTGTGGCTGCCTTACACAGAGGCACGAAGGCCAAGGTGTTGTTGGGCTCACACACCAACGTGACCAGTTTGGGCAAAGATACCTGGCAGGAGATGTGGCAAGAATTTCAATGCCAAGCCCCAAGTCAGCCCGTCATCAGTCTCCAACCCCAAGACCTTGTCTCCCTTTCTGGACCGAGTATTTGAGGCCTGTATACAGAGCCCCCTTAACCCATTCATATTCATTCTCTCCTTCCTCTCCCTCTTCTTTCTCTCTCTCCCCGCCACCCCCACGCCCAACCCCTCACTGCATCTTGGAAAAGTATAACCAAGGTCCTGATTATAATTATAACAGGCATGAGTTGACTTGATAGATGAGGACTTCTTGAAATTTGGAATGTGTGACTTGTAATCACCTTCATTGAGGAACCTTCCAGAGTCAGAGACATGCTGAAGGTCAGGAGGCAGAGCTCACTGGGAGGGAGAGGAAATCTTAAGTCCTTTTCCTCCCACAACACAGCCCTTTCCTCAGCTCTGATGCAAATCAGTTCATATGAGCCTCCCAGAATGCCTGGAGGTTGCTGAGAACAGTCAGGAAATATAATCACCCCCTTTTTTATAAAAGAAGACACTGCAGCTGGGAGAACAAGTTATTCAAGATTTTACAGCTAGAAAACTGGCTGATCAGGACTCAGACTCTGGTTTCCAGATCCATACCCCGTGACCCTCTTTTGCTGCGCTGAGCACTTCTCAGTGGAACCCCAGGCACTTGTATGGAATGAAATGCAGGTGGGCTGAGGTGATAGAGACACCACAAGGCATCTGATGGAAGGGGAAGGTGTGAGGTAGTTGGGGGTGGGGGCCGGGGTCAGGGTAGTGATCTGGGGAGCCAGGGGAGGAGGAAATGGAGAGGCCTATTTGGCCCTAGCTGTGAATACCATCTGTAGGATTCTGGAACACATTATTCGGATGTCCTCTTCATTCTAGGATGAGAAAAGGAAAGATTTAAATCTAAAACCAATGCTAGCTAAGTCTCTGGCTTCACGGCCTTCCCTACCTCACTGCTCAGGGTTTTACAGGCCAAAGACACTTCACATGTGCCAGGCATACCCTCCTGTTTCCCTCCTGCTCCCAACACTGCCTTCCTCTTGTTCTATCCCCTGAGGTGTGCTCCCATCCTCGGTCCCCTCCCTGCCCAGCCCCTTGCTCACTGATGACTCAGACTCCACAAGCTTGATGACATAGTTGATTAGAGTGTTCCCCTGGGGCAAGGCCAAGTAGTTATGCTGACCCAGCATCTCAATGAAGTGCACGAGGACCTTCGGCACCTGTGGAGTCACAGACCATCACATGACAAGACAGAAAGGAATGTCAGGGACTGCCAGTGTGACCCTTCATAATCCAGGTGAGGACACACAGGACCAAGGCAGGTGAGGGGATCAGATCTCCTGACACTAAACCCAGTGAGACTCTACAGTGGGCTCTCAATAATGACAGACCACAAGCCATTAACCATGACCATTTCTGTACCTTGCCCTGAAGTTCAAACTGCTTCAGCTCCCACCACCTCCCTGGAGAACTCTAAGTACTTACCTTGCCCTCACCTTATTTCCCCAGAGATATGAAAATTAGCAGGAATGTGGGATTGGGGGAAAATCCGAGTCCAGGAAAGTCCCATGGTCTGGCCTTCCTAGGGAAAGCCAGGAACAAATCCCACAGCCCTGAGGGCCCATCCCTCAAGATTCCAAGCTTTCCATTAACCTTCTGGAATGTATTTTTAGGGATGATGCTACTGTCGTGCATTTGGTACCCCAAACCACTGCTCCTCTCCTCTCCTGTTCCCCTATTCTGTGTGATCCAGAACTGAAGCAGTCTCTGCTGTCTCCAGCCCTGTCTGAAGAACTTTTTTAAAAATATGGTTTCTCACAAAATATTGAGTCATCAATTTGAAAGATAAGGTAGCAGAAAACACCTAATTAGAACAGCAGAAAAAAAATGAGGATAGTTTGGGGGC
Source organism: Myotis daubentonii (assembly GCF_963259705.1). Taxonomy (NCBI): domain Eukaryota; kingdom Metazoa; phylum Chordata; class Mammalia; order Chiroptera; family Vespertilionidae; genus Myotis; species Myotis daubentonii. The sequence goes on along the minus strand of NC_081841.1, from coordinate 96,476,318 downwards.
ATCTGGGACAATATCACACATACAAATATTCGTATCATCAGGTGCCAGAAGGATAAGAGAAATAGGAAGGAATTGAAAACTTATTTGAAAAAATAATGACAGAAATCTTCCCTCACCTGGTAAAGGAAATAGACATACAAGTTTAGGAAGTGCAGAGTCCCAAACACAATGAACCCAGAGAGGCCCACACTAAAACACATCATAATTAAATGCAGAAGGTTCAAGACAAAGAGAGAATTTTAAAGGCAGCAAGAGAAAAACAGTTAGTTACCTACAAGGGAGCTCCCAGCTGATTTCTCAACAGGAACTTTGCTGGCCAGATATATTCAAACTGATGAAAAGCAAAGACCTACAACCAAAATCACTCTAACCAGCAAGAATGTCCTTTAGAATCCAAGGAGAGATAAGGCTTCCAAGACAAGAAAAGGCTAAAGGAGTTCATCAACACCAAACCAATATTACAAGAAATGTTAAAGGGACTTCTTGAAGGAGAAGAAGAAAGGAATATCAAAACTATGAATCATTAAATGGCAATAAGTACATATCAATCAACAATTACTTTAAATGCAAATGAATAAAGTGCTCCAATCAAAAGACATAGGATGATTGAATGGATAAGAACACAAGATGCTTCCATTTGCAAGAGTCACTTCAGGTCAAAACACACATACACGGACTGAAAATAAAGTGATCGCAAAAGGTATTTCATGAAAATGGTAACAAAACAAAAATAGCTGGAGTACCAATACTTACATCAGACTAAATAGACTTTAAAACAAAGACTATACGGAGAGCCAAAGGAGGACCCAGCAATTTCACTTTTGGATATTTATCTCAAGAAACCCAAAACGCTAAATTGAAAAGACATATTCATCCATATGTTTCTCACAGCATTATTTATAATAGCCAAGATCTGGAAGCAACCTACGTGTTGCTTCAACAGAGGAATGGGTAAAGAAGAAGTGGTGCATATATACAATGGAATATGACTCAACCCTGAAAAAGAATGAAATCTGGCCATTGGCAACATGGATAGAGCTAGAGGGTGTTGTACTGAGTGAAATAAGTCAAACAGAGAAAGACAAATGCAATATGATTTCACTTAGTTGTGGAATCTAAAAAACAAAATAAATGAACAAGCAGAACTGAGCCAGACTCATAGAATCAGAAAACATTTTGATAGTTGGCAGATGGGAGGGGAGTGGGTGGATGGATGAAAAGGTGAAGGAATTAAGAAGTACAAATCGGCAATTATACAATAGTCATGGGATGTAAAGAACAGCACAGGGAACATAGTCAGTAATTTTGTAATAACTATGCTGGGTGTACAGTAGGTTTATTAGAGTGATCACTTCATAAGTTATATAAATAAATGTCTAATCCCTAGGATGTACACGTGAAACTGATATAACATTGTATATCAACTGTAACTGAATAAAAATTTTAAAGAAAGAATTTACATATATATATATAAAGAAAAGATAAGCATATATTGATAATATATATATACATAAATCTTCTCATAGCACATCCAAAATGTGATGTTTCAGGACTTCTCTCCCTAACCAAACTGTGGATTCTCTGGGGGCAAAATTAATATCTTTCAGAGCTCCATGTCCCTACTGGGCTCACCACAGTCTTGCCCACAGAAAAAGCTCAGAAAATAGCAAGAAACCACCTTTCCACTTCTCAAACCTTTCTCAGGTTTTCACAAGTCCAAATGTAACCCAAGGGCAGAAGTCTGAGGCCAGAACTAGTTTGGCAAGGGGGCCTTACCTCTCTCTTCATTCCCCCAAACCTTCCCCTCTCCATCTTACCACACCTCAAGTTCTCAAAACAGCAACTGCCCTCCCAACCCCAACATTCTGCCATTCTGCTCACTGGTTTGAGGTCCTCCTGAATCACCAGAATGGTTGAATTCAGTACCATGCGCTGCAGCTTCTTGGTCTGAGGCACTAGAGGAAAGACAGACATGCAGAGGGGTCAGTCTCCTTCCTCCCCCTTTGTTGCTTTGGGAGGCATGAGAAGACAGACAGGCAGGAGAAATTTTAGATACAGTCCTGCTCCTAAAGGCCAGATCAAACCCGAAAGGCTATCTCCCCCACCCCCCTGCTTCAAACCTGACTAAGAAGTGACCTAAAACAGTATTTCATCAAGGTAGCGCTTGCCCCTCAGCGCTTGCCGGCCTCCCATAGCTGACCACACAAGTCTACCTCATGGGCGGAGCTCTTCTGCTCACCATTTGCCTACCTCAACCTTTAGAAATGCCAGCACTGCTCTTCTGTGTGAATTCCTTCTGCTGACTCAGTCTCATTTCTACTCTCAGCACAGCTCCTACACAGAGTCTATCCTATCTCCTGACTGACACCTTCTCTGCATTCCTGTTGCCCATTGCCATCACATTTAAGTAATTTATCACCTATTATCCTGTATCCTTTTGCTGTGTGAACAGTCTCATCTTCCCTACTTGACTGAGCTCCTCAGAACAAGGACCATATCTTATTTAAGTGTGTACTTTCTGTGCTTCGTACTGTTAGTCACACAGCAATGTTTTGATGGACACTTGATTGAAGTTAAAACCTACAATCCAAGATATGTTTTGTCCTTTAATTCTCACTAAAAATGGCTAAAGGTAGGAATTGATGTTACTTACATTTTTATTTTTTAAAATCCTCACCCAAAGGATATGTTGTTTTTTATTTTATTGAAAGGGGGGGTGGAGAGAGAGAGAGAGAGAGAGAGAGAGAGAGAGAGAGAGAGAGAGAGAGATATGAGAGAGAAACATTGATCAATCACCTCCCATATGCCCCTAATCGGGAAACACACCAGCCACATAGGTATGTGCCCTGACCGGGAATTGAACCGACAGTCTTGTGGTGTATAGGATGACACTCCACCAAACTGAGCCACCCAGCCAAGGCAACTCCATTTTTCAAATGAGGAAATAGAGGTTCAGACTAAAAGTAATCTGCCCCAGTTTGCACAGCTAATAAGAGTCAAAACCGGGATTTGAACCCACTGAGTTTATGTTGAGTTTAAAGCTGTGCTTTTACCTACTCAATGGGACTATCTGCCAGAGCAAGGAGATTTCCTGAGAAGATCCCTAGGACCAGGCTTGTTTCCTACTCACATTCCTGGAACACATCTGTGAACGCCTGAAGGGCTGATTCCATCTTGGCTGGATCACTGGATTCCATGGCGGTTAGTAATAGGGATACCATCTGATCCTGGTATAACTTGGCTATTACAGGGCATGAATAAAGGGAGTCGGGGTATGTTTAAGTGGGAGGTGGTGTGTAGAAGTAAATCATGCTCACAGCAAACCACTGATGCCATGGGCTGGATAAATTAGGGTCTATTAGGTTGCAGAAAAGAAGTAGGAAGAAAGAGAGCCAGTGTTTGTCCAGCATTTACCATGTGCCACGCTAGGGGGCAGATGCTTTTCCTAACCTAGGCCTGTCCCTCCCCTGCCCCACCATGTGCTCACCAATTAGGTCAGAACCACTTTCGTGACCATCAGTGCTCTAATCACAGTATCACCTTTCTGAGCTCAGGAACACCAAAGGAGAACGGGAAGCCAACCCCAGGGGAAGGGAGTGGTAACAAAAGGGATAGGGAAGGGAGAATGTCTGTGCCCTTGGAGATTCATTGAATTTCAGGAAAACTTTACATGGATTACTTTGCATCTTGTCTGAAGGAAAGAAGGCTGTCTTGGGAACCTAGCCTCCCATGGAGTACAAGGTCCCCGGGCCCATACCTGAGGTTAGGAAAATGTGTGGACTTACCCAGGATGAAGATAGCCCTCAGGGCGAGGCTGCGGTTCTCCACAGAGTGAGGGTCTGCTGGGTTCACTCGTTCACAAAGCTGTGGGGAGACCAAGGGCATCAGACCTGGGAGCACTGAAAAATCTGGGGCTCTGGGCATGGATGGAGAAACTGAGGTATGCAGCCAGAAAAAGTGTGGCACTTGCCCATAAGAACGTGAAAATAGGACCCAGGAATACACCTACACAGCCCCAAAGAAAAGACGACAGTGGCCAGCAAATATATGGATGGTAACACCTTTTAGCAAAATGTTCAATTGTCCTCTTCCTCCCCTAGGCTACAACACAGAAGGCCTGCCATTTCCCACAGCATAATGGGTCGGTTTGGACTCTCTGCCCCTAACCAGTTTAGAGGGAGCAACAATGGCCTCCACCCCCAGAAACATCCAGAAATGTATCCAATTTACCTCATAGAGAATATCCACTCTGTGACTAGAATCCAGGCAGGGAAGCCTGAGGTGTGTGCAGTTACAGTCACCATGAGAAAAGCTCAGGGCCATGTGGAGGTAGTGACCTGCTCTGGGGTAACCATCACCTCCAAACAAGAGGGGAAGACCAAGCCCAGGATACCTGCAGCCTCCAGCACTCACCTGCTGGAACAGCATGCCTGTAATGTTTTCCAGCTGGGATTCCAAGTTTATACCTCCGCAGCCGCTGAGCGCCAGAGCATCCACGAGTTGGTAGATACACTGTGTGTGTAAGGACAGAGTCAGCCACTCAGCCAGCCCTTGCCCCGGCCTCAACGGAAAGCCTCTATCCTCAGATCTCCTCTTAGAGGTGGCCCAATATCATAGTTCACACTGCCCTCTTGGACCTTTTCAAGAAGGCCCAGGGGCTAGTTTTTCCATAGCCAAATACAGCCATGACCTGTTCTTTCACCTCACCTAAGAAGCTACACTTACTTTCAAATAACCTCATTATTTCACGGTAACTTTTAGAGCAACTCAACATGGCAGGTGTTGGCTGATTTCAAAGAAATAGGATAAAGAAATCATGGTCAAAGAACTGGTTCTATTTCCTGACTTTCGAAATTTGGAAAACCTCGTTTTAAAGCCTAAATATCTATCCTTTACCTAGTGAATTGTATTGTTTTATGGGTTACTAGAGGCCAGGTGCACAAAAATTTGTGCACTCGGCGGGCGGGAGGGTGTCCCTTAGACCAGCCTGTGCCCTCACGCAGTCTGGGACCCCTAGGGGGATGACCACCTGGTGGCTTAGGCCCGCTCCCCGGGGGAATGGGCCCAAACTGGCAATCAGACATCACTCTGGCAGACCGGCTACCCTCGGTGGATGTCCACTTGCCAGCAGGGAGCAGACCTAAGCTGCAGTTGGACATCCTTAGCGCTGCTGAGGAGGCAGGAGAGGCTCCCACCACCACCGCTGTACTGGCAGCCATCAGCCTGGCTTGTGGCTGAGCAGAGCACCCCCATGTGGGAGCTAAAGGACCACCAGAGGGCAGCTCCAGCATTGAGCATCTGCCCCCTGGTGGTCAGTGTGTGTCATAGTGACCAGTCATTCCCAGTCTTTCTGCTGTTAGGTTCAGTGTGCATAGTACCCTTTTACTATATAGGATAGAGGCCTGGTGCACGGGTGGGGGTCAGCTGGTTTGCCCTGAAGGGTGTCCCAGAACAGGGTGGGGGTCCTGCTTGGGTGCCTGGCCAGCCTGGGTGAGGGGCTTATGGCTGTTTGCAGCTGGTCACACCCCCTTTAGGGTGGGGGTCCCCACTGGGGTGCTTGGCCAGTCTGGGTGAGGGGATGAGGGCCGTTTTCAGGCTGGCCGGAGACTGAAGCTCCCAACCTCTCTTTTTCTTTTTTTTTCTTTTTTATTCTGGGATTTATTTACCTTCTATAATTGAAACTTTATTGCCGGCCTGCTCGCTCTAGCTCTGAGGCCGCAGCTGGCTGAAATCAGGTATCTGGGGTTTGTTTAGCTTCTATAATTGAAACCTTGTTGCTTTTGGACCTGTTGCTTTCGGAGCTCAGAGCCGGGCCATGGCAGGCGGGGAACCTTGGCTTCCTCCATCACTGGAGCAAGCAAGCATTCTATTCGCTACAGCTGCGTGGCTGCCGGCCGCCATCTTTATTGGCAGTTAATTTGCATCTCTTGCTGATTAGCCAATGGGAAGTGTAGCAGAGGTACGGTTTATTACCCCTTTTGTCTTTTATTAGATAGGATTCTTCTCACTTGTATGAAAAGCTGCAAATAGCCTTAGTTTTCACATGTGTAACCTGTACATTTTATTTTTTAAAATATTTATTGTTCAGATTATTACAGTTGTTCCTCTTTTTCCCCCCATAGCTACCCTCCACCTGGTTCCCACCCCACCCTCTGCCCTTACCACTCCCCCATCCTCATCCATAGGTGTTCGATTTTTGTCCAGTCCCTTTCCGCACACCCACACCCCTTTTCCCCCCGAGAATTGTCAGTCCACTCCCTTTCTATGCCCCTGTCAGTCCACTCCCTTTCAGGTATAAGTATTCTCTTATACTAACCAGTTTATTCTGTTAATCACATTTTTTATTCACTTGATTTTTAGATTCACTTGTTGATAGATGTGTATTTGTTGTTCATAATTTTTATCTTTACCTTTTTCTTCTTCCTCTTCTTAAAGAATACCTTTCAGTATTTCATATAATACTGGTTTGGTGGTGATGAACTCCTTTAGCTTTTTTCTTATCTGTGAAGCTCTTTATCTGACCTTCAATTCTACATGATAGCTTTGCTGGGTAGACTAATCTTGGTTGTAGGTTCTTGCTATTCATCACTTTGAATATTTGTTGCCACTCCCTTCTGGCCTGCATAGTTTCTGTTGAGAAATCAGCTGACAATCATATGGACACTACCTTGTTGATAACTAGGGTTTTTCTCTTGCTGCTTTTAAGATTCTCTCGTTGTCTTTTGCTCTTGGCATTTTAATTATGATGTGTCTTGGTGTGGTCCTCTTTAGATTCCTTTTGTTTGGGGTCTCTGCACTTCCTGGACTTGTAAGTCCATTTCTTTCACCAGGTAGGAGAAGTTTTCTGTCATTATTTTTTCAAATAGGTTTTCACTATCTTGCTCTCTCTCTTCTTCTGGCACCCCATAATTGGGATGTTGGTATGGTTGAAGTTGTCCCAGAGGCTCCTTACACTATCTTCATTATTTTTGGATTCTTTTTGCTTTTTCTTTTCCAGTTGGCTGTTTTTTACTTCTTCATACTTCAAATCTTTGACTTGATTCTTGCTATCCTCTAGTCTGCTGTTGGATCTCTATATAATATTCTTTATTTCACTCAGTGTATGCTTAATTTCTAGTTGGTCCATTTTCATATCCTCGAGGGTCTCACTAGACTTATTGAGTGTCTTAGTAAATTTATCGATGCTCTCACTAGAGTTATTGAGGGTCTTACTAAATTTATCGGCGGTTTCTAGAAAATTCTTGAAAAACCATAAAACCGTGATTTTGAACTCTATATCCAGCAGTTTTCTTTCCTCCATTTCTGTCATTTGTATCCTGTTTCTTTGTCTCCGCACTTTTTATGCTTTCTTGTGTTGATAAAGTGGTTTTCTGTGCTAAGTGTCCTCTAGGGCCCAGTGGTTCAGCCTCCCCAATTACCTGAGGAGGACACTCTTGGTGCTCCCCCTTGTGGTCTTTGTGCACAGTCTTGTAGTTAAGCCTTGATTGTTGTAAGTAACACTGGGAGGGGTTGACCTCCAGGCCAAGTGGTTATGAGAATCAGCTATATCTGCAGTGGGAGAACTTCTGTCCTGGAGCTCTAGAGAGGTGCTAATCAAGCCTCTGCCTGAGGCTATCCAGCTAACGCCTCTGTGCAAGGCTTGGGCAGGGTGGATCCCAGGGGATCAACAGGCCAGGAGGAATGACCAGTTACGGCTGCTCTCAATCCTGCCTTCAGAGGCCCCACTTCTCAGTGTCCCAGCAATCGCTGCAAGTACCTCTGAGAGAAAGCTGCCCTCGAGTTCCGACCGATGCCAGACTGTCCCGATTCTCCTGTATGAGTCTAGGTCCCCAGAGACTCGCCTGGAACTGGAGCTCAGAGGCTGAGACTCCTTCCCGACTGAAAAAGACAACCACGCCCTCAGCTGCCGCTACCTTGGTTTTCCTTCAGTCCATTTCATTATTTATTTATTTATTTATTTATTTATTTATTTATTTATTTAAGAACAGCTTTATTGATGTCTAAGCCTATATAATAAAAGGGTAATATGCAAATCGACCGAACAGCGGAAACACCGGTCACTATGACGTGCACTGACCACCAGGGGGCAGCCACTCAATGCAGGACCTGCTCCCTGGAGGTCAATGTGCTTCCACAGAGGAAGTGCTACTCAGCCAGAGGCAGGGCTCATGGCTGGCTAGCGCAGCTGCAGTGGCACGAGCCTCTCTTGCCTCCATGGCATGGGACATCCCCGAAGGGCTCCTAGACTGTGAGAGGACGAAGGAGGTATGAGGGACCCCCCCTACCACCACCATGAGTCTCATGCAATGGGCCTTTAGTTGATATATAATACACTGCACATATTGAAAATATACTATTTAATAAATGTAAACATCCTTGAAACCATCTCCACAAATAAGATAATAAGCATACTCATCATTCCCAAATCTTCCTCTGGTCACTTTGTAACCCCTCTTGCCCTACCCTCCCAACACCGTTCCTTTCCCCAGGCAACCACTGATCTGCTCTCTAAATTATAAATCTCTCACTTACTTTTTAAAAAACTGCCAAACTGTTTTCCTAAATGGTTGTGCCAATTTACTTTCTATCAGATTTGTAGTGGCATCTCATTGTAATGTTTAATTACCTAAATGATGTTTAGCAACTTTTCCTGTGCTAAGTTGCTATCCCCATATCTATTCAATTTATTTTTGCCAATTTTTAAAATATTTTAAAATTTATTTTAGAGCGGATGGCGGGTGGGAGGGGGAAAAGGGAGGAGGGTAGGAAGGGCGGAGGGAGGGAAGGAGGGAGGAAGAGAGAGAGAGAAACATCAATGTGAGAGAGAAATATCAATCAGTTGCCTTCCACATGTGCGCTGACCGAACCTAGGATCAAAACCAAAACCTGGATATGTACCCTGAATGGAAATCAAACCCACAACCTTTTGGTGTACAGGACAGCGCACCAACCAACTGAGCCACACTGGTCTGGGCAGTTGTTTAATTTTTTAAGTTGTATTTTGAGAGTTCTTTATATATTCTGGATACATATATATATGATTTGCAAATATTTTCTTCCAGTCTGAGACTTGTCTTTTCATTCTCTTAACAACTTTAAAGAACAGAAATTACTCACTTTTGGAGGGTGGAGAGAGTGAAGGGGGTGGAGGAATTGAGCAAAATATTTGAAAAAGAGAAAAAAACTCATGGACAGGGACAGCAGTGTGGGGATTGCTGAGGGATGGGGGACAAGGAGGTTGAGGAGGGTATAGAAATGATAAATGGTGATGGATGGAGACTTGACTTGGGATGGTGAACACACAATACAGTGTACAGGTGATGTGTTGTAGAATTGTGCACCTGAAACCTATATAATTTTGTTAACCAATGTCATCCCATACATTCAATAAAAATGGAAAAAATTTAAAATAAAATTTAAAAATAAAGTGTTCACTTTGATGAAGTCCAATTTATTAATCCAGGTTTTAAAAATCATGTTTTATTTTTTGCCTTGGCCAATGTGGCATTGTCCCAGGCACTGAAAGGTTGCAGGTTTGATTCCCGGTCAGGCACATACCCAGATTTCGGTCTTGTTCCCTGACGGGGGGTTGCAGGAGGCAGCCCATTGAAGGATCAATGCTTTGCTCCCATTGATGTTTCTCTTTCTCCCTCTCCCTTCCTATTTATTTTAAAAAGAATTATTTTAAATCTTTTTAAAATAAATAAATATAATCAGGATTTATTTTTCATTTACAGTTCACAACCCAGTGACCAGACATTAAATAACTTACAAAGTGGTCACCTCGATAAATCTAGTAGCCATCTGACACCCTTCAGAGTTGTCACAGTATTACTGAGTATATTCCCTATACTGTGCTTTACATGCCATGTCTATTCTGTAACTGCCAATTTGTACTTCTTCATCCCTTCATATTTTTCACCCATCCTTCACCTGCCTCCTATCTAGCAATCATCAAAATGTTCTCTGTTATCTCTGAGTCTGTTTCAATTCTGGTTGTTTATTTTGTTTCTTAGATTCCACAAATAAGTGAAATCATATGGCATTTGTCTTTGTCTGACTGACTTATTTCACTCAGCAGAACACCCTCTAGGCCAGTGATGGCGAACCTTTTCAGCTTGGCGTATCAGCATTTTGAAAAGCCCTAACTTAACTCTGGTATGTATTTTTGTACCATATAGAAACACCGCGTCACATATAGAAATATTTTGATTTTGGCAACCATAGTGAAACAAAGATTTATATTTTTTATTTATTTTATATATTTAAATGCCATTTAACAAAGAAAAATCAACCAAAAAATGAGTTCACGTCACCTCTGACACACGTGTCATAGGTTCGCCATCACTGCTCTAGACCCATCCATGTTGTTGCAGATGTTAAGACTTCATTCTTGTTTATTGTTGACAGTGTTTTTCTACAGGCCGGGCTGGCTTCCCCACGGCCACCTGTAGGCACCCGGGACACGAGCTGGCTTCCTTTTGGCCCTGGCTTTGTCCGGAAGGATGTCCAGAATGATGTCTGGAAGGATGTCCAGTCTAATTAACATATTACCCTTTTATTATAGATCTTCTCAGTTCCATTGTCTCCACGGAGAAATCTATTATTGTTATCATTATTCCTCCATATTAAATATTGTTTTGTGTACCTAAGATTTTCTCTTTTTCAAAACCTATCCTTCTCAAATTCTTCCAAAAAAATGAAGAAGAGGCAGTACTTCCTAACACATTCTATGACGCTAATATAACCCTGATACCAAAACCTGGCAAAAATAACACCAAGAAAGAACAGTACAGACCAATATCTCTGGTGAACACAGAGATATTGTGTCAAATATCTCTGATGAAAAGTCCTAAATAAAATACTAGCAAATCAAATACTACAGTATATCCAAAAAAAAAATAATCATCACAGTCAAGTGGGGTTCATTCCAGAGTCACAAGGATGGTTCAACATACACACATCAATCAATGTAATACACCACATCAGCAAAAGAAAAGATAAAAATCCTATGATCACGTCAATAGATGCAGAAAAAGCACTGGATAAGATACAACACCCATGTAGGATTAAAACATTCAATAAAATAGGAATAGAGTACCTCAACATTGTAAAGGCCATCTATGATAAATCCTCAGCTAATATCGTACTCAATGGTGAAAACCTGAAACTTTTCCTCTAAGAACAGGAACAAAACAAGGATGTCCACTCTCACCACTCTTATTCAACATTGTGCTAGAAATCCTAACCAGAGCAAAAAGACAAGAGAAAGAAAGAAAAGACATCCAAATAGGGAAGGAAGAAATGAAACTATCACTTTTTGTAGATGACATTTTTCTGTATATAGAAAACACTAAAGACTCCACGAAAAAAACAAAACTATTAGAAACAATAAACAAATACTGTAAAGTTGCAGGATACAAAAATCAATGTGCAAAAATCCATTGCCTCACAGCCAATGACATGGGGATGGCCAAGTGCACCAGCCAATCAGGCAGCCACTACCCATGTTTGGCCACTGAGCACTGAAAACAGCCAGTCTCAGCTGAGACATGCCATAAGCGCAAAATACACAACAGGTTGTGAGGATTTAAAAACACTTTTAAAAAAGAATGTAAAATATCTCATTAACAAACTGCCTGGAGGGTGTGGCGCAATTGGTGGAGCCTCCATCCATGCACCAAGAAAAAAAAGTCCATTGCCTTCCTGAATACTAACAACAAAACTTCAGAAAAAGAAATGAAAAAAATAATTCCTTTTGCAATTGCAATCAAAAGAATAAAGTACCTAGGAAGAAACTTCACAAAGAATGTGGAAGACCTATCTACTGAAAATTATAAAGAAATATTAAAAAAGATTGAAAAAGACACAACAAAAGGGAAAAATATTTCATGTTCACTGATGGGAAGAATCAAAATAGTTAAAATGGCCATATTACCCAAAGCAATATACAGATTCCAATGTCATTTTTGAAAGACATAGAATGAGAAATCATCAGATTTGTATGGAAACATAAAAGACCCCCAAATAGCCAAGGCAATACTGAAAAAAAAGAATGAAGTTGGAGGTATCACGCTACCTGACTTCAAATTATACTACAGAGCTATGATCATCAGAACTGCATGGTAAGGACACAGAAACAGACACATAGATCAATGGAAAAGAATAGAGAGCCAGGCTATAAAACCACATGTATGTGGACAGATAATTTTCGACAAAGGAGCCAGAAACACACAATAGAGTAAAGATAGTCTCTTCAATAAATGGTGCTGGGGAAACTGGAAAGCCACATGTAAATGAATGAAATCTGGTTACATTTTGGTCCCACATACAAATATGAATTCAACATGGATCAAAAGGGGTGGGGAGAGAAGAGGGAACTAATATATGGTGACATGAGAAGATCTGACTGGGTAGTGAACTCATGGAGCAATATACAGATCTTATAATACAGAAATCCACACCTGAAACCTCTATGTTCATGCTAACTAATGTCACTCCAATAAATTCAATTTTAACACATCTCGTACCGCATAGAAATCTCTAAGACATATGCCAGGGACTGCATGATTTTGGGCAAACTGCATGTTATTTAAATCATCATAACTACAGATCATAATGCACTTTAGGAGTTGTTTTTCAATAATTATAACATTTTTATTTACAAAAACAATTAAACAATTAAAGTTCCTAGTACTTTTTTAACGTATGGTACTGCGTAAAACATTTTCCTCTATGAAGAGGGACCAAACAAAATTTACATAAGTATCTAGATTCGCTCCTTTTTCCATGGGCGGCACAAACTCTGCAGGCTCTCGTAGGAAATTTTTTCTTTCCACTCGCTGGAATACATGTAGGTTCATGCTGCTTCATATCACCTGACAACCTTTTGGGTGGATCTTTACGAGGTGCTCTCCTTGCACCCCCAGGGGAAGGGCTGGACAGATTTGTCTCTGGTTCCGGAGAGCCTTCATTATTGTCATCCGTTATCCAGTCTCTCCCCACCGATAGCAGAAAGTGTTTATACTTCATTTTTGCTTGTGGATTGAGGACGTTGTACACTCTAAATGAATTGAAAAGTCCACAGTTTACAAGGTACAGCACTACTTTCTTTGTCCATTTCATCGTTTTCCTTAGAATGGAACAACAAGAAAGGAAGTGTATCAGTTTCCTTGGTTTCCTTCCTTTTTCTGAGAGAGGGCATTTCTAAAAGCGCCAGGAACTTGAAGACGAAGACTATTCGAATGACCAAAATACAATGTAACTGCAATGCTTTGTGGGTTCATGCAATTATATAGTTTTTCGTAGATTGACCTGCATGGTTTCCACCAATGAGATCGCTTCATTCGATGGGGGCAAGACAGTGTGTTGACATCTAAGGTCCATAACAGATGGCGCGCGAAACATGAGAAAGCTCCTGAGCGGTACGAAAGGTGTTAAAAAATCATTTTTTCTTTTCCACTGGTTTGGAGAAATTTGATTGTGACATGATTTGGAGTAGTTTTGTTTATTTCTTGTGTTGGGTTCATTGACTGTGTTGGATCTGTAGGTTTATTCTATTCTTCAGATTTGGGAATTGTTCAGCCACTATTTCTTCAAATACATTTTCTTTCGCTTCCTTTATGAGGGGACTCATATTGCATATAAATTAAGCTGCTTAAAGTTGTTGCATGCCTCACTGATGCTTTTTTTCCTAATTTATTGTGTTATTGATTTTAGAAAGAAAAGGAGAGGGAGAGATAGAAACATCAACCATGAGAGAGAATCATTGATTGGCTGGCTCCTGCATGCCCCCCACTGGGGTTCAAGCCTGTAACCTGCTCATATGCCCTGACCCGGAATCAAACCATAACCTCCAGCCTCATAGGTCGACGCTCAACCACTGAGCCACTCTGGCCAGGCTGATGCTTTCTTCTTTATTTATTTTTTCATTTTTTTCTGTTTCATTTTGTGTAATTTCTAATGCAGACTTCAATTAACCAGTATTGTCTTTTGCAATGTTTAATCTGTCATTAATACTATCCAGTGTTTTTCATCACAGATATTCTAATCTTTAACTCGAGAAGTTCAATTTGGGTCCTTTTAAAATATATTTTTCCTGGTTTGTACTTATTTACTTAATCTTTCTACTAGTTTTTAATCCAACAGAACCAGTTATAATATCTGTTTAAATGTCCTTGTCTGCTACTTCTAACATCTGTGTGAGTTCTGGGTCAGTTTTTTATTTATTTTTCTCGTTATAATAGGCCATATTGTCCTGCTTCTAAGCATGCCTGGTGATTTAAAAAAAAATTAATGTGACTCATTGTAAACTTACCTTATTGGGTATTGGACATTTTAGTATTCCTATAAATATTCTTGAGTTTTCCCTGGAACACAGTTAAAGTCACTTGAAAATAATTTGATCCTTTGGGTCTTGCTTTTAAAATTAGTTGGATAGGAACAGAAAAGCATTCAGCCTACCATTAATTTTGGTCCCCAACACACCCATCTACCTAACGTCCTATGAATTATGAGGTTTTAAGACTAGTTGGTGGGAACAGATATAATTCTTGGCCCTGTGTGAGTTCTGGCTACTGTTCTTTCAGGTTTGGGGGTTTTCCTCACCTGGACCCATTTCCTCACACACATGGACTATTAAGTACTCCACCCTGTAAACTCAAGCTATGCTGGTCTCCCTGGCCTCTCAGTCCTATCTTCTCAACTCAGAAAGTCCATCAACTCTTCCTGGGGTTTCTTTTCCTCTGCCACTGACTGGAAATTTTCTCAAGGAAGTAAATAGGGGCAATAATAGAGCTTATGCCATGTCTCCACTGTCTCTCAGGGACACTCTTCTTTATTGCCTGCTGTTCAATAGTTTGAGAACCATTACTTCATATATTTTGCGTAGTGTTTTAGTTATTTCAGATAAGAGAGTAATTCCAGCATCATTTACTCCATCTTTGCCAGAGCAGAAATCCCTCCACTGGATTTTAAATATTTAACATTTCTTCCCCTTTGGTTTGCCGATGGACCCCCAAATTGGGCCAGCCTCCCTAAGTAGAGCTGGCTAGTGCTAGTTACTGTACAAACAAATTATACTACAGACTGACAAATATCTCGATTCTTAATCACTATCCCCTGGAGTGATAGAGAAGGAGAGAGAAGGAGGAAGTAGCCAAAACATTTCCACTGTCCACAAAATGTAGGGTACAATCTCTACCTGACAATCTGCAGACTAGTGGGTAGGTTACAAATTTCATCCTCTAAATGGCTAATTGACTACACAGAGCAAACCTCTGCTCCAGGTTCATAGACCTTACCTGAGGCAACATGCAGACACATGACAGGAGGGTAGGTACTAGTAAATAAGAGACTGGCTGCTCCACTAAAGGAGAAAGCTCAGAGCACATACATGAGGAAGGTCAAATCTTCACACACCAAGGAAAGTGCACGTGAGGTGGTAGTGCAATGGTAGAAAACAAATGGTGATCCCTGAAAACTTGATGCTCATGGGGGTTGCACTAAAAGGAAAAAAATCTCCTCTTGGAAATTTACAAGTGCATACGAACATGTTGAGCAACCATGAAAAATGTGCCTCTCAGATGCCTATTCTGGAGGGCATAATTGAAGGACATCTCCAACTTCATTACTTTAAAATCCGACACTGTTTAAAAGTGCGGCTAGATTCCCAAAGGTTTCTTCCAGCCAATGACTGAGTATGGCAGGCCCACTAAAGCAGGCCTACATATGCAAGATGTAGGACATTGGCTTGATGACTCTGTTCGCATTGAATCCCTGTTGGCTTTGAACTCTTAGAATGACACTCTAATGTAAAACTTTCCTTTCTTCTTCCCTTCTCCCCCTTCTTCCCTCCTTCCCCTTCTCCTTATCAATGGTCAGAACTACTACTCAGTCTGATGGCTCTCCCAGCCTCCTCTGGCTCCTTCCCTGTTTTTTCCTCACAGGCGTTCCTCCAATAACTCTCTTGCACCTCTAGTCCAGGTTGGTATCTGCTTCTTAGAGGACCAGAATAACCCACATATTGAACACTCAAGGAAGTCCTACAGGTAAGAAATTTGTTGAATTTTAAACTCAACATTTCTCACCCAGTTTACTACATAACACGCCTTCTTTTTGTGGAATCCTCATTAGAAGTTGGGGGAACTCGGTTTGAGAAATGCCATTGAATTAGAAGGAAAACTGAAACAACAATCAGAACATTTGTGTTCTGGTTCTTGAAACTCTGTTCATAAAAATACCTAATATGTGTATAACATTTCTATCACAGGCATAATTCTGAAATGGCCCTTAAAATCCCAGGTCCCTGGTGTACACACACCTTCTCCTGATTTTTCAATCAAGCACTAAGCTGGGTGTTGATGTGAAAGGATTTTTCAGATAGTGTGTCCCAAAATTCACCCAAGATTTGAATTTTACCCCATTGGTGCCGTCAAGTGTTGCCAATGAAAAAAAAAGATAGCGTGACAGCTGACAGTTCAGGGTTATTAACAATGGAGCGCTGCACAAAAGAACAACACGTTTTCATTGTTGAGCAATATTTTAAAAATAATGAAGGTTTGGCAGCTACACTTAGCAATTTTCGTACAAAATATGATCGGAATAGTGATTTTACTTCATCAACTGTGAAGAGATTAATTAAAAAATTTAGAGAGACTGGATCAATTAGTGATCTTAAACACTCTGGCCGTCCTTCAACAAGTCGTTCAACACAAAACATCAAAGCAGTTTGTGAGAGTGTAGCTGAGAGTCCAAGGACATCCATTTGGCACTGTGGTCAAGAATTGGACATTTCGAGAAGCCATTTACCCGATATGCTATTCCACATATAACCCTATACTGTATACTTCATGAATCAATAAAAAGATTACAATTTTTAATTATAAAACTGTGTTTTCTATCAAAATTACTTCTTGTGTCATTTTGGGACACCCTTTATAAGTAAGGTCCCACACTGGTTAACTTTAACATAGGGAGGTATTCCAGGTAGGCTTGATCTAATCTCGTAGGCCCTTTAAAGCTGGGTCTAAAGGTCAGAGACAAGTCAGAGAGTTTCAAAGCATGAGGTGAATTCAACAAATGGACATGGCTGAGTTCCAGTAAAACATTCCTTACAAAAATAAGCTTCAGAATGGATTTGACCTATGGGCCAAGCTTTGCCCAACTCCAGCATTAACTACTCAATAAATATGAAATACATGAACGAGTCAAATTTCCCTCTCACGCACAACCCAATCACCTGGGAAATGTAGAAAGGTGTCACTTTCGTGGACATCAAAATCATTAACCATCGTGTTAACCGGTTTACTTGGTTCTTGAGTTTGGATGGTGGCATAAGGAAGAAAAGGTGGCCCATTATCTGCAGAACCTGCTCTGTCACCTGTGCCTACGGAGATATAGAAACTTGCATCAGCAATAGGATGAAGGAAGAAAAATCCTCAGGGGTTGTGCTTTATTCATCTTTGTATGACCAGGGCCTAGCATCATACCTGGCAAATGAGACTAATCAAGAAATGTAAATTGCACACTTAACAAATAAGTGAATGGACAGTGCGGTGTTTTTTGACTCTATGTTTTTCTGGGGCATGGTAAGAGGAGCCTGAGGAGGAACACCTGCTCTCCCAGAAGATCCAAGTGAGTCAGCCTTCTACCAGCAAGTGGACACACTTGAGCCCACCTTTGGCTCAAGCTTTACTCCTTCACCCCATCCACCCAACCCCTGTTATCTCCCACTCCCACCTTGTCCTTGCTCTTCAAAGACCAACGGTTGAGGAAGATGCGGAAGGTGATGTAGGCCTTCATGGACATTTCCCTTTGACTAAAGCCCGTCACCTTATCATCCCAGGAATCCAGGTGTTTCTGGGCACTGATGACCAATCCATAGAATACTGTACGGAGGGAAGGGAGTTAGAGCTGCCCATCACCTTTCCCATCCCACAAAGTAAAGCATACACACCTATAAGTACAGTCCTCTCCTCTCCAACCCAAAAAGGGCTTTGGGGGTCCTGTTCTGGGAAAGACCCACCTGCCCACCACCTCTCTAACTATCGTTCCTTTCTGACCACACCTAGTTCCAGGAGTGGCAGGGAAAGTGAAAGAGAAAGGCGGTCAACACCTACAGCTTCCCTATCAAGTTTGCTCCTTGCCCCAAACCAGGCCAAGAAAGTCAGATGGAGAAGAGCATCTACTCATACCTGGCCTGCTCTCAGCCATCATCTGCCCCTTCCATAGACTTAAGAGATCCAAATTCAGAGGGACCCAGTCTCTTCCTGGCCTTCTTTCCTCCCTCCTGGATTCCAATTAAGCCTTTCCCCAGACCCTCCTGACCCTTACCATGACATATCGCCAACATGTCATTCTTCTCTTGGGCCAACTTCAGAAGAGGCTGGATATATCTCCATATAGAACCAACATAGGAAACTGTATCTGCGAGGGAGAGTAAAAGAAAAACATCCCTATCCCAAGGAAAGGAGCCTACCGCCTTAGTGTACAAAATCTTATGATTAGGGACCAGGAGGTTTGGGTTCTGCTCCTAGCTCTGCCTCCAAAGAGTCTGGGCAACCCAGAGTAAGATAATTTATGCTAGTTTCCATGTCCTCAGCTGTTAAATAGGACTACAGTTCCTAATGTGCCCACCTCCTCACAGGGCTGTTGGGAAAATGAAGCTCCATAATGGATGATAGCACAGCATGCAGATGCAAGGTACTGCCACACCCTACACATGCACACTCCCTTCCAAGGACCCTTATGGAGCAAAGATCTGTGCAGCCTGAGGCTCTCTCACTCTTCTAAAGTGAGAACATTTGCCCTGATTAGATCAAGAGACACATTTCTGGCTTCTGTGCTGTGTCCTCTGAGTTTGCTATGCAGCCCAACCCATAAGCCTTGTCATTTTGAACCTAATGCCCAGAAGGCCAGCTGACTTCCCCCAATATCTCTCAGGCCCAAGGTCCAAGTGGCAGAGAAAGGGCAGGGTCTGGCATTTCCCTGATGACTTGATTTTTGCCTCAACACTTTTTGATTGAGGGAGGGGAATACAATGGGTAAGAGAACTAATGCTGTCACCAACAGCCACCAGGATGGAGATTGTATGGTGATTCTCAGCCTCATCCTACTACACTATTGCCTTCCAAACCTCTAATCAAATTCAAAACTTCAGGTTCCCCTAAGCCAGCCGTGGGCAAACTATGGCCCACGGGCAGGATCCGGCCAGTTTGAAATGAATACAACTAAAAAAAAAAAAAAAAAGACCGTACTCTTTTATGTAATGATGTTTACTTTGAATTTATATTAGTTCACACAAACACTCCTTCCATGCTTTTTTTCCGGCCCTCCGGTCCAGTTTAAGAACCCATTGTGGCCCTCCAGTCAAAAAGTTTGCCCACCCCTGCCCTAGGCAAAGCACTCCTCAGGTCTCTTTGCCCCTCCCCACCTCTGTTGAATGGGGGCTTTCTATTCAGTCTTCCCTCTAGTTCTCCTAGTCTTACCTCCAGCCCCACAGTTTCCTGCGCTTTAATATGCTCTCCTGTGCCACTCCTAGTCTCCAGGAACTCCCTCCTCAGTTCCCCTTGGACCCACAGGGATGCTAGTTTTCCCCCCTCGCCCCTACACACACACACCCTTGACTAAACTAAGTGGAGATATACTAGTACAGTGAAAGGAGTCAGGAGAATAAAGCTATATTCTAAATTCCATACAGCACCCCCACGGCCTGTTGCCCCTGTTCCTTTCTCAGACAAACTCTTCAACCACGGGGACCAATACCTTGGGAAAGGATGATCTTCCCCACTGCAACCATGAGGCTCCTTGGGGGCAGACAGTATATATTTGGCCTGTCCCATAGCTTGACAATGATCATTTCTGGTAAATGTGACCCCAGAGCCATTAGGACCGCAGTGAATGCCTTTTCCAGTTCTCCCTTTGTCTCCTGGAAAAAGAAAGATTCAGTGTTCCAAAACTAATCTACAAGATGAGTCCCTCAGCTTCTGAGAATTGGCTTTGCTCAGTAAGTGGTTCTCCTCTATTTAGAGGGCAGTAACTATCCTATCTCATCCTACAACTCCATTCAACATACACCTTCCCCATGATAGAGGGCAAGAGCTTCCTAGAGTGTGCAAGAGGGCAGGAAATGAAAAACTGCAAAGTCTCCGGGCTTGTGTTGTGGTGGGAATGGGGCTTGGCATTTCCAGAGCACAGAGCTTTCCCTGAAGCAACAAGTGAACCGTCATCACAGAGGTGGGTACATTATGGAGGTAACTTTGAAAATTTCTTGAAGGGTCAGGTCTTGAGCAGTAAACAGGTGTGCCAAAGAAGGCAGGTAAACTGGAAGACACCTTGTATGTAGACAGTTAATCAGAAACCAGATTTACCCAGTACCAGGAAAATTAAGTATAAAAGTATCTGGATAGATGATAGGTAGTGGTCATGAATGTTCAGTCCAAAGTTGGGCTAGCAGGCAAGTGGGTGGATTTAAATAGGTTAGTAAATAAATTGAGGTGATTAGCTGAGTTGCAACAGCAAAGGTGTGACTGCCTAAGATATCCCAGGAGGAGGATTAGGACAGCATAGATTTTGAGGTCCAAAGCCTAAATCCGTTTCCCCCTGTCCATGTCACTTCTTTCACCATACCTCCTTACTTCATTACTTTAACTTTTAGGTTACAGTTCTTGAGACATGTTCAGGGTATAAGACATAGGCTCTAGGAAATTGTTTAGAAACTTGAGGTACTCATCTCCCAAAGGCTACTTAATTTCAAAATGTCATCACCCACCAGAAAGGAACTCCTGGCTTTAGATCTGGAATCCTTTCTTTCCCCACAGCCCCCAACCCACAGGCATGAGCTCCTCACCATTCTCCTTAGGTAGTTGATAAGGACACCTGTAATTTTCCGGCAGAATGTATTAGGCATCTTAGTATTTAGAATTTTGACTTCCAGTAATTTGAGGGTTTGTATGATATCATCTTCTGACATCTAGAGGAGAGAAGGGATTCAAGAAGAAAGGAAGGTTGAAGGATGGAGGGTTAAAAGAAAGAAAGAGAATAATGATCCATGGTAGAGAAAGGAAGAGGAGGACTGAGTCTAGAGAGAAGATTAAAGCTGGACCCAGGTTTGGGGGGGAAGTAGGTGGAGAAGTTTATGGGTTAACCTAGGGACATGAGAACCTGACCTGGAGCTGTGAAGGGACTGAGCTGAGTAGTGCTCTGCTGACTGGAAATACTTGCCCCTCTCCTGACAGAATGGGTATGCACCCAACCAGCGACCCTTATGGAGGTGGTCCCACCCTGGGGCCGGTGCCAGGAAGATGTCTGAGATGTCCTCACCTGACCTCCAACTTTGAGTGTCATCATAAATTTCTCGATGTTTTCTTTTGAGATATAGTGGCTCAACACCCCTTTTGAGTTAGCTGAGAAAACTGCCATAGCTCTAAATATCTCTGTAAGGAATAAAAAGGGTTGGCAGAGGGGAACTGTTTCTCTCTTGCTGAAATTGGGTATGTTTTTCTTCAAAAGTGGGTAACATAGTATAATGAAATCATGCAAAAAATAATGAAAAACCAGAAGAGATCAGTTTGGTTGCTGATTATGAATTTGCCCTTCACTAGCAATATATCCTTTGGCAATTCATTAAATCCTGGAGACTCTATTCTTCATGTGAAAACTTAGTGTAATAAAAATCAATATGAGAATCCTAAGAGATTGGATATGTGTTATTAGGTTCCAACTTTTAGGATCTCAGCCTGCCCTTTCGATCACATCTTTTTTTAAATTTAAATATATATTTTATTGAGTTCAGAGATGAAGGGAGAGGGAGAGAGAGCTAGAAACATCAATGATAAGAGAGAATAATTCAGCCCTAAGCGGTTTGGCTCAGTGGATAGAGCGTCGACCTGCGGACTGAAGGGTCCCAGGTTAGACTCCGGTCACGGGCGTGTACCTTGGTTGCGGCACATACCCTGTAGGGAGTGTGCAGGAGGCAGCTGATCGATGTTTCTCTCTTATCGATGTTTCTAACTCTCTATCCCTCTGCCTTCCTCTCTGTAAAAAAGCAATAAAATATGTTTTTTTAAAAAAGAGAGAGAGAATCATTCATCGGTTGCCTCCTGCACACCCCCTACTTGGAATTGAGCACAAAACCCAGGCATGTATCCTGACTGGGAATTGAACCAGTGACCTCTTGGTTCCTGGGTTAACGCTCAACACTTGAGCCAGACCTGGCTGGTTTGGCTCAGTGGAAAGAGCATCGGCCTGCAGATCAAGAAACATCTCTTTAAAGAATTATAATCTCCCTGGCCAATTTGAGCATTGGCCCTCAGACCAAAGTATCTCAGCTTCGATTTCCAGTCAAGGCCAGATACCTCACTTGCAGGTGCTTCCCTGGTCCTGGTCAGGGCACGTGTGGGACGCAACCATCTATGTGTCTCTCTCACAACAATGTCTCTCTCTCTCTCTCTCTCTCTCTCTCTCTCTCTCTCTCTCTCTCTCTCTCACTCATCCTCTCCTCCCTCCCTTCCATTCTCTCTGAAAATCAATGGGGGCAGGAGGAAGAATTCATTACAAGTTCTATAAAAAAGAAACAACTGAAACCACACCAAGGTTCCATTTCTTCTCATATCAGATTGACACAATTTTTAAAGCCTGCAATGCTGGGAAAACAAGCTCTGCCACACAGGCCTGGTGAGAAAGCATACCAGCACGACCCCCTAGAGTGAAGTATCATAACATCTAACATCACATTTTATTCCCTCTCCCCTCAGCAAACTCTCACTTCTAGAATTTACCCTGAAAAATCCCCCGCCATTAATATGAAACTATATTATGTCACTATAATGAGTAACTTTGTCCACATATCCTTTCATATTTGTAACAGCAAAATATTGAAAACAATGTAACTGCCTATGAATTGGAGACTGGATGAATATACTATGGCATATTCCCCAGAGGGGTATTATGCAACCAAAGTGTCAGTAAGGTCTCTATGAAACAATGTGTAAGTATGCTACCTTTAGAGTAATAAATAAAATAAGGATAAGTGTACATTTGTGTGCACATATATATATTCCTATTAATGTGTATAGTTTTATTTATTAGGAGGGGAGAGGACCACAGAGAAATAAAACCCAGAAATTAATGAAAATGATTACTATTGGGGTGCGTAAGAGGAGAACGGAAGGGCTAAGGATGGCATTAAAACTCCTCTGGCTTTACCTTTCCATAAAGTTTTGACTTTTAAGCCATGTAAATGCTGTACATATTCAAAAATAAAGTAAATCCAGTTGCATCAAAAAATCCATACAACAGAAAAGAATGAATCTAACTGCATAGAAAACTGATTAAATAGCAATGCAGAAAACAATAATTCAAGTAACTTTAAACACACTGCTCTAACTGGACATCCTTAGTTTGATATAATCTAAGGATAAAAATGCCTGCAAAGAAGCCCTGAAACCAATTAATGAGTTTGTTATTGGTAGTGTTATTATGGTGGGAATGCTGCAAATATTGTGCATATTGTGCTAAAGGTAGTGATGCTTTTCAGGAAACAGGATTCTTGCCATGGAAAAAGCGAGATGTAATGTGTAATGGGAGCCTTACGAAGTTCCAGTTGTAATTGGAAGTGTGAATAAACATCCATCACTCATCGTTATCGCTGTTCACTGGAAAAGCCTAGAAGCAATGACACTCCAGCAGCAAAAGCACAACTACTGCCCAAATGCTGCTTCCCACACGCCATTCCCACAGCGCTCTGTAACAAGGAAGGCTCCTTGGAGAAGGAGCTGACTACTGGTTGGGAGGAGGAAAAGTGCAATCTGAGTATCTTTTTATGCCAGAACTAAGGAAGTGCTCAACAACTAATGGGTACACATGAAAAGGAGAGAAGTTTCTGATTAAAGGGTTCTTCCATTGGCGAAATAAGAAACAATTTGAACATCAAAACGAATAATGATGGGAACAGATTAAAGCCCACTGAATAAAGTACCCACTCATGGCCCTAACTGGTTTGGCTCAGTGGATAGAGCGTTCAACTCTGGTCAAGGTCATGAACCTTGGTTGCTGGCACATCCCCAGTAGGGGGTATGCAGGAGGCAGCTGATTGATGTTTTTCTCTCTCATTGATAGTTCTAACGCTCTATCCCTCTCAGTTCCTCTCTGTATAAAATCAATAAAATATATTAAAAGAACTACCAACCCATGAGTCCAAATTGGAACCAAAAATGCACGATGGCTGGAAGAGGGGATTCCACTCCAAAATATGCCAGCTAATAAATATAGAAGAAATGACAGAATTGCAACTACAGATGAAATAGTTGATGCAGACAAGAAGCATCCATGAAACAAGAGATACACATGGCCTCAAGGTATCACCATTCATATTACTTACAAATTGCAAAAGGACAAAAGGTACTTTACAATGGGAAGACCTGATGGAAACGACCTTCACGAAGGGATCAAACTAGGCATCACCAATAATGGAACTAGCTGATATCATGTGCCTTTTGATGATGCAAAAGAAAATATATGACATCACGTAAGTAGCATTTTGGCTCAATACATTTAACCTGAATCCCTAATGAGGAAACAATCACTGAAATCCAGATTGTGGGACAGTCTACAAGGCAACTAAAGATACAAATTATTGGTGGAATGTTTTGCTAAAAGGGGAATGCAATCCATGATCTTCGTTGGAACTTATGTGGGGGAAACACAGCGATAAAGAAAATTTTGAGGAGATTTGGGAAATTTCACCATAGGCTATATTATATTGACAATGTTATTGTATCAGTAAGTTCTTGGAGTATAATAATTTTATTAGAATTTGCTTTTTTCAAAGGGGATGCATGCCAGAATACTAATAGTATCATAATATAAATCTGAGTTTACTCCAAAATGATTCAGACCTGTGTGTGTGTGTGTGTGAGAGAGAGAGAGAGAGAGAGAGAGAGAGAGAGAGAGAGAGAGAGAGAGAGAGATAGCGAGAGACTGGAAAAGAAACAGAGAACACCAATATGGCAAAATACTTTAGCAATTTGGTGAATGTAAGTTGAAGAATAATAGGTGCTCATTGTACTGTTCTTTCAACTTTTCTATAGGTTTGGCATTTTCTCAAATCCAATTTGGGAGAGAAATTAAAATCTACTAGTCATCAAAAGACATCAATAGGTGAGTAAAAACTGGTAAACTACAGCATGAAAAAAGGGCAATGTCACCATAAAATCAACAAAGGGTTCACATCCAAAATATATAACACTTTCCTGCATATCAAGAAAAAAGACAAAGAGAAAAATTGGATAAGAGACTTGTGAGGAATTCATAAAAGAGGAAATACTAATGGTCCATAAACACTTAAAAAGTGTGGCTCAACCTCACTAGGGATTAGGGAAGTGGGAATGAGAGCCACAAAAATGTATCCTACACACACACCAGAATGGATGAAATTTAAAAGGTTTACAATGAAAAATGTGGCAAGAATATGGAACAATAGAAGTTTTCTTATACTACTAGTGGGAGTGTAAAACAAAACAGCCACTCTGGAAAACAATTTGGTATTATCTACTTTATGATCCTTTCCTAGCTATGCGCCTGCCAAAAATGCATGTTCACTTACAGCAGCAGACACACATGACTGTTCATAGTGCCATTATCATAATAGCCCCAAACTGTGAGTCAAATTTTCATCATCATCATAACAGATAAATAAGTTGTGATATATTTATATATCATTCATCTGATGGAATTGTCTACAGCAATGAAAATGAACAAATGACAATCTTATGTAATAATATGTATAAACCTAACAAATGTAAAATGAGTGAAAAAAAAACCATACACAAAATAACACAAACTTCATTACTGCATCTATAAAAAGCTCACAGCAGGCATATATAGACTACTGTGTTTAGGGATGTAAACTTAGGTAGTAAAACTTTCAAGAAAGGCAAGGGAGTGATTTTTATAAAGTTTTCATGGGCTATGCTGGAAGGGAATTGTGACTAGGAAGGATCTCAATAGGGAATTCCAGGGTTCTAGTGATGTCAATTTTTTACCTAGATCAGGGGTCCTCAAACTTTTTAAATAGGGGGCCAGTTCCCTATCCCTCAGACCATTGGAGGGCCGAACTATAGTTTTAAAAAAAAACTATGGACAAATTCCTATGCACACAGCGGCGGCAAAAACACCCGGTGGGCCGGATAAATGTTTTCGGTGGGCCGCAGTTTGAGGACCCCTGACCTACATGGTAGTAACACTGATACCTTCTTTGTGATAAATCATTGAGGTCTACATAATTGGCTCATGTATGTTTTTCAATGTTTATTTAACAACAAAAATATATATTTTTAATTTTTATCCTCCTCTGAAAATGTTTATTTAGAGAAAAAGAAGGGAGAGATAGAAACATCAATGTGAGAGAGAAACATCAATCAGTTGCTTCCTGTACATAAACCCCAACCTAGGAGTGAATCCCCAACCTAGGTATGTGCCCTAAATGGGAATCAAACCCACACCTTTTGGTGTACAGGATGATGCTCCAACCAACTGAGCCACCCAGCCAGGGCAGCAGTTACATTTTTACAGGACAGATACAGAAAAGAAAAACATCGAGATGAATTCAACACCTCAGTAGAAAGATTTCATCGTAGACTAGACACAGCTTAAGGTGAATCGTGAATTGGAAAGTAGACTAAAGTGACTCAGAACATGGTACAGATATATATAGAGAGAGATGAAAAATGTTGAGAGATATGAAAGATAGTATGAAAAACTCCAATAGATGCTTAATGGGAATTCAAAAAAAATAGAGTGAATGGGCAAAAGGTAATAGTAATAACAGCTGAGAATCTTTCAGAATTAAAGATATGAATCCTCAGATTGAAAAAGCACACCAAGTCTTTCACAGGATAAAAATAAATCCATACCTGGATACATTGGAATAAGATAAAAGATCAAGGAAAGTGAGAGAATCATAAAAAGTTCAGAGAAAAAAGATGAACTACAGAGGAGATAACAGACCAACGGCAGACTTCTTGTCAGCAATAGTAGATGAGCCAATGCAATAATAGCCTCCAAGTCTTGAAGGAAAATATCTATCAATCTAGAAACTTATCCTCAGCTATAACATTCAAGAGTGAAAGGCAAAATGAATACATTTTCAGATATACTAAGACATGTATTACTCAGAAGCCCTCACTGAAAAAATTCTAATATATTTTCTTCACCAATAAATAAAATAAACCTGGAAAGGAGTAGTGGGATGCGAGAAATTATGGACAAGAATTAGTAAAAACGCATGGCACCCTGAATATCTTCTGTTGGTTCTCCAAATCTTCCCTACACCCTGCTCCACTCTAAGTGTCGTGGAGGCTGCCCAGTATGGACTACATCAAGTAAGTTCCCTTATTCTCTTGCTTGCAATTGAGTTTTGCCAATGAATAGCCCCAATAGGACACGGCAGAAAGGGAGGATGGTCATGTCAGAGAGTATGGTCTCATGGTTCCTCCTGGCATCATGATCCTTGGCTTGGGAAAAAGAAACAAAGAGTGAGGACGACAGATGGAGTAACATTGATGCCCCCATAAATGCATATAAACTGCTGAAAATATCTGAAAGAGAAACATATGAGGAACTTTCCCTGAGTTATTATATCACTACGATTTCATTATGTTGATGAAATGCACTATGTTAATTCTCTGAGGCCACTGCTTCTCTCAAGATAACCCCGTACATACATCTCTTCTTTCAGGTTTCTACGACTGCTCCTTTCCCAAATCCCTTCAGGCCTAGCAGTGCTGAAACTCTGGTTGTTACAAGCTCTGGCACATTAAACTGCCTCTTGTGGGTTTCTTCATCTCTACCCATACATACCCATTAGATAAAGCTGCTTTAATTTCTTTGTTAAACTCTCCTAGAATTGTCCTAATTTGAGTATGTAATCTGTTTTCTATTAGGACCCTGACTAAGAAGCTGGCAAATTTAAATAAGTTATTAACTGTTAAAATGTAGTAATAATCACCTAATTTGAGAGAATTGAAGTCGTGATAGAACTAAAACATTAGCCAACACAACAGAAAAGATGAGAAAGGTGAATTACAGGGCAATTAAGGGGTTGGAGACCCATAGCTTGTTCAGAATGAATGTGGAGAATTAGTGAAATTTAACCATTGCTAGAAAAATATAGTCAGAATGAATGTTTAAAATTTTTTAGAGTAACAAAATATATATATCTATATATATCTCCAGTCTTATTTGAGTTGCAAACCCTTATCTCTATATTTTAGAATTCCTTATTTGTTACAGTTCTTCAAACTGAGTACATCTCACATTGAACTTAGTATGTGCTCTGCATTCAAACTTAATTTCTGTGGCTAGGCAGTGCTTGAGTCTTACTCCTCCTCTCTTGAACCACCCACAGCCCTTCAAGAACAGAATATTGTACTTAGGAAATACCCCTTGAATCCATCCCTTTGCTATTCTGACACAGCCACTGTCCAACTTTATTTCTCATGTTCGAACTCACCTCCACTCTAGGCCTAAGCCTATTTCTATTCTCTCACCAACACCAATGCGCAAGTAGCACTATGAGAAAGCAGTCAGACGACACAGAAATGTCTCCTGAGACTACTGTTCAGCGGTTGAGTAATATTCGTATCTTAGCAACCAAGCCTAGAATGCCCAACTGTAACTGACCAATCAGCTCATATCTAAAGAGCCTAAGGTGGAATGGAAAGCACCTCCCCCCTATGTTGACTCCTGAGAGAAATGGCACAAAGCAGTTACTCCATAAATATCTGTTGAGAGAAAAAATGAGTAAATGAACTATTTTTTCTTATTTGAATCAAAATTATGCACAAGGAGATATATACAAATATATGTTCACGATGACATTATCCTATATAATAAAAGGGTAATATGCAAATTGACTGTAAGGGCAGAATAACTGCTGGACCAGTCACTATGAGGAGAACTGACCACCTCTTGGTCCCTTTCCCCAGCCAGCCGGCTCCCATCACCCAATGGCCACCTGCGGCAGGTGTTGGGATAAAGAGCCAGCGGGAACAGCCTACCTCTCAGTCCGTTCGCCCAGCCATCAGGCACTGATCACCTGATGGCAAAATGGGAACCGGGGGTGTGTGTGGCGGTGGGGGGTGGGGCTGGCTGCGGGCACCTGGGAAGATGGTCTTGACCACAGGCCAGGCCTAGGGACCGTACCCATGCACAAATTTTGTGCGCCAGACCTCTAATTTATCAATAAGTAAACTTCAAAATACTCGGCATTTCACAGTATATAGGTACATTACAGTTCAAATACATGATGCAATTCATTAAAATAATTTTTTAATACTTTTTAATGACATAAGAAAATGTTCATACTACATTAAGTTTCAAAAAAGAGGTTTCATGCCCTGGCTGATGCGGCTCATTTGTTTGAGTGTTGTCCCAGGCACTTAAGGTTACTGGTTTGATTCCCAGTCAGGGCACATGGTCAGGATACGGGCTTGATCCCCAGTCAGGGTGGGTGTGCAGGAGGCAGCTGATTGGCGTTTCTTTCTCATATTCATGTTTCTATTTCTCCCTCCCTCCCTCTCTCCCACCCTGCCTCCCTTCCTGCCTCCCTCCTTCCCTTCATCCCTCCCTTCCTCTCTCTCATAAATCAATAATAAAATATTTTTTAAAGAGGTTACATTTGAAACCTATATATTATTAACCAATATCACTACTACAATAAATTAAATAAAAAATTTAAAAAGCAAAAAAAGAGAGAACCAATATGGCGGCATAAGGTACGTGCCACCCCCCACAACCACATTAAAATTTCAACTAAAACACAAAAGAGCTATAATCCAGAACCACGGGAAAGCTGGCTGAGTGGAAGTTCTACAACTAGAAGGAAAGAAAAAAGCACATTTACACTGGTTAGGAGGTGAGGAGGTGCCAAGAGCAGAGGTATGGAGGCACGCAAAACAGGCTCCAACTCGGTGCGCAGTTTTTTTATTCGGAAGGGAGATACAAGCTTCCGACTGCACTGAACTCATTTCCGGCGATACTCTGGGGACCCAGACTCCTATGGGGAGAAACTGGACTGTCTGGAAGTGGGTTGGAAAGTGAGGGTGGCTTTCTCGCAGAGCTGCTCGCAGTGATCATTGTTATTGTGGGGGCACGGGACACGAGGATGCGGAGTCGCAGAGATGCTGAGATGGCTGACGGACAGCCATCGTTGTTTGCTCCTCCCTGGTGATTCTCTGTGACCCCGCCCCACCCAATTTACAACCCCACCCAAGCTGTGCACAGAGGCTCAAATGAATCGCCTGTCCTTTTACAGCCTAACCTAACAAACTGCAGATGGATCAGAGAGCTCCAAAAACATCCAAACCCCAAACAAGGAGGAGAAATCTGCACATCTCGCTGTAGCTCCTGCTGGGTGGACTCACGCAGCAGCTAATTTTGCACCTCATTGGCGATCCAGGAGCCAGTGTACCCAGTGGTCAGATACCAGATTTCAACTCCTCACATCCACAAGTGACACACTCAAGAGGCAGACTCAGTGAGCACCAAAGCACCACTGAAGCAAGTCCTGTCCCATAAGGGTGTCTCCAGCACAGCAGTTCTTCCCCTATATACACAGCGGGTCTTTGCAGTCAATTGGCCTGGAGGTCATTTGCTCCCAAGGATACCAACAACAATCCAGGCTTAACTACAAGAAGACTGTGCAGCCAACCCACAAAGGGGTGCACCAAGAGTGTCCACCTCAGGTGATTTCGGAGGCTGAGCCACTGGGCCCAATAGGACACATACCACACAAAGCCACTCTCTCAACATAGGGAAACAGCCAAAATGCAGAGACAAAGAAACATGTCACAATGAAAGAAATGGAGGAAAGCAAACTACTGGATATAGAGTTCAAAACCACAGTTATAAGGTTACTCGAGAATCTTCAACAAACCTCTGAGGAACTTAGTGAGCCCTTCAAGGATCTTAATGAGAATGCCAAAAAAATGGGAAAGGACCAGTCAGAAATTAAGCATACACTGACTGAAATAAAGAATAATATACAGAGATCCAATAGCAGACTGGAGCATCCCAAGAATCAAGTCACAGATTTGAAATACGAGGAAGCAAAAAACACCCATCCTGGAAAGAAAAAGAATCCAAAAATAAGAAGATAGTGTAAGGAGCTTCTGGGACAACTTCAAATGTACCAACATCTGAATTATGGGGATGCCAGAAGAGAGAGAGCAAGATAGTGAAAACCTATTTGAAAAAATAATGACAGAAAACTTCCCCTACCTGATGAAAGAAATAGACTTACAAGTCCATGAAGCGAAAAGAACCCCAAATAAGAGGAATCCAAAAAGGACCACAACAAGACACATCATAATTAAAATGCCAAGGGCAAAAGACAAAGAGAGAACTTTAAAAGCAGCAAGAGAAAAGCAGTTAGTTACCAGCAAGGGAGTACCCATACAACTATCAGCTGATTTCTCAACAGAAACTATGCAGGCCAGAAGGGAGTGGCAAGAAATAGTCAAAGTGATGAATAGCAAGAACCTACAACCAAGATAACTATACCCAGCAAAGCTATCATGTAGAATTGAAGGTCAGATAAAGAGCTTCACAGGCAAGAAAAAGCTAAAGGACTTCATCACCACCAAACCAGGATTATATGAAATGTTGAAGGGTATTCATTTTTTATTTTTTAAGCCAATTTGATTTTCAAATTTACTTAGCTGAATTGTTTTTTCTTTTTTATATTTCTTTATTGATTTCAGAGAGGAAGGGAAAGGGAGGAGAGATAGAAACACCAATGATGAGAGAGAATCATTGATCGGCTACCTCCTACATACCCCCTACTGGGGATCGAGCCCACAACCCAGGCATGTGCCCTCGGCTGGAATCGAACCTGGGACCCTTCAGTCAGCAGGCTGACACTCTATCCACTGGACCAAGCCGGGTAGGGCTGAAGGGTATTCTTTAATGAGAGGAAGAAGAAGAAAAAGTTAAAGATAAAAATTATGAACAACAAAGAGACAACAAATACGTATCTGTCAACAAGGGAATCTAAAAATTAAGTCAATAAAAAAATATGATGAACAGAATAAACTGGTGAATATAATAAAGCAGGGACATAGAAAAGGAGTGGACAGACAATTCTCGGGGGAAAAGGGGTGTGAGGGGTGCGGGCAGAGATTGGACACTAATCGTACACCTTTGGATAAGAACAATGGTTGGGGGCAAGGGCATGGGGTGTGGTGGGAACCAGGTGGAGGGGAGCTATGGGGGGAAAAAAGAGGTACATCTGTAATAATCTGAACAATAAAGATTTATTTAAAAAAAAAAAAAGGAAAAAAGGGCCCATTTTTTCTCAATGGTTAGAGCATTGGCCCATGGACCAGAAAGGTCCGGGTTTGATTCCAGGTCAAGGGCATGTGTCTGGGTTGCAGGCCTCAGCAACCTGCATCGGGACCTGTGCAGGAGGCAACTGGTCCATGTATCTCTCATATCAATGTTTCTTAGTCTCGCCCCCTCCGCCCCTCAGTTCACGCTATCTAAAAATCAAAGGGGACCTAGCCATTTTGGCTCTTTGGATAGAGCATGGGCCTATAGACCTAAGGGTCTCAGGTTTGATTCTGAGTCAGGGCACTTGCCCGGGTTGTGGGTGGCATGCAGGAGGCAGCCAATCAATGATTCTCTCTCAACATTTCTGTTTCTATCTCTCTCTCCCTGCCTCTCTGAAATCAATAAAAATATATTTATTTAGCCCAGCTGGTTTGGCTCAGTGGATAGAGGGTTGGCCTGCGGACTGAAGGGTCTCAGGTTTGATTCCGATAAAAGGCACATGTCTGGGGTTCATATTTAAAAATATGCATATATTTAATTTTTCAAAAATAAATGGGAAAACAATATACTTGGGTGAGGATTAACCAAAAAAATAAATAAAAAAGTAAGTAAGTAAATAAATAAATAAATAAAAGAGGTTAGAGGGGCTTATGGTCAAGATGGCAGCACAGGAAACATGGTACTTGCATCCTCCCACAACCACATCAAAATTACAACTAAACTACAAGACAATCATTATTCAGAAATGCAGGAAAAAACTGGAAGGATATACATCAACATGGTAACATACCCACATGGTACAGTATTAATACCAAGTACTACATATACTATTCTGGACATTTCATATAAATGAAAGTTTGCAATATGTGTTCTTCTGTGTCTGGCTTCTTTCATGGAACATACATTTTTATGGTCCATCATTATTGTAGTATGTATTACTACTTCCTTTTTATGGTTGAATAGTATTTCATTATATAGACATACTACACTTAGGTTATTCTTTCATCAGTTGATGGGTGTTTGACTGTTGCCACAGTTTGGCTCTTGTGGTTACTGCTTCTATGAATATTTAATACAATTCTTGGCACTTCTGTAAAAAAATCAATTGACTATAAATATAAGGTTCAAAATTTTTTAATTTAATTATTTGAGAAGGAGAGAAATATCAATTTGTTGTTCCATTTATTTATGAATTCACTGATTGATTCTTGTATGTGTTCTGATGGAGAATTGATGCTTAAGAAAAAATAAAGTTGGTTGCAATTGAAAGGTATGAAACAACCTTTTTATTTTAAAATTGTAAATAAAAAGACTAAATCAAGCTATATACAGACATATATGTATATATATATAAAACCACTGCATAACAAAACAGTTTATAAGGGACAATATCTCTTTATAGAAATATACCAGCTAATCAATGAAGAAGATATAATATAAGAATACCACCATTTTTCAATCCATAATGGATCAACAGTTAGTATCACCGAAATAAATAGACAACCAGACATTGTGTACCTCCTGATGGAAGAACTTAGCAAAATATTTGTTGTCCCTCCATATTTAACCTGAATTTGATCAAGCCTTTATTTATGTTTAAAAATATTTTTAATATGTTTTCCTTGACTTCAGAGAGAGGAAGGGTAAGAAAGAGAGGGACAGAAACATCAATGATGAGAAAAAATCACCGATCGGCTGCCACCTGCACACCCCCCACTGAGGAAAGAGCCCACAACCCCGGCATGTGCCCTGACCAGGAATCAAACTGTGACCTCCTGGTTCATGGGTTGACACTCAATCAGTGAGCCACACTGGCCAGGCTGATCAAGCCTTTGGATCAAACTACTAATTTACAGTAAATACAGAGAACAGAGAAACATGTTAGACAACTTCATGAAGACATAATTAGCAAAATCCAAACTATGGAAAAATGACCTCGTTTCTTCAATAAATAAATCATAAGGGAAGAAAAACAAGAGATCAAAGTAGAAACCAAAGTTCAAAAAAATCCAAGAAGCCCAGGCGGTATGGTTCAGTGATGAGCATCAACCCATGCACCAAGTGATCAAAGTTCAATTCCCAGTCAGGGCACATTCCTGGGTTGTGGGTTTGCTCACAGTGTGAGGCATGCAGGAGGCAGCTGATCAATGATTCTCTCTCATCATTAATGTTTCTATGTTTCTCTTTCCCTCTCCCTCTCTCTAAAATCAATAAAACCACAATTTTAAAAGTGTTTTAAAGTAAAAATAAATTAGAACAATTGCTTTAAAAATGCAAGGAAACATATTTAAAAATCATAAAGTAGGACTTTATTTGGATCATGGTTCAAAACATACATTATACAGGGAGACGGAAGATGGCGGCGATATAGGCAGACGCGTCCCAATTCGTGTCCCGGAGCAAACGGAGTGAGCAGCTGAAACTAATAACACCCACCTGGAATTGGCGAAATTGCTCAGCTGGTGAGACGGTTTGCAGCCGGGAAGAGCAGAACTCCCCTGGAAAGGTAAAAAAAAAAAAAACCAGGGATTTGGGCAGGAAAGTTTGCCAGACCTCTGAGCCCAGAGAGTGGGAGGGAGACCGCATGGCAGACAGCCGCGTCCCTTCGGACAAGCACAGCCCCTGACCGGGGAAAGGAGAACCGCAGGATTCCTGGCGCCGCTGGGGGAATTGAGAGCTGGGTTCTGTGATCACGGAGGACTGAGCCTAAAGGGGACAGCCTGAAGAGCTGACCAGACCATGCAGTCCCGGTAAGAGAAGAAGCTTACAGAAACCAAGCCTTCCCCGTTTCTGCGGCCGGCGTTTGTTTGTTTGTTTTCACTGATTCCTGTTCATGGGACATTTCGGATACTGAGGAGCGAAGGGGGGCCGGGAGAGGTGGCAGCGAATTGAGTGCTGAGACACCCCTGAGCCCAGGACTGGGGCAGCCATTCTCTCCAGAGAGTGAGACTCCTCCCCGCAGGCCCCAGGCAAGGAGCACAGACACACCCAGATTCCACCCTGAAGGAGATCAAGGATTAAAATAACCTGATCAGTCCCTGGGAGTTAACTGGGTATGGCCTATAGAGGGATTTTCAATCCCAGCAACAACACAGCGCCGGTAACTAACTATTACACAGCCAGCTCTGGGCAGTGAACTTCCACTGGACAGAGATGCCCTATATCCTCAGAGGCCAACCCCAGAACACTGCCACCCAGAGGCTGACCCACAAACTGACTCTTTGGTAAACACAAAATAAGGCAGTCTGGGAAACAAATATGGCCTGCTTTAAAATAAGGACTGTGGTTTACAAAACAGAGGAACAGTGTATCGCAGGGAAACTCAACACTCTCCTGAATACCTGGCAGGTCTAAGGCAAGCCACACTGAAGAATAGAAGAACCGAAGGCCCTTCACTACTGCAATTTTTTTTTTCACCTTTTAACTAAGAAACCAATTTCTTTTTTTTCTTCTTTTTCCATCACCTGATTTTACCCTTTTAATTACTACCTTCTTATTTTTAAGCAGTATTATTATGGCTACCATTTTACCATTTTTTAAAGTGCCATTTTATTTTCTCTTTATATTATTTGGGATTAGTGTTCTCCATTCTATTTTCATCGTTATATTATTGGTTGTTTCTAGTTTGCATTCATCTCCAGGGAGCTGTTGCTGGAATTTGTTGGGATTAGTGGCGGTTCTATAGGAGTATTCTCCTCATATAAAAAGTCTCTTCCCCTCTTCCACTTCATTCTCTCTTTTCGCTCTTTTTTTTCTTTTCTTTTCTTTTCTTTTCTCGCTTTTATTTTCCCCCCCCTCCTTTTTCCCAATTTCATTTTTGCACTCCTTTTTTTGGTCCCTACTTTTCTTTTCTTTTTTCTCTTTTATCTTTTTCTCTTCCTTCTTCCTTATCCCCTAATTCTCTTAATTCGGGTGGTCACATTTATTTGGGGTTATTAATATCGTGAATATATTTGTGTATAGTGCCTGGTACGTGGTGCCATGTTGTGTTGTATTTTGTGCCTTTAAATCAACGCAGCAGATCCAAGCAACAGCAACCTCCTGAGCACCACACCCTCTGCTGAGGAACAGCAGCTGTATGTGAAACCTCGCCCCACCAGCCAAAAGAGCCACGACAGCTATGAACAGCACCCACCAGAGGAGCTGCTGCCAGCTGAAGAGCAGCTGCTACCGCAACCGCCCGAAGAGCAACCACAGACCAAGGAGTCACTGTCACCCAGGGAGCAGCCACTGAATGACTCAACATCTAGATATGTCAGTGAGATCAAACATGGGTAGACAAAGAAACCCCCAAAGGAAAGAGAAGGAGGACTCTCCAGAAAAGCAGCTAAGTAATGCAGAGGCATGCAACATGACAGGAAAAGAATTCAGAATAAGGGTCCTAGAGTGCATAAACTGGATGGAGGAAAACATCGACAACCTCCGCAAGAAGCAAGAAGAAACAGATGAAAAAAACAATAACATATGGAAGAAGCTAGAAGAAACAGATGACAAAATCAACAACTTAAGTAAGACCCAAGAAGAAATGAAGAGTGATACAGCTGCAATGAAAAACACCACTGAAAGTATAAACAGTAGACTAGGAGAAGCGGAGGACCGAATTAGTGAATTAGAAGACAAGGAAGCAAAACACACCCAAAATGTACTGCAATTGGAGAAAAAAATTAAAAGAAAGGAAGAGAGCCTAAGGGAGCTTTGGGACAACATGAAACGAAACAACATACGAATAATAGGGGTACCAGAACAACAGAAAGATGAACAAGGATTAGAAAACCTATTAGAAGAAATAATATCAGAAAACTTCCCTGAGGTGGGGAAGAAAAAAGTCACACAAGCCCAGAGAGTCCCAAACAAGGTGAACCCGAAAAGACCCACACCAAGACACATCATAATTACCATGGCAAATGTTCAGGACAAAGAGAGAATCTTACAGGCTGCAAGAGAGAGACAGAAAGTTACATACAAGGGATCTCCCATTAGATTGTCAAATGATTTCTCAACAGAAACACATCAGGCCAGAAAAGAATGGACAGAAATTTACAAAGTGATGCAAAGCAAAGGACTGAATCCAAGAATACTCTATCCAGCAAGGCTATCATTCAAACTTGAAGGGGAAATAAGAAGCTTCACAGACAAAAAAAGGCTAAGGGAGTTTATCACCAACAAGCCAGCAATGCAAGGAATGCTAAAGGGACTGGTATAAAAAGAAGAAATAAAAAGCTCAGAAAGAAAACAGCCACACAAAAAAGAAATGGCTACAAACAAATACCCTTCAATAATAACTTTAAACATAAATGGACTAAATGCTCCAACCAAAAGACATCGAGTGGCTGAATGGATAAAAAAACATGACCCATACATCTGCTGTCTACAAGAAACCCACCTCATTAGAAGGGACTCACATGGATTGAAAGTGAAAGGATGGAAAAATATCTTTCAGGCAAATGGAAAGGAAAAGAAAGCTGGGGTAGCAATACTTATATCGGACAAAATATGCCTCAAAGTGAAGGCCATAACAAGAGATAAGGCCACTTCATAATACTAAAGGGATCAATACAACAAGAAGATATAACCCTGGTAAACATATATGCACCCAATGCAGGAGCACCCAAATTCATAAAAAAACTCCTGGAATATATCAAAGGAGAGATCGACAACAATACAATCATAGTAGGGGACTTTAATACACCACTGACAGCACTGGATAAGTCCTCTGGACAAACAATCAGCAAAGATACAGCAATCCTAAATGACTCACTAGATCAGATGGACTTAATAGACATCTTCAGAACACTTCACCCCAATGCCACGGAATATACATTCTACTCAACTGCTCATAACACATATTCAAAAATAGACCATATATTGGGTCCCAAGCAAAGTATCCCCAAATTCAAGAAGAGTGAAATCATAAAAAGCGTCTTCGCAGACCACAATGGCATAATATTAGAAATAAACTACAATAAAAACAACCCAAAATACTCAAACACCTGGAAGCGGAATAGCATGCTATTAAATATTGATTGGGTTACCAATGAGAACAAAGAAGAAATTAAAAACATCCTGGAAACTAATGACAATGAAAACACAACAATCCAAAACCTATGGGACATAATGAAAGCAGTCCTGAGAGGGAAGTTTATAGCTCTACAGGCCTATCTCAAAAAAACAAGAAAAAATGGAAGTAAATCATATAAATCTACAACTCAAAGAATTAGAAAGAGAGCAACAAGAAAACCCCAGAGTGAGCAGAAGGAAGGAGATAATAAAGATTAGAGCAGAAATAAATGACATAGAGACCAAAAAAACAATACAGAAAATCAATGAAACCAAGAGCTGGTTCTTTGAAAGGACAAACCTCTAGCCAGACTCACCAAGAAGCAAAGAGAGAGGACCCAAATAAACAAAATCAGAAACGATAGAGGCGAAATAACAACAGACCCCACAGAAATACAAATGATTGTTAAAAAATACTACGGACAGCTCTACTCCAACAAGCTAGACAACATGGAGGAAATGGACAAATTCCTAGAAAAATACAACATTCCAAAACTCAATCAGGAAGAATCTAAAAATCTCAACAGGCCAATAACTACAGAAGAAATTGAAGCAGTCATCAAAAAGCTTCCATCAAACAAAAGCCCAGGACCAGACGGCTTCACAGGGGAGTTTTACCAAACATTCAAGGAAGAACTAAAACCTATCCTCCTCAGACTACTACAAAAAATTCAAGAGGAAGGAACACTTCCAAGCTTATTCTATGAAGCCAACATCACCCTAATACCAAAACCAGGTAAAGACAACACAATGAAAGAGAATTACAGGCCAAAATCCCTCATGAACAAAGATGCCAAAATCCTCAACAAAATCTTAGCAAATCGGATCCAGCAGTACATCAGAAAGATCATACACCATGACCAAGTAGGATTTATCCCAGGGATGCAAGGATGGTACAATATCCGCAAATCAATAAATGTGATACATCACATAAACAAATTGAAAGAAAAAAACCACATGGTCATATCAATTGATGCAGAAAAAGCATTTGACAAAATTCAACATCCATTTTTGATAAAAACTCTCAGTAAGGCGGGAGTAGAAGGATCATACCTCAACATAATAAAAGCCATATATGACAGGCCCACAGCAAACATCATACTCAATGGACAAAAACTAACACCATTTCCCCTAAGAACAGGAACAAGACAGGGATGCCCCCTCTCACCACTTCTGTTCAACATAGTACTGGAAGTGTTAGCCATTGCAATTCGGCAAGAAGAAGAAATAACAGGCATCCAAATAGGAAAAGAGGAAGTAAAACTGTCCTTATTTGCAGACGACATGATCTTATACATACAAAACCCTAGAGACTCCATCAAAAAGCTACTAGACTTAATACATGAATTTGGCAATGTAGCAGGATACAAAATTAACCCCAAGAAATCTGAGGCATTTCTATACACCAATAGTGAACTTTCAGAAAGAGAGATTATAAAAACAATCCCGTTTACCATCGCACCAAAAAAATTAAGCTACCTAGGAATAAACTTAACTAAAGAGGTAAAAGACCTCTACTCAGAAAACTACAGGACGTTGAAAAAAGATATAGAGGAAGACATAAACAGATGGAAGAACATACCGTGTTCATGGATTGGTAGAATCAACATCATTAAAATGTCCATACTACCCAAAGAAATCTATAAATTCAACGCACTTCCCATTAAAATACCAACGGCATACTTCACAGATCTAGAACGAACTCTCCAAAAATTCATCTGGAATAAAAAAAGACCCCGAATAGCTGCAGCAATCCTGAAAAAGAACAAAGTAGGTGGGATCTCAATACCAGATATCAAGTTGTATTACAAAGCCACTGTTCTCAAAACTGCCTGGTACTGGCACAAGAATAGGTATATAGATCAATGGAATAGAATAGAGAGCCCAGAAATCGGCCGGAACCAATATGCTCAATTAATATTTGACAAAGGAGGCAAGAACATACAATGGAGCCAATATAGTCTCTTCAATAAATGGTCCTGGGGAAATTGGACAGATATATGCAAGAAAATGAAACTAGACCACCAACTTACACCATACACAAAAATAAACTCAAAATGGATAAAGGACTTAAATGTACGACAGGAAACCATAAAAATTCTAGAAGAATCCAAGGGCAACAAAATCTCAGACATACGCCGAAGCAATTTCTTCACAGATACAGCTCCTAGGGCACTTGAAACGAAATAGAAAATGAACAAATGGGACTACATCAAAATAAAAAGCTTCTGCACAGCAAAAGAAACCATCAACAAAACAATGAGAAAACCCACTGTGTGGGAAAACATATTTGCCAATGACATATCTGATAAGGGCCTAATCTCCAAAATTTATAGGGAACTCATATAACTTAACAAAAGGAAGATAAACAATCCAATCAAAAAATGGGCAAAGGACCTAAATAGACACCTTTCAAAAGAGGACATTCAGAAAGCCAAGAGACATATGAAAACATGCTCAAAGTCACTAATCATCCGAGAGATGCAAATCAAAACAACAATGAGGTACCATCTCACACCTGTCAGACTGGCTATCATCAACAAATCAACAAACGACAAGTGCTGGAGAGGATGTGGAGAAAAAGGAACACTTGTGCACTGCTGGTGGGAATGCAGACTGGTGCAGCCACTATGGAAGACAGTATCGAGTTTCCTTAAAAAACTGAATATGGAACTCCCATTTGACCCTTGATCCCACTTCTAGGAATATATCCCAAGAAACCAGAAACACCAATCAGAAAGGATATGTGCACCCCTATGTTCATAGCAGCACAATTCACCATAGCTAAGATCTGGAAACAGCCTAAGTGCCCATCAGTAGATGAATGGATTAGAAAACTGTGGTACATCTACACAATGGAATACTATGCTGCTCTAAAAAGGAAGGAACTCTTACCATTTGCAACGTCATGGATGGAACTGGAGAGCATTATGCTAAGTGAAATAAGCCAGTCAATGAAGGAAAAATACCACATGATCTCACTCATTCATGGATAATGGAGACCATTACAAACTTTTGAACAATAATAGATACAGAGGCAGAGCTGCCTCAAACAGATTGTCAACTGCAGCGGGAAGGCCGGGGAGGGTTGGGAGGCAGGAGGTAGGGGGGTAAGAGATCTACAAAAGGACTTGCATGCATGCATATAAGCATAACCAATGGACATAAGACACTGGGGGATAGGGGAGGCTAGGGGACTGTCTAGGGCGGGGGGAAAAATGGACACATATGTAATACCCTTTGTAATACTTTAAGCAATAAATAAAAAAAATACATTATACAAAATATGTCAGACCATTGGAAATTTGGAATACTAGAGTATTTGAAGATGTCCTATATAATAAAAGCATAATATT
Source organism: Myotis daubentonii (assembly GCF_963259705.1). Lineage (NCBI taxonomy): Eukaryota > Metazoa > Chordata > Mammalia > Chiroptera > Vespertilionidae > Myotis > Myotis daubentonii. Next base: position 96,434,577 of record NC_081841.1, on the reverse strand, counting down.
CAAATTGTCCCCTTGACCGGGAGTTAGACCACTCTCTATGATGCACGCTGACCATCAGGGGGTGGCGTGGAACATGGCGGGCTTCAAAGATGCATGACCTATTATATCCAGCAATCCACTTGGGGACTGAAAACTTAGCAATGATGACAATTAGTGAAGATATGAATCAACTAAAATAGTTGACAGAGACAATTCTTCCATCTTTGAAAATATCTACATCAAATCTGTTTAAATAGATTTTCATCTGCATAATAGAACACATTCTGACAAGACCACCACCACCGTGGTCAGTGTTGTGCCAATAAACGTTTAGTAACTGAGGGAACCCCTGAGTGCACAAATTTTTGGGCACCGGGCTACTAGTATATGTATAAAAGCCTAAGCGACCGGAATGCCATAACAACTGGAATGACCAGTCGCTATGACACACACTGACCACCAGGGGACAGATGCTCAATGCAGGAGCAGCCCCTTTGTGGTCGGTGCACTCCCATAGCCAACCCGGCTCTTGCCTGTCGCCTGGGTTTCCGATCACCTTCAGCGGCAGGCGGCTTCTTCCGTCCTTCTCCTTTCGACTCCTGGCATTGCGCCTACGTATGTAAATTAACCGCCATCTTTGTTGGAAGTTAACTTGCATATTGCCCAGATTAGCCAATGGGAAGCGTAGCAAAGGTACGGCCAATTACCATGTTTGTCTATTATTAGATTAAACTAGTGGCCCGGTGCACAAAATTCGTACATGGGGGAGGGTGTGTTCCTCAGCCTGACCTGCACCCTCTCCAATTTGGGACCCCTCAAAGGATGTCCTACTGTCAGTTCACAGGGATTGGGCCTAAACCGGCAGTTGGACATCCCTCTCGCAATCCGGGACTCCTGGCTCCTAACCGCTCACCTGCGTGCCTGCTCGCCTCTAACCACTCTGCCTGCCGGCCTGCTCGCCCCCAACTGGTCGCCCCCGTCCCCCGCCTGCTGCCGGCCTGCTTGCCTCCAAATGCCCCCTGCCAGCCTGATCACCCCAAACTGCCCCCCCTGCTGGCCTGCTTGTCCCTACCTTCCCTCCCCACTGGTCTGCTCATCCCAAACTTTCCCCCTGCTGCCCTGCTCACTCCAAACTGCTCCCACCCCCACCCCCACCCCCGATGCCCTGATCAGCTCCAACTGACCTCCACTGATGGCCTGCTTGCCCCCAACTGGCCCCCCTGCTGGTCTGCTTACCCCCAACGGCCCTGCCCCCCACAAGCCTGATCACAACTGCCCTACCTCTTGGCCTCTAACCTCCTCTACCTCAGCCCGCCAACATGGCTTTGTCCAGAAGAACATCTGGAAGGTCTCCTGGAAAGTCTCCCAATCTAATTAGCATATTGCTCTTTAATTAGTATAGATATATTTGTCTGTAAATATGGTTATGATTGCAGATATGAGTAGGACCAGGTAAAATTTTATAGAATGGGCCTTTCATTACAGACTAGGGGCCCGGTGCACGAAATTCGTGCACTGGGTGTGTGTGGCGGGGGAGTGTCCCTCAGCCCAGCCTGCCCCCTCTCACATACTGGGAGCCCTCAGCCGTTGACCCCCATCACCCTCCAATCGCAGGATCGGCCCCTTGCCCAGGCCTGACGCCTCTGGCCTAGGCGTCCGGCCCGGGCAGCGGGGACCCGCAGCTGCAGCAGCCCCGCGATCGTGGGCTTCGCTTTAGGCCCAGGCAAGGGACCCCTAGCTCCTGGGACTGCCAGCTTCGACCGTGCCCAGCTCCCATCGCTGGCTCCACCCCTACTTCCTGCTATCACTGGCCAGGGCGGAAAAGGCACCTGATTCTCCCCAGGGCCGCCTTTGCCCTGCCCCCCAGCTCTTAGCTCCCCCCTGGGTTTCCGATGACTGTCAGTGGCAGGGGGCTTCTTCCTGCTTCCCTTTCGCCTCCCTGCATTGTGCCTACATATGCAAATTAACCGCCATCTTGTTGGCAGTTAATTTGCATATAGCCCTGATTAGCCAATGAAAAGGGTAGCTCGTATGCCAATTACCATTTTTCTCTTTTATTAGTGTTGATGGTGCGCCATGTATGCATTTTTTCTAAAGAAGTAAAAATTACTTTAAAAAATGTTTCAGGAAGACTTTGAGAAATTTACAGTATCTGCTTTTCTTCCAAGAGAAGTTGTCACTTTTATGCCAGAGTGAGAATTATTGGTATGCTTTGTATGTCAGCATTGGGCCACTGTGATTGGGAGGCACTTAGCTTGACTTGAGAGTAATTATCTTGCTCACTGGCTGGGAGGGAGGGTGTGTGGCAGAGGAGATAAATACTGGGTTCTGGATTATTCATAGATTGCTGACTTTCTGGATTGATTGTGCAAGCCCCTTCTTTTATTGATGTCCACCTTCTGTTGACAGACATCTACCCTGGGAGAGAAATGAGATGAAACTCTCTTTCTTGTCATTGTAAAAAGCATTTGAATTCCTAAGGTGTGATAAGGCCACCCAGCCATCCACAGTCAATGTACACATTTTCATGGAGGATGTTCCCACTCTTGAATAAATTAAAACAATTTTTTTCTTTTAATTTAAACTTTCATCTATAACTGTTTTCTTGTTACTTAAAAGCTAGATTTTTTGAAACTGCTTCCAAAGCTTTTCAAGCTGTACATGTCCTTGGAATGAATTTATAAATAAGAATTGAGCCCAGCCGGTGTGACTCAGTGGTTTTGCATGGACCTATGAACCAGGAAGTCACAGTTTGATTCCAGGTCAGGCCACATGCCAGGGTTGTGGGCTTGATCCCCAGTACAGGGCGTGTAGGAGGCAGCCGATCAATGATTCTCTCTCATCATTGATGTTTCAATCTCTCTCCCTCTCCCTTCCTCTCTGAATCTGTGAGAATATATTTGAGAGAGAGGGGGGGGGAAAGAGAGAGAGAGAGAGAGAGAGAGAGAGAGAGAGAGAGAGAGAGAGAGAGGGAGAGAGGAGTATATATGTTTGTAAATAAGAAAACATGTATTTGATGCTCTTAGAAAGTCTTATTTTCTTTCATTAAAACTTGTGCAGTATAGGGAACGGCGTAGATTCTCTTAATTTGAAGAAAGTTAGAGGTAAAGGTACTAATTCAGAGTTCCTTGGGAAAATGTGTCACTTACATACTTTTTTATATTTATTGTTTTAAAATCAAAAACTGAAATATTTTCTATTCAGAAAATATATTTGGATCTAAATATCTTCTACAATTTTTAACCCCAAAATTTCAATTTAAATATTTTAAAAATGATTGGGATATTTGTCTGTTTTAAATAAGTTAGGTTACTGGAGTTCTACATGTTACTGGATCACCTGGGGTAATTTTCTGATTGGAAAATTAAGAATTATAGGCAGAGGGGAGGACATGAGAAATTTTAAAGAACATATTCAATTTACTTTAGAAGCCAAAACTCTCTTATCATGTGACTTGTTTTGTGTTTGATAAACTATATTATCACATAAGCATTGCTGCTATTGGGACAAACAGCGACAGTTGATTTAGGTCATTTGAATGTTCATTGTCTTTATTTTTTTTAAAATATGTTTTATTGATACTTTACAGAGAGGAAGGGAGAGGGATAGAGAGTCAGAAACATCGATGAGAGAGAAACATCGACCAGCTGCCTCCTGCACACCTGCTACTGGGGATGTGCCCGCAACCAAGGTACATGCCCTTGACTGCAATTGAACCTGGGACCCTTCAGTCCGCAGGCCGACGCTCTATCCATTGAGCCAAACTGGTTTGGCCCACTGTCTGTTTTAATTTGTCTGTTTGTGTTGACTCTGTCATATGCTCAAACTTCAGTGGAAGTCATGAGAACCTATTATTTTTGCCTGCTCCCTCCTTTACTTTGGAAATATTCGTTTTTACTCAGAGGGACCTTCACTTTGATGTAAGGGATTGTTTCCGTTGCCAACTGTTTTCTTCCTTGCCAAGTGAGACGGTTGTTGTGAACTCTTCAGTGATGCCTTCCCCAGGATATTTGCAGATGTGGTTGGGAAAAGTCATTTCAACCCCAACCTTTGCATCTCAGCTGCTGAGGTGCCGGGGGTGCCATGGCGATCATGGGGAAGCAGGCCAGCTGGCACCCTGCCCCCTGGGGGATCCGGGGATGCCGGCTAGCCTGCGTCCAGGCTCTCTCTCCCTCTGATGGCCATGGCGATCACGGGGAATCAGGCCAGCCGGGCACTCTCTCTCATCCACACTGCGATCTCAGGCCACAGGCAGCAAGCACCCCCGGCTTGGGGTTGTTGCCTCGCCTGCCGCCAGGCTTTCCAATGGCGATCACCTGCTGGGGGCTGGGAAAAGGCCGCCGGTAGGGCCGCCATTGCCCGGCCCTCAGCTCTTGCCTGCCGCCTGGGTTTCCGATCCCTTTCGCCTCCCATGATTGAGCCTATGTATGCAAATTAACCGCCATCTTTGTTGGCAGTGAACCACAATCTTGGTTGGCAGTTAATTTGCATATCGCCCTGATTAGCCAATGGGAAGCAGGTCAGACTTACGGTTAATTACCATGTTTGTCTATTATTAGATAGGACTAGAGGTCTGTTGCACGAAGAGATTCGTGCAATAGGCCTTCCTTTACCCTGGCTGCTGGCACTGGTTTGACTCCGGCACCCAGGATCCAGGCCTTCGGTCTGGCCGGGCTCCAGGCGGAGCCGGCCCCGGAATCGTCAGGCCTCGCTGCTCCGCTGGCCCCGTAGCCATGAGGCCTCGCTGGTCCCCTGGCCCCGGAGAAGTCAGGCCTCTCGGCTCTGCTGGCCCCGGAGCCGTGAGGCCTCGCTGCCCCGCCAGCCCCGGAAACGTCAGGCCTCGCTGCTTCACCGGCCTCTGGGGCCAAGAGGCCTTGCTGCTCTGCCAGCCGCTGGGGCTGTGAGGCCTCGCTGATCTGCCAGCCCCGGGACATCAGGATTGCTCCACTGCTTGGAGACGACGTATGCAAATTAACCACCATCTTTGTTTACTTAGTTTGCACTCTCCTGATTGGCTGGTTAGCATAGCGAAGGTACGGTCAATTTACATGTTTGTCTATTATTAGGTAAGACTAGAGGCCCAGTGCACAAAAATTTGTGCGCTCGGGGGGAGGGGGTGGTCCCTCAGCTTGGCCTGTGCCCACTTGCAGTCTGGGACCCCTTGGGGGATGACCACCTGCTGGCTTAGGCCCACTCCCCTGGGGGTTGGGCCTAAGCTGGCAGTCAGACAACACTCTGGCAGCCCAGGAGCACTCGGGGGATGTCCACTTGCCAGCGGGTAGCAGACCTAAGCTGCAGTCGGATATCCTTAGCGCTGGTGAGGAGGCGAGAGGGGTTCCCACCACCAACACTGTACGGGCAGCCATCAGCCTGACTTGTGGCTGAGCAGAGCTCCCCCTGTGGGAGCACAATGAAAACCAGGGGACAGCTCCTGCATTGAGCGTCTGCCCCCTGGTAGTCAGTGTGTGTCACAGTGATCAGTCATTCCCAGTCATTCTGCTGTTAGGATCAATTTGCATGTTACCCTTTTCTTATATAGGATAGAGGCCTCGTGCATGGGTGAGGGACGGATGGTTTGCCCTGAAGGGTGTTCCAGATCAGGGTGGGGGTCCTGCTGGGGTGCCTGGACAGCCTGGGTGAGGGGCTGAGGGCCATTTCAGGCTGGCCACAGTCCCTTCAGGGTGGTGGGGGGGTCCTGCTGGGATGCATGGCCAGTCTGGTTGAGGGGCTTATGGCTGTTTGCAGGCCACGGCCCCCAGCCACCCAAGCTCCCAGTAGAGCTCCCAGTAGCTGGAAGCAGGTATCTAGGATTTATTTATCTTCTTTAACTGAAACTTTGTTGCCGTGAGCAGAGGCCACAACCGACCAGGGCAGGCGGGAAGCTTGGCTTCCTCCATTGCCGGGGCAACCAAGTCTCCTGCTTGCTCCAGCTCCGTGGCTACCAGCCACCATCTTGGTTGGGTTAATTTGCATGTAATCGCTCTGATTGGCTGATGGGCATTGCTTGCGGTATAGCAGAGGTTCAGTCAATTTGCATGTTTCTCCTTTATTACATTAGAATAGTGACCCAGTGCATGAAATTCGTGCATACTGAAAAGGAATTAATTAGAGGAAATATTTTAATATTGTTATTTGCCCTTTCTCTATAGTAAAACTGTGAGAGATAAAAGGAAATGAGTACATTCTATATGAAAATACATAATTTTATTAATAAATAATAACAACAAAGTCATGATATAAAAACAATATTGATGCAAATAGTGATTGATAAAGTGATTAAACTTATTCTAATAACTCCCTGTATACCACATTAAGAGTGAAAACACTTTCAGAGTGCTTGACTAATTTCCCCTGGGATAAAGTATTTACAACTTTAACTTTAACATCCCACGCTCTTCGAACTTCAGAGTAAACAACATATAACTGCCCATGTGCGAAAATGGGTTCAGGTAGGAATATTCCTAGTTTGTCTAGAGTAGCGGTGGGCAAACTACGGCCTGCGGGCCGGATCTGGCCCATTTGAAATGAATAAAACTAAAAAAAAAAAAAAAGGCCATACCCTTTTATGTTATGATGTTTACTTTGAATTTGTATTAGTTCACACGAACACTCCATCCATGCTTTTGTTCCGGCAGTCCGGTCCAGTTTAATAACCCATTGTGGCCCTCGAGTCAAAAAGTTTGCCCACCCCTGGACTAGAGTTTGTCCTTGTGATTTATTAATAGTCATTGCAAATGCTGGCATCATGGGAAACTGTCATTGAATTAATTTAAATGGTAGGCCAGTGTCAGATGGGGACAAATCAATTCTTGGAATCAGAACAACCTCTCCCTCTGCAGATCCTGTTAATACTTCAGCTTCAATAATGTTAGGTCGTAATCTTTTGATAATAAATCTGGTACCATTACAAAGACCCCATTTACTATTACAATTTCTCAATAGCATGATGATTGCACGCACTTTCTATTTTAATTTAAGACACGGCATTCCTGAAGGAGTAATACTATTAAGAAATTCAATGCGAAAATTTTCCTTTTCAGTATCATCTGTTCAGTTAACAGAATCATCACTCAAATATGTGTGAAATTCTCCATCAAGTATATCCAAAATTTCTTCATTTAAGTTTTGAACATGCTCATTTTTTGGACAAAGAATTGCATGTTTAGATATATTTTTAATAGTATCTATAGATATACTATTTCCAAAGGTGGCTTCAATAATAGATCCGTTACAAATCATTTCATGGGGGATTTCAATAATATCCATTCCTAAATGAAAACTGCTATCAAGTTTGCCATCTCCAAGTTTTACTAACCATTCACTATAAGCAGAATCCTCTGACCTCATATTTGTTTTAAGAGACAACTTTCTAAAACACCCCAATCATCACAGTACTTGAGTGTACTATGGCCGATCACATAGCATGTGGTACAGTACTGAGGCATTGTTGAAAATCCCCTTTGAGAAGGAGAATTTCCCAACCAAATGCAACATTCAAATTCATAATTTCTCTTAGTAATCTGTCTATGGTGATTATAGCATGACTAGATGCCATGGTACATTCATCAATAAGAAGAAGTTGGGCCTTTTTAATGGTTTTAGCAGCTTCATTCTTTATATCAAGTCTAGAAATTGAAGTTTCATTTCATGGAATGGGTAATTTATATGTGGAATGAAAGGTTCTTCCACCAAGAAGTAAATTTGCAGAAATTCCTGTAGATGCTGTGGGCAAAACAGTACCACCAAAATCTCTAATAGAATGTGTTAAAACTTTTTACAGATATGTTTTTCCACTACCACCTGGACCATCCAAGAAAAAGCATTTGGGGTGTACAGTGTGCTCTTTGATGGCTGAAGTTATAGTCTGAAAGGCTGCCAACTGTTCATCATTCAGAAAATTTATCAAAACCTCTGCCTGTTGTTGCTCATACAATTCATCACATGTATTTGCATTCATTAATAAAAGATAGTCCAGAAGTTTGAAATGTGAACATTTCATTCCATGCAATGTGAATACCTCCTGAATTTCGTTAAGGGCATGCATTTCACAGTTCACACAGGCACCTTCTCTTCAGTGTACTTTCCAACAGAAATCTTCAATAAAATGAGATTTATTCTCAACTTATAATTTGTCTGAGCTGAAGGACATCCAAACACACATATGCATGCAAAAAGTTGCCGTAGTTGTTTGGGCATATTAAGGATGATTGCATCGTCAGTCGTATCTTTCCAGATACTGTCGTCAAGTAATAATCCTTGGTGTTTAGCAGCTTCATGAAATGTATCATAAGTTAAACCTCCTACAGTTCGCAGATCCTCAAAACTTATCGCAACTTTTACATGCAGAAGCAAAAGTCTAAGGTAATATCGTTCTGGTTCTCTAAAGCTCACAGTGAACAGTCTACCTGATACTTTATTCCCACCCTTTCGGTGTTTTGTCCACAAAGAATTATTAAACACATAATGCTGTGGAATCTCCCAAAATAATAATTACGTGCTTCAGAGTCTTCTCTATTCAATAAGAACCAAGCCATCAAAGTCGACTTATGCCTTTTAGCCCTATCCAAAACTTCAGCAAAATCATCGGCATGAAAATACAAATTCTGATCATTTGGCAAATGAATAGCTAATCTTGTGATTGCATGAGATTGGACATGCATTTGCATTCCAAAAAGTCTACAAACAGCCTCAGGAGTGCTCACGTACCTGGAATCAATGAAATCCTGTACTTCGTCATGATTGATAATATTTTTTTTCAGAAATTTGGATATTTGCACAAGCATGCCCTTTATAGATGTATTTAAATAGATATTTGAGACTTCTCATTGATGCACACACTTCAACATTTATATGACAGTTATATTAGAGGCACAAATACGGGTTATAAGGGACAATCCAAGTATTATCGACAATTTTATTTCCAATAGAAATGGTACTACCAGATCTTGGTTTGTATTTGGGATATCCATCAATATTTCCAATGGTCGCATTTTGAAATTCTTTTGGATATCCCTTTGAACATTTTCCATTTTCCATACATGAACTATTTGGATTTTGTATTCCACATGGTCCATGTACCATATTTGATTTTACAATTTGAAAAAGTCAAGGACACTGTCCTCATCTGGAATTTCTGCCTTAACTATACGGTCAATGTCATCTTCTGAATGTAATTTGGACTCACTATCTAATATCAATAATAGGTGAGCGTGAGGCAGTCCGCATTTCTGAAATTCAATGACATGAATCTTAGCTATTACTTTGCCAAATAAATGGAATTTACATATATCATTTAAAAGAGTGCTCAGCTTAATATGAAAAACTCTGGCTACCAGGTCAGGTCCGTTTTCAACTTTTTGCCAGCGTTGTAAATTGTTTGTGATATCTGCCCATTTGGGGTTGCATGTCATGGTTATAAATAAATTGGGCTTGCCATACTTCGTTACAATTGCCATAGCATCCTGATATCGCTGCTGCATATTTCTGGGACTACACTGAAGAGATGATGGAAGTATTATCATTTTACCAATCGGCACATTGTCATTTTCAGATCTAGATTTGAGTAATCCACCAAACCACTATATTTTTCAGCTCTCAACTTAGATTGGTTTGCTTTGATGAAATTTATCTGACTGGCCTCCATTTTTGAATACAAATCCACAATAAACTGTTAATTTTCCTGCATTTAAAATAGGATTGAACGTGTCCCTCACAGAGAGATGAAATCATAATACTGCATTTGTCTGACCCGTGTCCTTACATTTCGCCTAGTATTATTGTCGATTACACTGTTGTCTCTAAGTCTTAATGCAATATCTGTTCCCCAGCCTTTTTCACCATGAAGAAAAAGAATAGAATATGTCATTGCATCTAATGTAGGAAACAGGATACTGATTTGTTTCATTTTAGTGGCACTTGGATTATTGGGATCTGGTTTACAATGAATGAGCAAGTCCCTTTCAAAAGGAGGTTCTCCATCTTTGTTTCTGAATAAGACAGCAACCTCGGTTACACGAGGAGAATTCTATCTACCTGGGTCACTGTTACGATCATATTTAATTGCCATTGTTACTGCTGTGGGAGCAATACCTTTTGCTGCTGCTTCAGATTGGGCTTCCTATTCTACCTCAGGTAGCATCTTGTACGATTTTGTTAATTCATTTATTTCATGCATGAGGTTGTTGATGTTGATCATGAGTCTTTCTAAGCAGCCCTGATTTTCTGGCATTGCTAATCTTTTACTTGTAGCTTCGGCTGTATCCAAAATATAGAGTTGAGCAAACTTCCGAGAAACACCATCCAAAGGATGTAAAGTTCCAGTACGGTGATAAACTTGTCCAGGTATTCTAAAATAGTATGGCCCATACCCTGATAGCGATGCAATATTTGCACCCATGGAAGCAAATGCAAAAGAACTATTTATGGATCGAATATTTCTCATGAAATTTTTACGGTCAGAATCCTCATTTGTCATTCATCTTTTTAAATATGCCGGGTAATCTGGAAAATGTATATCATTTGGACAGACTTTCCCTTTGCTACAACATCGAGTAAATTTCCCATTGGATGGTTTTTCAACAGAGAAATTTAGGGATAGGCAAAATTCACATCGAACAGTCATTCCACCACACCTGTGTTCGAGAATTGTATCCTCATGTACAATATTTTTGCTGAGAAGGGAGTTCCTACCAGTACTGGTAGTACTTGTTGATGACTGTTCTCTAGACTGTCATCGCTCCCGCCTTCTTTCAACCTCAAAGGCACGTGAGTCTTTAGACATTTTCTGTCGATGACATCGGTGTTTTTCAGCTTCACAGTGAGGTTTTTCCAGTAGCTGGTCTTCAGATATATTCTGTAGCAGGCGCCGCCTTCTTTCAAGATCAGATGCACGTTGCTCTTCAGACATTTTCTATCGATAACGCAGGCATCCTTCGGCTGCAGAACTACCTTGTATCAACAGTTCTTCTTTGGACATAGTCCCACCTCTCTACTGTCATGGTCTGAGACGCAGGTGAATGAGAGTCCTGGCTGTCAGGCAGCTGACAGCTGTGTGACCAACGGCTGATTCTGGCTAATTCTGTGAGGGTGGGACTTCCTCCTCCCTGCTGTCAGTTTCCACAGCTGTGATGAGGAAGCTGGATGACAGAGGGAACCACGCCCCCCAAGACACCAGTGTACTTGCTCTACTGGACCCTGTGGGCGGAGTCTCGCCCATCCCCAATCTGGGGCCCGGGCCCCGCAGGTGGTGTCTGGCGCTACCCGCCCTGACTCCCCGGGTGGTGTCGGGTGCTGCCCACCCAAGCTACCCTTTCCCCAGTTTGGGACCCGGACCACGTGGGTGGCTTCTGGAGCTTCCCACCCACCTCCCCAGGTCCCGATCTGGGGCCCGGACCACAGTGGTGGTGTCTGGCCCTGCCTCCCCTGCGTCCTCACTCAGGGGCCCAGACTCCACGGGCGGCATCTGGAGCTGCCCGTCCATCTCCCCCGTCCACAATCTGGGGCCCGAACCCCAAGGGTGGCTTCTGGCGCTGACTGACCCGCCTCCTCGGGTCCTCGATCTGGGGCATGGACCACACGGGCAGTGTCTTTCACTGCCCGGCCTGTCTCTCTGGGTCCCGTTCTGGGGCCAAGACCGACTGGCAGCGTCTGACGCTTCCCGCCACACCTGGGTATGCTATCTTTGTTGGGTTAATTTGCATAGTCACTATGTTTGGCTGGTGGGTGTAGCAAAGGTATGGTCAATTAGCATCTTTCCCTTTATTAGTGTAGATAGATGACTTAGTATTTGCACATAACCTATGCACATCCTCCCATATACTTTAAATCATGTGTAGATTACTTATGATAATATAATGTGAATGTTATATAAATAATTACTATACTATATTGTTTAGGGAATAATAATAAGAAAAAAGTCTCTACATGTTCAGCAACTGTCATAGGTCTAACTACATAGTACATGTCAGCAACAGGGTAGCTTTTTCCCCCCAATATTTTTGATCTGGAGTTGGTTGAACCCATCGGTGCAGGACCCACAGACAAGGGCCAACTGTAGTTTTGGACAATGTGAAAATCTGCATCATATTGAGAGACTACTGGATGATGTGTGTGGAATTAGCATAAGCATATTAAAAACTAAACAAGCTTTTAAAAGGCAATTATTAACTCTAGAACAATAACATTATTCCATGAAAAAACAATCATAGTATAATGACTTAGCAGAGACTAAAAACAGCTAATTACATCAGGAGTGGCAGAGAAAAGGGATGGTAAGAAAGCTATATCTTATCCATCACAAGAGGAAGGTACCAATCACTAAAATCCACAAATCAGGAAACAAGAGCACATAGGTTATAATTTCAAAATGTGGTATGAGAAAAGTACATTTCTTAAGAAACAGACAAAAGAATTAAAAGCACCAGCCCATGGCGCCAAATTTGATAAATTTGACTTTTTTTAAAAAAATGTTTTCATTTATTTCAGAGAGAGGAATGGAGAGGGGGAGAGAGAAACATTGATGAGAAAGAAACATTGATCAGCTATCTTCTGCATGCCCCTACTGGGGTTCAACCCACAAACCAGGCATGTGCCCTGACCAGGAATCAAACCAGTAACTTCCTGGTACATGGGACAATGCTCAACCAACTGAGCCCAACCTGGCAGGGCAATAAATTTCTATGTTGCTCCCTGAAGGAGAACCACTGCCATTCAAATTCTCCTTAGCCTGTAACCTAATTTTCCTTAGAACCCAGGGTTGTGTTTAACAATTTAATAGAGGGAAGTGAGCATTACTCAGAAAGGTAAACTGAGAAAACTACTTTGCCCAACTCCAAACCATGAAAATCTCTGCAGAGGCAAATAAACCTCTGACTAGTTGTAATCAGGGTCTCCCAAGAGCCCTCTTGGGGCAACTGTTCATACTTACAGTGCCAGTTGGACTCTCAAATATCCCAATCTTGCCATCTTCCAACACCTGGTACAGCACTGTCATGAAGTCTATCTGGATGGAATAGGGTGTGAAGAGAAAAGGGGAATGGGTGTCACCGATCTCCTGGTTTTTATCAGCCATGATCCTAAGGGGAGAAAAATATCTGGTAGTTCTCTGATGAACCAGGAAGAACGGGCTTGAAATCTAGAACAGTTAAGAGCAGTCTCAATACTGATTACGGATTTTCTCCTTAGGCTCTACATTATTTGGCAAGCAGAGATCATGTTCTCTATCATGTGCATATCCCCATGAAGCCACACCAAATCATGCAATCCACCCAGCGACATTTATCACAAAGGGCTCTAGAAGAATGCAGAATACGAAAGCCCTTATACAGAAACTCCCTGCATTTCACCTGAGGTACTTTTGCTGCCTGGATAGCCTTCTAATGCCTCTTCAAGAGGCTTGGAGATTTCCTCTCAAAGACCTGTGCCCTGGGAACAAAGATGTTGCCTGTATTCACTTCTGCAGCAGTCTTCCCTCACTTCTGCACAGGGCGGTATTTGCATGACAGATGCTGCTTTATCCTGATGGGAGACCTGTAAATAGAATCATGACACACAGGCAGAGAATTACAAGTACAATTACAGTTTTTCTGACATGGCACAGGTTAATGTACATAACTTTATTTTACAGATACCGTTAGTATGCTGCTTAGTTTATCCTACCTTCCATTTCCGTACAAACCAGAGCTGCCTCCAAAAAATGTTTTGGCCTCAAGAATCAGAGCCTTCTGTCTGGCTCCTGCCCTTTTAAAACAGATCACAAGTCAGCCTACAGATATCTAAGGCATCCAGCCTGATCTTATCAGCTCTGCACTTTCTGTCCCTCCCCAGGTAATGAGGAGTCCTCAGCGACAGCTCAGCTCCTCAGGAAGTCTCTCCCTTTAGTGGGCCCCCCTACAGTGCTCAAACACCCTCCCTCCAAATACGTGTGCATGCACACACGCAGGCCGCTCTACGGAAAGTCACTCTTTGATGTCATTACCCTGCATTTAATTTCTTCATAGTTCTTAGCACTCAACTCAATTCATTTAGTCCTCCCCACTACAGTATAAGATTCATAAAAGAAAGAACTTTGTCTGTCTTGTTCTTCCCTGCCCCTGGCACTCAGCATGCCAGGTGCTGTGACAAGTAGCAGGGATTCAATAAAAATTTGATGAATATACAGCAAGCTTGACATGGGGGCTGTAGGTGGAGGTTTCTATTATAGAAACCTCTTCAGAGGTGTCAGTGAAGGATGTCCCATAACTTAAATATCTAGTGCAAGGCCAGTTCTTTAGTCGTTTCAAACTGTCTTCATATAACCTCACAACAACCATGTGGTCAGTATTATTACTAGCTCTATTTCACAGATGAAGAAACTGACAGAAAGATTAAGTGACTTGACCACTTGGTGTAGCTCAGTGGTTAGGTATTGATCTATGACACTAGGAGTCACGATTCAAATCACGGTCAGGGCACATGTCTGGGTTGCAGGTTCCATCCACAGTAGGAGGTGTGCAGAAGGCAGCGATCAATGATTTTCTCTCCCTTTCCCTTCCTCTCTGAAATCAATAAAAAATTTGTTTTTAAAACAAAAGGTTAAGTGACATGCCGATAGTCACATAGCAATTGCCTGAATCCAAGATTTGAACGCACATCTGCCAGACCTTCAAGCTCCTAAGCTTTGTATTTCCTCATTCTTCTCTCACCAGGGTAAGGTGAAAATAGACTTGTTTACCAAACTTTAGAATAACAACAGGAAACAATACAGAAAAAAAGTAATGATTGCCCTAGCTGGTTTTCTCAGTGGATAGAGCGCCAGCATGTGGACCAAAGGGTCCCAGGTTTGATTCCAATCAAGGGCACATACCTCAGTTGCAGGCTCTTCCTGGGCCCAGGCCCTGGTTGGGGCATGTGCAGGAGGCAACCCATTGATATGTTTCTCTGACATCGATATTTCTCTATCTTTCCCTCTCTCTTCCACTTTCTCTAAAAATCAATGGAAAAATATCCTTGGGTGAGGATTAAAGGAAAAAAAAGTAATTATTATTTCACTCCCCGTGGATGGTAATTATGGATCTCATTATTCCAGAAACAGCACAAGCTAAGTCAGAAGTTAAAGAAGGGTTTAGATAAATCCACAAATAGTACATACACTATGTGTGCTTTAAGAATGCTTGGTGTAGCTTTTTCTGACCTCTTCAGATTGGCTGCCTGAAGGACAACCATGACCTTCCACACAAGTTCTCCCTAGAATTCCCCACCAGTGCTAAGGCACAAACCTCATGCTCATTAAATGAGGTAATAAGAGGTTATGTGAAAGTGTAAGTTTTGAAAGTGTCATTTTCTTCAGTCTTCAATTATCACTTGTTCTTTACTTGGGGATAAACTATCGCTACAGACTGAACTGTGTCCCACCCTCCCTCAAATTCATGTGTTAAAGCCCTAACCCCCAACATGAGACTCTATTTTATTTGGAGGAGGGCTTTTAGGAGGCAATTAACATAAAATGAAAAGGGTAATTAAGATTAAATTAAGGTATAATAGTGGGCCTTAATCCTTATTAAGATTGGTGGCCTTCTAGGAGTAAGAGAGAGCTCTCTCCTTACCAGCCATGTGAGGACAAGTATTAGTAAGAAAGGAACCGACCTTCTGCAAGACAGGAAAAGGGTCTTGGACAGGGAACAGAATAGGCTGGGACCTTAATCTTCGACTTCCCAATGTCTAGAACTGTAAGGAACAAGAAAAAAAAAAGAAAAGAACTCTGGCCCTGGCCACTGTGCTAAGTGGTTAGAGCATCAGCTTGCAGATCCAAGGATCCTGGTCAAGGGTACCTGGGGTGCAAGTTCCGCAGCCCTGATAGGGGCTGGAGGCAACCCATCTGTTTCTCTCCCACAATGTTTCTCTCTCTCCCCCTCCTACTTCCTTTCCACTCTCTCTAGAAATCAATGGGGAAAATATCCTCGGGTGAGAATTAAAATAGAACAAAAACAAACAAACAAAATACTCTGTTGTTTAAGCCACTCAATGTATGGCATTTTGTTATGGCAGCCAGAGAAGACAGAAACAATTTAAAAGCACAATCCCCATTTTAAGTCCCTACAATGCTTTAACTTCACACACCTGGGAGACAACACAGCCCCAAAAGAAAACGTTTTCTGCACCTACAGTTAATCCAGGCACAGCACCAGCGGGGCTGCAATGCTCCCACAGCAGGGGACACGGCCCGGCCTCCCACCTCCAGCCTCAGAGCTCTCACATCCTGTAGGAAAAACCTGCTGCTTGGTGTTTTATCCACTTTTCATAGCACATCCTCCAACAACCTGGT
This sequence comes from Myotis daubentonii, assembly GCF_963259705.1. NCBI lineage: Eukaryota > Metazoa > Chordata > Mammalia > Chiroptera > Vespertilionidae > Myotis > Myotis daubentonii. The sequence goes on along the minus strand of NC_081841.1, from coordinate 96,418,298 downwards.
CAATTCCATTCAACCGAACCCTCTTGACTGGACCCCACTCCACTTTGCTTTTCTGAAGGGCAGAGCCATTTACAGCATGGGCTCTGAGGTCAGGCTTCTAAATTTGGGACCCCAGCTGTATTCTTGCCTAAGTTAATAGCCCTAACCCTCAGTTTCCCCGCGTGTAAAGGAGAGACAGATAAAACTGCATATCCATAAGGTTGCAGTGACCACTAAATAAGTAACTTATAAAAAGCGGTTAGCACAGATGGGTTACTGAAGTCCCTGGTGCGTGTTAGTTATTATTACTCCAAAGCACCACTCCAGTTCAACTGCAGATCCCGCCCTCACTCACCTCCCATTCGCCCTTGCACAGGTTTCTCGCCTATCAATCACACGTTAGCTCCGCCCCTCCATGTCGCCAAGGTTTTTCCCCCTCCCGACGCCCCCCGCCCCTCCGCAAACAGCCACTGGTTAGCACTTACACCGGAGGACGTCCTTTCTCATGTAGGTTCTCCTCGTCCTGAGCTTTGTTACCACGCGACACCGTGACCACTCTCTTCTCGGGCAAGACAGCTTCGCTTCAGGCCAGGCGGCTGAGGTATGAGAGATAAGGTCGTGGAGCTTAAAAGCGCGGCTCCGCTGGATTCCCAGAGGAGCCTGCAGCGCTGCCACGCCCCGCGCCACTGCGCGTGCTCACTTGGAGACTTGGGCGTGGTCTCTTTTTGCACCACTGCGCTTGCGTGGCTGGCTCCAGCAGGGACTGTTTCCTGGGGGTAGGAAGGCTGCAGGTGGTGGACCCTGGGCCAGCCTTTCTGACCACACAGGGCCTTTGGGGTTCATGCCAACCTGCGACCTCCCTTGCAGTCCTGCCTGGTGCAGGATGCTTGATCCTCCGCCTATTGGCGCAGATGTTCTAATCTCCACAGATGATTGGCTGGAAGAAATGGGCTCATATTTACCAAACACTGCAGGCAAAAAGGCTAGCAGAAAATTGAGAAACCAGTATTCTGATCCTCGCTCTTGCCAGGCCTTAATATGTGAACGTGTTATTTTTACCTCTGAATGGACAGTACTCGCCTCAACTGGGTTGTACAGGAACTTGGACGTCTTTTTTTTCCAATTTCAATTGTCATGCAATATGATATTAGTTTCAGGAGTACAACAATACTGACTGGACATTTATGTGACTTACCTAGTGATCACACAATTAAATCTAGTACCCTTCTGACACCATACTTACCTATTAAAATGTTATTGACTTTCCTTTATGCTCTACTTTACTTCCTCTTGACTGTTTTTATAACTGGCAATTTTTTAAACATATATTTTTATAGATTTCAGAGAGGAAGGGAAGGGAGAGAGAGACAAAAACATCAATGATGAGCATCATTGATTGGCTGTCTCCTGCACACCCACTACTGGGGATCACCTGCAACCCAAGCATGTGCCCTGACTGGGAATTGAACCTGGAACTCTGAGTCCAAAGGCGGATGCTCTATCCACTGAGCCAAACCACATAGGGCTATAACTGGCAATTTGTACTTAATTTCTTCACCTTTTCCCTGAACGCCCTTTCATCTGGCAACCAACGATTTGTTGTCTATGTGATTTTGTTTTGGTTTTGCTTGTTTTTTCGTTTTGTAAATTCCCCATATGAATGAAATCCTGTGTTGTTTGTCTTATTTCACTTAGAATAGTACCCTCTAGGCCTATCCGTGTTGTTGCAAGTGGCAAGATTTCATTCCTTTTTATGATTGAGTAATATTCCATTATATATGTACCACATCTTCCTTATTCATTCTTTATCAATCTATGGATGGACACTTAGGCTGCTTCCATATCTTGGTTCTTGTAATATAATAATGGTGCAATGAACATAGGGCTGCATATATCTTTTCAAATTAGTGTTGTGGATTCTTTAGATAAATATACAGAAGTGGATTTTTTGGTCATAAAGTAGTTCTATTTTAAATTTTTTTGAGGACCCTCAGTACTGTTTTCTACAGTGGCTGCACCAATTTACAATCTCACCAATAGTGCACAAGGATTCCCTTTTCTACATCATTGCCAACATTTGTTTGTTGATTTAATGATGATAGCCATTCTGACAGGGGTGAGGAGATATCTCACTGTGGTTTTAATTTAATTTAATTTGCTTTCCCAGATGATTCATGATGTTTGTTGAGCATCTTTTCACATGTCTAATAGCCATATGTATGCCCTCCTTAGATAAGTGTCTAATCAGGTCCATTGCACATTTTTAAATTGGGTTGTTTGTGGTTTTTTGGTGTTGATGTATCATTGGCAAATACGTTCTCCTGTTCAGTGGGTGGCCTTTTCTTTTTGTTGGTTGTTTCCTTTGCTGTCCAAAAACTTTTGTTTGACAGTCCCATTTCCTTTTTTTTCTTTTTTCCCTTCCTCGAGGAGATAACCCCCCCCTCCCTGCCCCCCGCCACACACACACACAAAATCATTAAGAGCAATGTCAAAGTGTTTACTGCCTATGTTTTCTTCTAGATGGTTTATGGTTTCAGGTCTTACATTTAAGTCTTTAATCCACTTTAGTTTATTGTTGGATATGTTATAAGAAAGCAATCCAGCTTCATTCTTTTGCATGCATCTGTCCAGTTTTCCCAACACCATTTATCGAAGAGACTGTCTTCACCGCATTGAATATTCTTGACTCCACTGTGTTAGATTAACTGAGGTGTGGGTTTATTTCTGGGCTCTCTATTATGTTGCATTGATCTATGTGTCCTTTTATGCCATAGCATGCTGTTTTGATTACTGTAGCTTTGTAGTATAGTTTAATATCAGGTAACTTAATACCTCATCTTTGTTTTGCTTTCAGGATTGTTTTGGCTCCTCAGGATCTTTTGTGATTCCATTTAAATTTTAGGCATACTTGCTCTAATTTTGGGAAGAATGACATTGGTAATTTGATAGGGATTGCATTGAATCTGTAGAATGCTTTGGGTAGTATGGGCATTTTAATGATGGTAATTCTTCCTATTTATGAGTGTGCTATACCCTTCCATTTCTTTGTATCTTCTTCAGCGCATTTCTTCAATGTCTTACATAGTTTTCTGAGTGCAGGTCTTGTACATCCTTGGTAAAATTTATTCCTAGGTATTTCATTTTTATTTTTTAGACAATTGTAAATGGGATTCTCTTCTTAATTTCTCTTTGTGATAGTTTGTTATCTATCTATTTATAAAAGACTAATATGCAAAGTGTCCCTTCAGGAATTCAACCAGGAGTTCAATCACTCACTATGACATGCACTGACCACCAGGGGGTGGCACAGAACATGGCAGGCAACCAGTGTCAGGGCACTGAGGGAGCAAGAGAAAGCAGGAGATAGGGACCCAAACAGTGACAGCAAGCAGGCGGTGAGGGAAAGAAGAGGCAGGAAGGCAGGGAGACGAGGAACCTGATGGGCCCTGATCACTGGCCAGGCCTAGGGACCCAACCCATGCATGAATTTCATGCACTGGGCCTCTACTTGCTGTATAAAAATGCAACACATTCCTGCATTTCTTTTTTTGTTTTGCATCTGCAACTTCACTGAATTCATTTATTAGTTCTAATAGTTTTTTAGTATATTCCTTAGAGTTTTCTATATATAGTATTAAGCCACTTGCAAATAATGACAGTTTTACTTCTTCCTTTCCAATTTGGATGCCTTCTATTTCATTTTCTTGTGTGATTGCTGTGGCTAGGACTTCCAAGATTGTGTTTCATGAAAGTGGTGAAAGGGGACATCCTTCTGTTGTTCATGATCTTAAAGAAAAAGCTTTTAGCCCTAGTCAGTTTGGCTCAGTGGATAGAGTGTCGGCCTGAGGACTGAAGGGTCCTGGGTTCAATTCCGGCCAAGGCACATGCCTGAATTGCGGCCATGATCCCCAGTGTGGGATGTGCAGGAGGCAGCTGATCAATGATCCTCATCATTGATGTTTCTATCTCTCTTTCCCTCTCCCTTCTACTCTGAAATCAATAAAAATATATTTTTTAATTTTTTCAGATATTTAAACATTTTACAAAGAAAATAAAAAGCTTTTATCTCTTCACCATTGAGTATGATGTTAGCTGTGTGTTTGTCATATCTGGCCTTTATTACATTGACATATGTTCCCAATATACCCATTTTGCTGAGATTTTTTTTTAATCACAAATGGATGTTGGGTTTTCTCAAATGATTTTTTTGCATCTCTTTGATATGATCATGTGATTTTTGTATTTCATTTTTGTTTATGTGGTATATCATATTAATTGATTTGCAGATATTAAAACAGCCTGATGGATTAAATCCCACTTGATCATGTTGTATGATGTTTTTAATGTATTGCTGAATTCTGTTTGCTAATATTTTGTTGAGAATTTTTGTATCTATGTTCATCAGAAGTTCATCAGAGATATTGGCCTATAATTTTCTTTTCTTTCTTTTTTTTTTAGATCTTTTGTCTGGTTTTGGTATGAGAGTAATGGTGTCCTCATAAAATGAGTTTAGATGCCTTCCCTGTTCTTCAAGTTTTTTGGAATAAATTATGAAGGCTAGGTATTAATTCTTCTTTGAATATTTGGTAAAATTTGCCTGTGAAGCCATCTGGTCCAGGGCTTTTGTTTGTTGGAACTTTTTGGTTACTGATTTGATTTTGTAGTTCTCAGTCTTTTAAGATTTTCTTTTTCTTCCTGATTCAGCCTTGGAAGATTGTATATGTCTAGGAATTTATAATCTCTTCCAGGTTGTCCAATTTGTTAACATAAAATTGTTCATAGTATTTCCTTATAGTGCTTTGTTTTTCTGTGGTGTTGATTGTCAATTTGCATTAATTTCTGATTTTACTTACTTGGGCTCTCTATTTTTCTTGATGAGTCTGGCATAGGTTTATCAATTTTATTTATCTTTTCTTTTTTTTTAAATATATTTTTATTTTTTTTATTTATTTTTTTTTTATTTTTCTTTTTTTTTTATTTTTTTTTATTTTTTTTTTTTATTGCTTAAAGTATTACAAAGGGTATTACATATGTATCCATTTTATCCCCCCACCCTAGACAGTCCCCTAGCCTCCCCTATCACCCAGTGTCTTATGTCCATTGGTTATGCTTATATGCATGCATACAAGTCCTTTAGTTGATCTCTTACCCCCCTAACTCCTGCCCCCCAACCCTCCCCGGCCTTCCCGCTGCAGCTCGACAATCTGTTTGAGGCAGCTCTGCCTCTGTATCTATTATTGTTCAAAAGTTTATAATGGTCTCTATTGTCCACGAATGAGTGAGATCATGTGGTATTTTTCCTTTATTGACTGGCTTATTTCACTTAGCATAATGCTCTCCAGTTCCATCCATGACGTTGCAAATGGTAAGAGTTCCTTCCTTTTTACAGCAGCATAGTATTCCATCGTGTAGATGTACCACAGTTTTCTAATCCATTCATCTACTGATGGGCACTTAGGCTGTTTCCAGATCTTAGCTATGGTGAATTGTGCTGCTATGAACATAGGGGTGCATATATCCTTTCTGATTGGTGTTTCTGGTTTCTTGGGATATATTCCTAGAAGTGGGATCACAGGGTCAAATGGGAGTTCCATTTTCAGTTTTTTAAGGAAACTCCATACTGTCTTCCATAGTGGCTGCACCAGTCTGCATTCCCACCAGCAGTGCACAAGTGTTCCTTTTTCTCCACATCCTCTCCAGCACTTGTCGTTTGTTGATTTGTTGATGATAGCCAGTCTGACAGGTGTGAGATGGTACCTCATTGCTGTTTTGATTTGCATCTCTCGGATGATTAGTGACTTTGAGCATGTTTTCATATGTCTCTTGGCTTTCTGAATGTCCTCTTTTGAAAGGTGTCTATTTAGGTCCTTTGCCCATTTTTTGATTGGATTGTTTATCTTCCTTTTGTTAAGTTGTATGAGTTCCCTATAAATTTTGGAGATTAGGCCCTTATCAGATATGTCATTGGCAAATATGTTTTCCCACACAGTGGGTTTTCTCATTGTTTTGTTGATGGTTTCTTTTGCTGTGCAGAAGCTTTTTATTTTGATGTAGTCCCATTTGTTCATTTTTTCTTTAGTCTCAAGTGCCCTAGGAGCTGTATCAGTGAAGAAATTGCTTCGGCATATGTCTGAGATTTTCTTGCCTTTGGATTCTTCTAGAATTTTTATGGTATCCTGTCGTACATTTAAGTCCTTTATCCATTTTGAGTTTATTTTTGTGTATGGTGTAAGTTGGTGGTCTAGTTTCATTTTCTTGCATATATCTGTCCAATTTTCCCAACACCATTTATTGAAGAGACTATCTTGGCTCCATTGTATGTTCTTGCCTCCTTTGTCAAATATTAATTGAGCATATTGGTTCGGGCCGATTTCTGGGCTCTCTATTCTATTCCATTGATCTATATGCCTATTCTTGTGCCAGTACCAGGCAGTTTTGAGAACAGTGGCTTTGTAATACAACTTGATATCTGGTATTGAGATCCCACCTACTTTGTTCTTTTTCAGGATTGCTGCAGCTATTCGGGGTCTTTTTTTATTCCAGATGAATTTTTGGAAAGTTCGTTCTAGATCTCTGAAGTATGCTGTTGGTACTTTAATGGGAAGTGCGTTGAATTTATAGATTGTTTTGGGTAGTATGGACATTTTGATGATGTTGATTCTACCAATCCATGAACACGGTATGTTCTTCCATCTGTTTATGTCTTCCTCTATGTCTTTTTTCAACGTCCTGTAGTTTTCTGAGTAGAGGTCTTTTACCTCTTTAGTTAAGTTTATTCCTAGGTAGCTTAGTTTTTTCGGTGCAATGGTAAACGGGATTGTTTTTATAATCTCTCTTTCTGAAAGTTCACTATTGGTGTATAGAAATGCCTCAGATTTCTTGGGGTTAATTTTGTATCCTGCTACATTGCCAAATTCATGTATTAAGTCTAGTAGCTTTTTGATGGAATCTCTAGGGTTTTGTATGTATAATATCATGTCGTCTGCAAATAAGGACAGTTTTACTTCCTCTTTTCCAATTTGGATGCCTTTTATTTCTTCTTCTTGCCGAATTGCAATGGCTAACACTTCCAGTACTATGTTGAACAGGAGTGGTGAGAGGGGGCATCCCTGTCTTGTTCCTGTTCTTAGGGGAAATGGTGTTAGTTTTTGTCCGTTGAGTATGATGTTGGCTGTGGGCCTGTCATATATGGCTTTTATTATGTTGAGGTATGATCCTTCTACTCCCACCTTGCTGAGAGTTTTTATCAAAAATGGGTGTTGAATTTTGTCAAATGCTTTTTCTGCATCAATTGATATGACCATGTGGTTTTTTTCTTTCAATTTGTTTATGTGATGTATCACGTTTATTGATTTGCGGATATTGTACCATCCTTGCATCCCTGGGATAAATCCTACTTGGTCATGGTGTATGATCTTTCTGATGTACTGCTGGATCCGATTTGCTAAGATTTTGTTGAGGATTTTGGCATCTATGTTCATGAGGGATATTGGCCTGTAATTCTCTTTCATTGTGTTGTGTTTACCTGGTTTTGGTATTAGGGTGATGCTGGCTTCATAGAATGAGCTTGGAAGTGTTCCTTCCTCTTGAATTTTTTGTAGTAGTCTGAGGAGGATAGGTTTTAGTTCTTCCTTGAATGTTTGGTAAAACTCCCCTGTGAAGCCGTCTGGTCCTGGGCTTTTGTTTGATGGAAGCTTTTTGATGACTGCTTCAATTTCTTCCATAGTTATTGGCCTGTTGAGATTTTTAGATTCTTCCTGATTGAGTTTTGGAATGCTGTATTTTTCTAGGAATTTGTCCATTTCCTCCAGGTTGTCTAGTTTGTTGGAGTAAAGCTGTCCATAGTATTTTTTAACAATCATTTGTATTTCTGTGGGGTCTGTTGTTATTTCGCCTCTATCGTTTCTGATTTTATTTATTTGGGTCCTCTCTCTCTGCTTCTTGGTGAGTCTGGCTAGAGGTTTATCAATCTTGTTTATCCTTTCAAAGAACCAGCTCTTGGTTTCATTGATTTTCTGTATTGTTTTTTTGGTCTCTATGTCATTTATTTCTGCTCTAATCTTTATTATCTCCTTCCTTCTGCTCACTCTGGGGTTTTCTTGTTGCTCTCTTTCTAATTCTTTGAGTTGTAGAGTTAGATGATTTACTACCATTTTTTCTTGTTTTTTGAGATAGGCCTGTAGAGCTATAAACTTCCCTCTCAGGACTGCTTTCAATGTGTCCCATAGGTTTTGGATTGTTGTGTTTTCATTGTCATTAGTTTCCAGGATGTTTTTAATTTCTTCTTTGATCTCATTGGTAACCCAATCAATATTTAATAGCATGCTATTCAGCTTCCAGGTGTTTGAGTATTTTGGGTTGTTTTTATTGTAGTTTATTTCTAATATTATGCCATCGTGGTCTGCGAAGACGCTTTTTATGATTTCAATCTTCTTGAATTTGGGGATACTTTGCTTGTGACCCAATATGTGGTCTATTTTTGAAGATGTCCCATGAGCACCTGAGAAGAACGTATATTCTCTGGCTTTGGGGTGAAGTGTTCTGAAGATGTCTATTAAGTCCATCTGATCTAGTGAGTCATTTAGGATTGCTGTATCTTTGCTGATTGTTTGTCTATAGGACTTATCCAGTGCTGTCAATGGTGTATTAAAGTCCCCTACTATGATTGTATTGTTGTCGATCTCTCCTTTGATATTTTCCAGGAGTTTTTTTATGAATTTGGGTGCTCCTACATTGGGTGCATATATGTTTACCAGGGTTATATCTTCTTGTTGTATTGATCCCTTTAGTATTATGAAGTGGCCTTCCTTATCTCTTGTTAAGGCCTTCACTTTGAGGTCTATTTTGTCCGATATAAGTATTGCTACCCCAGCTTTCTTTTCCTTTACATTTGCCTGAAAGATATTTTTCCATCCTTTCACTTTCAGTCTGTGTGAGTCCCTTCTAATGAGGTGGGTTTCTTGTAGACAGCAGATGTATGGGTCATGTTTTTTTATCCATTCAGCCACTCGATGTCTTTTGGTTGGAGCATTTAGTCCGTTTACGTTTAAAGTTATTATTGAAAGGTACTTGTTTGTAGCCATTTCTTTTTGTGTGTGTGTGTGGCTGTTTTCTTTCTGAGCTTTTTATTTCTTCTTTTTATACCAGTCCCTTTAGCATTCCTTGCATTGCTGGCTTGGTGGTGACAAACTCCCTTAGCCTTTTTTTGTCTGTGAAGCTTCTTATTTCCCCTTCAAGTTTGAATGATAGCCTTGCTGGATAGAGAGAGTATTCTTGGATTCAGTCCTTTGCTTTGCATCACTTTGTAAATTTCAGTCCATTCTTTTCTGGCCTGATGTGTTTCTGTTGAGAAGTCATGTGACAATCTAATGGGAGATCCCTTGTATGTAACTTTCCGTCTCTCTCTCTTGCAGCCTGTAAGATTCTCTCTTTGTCCTGAACATTTGCCATGGTGATTATGATGTGTCTTGGTGTGGGTCTTTTCGGGTTCACCTTGTTTGGGACTCTCTGGGCTTGTGTGACTTTTTTCTTCCCCACCTCAGGAAAGTTTTCTGATATTATTTCTTCGAGTAGGTTTTCTAATCCTTGTTCATCTTTCTGTTGTTCTGGTACTCCTATTATTCGTATGTTGTTTCGTTTCATGTTGTCCCAAAGCTCCCTTAGGCTCTCCTCCTGTCTTTTAATTTTTTTCTCCAATTGCAGTACATTTTGGGTGTGTTTTGCTTCCTTGTCTTCTAATTCACTTATTCGGTCCTCCGCTTCTCCTAGTCTACTGTTGATACTTTCAATGGAGTTTTTCATTGCAGCTATATCACTCTTCATTTCTTCTTGGGTCTTACTTAGGTTGTTGATTTTTTCATCTGTTTCTTCTAGCTTCTTCCATATGTTATCGATTTTTTCATCTGTTTCTTCTAGCTTCTTCCATATGTTATCGATTTTTTCATCTGTTTCTTCTTGCTTCTTGCAGAGGTTGTCGATTTTTTCCTCCATCCGGTTTATGCACTCTAGGATCCTTATTCTGAATTCTTTATCTGTCATGTTGCATGCCTCTGTATTACTTAGCTGCTTTTCTGGAGAGTCCTCCTTCTCTTTCCTTTGGGGGTTTCTTTGTCTACCCATGTTTGATCTCACTGACATATCTAGACGTTGAGTTGTTCAGTGGTTGCTCCCTTGGTGGCAGTGACTCCTTGGTCTGTGGTTGCTCTTCGGGCGGTTGTGGTAGCAGCTGCTCTTCAGTTGTCAGCAGCTCCTCTGGTGGGTGCTGTTCACAGCTGTGGTGGCTCTTCCGGCTGGTGGGGCGAGGTTTCACGTACAACTGCTGTTCCTCAGCAGAGGATGAGGTGCTCAGGAGGTTGCTGTTGCTTGGATCTGCTGCGTTGATTTAAAGGCACAAAATACAACACAACAAGGCACCACGTACCAGGCACTATACACAAATATATTCACGATATTAATAACCCCAATTAAAGGTGACCACCTGAATTAAGAGAATTAGGGGATAAGGAAGAAGGAAGAGAAAAAGATAAAAGAGAAAAAGGAAAAGAAAAGTAGGGACCAAAAAAAGGGAGTGCAAAAATGAAATTGGGAAAAAGGAAGGGGGAAAATAAAAGCGAGAAAAGAAAAAAAAAAAAAAGAGCGAAAAGAGAGAATGAAGTGGAAGAGGGAAGAGACTTTTTATATGAGGAGAATACTCCTATAGAACAGCCATTAATCCCAACAAATTCCAGCAACAGCTCCCTGGATATGAATGCAAACTAGAAACAACCAATAATATAACGATGAAAATAGAATGGTGAACACTAATCCCAAAATAAAGAAAAAATAAAATGGCACTTTAAAAAATGGTAAAATGGTAGCAGTAATAATACTGGTTAAAAATAAGAAGGTAGTAATTAAAAGGGTAAAATCAGGTGATGGAAAAAGAAGAAAAGAAAGAAAAAAAAAGAACAGAAGAAAAAGAATGAAAAAAAAATTGGTTTCTTAGTTAAAAAGTGAAAAAAGAAAAAAAATTGCAGTAGTGAAGGTCCTTCGTTTCTTCTATTCTTCAGTGTGGCTCGCCTTAGACCTTCCAGGTATTCAGGAGAGTGTTGAGTTTCCCTGCGATATACTGTTCCTCTGTGTTGTAAACCACAGTCCTTATTTTAAAGCATGCCGCATTTATTTCCCAGACTGCCTTATTTTGTGTTTAGCAAAGAGTCAGTTTGTGGGTCAGCCTCTGGGTGGCAGTGTTCTGGGGTTGGCCTCTGAGGCTATAGGGCCTCTCTGTCCAGTGGAAGTTCACTGCCCAGAGCTGACTGCGTAATAGTTAGTTACCGGCGCTATGTTGTTGCTGGGATTGAAAATCCCCCTATAGGCCAGACCCTGTTAACTCCCAGGGACTGATCAGGTTATCTTAATCCTTGATCTCGTACAGGGTGGAATCTGGGTGTGGCTGTGCTCCTTGCCTGGGGGCTGGGGGGAGGAGACTCCCTCTCAGGAGCGGGTGGCTGCCCCAGTCCTGGGCTCTGGGGTGTCTCAGCACTCAATTCACTACCACCTCTCCCGGCTCCCCCTCTTTCCCCAGTCTCTCCCCAGATTCCACTCCCCAGCACACTCTCCCTCTCTTCAGCACAGGTGAGTGTCTGTATCCGAAATGTCCCATGAACAGGATTCAGTGAAAACAAACAAACAAATGCTGGCCGCGGAAACGGGGAAGGCTTGGTTTCTGTAAGCTTCTTCTCTTACCGGGACTGCATGGTCAGGTCAGCTCTTCAGGCTGCCCCCTTTAGGCTCAGTCCTCCGTGATCACAGAACCCAGCTCTCAATTTCCCTGGCGGCGCCAGGAATCCCGAGGTTCTCCTTTCCCCCCCGTAAGGGGCTGTGCCTGTCCCAAGGGACGCGGCTGTCTGCCACGCGGTCTCCCTCCAACTCTCTGGGCTCAGAGGTCTGGCAAACTTTCCTGCCCAAATCCCTGGTTTTTTTTTACCTTACCAGGGGAGTTCTGCTCTTCCCGGCTGTAAACCCTCTCACCAGCTGAGCAATTTCGCCAATTCGGTGTGAGTGTTACTAGCTTCAGCTGCTCGTTCCATTTGCTCCGGGACACGACCTGGGACACGTCTGCCTATATCGCCGCCATCTTGGTTCTCTTTTCAAATATATTTTTATTGATTTTTTACAGAGAGGAAGGGAGATAGAGAGTCAGAAACATCGATGAGAGAGAAACATCGATCAGCCGCCTCCTGCACATCCCCCACTGGGGATGTGCCCGCAACCCAGGTACATGCCCTTGACTGGAATCGAACCTGGGACCTTTCAGTCCACAGGCCGACACTCTATCCACTGAGCCAAACCGGTTTTGAATATTTATCTTTTCAAAGAACCAACTCTTTTTTTTTTTTTTTTGTCATTTTTTAAAAACATTTTATTTTTATTTATTTATTTTTTTATTGCTTAAAGTATTACAAAGGGTATTACATATGTATCCATTTTATCCCCCCGCCCTAGACAGTCCCCTAGCCTCCCCTATCACCCAGTGTCTTATGTCCATTGGTTATGCTTATATGCATGCATACAAGTCCTTTAGTTGATCTCTTACAACCCTACCTCCTGCCCCCCAACCCTCCCCGGCCTTCCCGCTGCAGTTTGACAATCTGTTTGAGGCAGCTCTGCCTCTGTATCTATTATTGTTCAAAAGTTTATAATGGTCTCTATTGTCCACGAATGAGTGAGATCATGTGGTACAAAGAACCAACTCTTGGTATTATTGATATTTTCTTTTTTTTTTTGGTTTTTTTTTTGTTTGTTTTGTTTTGTTTTGTTTTGTTTTATTGCTTAAAGTATTACAAAGGGTATTACATATGTATCCATTTTATCCCCCCCGCCCTAGAAAGTCCCCTAGCCTCCCCTATCAACCAGTGTCTTATGTCCATTGGTTATGCTTATATGCATGCATACAAGTCCTTTAGTTGATCTCTTACCCCCCTAACTCCTGCCCCCCAACCCTCCCCGGCCTTCCCGCTGCAGTTTGACAATCTGTTTGAGGCAGCTCTGCCTCTGTATCTATTATTGTTCAAAAGTTTATAATGGTCTCTATTGTCCATGAATGAGTGAGATCATGTGGTATTTTTCCTTTATTGACTGGCTTATTTCACTTAGCATAATGCTCTCCAGTTCCATCCATGACGTTGCAAATGGTAAGAGTTCCTTCCTTTTTACAGCAGCATAGTATTCCATCGTGTAGATGTACCACAGTTTTCTAATCCATTCATCTACTGATGGGCACTTAGGCTGTTTCCAGATCTTAGCTATGGTGAATTGTGCTGCTATGAACATAGGGGTGCATATATCCTTTCTGATTGGTGTTTCTGGTTTCTTGGGATATATTCCTAGAAGTGGGATCACAGGGTCAAATGGGAGTTCCATTTTCAGTTTTTTAAGGAAACTCCATACTGTCTTCCATAGTGGCTGCACCAGTCTGCATTCCCACCAGCAGTGCACAAGTGTTCCTTTTTCTCCACATCCTCTCCAGCACTTGTCGTTTGTTGATTTGTTGATGATAGCCAGTCTGACAGGTGTGAGATGGTACCTCATTGCTGTTTTGATTTGCATCTCTCGGATGATTAGTGACTTTGAGCATGTTTTCATATGTCTCTTGGCTTTCTGGATGTCCTCTTTTGAAAGGTGTCTATTTAGGTCCTTTGCCCATTTTTTGATTGGATTGTTTATCTTTCTTTTGTTAAGTTGTATGAGTTCCCTATAAATTTTGGAGATTAGGCCCTTATCAGATATGTCATTGGCAAATATGTTTTCCCACACAGTGGGTTTTCTCGTTGTTTTGTTGATGGTTTCTTTTGTTGTGCAGAAGCTTTTTATTTTGATGTAGTCCCATTTGTTCATTTTTTCTTTAGTCTCAAGTGCCCTAGGAGCTGTATCAGTGAAGAAATTGCTTCGGCATATGTCTGAGATTTTGTTGCCTTTGGATTCTTCTAGAATTTTTATGGTTTCCTGTCGTACATTTAAGTCCTTCATCCATTTTGAGTTTATTTTTGTGTATGGTGTAAGTTGGTGGTCTAGTTTCATTTTCTTGTATATATCTGTCCAATTTTCCCAGGACCATTTATTGAAGAGACTATCTTGGCTCCATTGTATGTTCTTGCCTCCTTTGTCAAATATTAATTGAGCATATTGGTTCGGGCCGATTTCTGGGCTCTCTATTCTATTCCATTGATCTATATGCCTATTCTTGTGCCAGTACCAGGCAGTTTTGAGAACAGTGGCTTTGTAATACAACTTGATATCTGGTATTGAGATCCCACCTACTTTGTTCTTTTTCAGGATTGCTGCAGCTATTCGGGGTCTTTTTTTATTCCAGATGAATTTTTGGAGAGTTCGTTCTAGATCTCTGAAGTATGCCGTTGGTATTTTAATGGGAAGTGCGTTGAATTTATAGATTTCTTTGGGTAGTATGGACATTTTAATGATGTTGATTCTACCAATCCATGAACACGGTATGTTCTTCCATCTGTTTATGTCTTCCTCTATATCTTTTTTCAACGTCCTGTAGTTTTCTGAGTAGAGGTCTTTTACCTCTTTAGTTAAGTTTATTCCTAGGTAGCTTAATTTTTTTGGTGCGATGGTAAACGGGATTGTTTTTATAATCTCTCTTTCTGAAAGTTCACTATTGGTGTATAGAAATGCCTCAGATTTCTTGGGGTTAATTTTGTATCCTGCTACATTGCCAAATTCATGTATTAAGTCTAGTAGCTTTTTGATGGAATCTCTAGGGTTTTGTATGTATAATATCATGTCGTCTGCAAATAAGGACAGTTTTACTTCCTCTTTTCCAATTTGGATGCCTTTTATTTCTTCTTCTTGCCGAATTGCAATGGCTAACACTTCCAGTACTATGTTGAACAGGAGTGGTGAGAGGGAGCATCCCTGTCTTGTTCCTGTTCTTAGGGGAAATGGTGTTAGTTTTTGTCTGTTGAGTATGATGTTTGCTGTGGGCCTGTCATATATGGCTTTTATTATGTTGAGGTATGATCCTTCTACTCCCACCTTGCTGAGAGTTTTTATGAAAAATGGGTGTTGGATTTTGTCAAATGCTTTTTCTGCATCAATTGATATGACCATGTGGTTTTTTTCTTTCAATTTGTTTATGTGATGTATCACGTTTATTGATTTGCGGATATTGTACCATCCTTGCATCCCTGGGATAAATCCTACTTGGTCATGGTGTATGATCTTTCTGATGTACTGCTGGATCCGATTTGCTAAGATTTTGTTGAGGATTTTGGCATCTATGTTCATGAGGAATATTGGCCTGTAATTCTCTTTCATTGTGTTGTGTTTACCTGGTTTTGGTATTAGGGTGATGCTGGCTTCATAGAATGAGCTTGGAAGTGTTCCTTCCTCTTGAATTTTTTGTAGTCATCTGAGGAGGATAGGTTTTAGTTCTTCCTTGAATGTTTGGTAAAACTCCCCTGTGAAGCCGTCTGGTCCTGGGCTTTTGTTTGATGGAAGCTTTTTGATGACTGCTTCAATTTCTTCAATAGTTATTGGCCTGTTGAGATTTTTAGATTCTTCCTGATTGAGTTTTGGAATGTTGTATTTTTCTAGGAATTTGTCCATTTCCTCCAGGTTGTCTAGTTTGTTGGAGTAAAGCTGTCCATAGTATTTTTTAACAATCATTTGTATTTCTGTGGGGTCTGTTGTTATTTCGCCTCTATCGTTTCTGATTTTATTTATTTGGGTCCTCTCTCTCTGCTTCTTGGTGAGTCTGGCTAGAGGTTTATCAATCTTGTTTATCCTTTCAAAGAACCAGCTCTTGGTTTCATTGATTTTCTGTATTGTTTTTTTGGTCTCTATGTCATTTATTTCTGCTCTAATCTTTATTATCTCCTTCCTTCTGCTCACTCTGGGGTTTTCTTGTTGCTCTCTTTCTAATTCTTTGAGTTGTAGAGTTAGATGATTTACTACCATTTTTTCTTGTTTTTTGAGATAGGCCTGTAGAGCTATAAACTTCCCTCTCAGGACTGCTTTCAATGTGTCCCATAGGTTTTGGATTGTTGTGTTTTCATTGTCATTAGTTTCCAGGATGTTTTTAATTTCTTCTTTGATCTCATTGGTAACCCAATCAATATTTAATAGCATGCTATTCAGCTTCCAGGTGTTTGAGTATTTTGGGTTGTTTTTATTGTAGTTTATTTCTAATATTATGCCATCGTGGTCTGCGAAGACGCTTTTTATGATTTCAATCTTCTTGAATTTGGGGATACTTTGCTTGTGACCCAATATGTGGTCTATTTTTGAAGATGTCCCATGAGCACCTGAGAAGAACGTATATTCTCTGGCTTTGGGGTGAAGTGTTCTGAAGATGTCTATGAAGTCCATTTGATCTAGTGAGTCATTTAGGATTGCTGTACCTTGCTGGTTGTTTGTCTATAGGACTTATCCAGTGCTGTCAATGGTGTATTAAAGTCCCCTACTATGATTGTATTGTTGTCGATCTCTCCTTTGATATTGTCCAGGAGTTTTTTTATGAATTTGGATGCTCCTACATTGGGTGCATATATGTTTACCAGGGTTATATCTTCTTGTTGTATTGATCCCTTTAGTATTATGAAGTGGCCTTCCTTATCTCTTGTTAAGGCCTTCACTTTGAGGTCTATTTTGTCCGATATAAGTATTGCTACCCCAGCTTTCTTTTCCTTTCCATTTGCCTGAAAGATATTTTTCCATCCTTTCACTTTCAGTCTGTGTGAGTCCCTTCTAATGAGGTGGGTTTCTTGTAGACAGCAGATGTATGGGTCATGTTTTTTTATCCATTCAGCCACTCGATGTCTTTTGGTTGGAGCATTTAGTCCGTTTACGTTTAAAGTTATTATTGAAAGATACTTGTTTGTAGCCATTTCTTTTTGTGTGTGTGTGTGGCTGTTTTCTTTCTGAGCTTTTTATTTCTTCTTTTTATACCAGTCCCTTTAGCATTCCTTGCATTGCTGGCTTGGTGGTGACAAACTCCCTCAGCCTTTTTTTGTCTGTGAAGCTTCTTATTTCCCCTTCAAGTTTGAATGATAGCCTTGCTGGATAGAGTATTCTTGGATTCAGTCCTTTGCTTTGCATCACTTTGTAAATTTCAGTCCATTCTTTTCTGGCCTGATGTGTTTCTGTTGAGAAGTCATGTGACAATCTAATGGGAGATCCCTTGTATGTAACTTTCCGTCTCTCTCTTGCAGCCTGTAAGATTCTCTCTTTGTCCTGAACATTTGCCATGGTGATTATGATGTGTCTTGGTGTGGGTCTTTTCGGGTTCACCTTGTTTGGGACTCTCTGGGCTTGTGTGACTTTTTTCTTCCCCACCTCAGGAAAGTTTTCTGATATTATTTCTTCGAGTAGGTTTTCTAATCCTTGTTCATCTTTCTGTTGTTCTGGTACTCCTATTATTCGTATGTTGTTTCGTTTCATGTTGTCCCAAAGCTCCCTTAGGCTCTCCTCCTGTCTTTTAATTTTTTTCTCCAATTGCAGTACATTTTGGGTGTGTTTTGCTTCCTTGTCTTCTAATTCACTTATTCGGTCCTCCGCTTCTCCTAGTCTACTGTTGATACTTTCAATGGAGTTTTTCATTGCAGCTATATCACTCTTCATTTCTTCTTGGGTCTTACTTAGGTTGTTGATTTTTTCATCTGTTTCTTCTAGCTTCTTCCATATGTTATCGATTTTTTCATCTGTTTCTTCTAGCTTCTTCCATATGTTATCGATTTTTTCATCTGTTTCTTCTTGCTTCTTGCAGAGGTTGTCGAATTTTTCCTCCATCCGGTTTATGCACTCTAGGATCCTTATTCTGAATTCTTTATCTGTCATGTTGCATGCCTCTGTATTACTTAGCTGCTTTTCTGGAGAGTCCTCCTTCTCTTTCCTTTGGGGGTTTCTTTGTCTACCCATGTTTGATCTCACTGACATATCTAGACGTTGAGTTGTTCAGTGGTTGCTCCCTTGGTGGCAGTGACTCCTTGGTCTGTGGTTGCTCTTCGGGCGGTTGTGGTAGCAGCTGCTCTTCAGTTGTCAGCAGCTCCTCTGGTGGGTGCTGTTCACAGCTGTGGTGGCTCTTCTGGCTGGTGGGGCGAGGTTTCACGTACAGCTGCTGTTCCTCAGCAGAGGATGTGGTGCTCAGGAGGTTGCTGTTGCTTGGATCTGCTGCGTTGATTTAAAGGCACAAAATACAACACAACAAGGCACCACGTACCAGGCACTATACACAAATATATTCACGATATTACTAACCCCAATTAAAGGTGACCACCTGAATTAAGAGAATTAGGGGATAAGGAAGAAGGAAGAGAAAAAGATAAAAGAGAAAAAGGAAAAGAAAAGTAGGGACCAAAAAAAAGGGAGTGCAAAAATGAAATTGGGAAAAAGGAAGGGGGAAAATAAAAGCGAGAAAAGAAAAGAAAAAAAAAAGAGCGAAAAGAGAGAATGAAGTGGAAGAGGGGAAGAGACTTTTTATATGAGGAGAATACTCCTATAGAACAGCCATTAATCCCAACAAATTCCAGCAACAGCTCCCTGGATATGAATGCAAACTAGAAACAACCAATAATATAACGATGAAAATAGAATGGTGAACACTAATCCCAAAATAAAATAAAGAAAAAATAAAATGGCACTTTAAAAAATGGTAAAATGGTAGCAGTAATAATACTGGTTAAAAATAAGAAGGTAGTAATTAAAAGGGTAAAATCAGGTGATGGAAAAAGAAGAAAAGAAAAAAAAAGAACAGAAAAAAAAGAATGAAAAAAAATTGGTTTCTTAGTTAAAAAGTGAAAAAAGAAAAAAAAATTGCAGTAGTGAAGATCCTTCGTTTCTTCTATTCTTCAGTGTGGCTCGCCTTAGACCTTCCAGGTATTCAGGAGAGTGTTGAGTTTCCCTGCGATACACTATTCCTCTGTTTTGTAAACCACAGTCCTTATTTTAAAGCAGGCCATATTTGTTTCCCAGACTGCCTTATTTTGTGTTTACCAAAGAGTCAGTTTGTGGGTCAGCCTCTGGGTGGCAGTGTTCTGGGGTTGGCCTCTGAGGATATAGGGCATCTCTGTCCAGTGGAAGTTCACTGCCCAGAGCTGGCTGCATAATAGTTAGTTACCGGCGCTGTGTTGTTGCTGGGATTGAAAATCCCTCTATAGGCCAGACCCTGTTAACTCCCAGGGACTGATCAGGTTATCTTAATCCTTGATCTCGTACAGGGTGGAATCTGGGTGTGGCTGTGCTCCTTGCCTGGGGGCTGGGGGGAGGAGTCTCACTCTCCGAAGAGGGTGGCTGCCCCAGTCCTGGGCTCAGGGGTGTCTCAGCACTCAATTCACTACCACCTCTCCCGGCTCCCCCTCTTTCCCCAGTCTCTCCCCAGATTCCACTCCTCAGCACACTCTCCCTCTCTTCAGCACAGGTGAGTGTCTGTATCCGAAATGTCCCATGAACAGGATTCAGTGAAAACAAAGAAACAAATGCCGGCCGCGGAAACGGGGAAGGCTTGGTTTCTGTAAGCTTCTTCTCTTACCGGGACTGCATGGTCAGGTCAGCTCTTCAGGCTGCCCCCCTTTAGGCTCAGTCCTCCGTGATCACAGAACCCAGCTCTCAATTTCCCTGGCGGCGCCAGGAATCCCGCGGTTCTCCTTTCCCCCGTCAGGGGCTGTGCCTGTCGCAAGGGATGCGGCTGTCTGCCACGCGGTCTCCCTCCGACTCTCTGGGCTCAGAGGTCTGACAAACTTTCCTGCCCAAATCCCTGGTTTTTTTTTTACCTTTCCAGGGGAGTTCTGCTCTTCCCGGCTGCAAACCCTCTCACCAGCTGAGCAATTTCGCCAATTCGGTATGAGTGTTACTAGCTTCAGCTGCTCGCTCCATTTGCTCCGGGACAGGACCTGGGACACGTCTGCCTATATCGTCGCCATCTTGGTTCCTCCCCTGATATTTTCTATTGTTGTTTTTTTTTTAGACTTTATTTCCACTCTGATCTTTATTATTTCCATTCTTCTACTTACTTTGGGCTTTGTTTCTTGTTTTTCTGGTTCCTTTACGTGTCATGTTAGATTGTTTTATTGAGATTTTTCTTGTTTCTTGAGGTAGGCTTGTATTGCTGTAAGTTTCCCTGTTAGAACTGAGTTGGCTATGTCCAATAGAATTTAGGTTGTTTTGTTTTCATTTCCACTTGTCTCAAGGTCTCTTTTGATTTCTTCTTTGATGTCATTCTTAACCCATTCATTGTTTAGTATCGTTATTTAGCCTCTACATGTTTGTGTTTTTCAGCTTTCTTCTTGTAATTGATTTCAGTTTCATACCATTGTAATTGGAGAAGATGGTTGATATGATTTCAGTCTTCTCAAATTGATTGAGACTTGTTTTGTTGCCTAACATGTGATCTATTTTGGAAAATGTGCACTTGAACAGAATGTATATTCTGCTGCTTGGGGTAAAATGTCCTAAAAATATCAACCAACTCCAGCTGGTCTAATGTGTCATTTAAAGCCACTGTTTCCTGGTGCACGAATTCATGCACCGGGCCTCTAATAGTGTGATAATGTTGAGTAGGGTTCTGAAATAACCCAAAAAAACCATATATGGTATAAGCTCACTAGATGGGGGTCTTGGTTGTTGGGGACTATCTGAAGTAGGAGGGAAGATGAAGTAGAAGAAGGAAAAGTTTTTTCTTTCCTATTTCTTGGAGTAAGATCTTTTAGATCATCGAGATCATTATATCTCTGCAAGAACTTTTTGGGTTGTGATTGAGGAATGTGACCAGCATATCATGAGCAGCTGAGATATGCTGATGTCATGCAGTTCCCAGAATAATTTCACGCAAAGAAGCATTCTCATTTGTCTTTTTCGACTTTGGAATGTTGTTGATGGTTATGTGGGTGAATTACCTGTTTAGATTATATAAACCTAGAATCCAACTGTTTTGCATATAAACACAAAGTATTGGCACAACTTTAAACTATAGTGAATTCCAGGTCTGCAACTGGGGGAAGATTGTTTTGAACTTTCCCAAGTGTTTGTCACCATTTTAGAAAATGTAATTCTTGGCAATACCATTCCTGGAATTGAATCTGTTTGGGTTGAGAACCACTGACTTAGACTAAATTCTGAAACAGCTGAAGTTTGCTCTTTTTTTTTTAATATATTTTTATTGATTAAGATATTACATATGTGTCCTTGTCCCCACGTTACCCTCTATCCCCCCCCCCTTTGTCCGTGTCCATTGGTTAGGCCTATATGCCTGCATGTAAGTCCTTTGGTTGATCTTTCCCCCTTACCCCCACCCTCCCCTACCCTCCCTCCAAAGCCCGACAGTCCAATCAATGCCTCTCCGTCTCTGGATCAGTCCTTGTTCATCAGTTTATGTTGTTCATTATATTCCACAAATGAGTGAGATCCTGTGGTATTTATCCGCTCTCCAGTTCCATCCATGCTGTGGCAAATGGTAAGAGTTCCCTTTTCTTCTTCCTCTTCTTAAAGAATACCTTTCAGCATTTCATATAATGCTGGTTTGGTGGTGATGAACTCCTTTAGCTTTTTCTTATCCGTGAAGCTCTTTATCTGACCTTCTATTCTGAATGATAGCTTTGCTGGATAAAGTAATCTTGGTTGCAGGTTCTTGCTATTCATCACTTTGAATATTTCTTGCCACTCTCTTCTGGCCTGCATGGTTTCTGTTGAGAAATCAGCTGACAGTCGTATGGGTACTCCCTTATAGGTAACTGACTGTCTTTCTCTTGCTGCTTTTAAGATTCTCTCTTTGTCTTTTGCTCTTGGCATTTTAATTATGATGTGTCTTGGTGTGGTCCTCTTTGGATTCCATTTGTTTGGGGTTCTCTGCGCTTCCTGGACTTGTAAGTCTATTTCTTTCACCAGGTAGGGGAAGTTTTCTGTCATTATTTCTTCAAATAGGTTTTCAATATCTTGCCCTCTCTCTTCTTCTGGTACCCCTATAATTCTGATGTTGGTACGCTTGAAGTTGTCCCAGAGGCTCCTTACACTATCTTCATATTTTTGGAATCTCTTTTCTTTTTTCTTTTTCGGTTGGGTATTTTTTGTTTCTTTGTATTTCAGATCTTTGACTTGATTCTTGGGATCCTCTTGTCTGCTGTTGGATCTCTGTAAATTATTCTTTATTTCAGTCAGTGTATGCTTAATTTCTAGTTGGTCCTTTTTCATGTCCTCCATGGTCTCACTGTACTTTTGAGGGATTCATTAAATTTATCGGCGGTTTCCATAAAATTCTTGAAAAACCTTATAAACGTGGCCTTGAACTCTATATCCAGTCGTTTGCTTTCCTCCGTTTCTGCCATTTGTGACCTGTTTCTTTGTCTCCGCATTTTGGCTGCTTCCCTGTGTTGATAGAGTGGCTTTGTGTGCTAGGTGTCCTGTAGGGCCCAGTGGCTCAGCCTCCCCAGTTACCTGAGGTGGACACTCTTGGTGCACCCCCTTGTGGGCTTTGTGCACAGTCTTGTTGTAGCTATGCCTTGGTTGTTGTAAGATCACTGGGAGGAATTGACCTCCAGGCCAATTGGCAGTGAGAATCAGCTGGGTCTGCAGCGGGAGAACTTCTGTGCTGGAGACACCCTTCTGGGGCAAGACTTGCTTCAGTGCGGCTTTGGTGCTCACTGAGACTGCACCCTGAGTGTGTCCCTTATGGATCTGAGGAGTTGTGATCTGGATGGTCCCCCTCTGACCACTGGGTACAGTGGCTCTTGGATCTAAGGATGTACTAATTTAGCCTCTGCCTGAGGTTACACAGCAGGAACTACGAAGAGAACTGCAGATTCCCCTTCCTTTTTTTGGAGTTTGGAAGTGTCCTGATGATGCTCAGCTGTGTAGCAATGCAAGCTGCTGTGGGGCCTTGGGCCTTCTCTTGGAAGCTCTGGGTCTATCTGGCCCGGCTGAGGTTAGGTAATTACAGGTTGCAAATGGCCGGGGCATTCATATGCAAAAGCCTCTGCTGCAGCCTGGGTGGGGTGGGGTCTCAAGGAATCAAAGGGCGGAGGAAGCAGCTATGGCGGAGCCTCAGCCCCGCCCTAAGGAGTCGCAAGTCCCAGTGTCCTGGCAATGGCTGCAAGCACCTCTGAGGGAAAGCTGTCCTCAAGCTCGCCTGCTGCCAGACAGACCAGTTTCTCCCTGTATGAGTCCTGGGTCCCCAGAGACTTCCCGGAACCGGATTTCAGAGCCGTCTGGAGCTTGTGTCTCCCTCCGGATTCAAAAAGACAGCCGCGTCCTCAGGTGCCAGACCCTTTCCGCGTGCGTGAGCCCCCGTACCTCTGCACTCCACCTCCTCAGCTCCTCTGGCTCTCAGTGTGCTTTTCTTTCCTTCTAGTTGTAGAATTTACACTCAGCCAGGTCTCCTGTAGTTGTGGGTGATGTCTGGCTTGTGTTTTTGATGCATTTATCAATTGTTGTGGGAAGCAGCAATTTCCCGGTGTTTATCTATGCCGCCATCTTAGTTTCTTGAAGTTTGCTCTTGATACACTCTCTTTTCTCTCCTTTATGTCTCATTTTTACTTACTAAGGCCCCTGTTCACATGCACCCCATTGTGCTGATTCTACCTTCACCCATCTGCTACCATATCCTCTCTCCCAACCAGGTGGGCATGCTCTGCTCATCTCACTTTCTCACCAAAATTCCCAATTCTTTAGATATAGGATTTTAGCTAAGTCAAAGGGGGAACAGTAGAGTACATATTTTGGAGCAGGAATGCTATTCTAAGTAGACCAACTCTAATTCAGAATAAGTCCTACAGGGTCAGCTCACCTCAGCTACTCTTCCTTTCATAGCTTCTGAATCCACAGGTAACTCTGGAAGTTCCTAGTTTGTTTTTGATTTTCCAAAATGATTTCTGTTGCAGTGGTAGTGGGCATGGGATAGGGTCTGGGCAGCTGTTTGTGGTATGTATGAGTCATTTGAAAGTTGGGGGATTCCAATATGTAGAAAATCCAGATTAGGGTGGGCTAAGTTCATACAAGTTGGCTGCCTCTAATCATCTGGTCTAGTGCTTTCCCAGGCAGAGTGGAAAACATACATTTTCCTTTTCTAAGAGAAATGTTCCTTCCTTTCTTCCTTCCAGGCACAGGAAGATCGTACTGATTTGAGCGGTTATGAGACTGCATATGGTTTTGTGTCACTGGACTGTAGAGTTTGAGGGTAAAGTACAGCTAGAAACAGTATTGGAGAGATAGGCTAGATAATAGAGGCCTATGTGCTATGTCAAGGGATCTGAATATAAGGCTCAGCTTGTTCTCTGTTGTCATTGACCTGGACCTGAGGCAACTGGAATTTCTCTAAACCTCTATACCTTTGTTAATTTTGTTGAAAAGTATATGGTAAAGTGTAGTTAAGTTCTTGAGCCAGGTGACTTTTTTCTTTTCTTTTTTTTTCTTCTTTTTTCTTTTCTTTTCTTTTCTTTTCTTTTCTTTTCTTTTCTTTTCTTTTCTTTTCTTTTCTTTTCTTTTCTTTTCTTTTCTTTTCTTTTTTTAAGCCTACAGCACCTGGTATTCCCAGGCAGTGTCCCATCCAAGTACTAACCAGGACCGACCCTGCTGGGTTGTTTTTTTAAAAATCTTTTTTTTCAATTACAGTTAACATACAATATTATGTTATATTCAGGAGTATACCCCAGTGATTAGACATTATATAACTTACTAAGTGATCATCCTGGTAAATCTCACACCCATTTGACACCATACATAGTTTATCAGAATAATATTGACTATATTCCCTATACTGTACTTTACATACCCATGACTATTCTGTAACTACCAATTTGAACTTCTAAATCCCTTCACCTTTTTCACTCATCCCACTAACCCCCTTCCCATCGGGCAACCATCAAAATGTTCTGTTTCAATGAGGCTGTTTCTGTACTGCTTGTTCGTTTATGGTGATTTTTAGATTCATTTGTTTTAAAATATGTATTTATTGCCATTTTATTCATATTATTTTCTTCTTCTTAAAGAATACCCTTCAATATTTCATTTAATACTGGTTTGGTGGTGATGAATTCCTTTAGCTTTTTCTTGTCTGGGAAGCTCTTTATCTGTCCATAGGTTCTAAATGATAGCTTTGTTGGGTAGAGTAATCTTGGCTGTAGGTCCTTGCTTTTCATCACTTTGACTATTTCTTGCCGCTCCTTTCTGGCCTGCAAAGTTTCTGTTGGGAAATCCACTGACAGTATTATGGGAGCTCCCTTGTGGGTAACTAATTGCTTTTCTCTTGATACTTTTAGGGTTTTCTCTTTGTCTTTAACCTTTTGCATTTTAATTATGATGTGTCTTGGTGTGGGCCTCTTTGGGTTCATCTTTTTTGGGACTCTCTGTGCTTCCTGAACTTGTATGTTATTTCCTTTTCCAGGTTAGGGCAGTTTTCTGTCATTGTTTTTTTCAAATAGTTTTTCAATATTTTGCTTTCTCTCTTTTTCCTCCCAGCACCTCCATGATGCAAATGTTGGTATGTTTGAAGTTTGTCACAGAGGCTCTTTACATTATCTTTATATTTTTGGATTCTTTTTTTCTTTTTGCTGTTCTTATTGGGTATTTTTTTTTTTGCTTCATTATATTCCAAATCACTGATTTGAATCTAGGCTTCATCTACTGTGCTGTTGATTCCCTATAAATTATTCTTTGTTTCAGTTAGTATATCCTTCATTTCTGACAATCTGGATGAAATGTGCAAAATTAATTGAAAAACATAACTTACAAGACTAACAAAATGAAATAGAATATCTTAGTAGCTCTGTATCTATTAAAGAAATTGCATTTGTTGTCAAAACCTTTTTCACAAAGAAACCTAAAGGCCCAGGTAGTTTTATTGGTGATATCTATAGAACACTTAACGAAAAAATAGTACTTAATTAACACAGGCTATTTTAGGAAATAAAGAAAGGAAACACTTCCAAACTTGTGTTGTTTTTTACATTGTTGTTTGTTTATTTTAATATTTTTATTGATTTCAGAGAGGAAGGGAGAGGGAGATAGAAACATCAATGATGAGAGAGAATCATTGATTGGCTGCCTCCTGCATGCCTTCTACTGAGGATTGAACCTGCAACCGGGGCATGTGCCCCTTGACCAAAATCAAACCTGGGACCCTTCAGTCCACAGGCCGACGCTCTATCCACTGAGCCAAACCAGCTAGGGCTTTCTGTTTGTTGTTAATCCTCACCTGAGGATATTTTGCCATTGATTTTTAGGAATAGTGGAAGAGAGAGGGAAAGACAGAGAGGAACATTGATGTGAGAGAAACACATGGATTGGTTGCCTCCTGTATGAGCCCTGACCAGGGCCCAGGCCGGGGAGGAGGCTGCAATCAAGGTATGTGTCCTTGACCAGAATCGAACCCGGGACCCTTCAGTCCATGGACTGACGCTCTATCCACTGAGCCAAATAGGGAAGGGCTTCAAACTCATTTAATAAGTCTATCATAATTCTGGTACAAAATCTTGACAAAGATGTTATAGGCAACATGAATGAATGTCTATGTTGAAAAAAAAAAAAAAAGCCACTGTTTCCTTTTTGATTTTCTGCCTGATTGATCTATCCATTGATGTCAATGGGGTGTTAAAGTCCCCTCCTATTACTGTATTACTGTCGATATCTTTCTTAATGTCTGTCAATATTTGCTTCATGTATTCAGGTACTCCCACATTGGGTATAGACAGTTACAAGAATTTTGTGTTCTTGTTGGAGTAATCCCTTTAACATTATGAAGTGCCTTAGTCACTTGTTACAACCCTTGGTTTAAAGTCTATTTTGTCTGACATAAGTATTGCTACCATATTTTTATTTCATTTCTTTTCCACTTTTATGAAATACCTTTTCCCCTCACCCCTTTATCTTTAGTCTGTGTGTATCTTTCAATCTAAAGTGGGTCTCCTATAGACCATATACTATGGGTCTTTTTTATCCATCCCGCCACCCTATCTCTTTGATTGGAGCATTTAGTCCATTTAGATTTAGAGTATTTATTGGTAGGTACATAGTTATTGCCGTTTTATTCATTGGTTTCTAATTATTTTTGTTGTTCTTCCCAGTTTGTTTTTATTCGCTTGCTTTCTCTCTTGCATGTTATTGACTTTCAATAGTGTTATACTTAGATTTCTTTATTATTTTTTATATCTCTTGTCAATTTTTGGTTTGTGGTTAGTATGTGCTATACCAGTGGTCTTCAAACCTCGGATCAGGAGCCCCATGCATCTCTTTGGCCCCTTGAGTGTGGCTCTTCCACAAAATACTACGTGAGGGCGCACATGTACAGTGCGATAGAAACTGAGGCCTATGCGCAGAAGTGGGTTTTCAGCCTGGGCAAGTCTATTTTGAAGAAGTGGCATTAGAAGTGAGGGGTGTCAGTCTGTCAGGGGAAGGGAGACTAGGCACAGGCTGGCCGCGGATACACAGCACTGGGGAGGCGCGCAATTCATGCAGGAGTTGAATGAGCCAGTCAGTCAGCAGTCTCATTGTGCAGTGGTTAGTGCTAGTCGGGTCCGCAAATCTCGCGTGGGTGACAAAAGATAGGCGAAAAAAGTATACAAGACGAGTGTGGATGGGAGAGTTGGAAGGGGTCGACCTCAGCGAATGTACTTCAATCAGATTGAGGACGTTTTTAGCAAAGGCCAGTTTAGGAGTACCCTAATTAAGTTAATAGCAATGTACCTACCTATATAGTTTAAGTTTAAAAAATGTGGCTCTCCAAAGAAATTTCAATCATTGTACTGTTGATATTTGCCTCTGTTGACTAATGAGCTTGCTGACCACTGTGCTATACCAAGCTATGTTTTTTTGTTGTTGTTGTTGTTTGGGGTTAGATTATTTTATTTTATTTATTTTTTTAATTAAATCTTTATTGTTCAGAATATTACAGTTTGTGGGAAACTGTTTATTGCCTTCACTATCTGATAAGCATAGACAGAGAACTCCCTGAAACCCCCCCCACCCCCCCCTGAAGGCTGGGTGCCTTTGAAGCCCTAGCAAAGCTCAGAGCTAGGTGCCACCTCTGTTTGTCCAGACAGTGGTAGCTGAAACTATTCCCCCATTTATTATTATGTAAATCCTTGCTGATGGGCTAGTCTGCTTGTTACTGGGGGGTCGCCTGCCTAAGGGCTACTCCGGATCAATAAAAGATTGGAGTAGCCTGAGCATGGGTGGAAGTCCCTCTCCTTGAGTTGGACTTGCCCGCCTGGACCTCCAATATTGCAAAATTATCTCGTGTCTTTTTCTCTCATTTGTTGTGCGGCTCCTCTTTCAGATACCGAACCCTACTCCACGCGGGACGTGGAAGGAAACACTCAACATCTGGCGCCCTACGGTTAATCTAGAAGTGCAGGGCTCGCTGGAGCGAGAAAAGGAAGTTTTCACCGAAAAGGTGTGGAAAACTCACCGAAAAAAGTGAGAGGAGTCTACCGCACGCAATGCCCAGGATCAACTACAGAAGCCCGGGTCTGTAAGTACACTGGGAACGTTTTCTTAACCAGGCTAACAAACGGGGCAGGATTTGGCTTTAAAAAAGTAGATTCGGCTTTAAAAAGGTATATTTGGCTTTTAAAAAACTAAGAAACTGTATTATGTGCTTTTGATTTGCATGTTTAAAGTGTTAAAATTTTAGAAGGTAATCTTTTACAGTTTTTGCATGTTATTATAGAACATAACCTTTGCTTTTCTTGACGAAGGTACATTAGATCTTAAAAGGTTGCCAAAAAAGTTAGTTAGAACTTGAAAAAAGGTTAGCAGGAGGAAAAACCTCATCTCAAAAAAAAACTTCTTCCATGGGGAACATAATATCGCATTTGCCAAAGCCTTTTCCAGAGGCTGAGGAGGAGTCTCCTCAACTGGTTCCCTCCGCTCCTCCTAGTGAGGAGTGGGAAGACACGTTAGAGGAATGGCCTTCACCGTCCTCTCCACCTCCGCATGCACATCCTAATTCTGATATGCTTAATTGGTTGTCATTTGAATCACCTGTGCAAAAAGCCATCCGAGAAGGATTTAGGGAAATACCGGTGGAAGAAAGGCTTGCTTTCCCGATCATAGAGGTACCTGAT
The DNA here is from genome assembly GCF_963259705.1 of Myotis daubentonii. Lineage (NCBI taxonomy): Eukaryota > Metazoa > Chordata > Mammalia > Chiroptera > Vespertilionidae > Myotis > Myotis daubentonii. The sequence continues at coordinate 96,389,271 of NC_081841.1, read as the reverse complement.
CCACAGCTACCGAATCAGGTAATCAGACAGCATGTACAAATTGACTTTAAAATGATAAAGGCCTTACGGGAAAGTGTAGTCCAAAATGGTCCAACAGCTCCTTTTACAGGAGAAATTATGTATAGTATTTCTGAAGCTTTCCTAATCCCTCATGATTGGTATTCTCTAGCACGTGCAACTCTGGATGGAGGAGATTATTTACCATGGAAAGGAGAATTCTTGGAGAGATGCCAGGAGCAAGCCCAAATAAACCGCGGGCTGAATGCTCAAATAACTTATGAAATGCTAGCAGGACTGGGACAATACAACGATGTTCGAACCCAGTTAGATTATGTGCAACTGGCATATGAGCAAATTAGAGCTTGTGGAAGGAAAGCGTGGTGGACTTTACCAGCAAAAGGGGACTCTGAGGGAGCTTTTAGTAAATGTTTACAGGGGCCTTTAGAATCATTTTCAGATTTTGTGGCTCGTCTCACTAGAGCAGTGAGACAACAGATTCAACATGAGGCAGCAGGAGACATTTTAATTCAACAATTAGCCTATGAAAATGCCAATGATGATTGTAAGAAATGCCTGATGCCTCTGAGAAAAGGTAGTACCATTACAGAAATGATTCGAGCATGTCAGAATGTGGGGTCAGGCACTTTTCAAGTGAATTTACTCACTGCCGCTGCTACTGTAAATAAAAGGTGTCATAACTGTGGAAACATAGGACATTTCTTCTACCTCTGCAACTTTCGAAATAAATTTTCTCTTAGAGCTTGGGGGCGGGAGGGAAGGACCTATCCTATGGGATTTTTGTGGGATCATTGAAATTCTCTTGGTAACATAAAGGGCTTAGCACCTTGCATGCTGCATTATAAAAGCTAAAAAAGGTTAACTATTACTAATATCAATTGGAGTTAGTTAGTGGACAGAGACAGGGCCCACAGCAGTCTGCCTCAGGCAGGCCAGTTGTATGTTTGTTCTTGACTTGCTGCAGGAAAGATTTCACAACACAAATCCAGGTATTTCAAGAGCATATTTATTAACGGTGGGGATAGTAAAAGAGGAAGGTCTTAGGATAGAAGAAGCAACAGGAGAGACCTAGGCGGTCTGCTTTGGCCTCTGGAAATGTTATAGGAAAGAAATTAGCTGAGGCAGGGCTACTTTGGCTCAGAGTAAAGGGGTCTTGGAGACAGATTCAGGGATTAGCCCAGGATGAGTTGTCGCTGCCCATTGCTCCCCTGGTTGCAAGTCTCCTGGAGGCCCTTAGAGTTTAGGAGTTGCACACCTGTGGGGAATGACGAGGGAAAAGGGGAAGGCACAGGCACACTCCCTGCGAGCTGGATCCTTGTCTTGAGGGTTTTAAAGGCTGGGAGTTTAGGGGAGTTCTTAGAGAAGGATCTCAATAGAATATTCATCTGCTTTTCCAGGCATATCCTTTCAGGGTCATGGTCTCCACTGATTGGTCAATGCCAGGGAAGGGGGTCATTTGTTAGCTGGTCCTGGCTTGCCCCCCTTGTTTTGCTGCTTTTCTGGCCCTGGAATTGAAATAAAACTGAGGCCTAGATGTTATGTCTAGGGAGGAAACGTCATGGTATCTAAACCACATGACCAGCTAGAGGAAACGTCATTAACGGAGCATCAGTCCAGAAACTGAATTATCTTAGCAACTCAGAAAGTATCAGGTTCACGACAGATACATAATCACTAAATTTATGTTTGCTAATGGATGTGTATTTATAAAGGAGCCCTTTCCAGTGAGCATAAGCTAATTTTCTATTTGGGAAGCGGATGTGAGTTGGAATTGCTTATTGATCATAGACTCAAAACCAGGAAAACATAAGGATTTGAGTGAGACATATTTCCTAGGCCCAAGAAAGTCCCAAGAAATCTGCCTGTCCTGTAAGAGAAAACTCCTTTCTAGAGACCCATTGTTCCCATCCCCCAAACCCCATGTGCCTCTCCCTGGAACAGTACAATGTGTACCCTAATAATACTTGTCTCTCTGGACCTCAGTTTCTTTGATAACTGTCCAGTATACATCTAATTACACTACTTTTGCTCATTAAGCCACACTGTAGTGGGCATGGGACATATTCTCTTTCCTCATGTAACAGGCAATAATTAATCAAACTGAATTTCCAGGCTGCCCCACTTTCACTGACTACAATTGGTATTCCATGGTGTTTAAAAATGGGGGACTAGAATTCAGGAAAGAGGCAGTCTAGATGTATGGATTTGGTCACCCCTGAAGAAAAGAACTAAATCTATGGTAAGTGAAAAACTAAACCTATGGTAAGTGATTTCTAAAGAGTGAATAGCTTAAAAAAGGGGGGGGGGGAGAGGAGGTTATATCCCTATGGAAAAGAATAAAGTTGGACCTTACACCATTTATAAAACTTAAATGGATTTAAACATAACTATAAACTATAAAAGTCTTAGAAGAAAATGGGGGGAAACTTCAAGATAGTAGATGGCAATAGTTCTTAGATATAACAAACACAAAGGCTGAAAAAATAAAAATCGGTAACTTGAACTAAAAATTAAAACTTCTGCAGATCAAAAGACACAATCAACAGAGTGAAAAGACAGCATATGGAATAGGAGAAAATATTTGCAAATCATATATCCAATAAAAGGCTACTACCTAGAATGTATAAAGAACTTGTACAACTCAACAAAAACAAAATCAGATACCCCAATAATAAAATGGGCAAAGTAGTTGAAAAGATAATTCTACAGAGAAGATATACAAATGGCCAGCAAGCACATAAAAAGGTGCTCAACATCACTAATCATCAGGGGAATGGAAATCAAAACCATAATAAGATACCACCTCATGCTCATTAGGATGGCGAAAGGAAGGAAGGAAGGAAGGAAGAAAGGAAGGAAGGAAGGAAGGAAGGAAGGAAGGAAGGAAGGAAGGAAGGAAGGAAGGAAGGAAGGAAGGAGGGAAGGAAGGAAGGAGTGGAGGGAGGGAGGGAGGAAGGAAGGAAGGAAGGAAGGAAGGAAGGAAGGAAAGGAAGGAAGGAAGGAAGGAAGGAAGGAAGGAAGGAAGGAAGGAAGAAAGAAAGAAAGAAAGAAAGAAAGAAAGAAAGAAAGAAAGAAAGAAAGAAAGAAAGAAAGAAAGAAAGAAAGAAAAGAAAATAAAGAAAAGAAAAGAAAAGAAAAGAAAGGAAAGAAAGAAAGAAAGAAAGAAAGAAAGAAAGAAAGAAAGAAAAGAAAAGATGGAAACCAGTAAGGGAGATGAATAAGAGGGAAGGAAGGAAGGGAGGGAAGGAGGGATGGAGGAAGGAAGGGAGGGAACAAAGGAGGGAGGGAAGGAAGGAGAGAGAGGAAGAAAAACAAGGGTTAGCAAGGATGTGGAGAAATTGGAGCTCTTGTGTCTGCTGGTGGGAATGTAAAATGGTGCAGCCACTATGGAAAACAGCATGGCAGTTCCTCAAAAAATTGAGAATAGAATTACCATATGATCCAGCAATCCCACTTCTGGGAATGTACTAAAAAATGTGAAAGCAGAGACTTGAGCAGATTTTTTAATCTCCCTGTCTTTAGACACATTATCCACAACTAGAAGCCCCATGCACAATAATTTGTTCACTGGCGGGAGATGGGGGGGTGTCCCTCAGCCCAACCTGTGCCCTCTCACAGTCTGGGACCCCGGAGAGATAACCACCTGCTGGCTTAGGCCCGCTCCCCTGGTGGCAGATGGCAGGCCGGATCCTGCGCTGGGGCGGGAAGCGGCTCGGGATCACGCTGAGGTCCCTGTGGATGTTCAGGCTCCAAAAGCGTAGTTTTTCTTTCTTGGTTTTGTTTTTACTTCTTGAAATTGAAATGTGTTAAAAATATTTTTTTTAAAAGAATAGCTCAATCACCCAGTGAGGCCTTAAAGCCTGGGGTGCTTGCTTGTGTTGTCCCAGTCTAAGCTCGCGGTGCTGAAGCGTCCCCAGGAGACCCGACCCTGGTGTGTCTCTGTCTCCTTCCTGCAAACCGCATGCACAGCTGCTGCCAGGTGCCCCGCTGCCCTCCTTCACTTTTCGTCCCAGACTTGCGGGTCACTCCCGGTCTCTGTCCGCCTCTGGCCAATGTGGGGGGCGTGTTTCTTCCTGAGGAGCCATCCTGGTCCTGGCCCTGAGCCTCCACTTCCTCAGACCCACCCCCCCACCTGTTATGGGTTGGCTCAGGGAGATAGACCACCGACTCAGAATTTAAATTTAAGAGCCTTTATTAAGCTGGCCAGCTGACCACGGTCCCAGCACTCTGCCGAAGCAGAGGCGGAACTGCAGTAATGACTGCAAGAGTTACAGACTTTTTATTTGTAAAAACCACAAAGTTACAAAGCCTTGTTTACGCAGTTTGTTCCCAACACAGTATAGCATTATCACCTTCCTATCTATGTTTTCCTGGAACAGAGAGTACAGCATATTGAGGAGGGACCATGAGACCATATCTCAAGGCCAGACCTGATGTCAGTACCTTCCTATCTATGTGTTCCAGGAACAGACAGCACAGCATGACCTGTCTGGCCAAAGCACCAGATATGCAGCCCAGTACATTCCCCACTGGTTTTATGTACATGAGTCAAATCATTGACTCTTTTGGGTCATTGTTGGGGAGGGAGTTATATTGACCCCTGAGGACTATAAGTCTTTGCCGAATGAAGTCAGTGGGCCTGTTTATAAGATAAGGGCCTGTAATGAGGGTCCACTGAGTCCTGGACGTCTCTATTTTGCCTGGGCTGTCTTAAGCTGGGTGTGATGAAGCCACGTCGGGATCCCGTCGATCTTGACTGCCGTGGGGGTGGTCCTTTCCAGGTAGGAGTCAGTCCTTGGGTGGCAAATTTCTTTACCCAAACAGAGTCACCAGGTTGGAAGGGATGAACCGGATACAGGCAGATCATCTCTGACGTGCTTCTGGTCTGCTTTCTGGGTAGACTGTAAAACCTGAAAGAACTTGAGTAAACTGTTGAGATGAGTAGTTCAGGGTCTGGAAGAGTCACTAGAATCTGTAAAGGCCCCACTGGTTTTAGGGCAGCCTCCTGGGCTGCTTCGTCTGCAGCCAAGTTCCCTCTTGCTTCTGGGGAGTCAGTGCCAGTTGGCCCATCGTCCTTGCTCTGCTCATGTCTGTCTAACTGCCTACTATATTACCTCAAGGATCCTGGCTCTGAATTCTTTCAGGGAAAATAGGCATTGAATTCTCTTCTGTAACTAAACAGCACATCACCTCTGACAAAGCTGCTCTGCCCAGGCCCCTCAGGCCTCCTCCCTGCTCCCAAGCACACAGTGCATATTTCCACCCTGACACCTACAAGGCTTAGAATAATTGCCCACTTTCTTGTCTTTTCACTCAAGTAGATGATGGTTTCCTGAAGGCAGAGGCTGTTTTTACATGAATACCTTCGGCTCAGCCCAGTGTCTGCTCTGCTCTAGGCATTTAGTGCACTTCTTTTTTAATCCTCACCCAAGGATATTTTTCCATTGAATTTTTGTTAGAGAGAGTGGAAGAGAGAGGGAAAGACAGAGAGAAATATCGATGTGAGAGAGACACCTCAATTGTTGCCTCCTGCACACGCCCTGACCAGAGCCCAAGAAAGGGTGGAGTCTGCCACCAAGGTATGTGGCCTTGACTGGAATCGAACCCAGAACCCTTCGGTCTACAGGCCAACGCTCTACTCACTGAGCCAAACCGGCTAGGGCTAGTGCACCTTTTAAATAACTGAATTAAAAAGATCAGAATTCTCGCTTGCTTCATTTTGTACCCCTAATCTACCAACCACAAAGATGTGCATACATTAGGTGCTTCATAGGTACTGTTAATAATAAGAGAGAAAACAGTTTTGGAAATAAGGCCTCTTTCTTGGAAACCTCCAGAGCTCAAATAAAGTATTTCTCAGTGACAGGAAAACAGGAATCGAAATCAAGAAACCTGGATACAGGCCCTAGCCAGTTTGGCTCAGTGGATAGAGTATTGGCCTGTGGACCGAAGGGATCTGGGTTCGATTCCAGTTAAGGGTACATATCTCGGTTGCAGGCTCCTCCCTGGCCTGGTCCCTACTCAGGGCATATGCAGGAGACAACCAATTCATGTGTTTCTCTCACCTAGATATTTCTGTCTTTCTGTCTCTCTTCCACTCTCCCTAAAAAATCAATGGGAAAATATCCTCAGGTGAGGGAGGAAGGAAGGAAGGAAGGAAGGAAGGAAGGAAGGAAGGAAGGAAGGAAGGAAGGAAGGAAGGAAGGAAGGAAAAAAGAAAAAAACTTGGATTCAGGTGCCAGTTTTACCAATAATTTTCTTAAGATTTTAAATCCTCCTGGATTGTGTTTTTTCAACTTCAAGGTAGGGATGTCGACAGCTATAGGTTATTTAGGCTAATATGTTAAAAATCTTTATTGTTGACACTTTATCAACACTAAATTGGGAGCACATGGAAAAGCCAAGGCAGGACCCCACGCCGTCACCACCACCAACCTTGCACTCTATGTGGAAAGGCGCCCATATTTCCTCCTCAACTCTGTATCCCCAACATGAAGCACAGTGTATGGGATGCCCTCAAATATTACTTGAATTGACTGCTTAAATAGGACTCTAAAATCAACAATCTTTCCACTGCACCAAGTACAAGCTCCATTCTATTAAGACTATTAGGAGGTTTCAATGAAGACAATAGATGGCAAAGTTCTTGATAAAGCCTAAAAGGATAAACAAAAGTAAGACACTTTGATATTTTTGTCATGCCAGTGTGACGACCAGTTTGTGGTCCTCTCCACCCCTTGATTCCCAGGATGCAGGAACACTGGTTTGTTCTTTCCCCAAGGCCTGTACTCATTCACATTTCCTCAGCCACCTGTGTGAGCACCAGGTTTCTTCAGCCCATCCTCCACCTTCAACGCACCCCTCGCCCCCGCATTGCAACCACCACACACCCAGACAAACCTTCTCATCACCATCATCGCCGAAATAACACATCCTCTCCAAGGTGGCTCTGATGAGTTGCTCCTGCCAGTGGTCATCATCAATAGCCACTAATGAGTGACTCAAAAACTGAGGAAGAAAAAGGGAGAAGAGGACCACAAAGGTCAGTGGTAGGCTGTTCTGGCCCACAAAAGTGGGGTCAGGAAGTAGCAAGAGCCGTAGCCCGTTGGCTCAGTGAATGGAGCATCGGCCTGTGGACTGAAGGCCCAGGTTTGATTCCGGTCAAGGGCATGTACCTTGGTTGCAGGCACATCCCCAGTGCGGGTGTGCAGGAGGCAGCTGATAGACGTTTCTCTCTCATCGATGTTTCTAACTCTCTATTTCTATCCCTTCCTCTCTGTAAAAAAAATCAATAAAATATATTTTTTTTAAAAAAAAAAAGAAGAAGCAAGAGACAGGGGTTATGGCCTGTAAATATGGAAAAAAGGGGAAACACATGGTGGGAGTTAGGACTGAAGAGTGATATTACAGTGACAATGATGGTAATGCCAATTACATGTGTGAAGCCCTTTCCAATTTACAAGGTCCTCTCCGATATCATCCTTTTTAATTCTGGGAGGCAGGAGTTACTTCCATTTAACCCATGAAGAACGTGAGACATGCAAAGGCTAAATACCTTGCCCAAGGACATACAGCTAGGGCCCTTTCCCTTACTCCCCCTTGATATAGGGTCCTAAGGGTATGCAAGGGGGCTCAAGACTTAGCACATAGTCAGATACTCTGAGGCAGAGGCCAGGAGGCAAGGGGACCACAGAAAGAGGTTTGTTTGAGCAGTTAGGCCCTTCATCATGGCCTCAGTCTCTGGGGGGCTTGGGGCTATCCTCCCTCAGGTTCCTGAAGATGGGAAAGAAGGCAAGTGTGGAGGGAGGGAGGTCTTGGGGAGTGCTTACGCAAAACAGCCTGTCCTCCCACTCCTCCTGATTCAGGCTCTTCTCAGTATGATCTAGGAAAGGAGAGAGCATGGGGACCCACTCAACCGGAAGGTCCCAGACAGGGAGAAGAAAACATTTAAGAACTATGCGGCACTCAGCCTACAAGGAAACTGCTCTCCCACTTTCCAGAGGCTCCAGAAGATGAATGACTTTCCAAAGGTTAAATACACACAGCTGACCAGTGTCAGAGCAAGGATACAAAACTGGTCTTTCTGTTTCCAAAGCCCACACTCTTCCCTGATCTTCTGCCCATAAGAAGGTGCAGGAGTCATTCTGGGAACACTGGAGCCACAGAACTTTGGACTGTGTTTCTGCTCAGTTCACAACATTGCCCCCAAAAGCATACCCATCCAATAGCACCTCAAAGTGACAGAGAGCCTGGTTCCAGTTCTCCTCACCCCAAGGAAGGTCCATCCTGCACCTGGGGACGCCATCTCTTTTGGAGTCTGGCCACTGTCCCAGCTTCATTACTCCCCCTGCTAACCAAGCCCTTACCATCTAGTATCTCCAACATCTGTGGGATCACCTTCCTCCACAGCTGGCCAACACTATGGCTTATAACAGGATGCGGAGAAGTGATAGGATGCAGGGCAGATAGTAGCCTCAGAGAGCTTGTACCAAACTCCTTTTCCCTGTAGGGCTTCCGGGAACACATCTGAGAAGCAAGCAGGAGGCAGAGAAAATATTTAAAAGAAGAGAACAAAGAAAATGAAAGCAAATCCATAGAATGGTAGAGCTGGAGCTTAGGCCCTGCCCATTCTTTGCCACCTGTTGAACTCCTACATCCTTCCAGATGCTCTGGAAACATCACCTCTTCTGTGATGCCTTCCTGCCTCCTGGAGACCATGTCAGCCTGTTGCTCTTCTAAGTCCCGTTGCACCTTATGTATTCATCTATTAGTACATCGGTCACACTAGACTATAGATAGCTATTCCCACACTTGTCTTCCGCACTAAGTCTGTGAACACCTCAAGGGTAGTTCTACCTTTGTCATTCCAAGTGTGTATAATGTCTAGCACATAATGTCTGGGCTAACAGAGAAACTCAACACAGAGATCCAGAAAGGTATGTGGGCGTGTCCACGGTCAACAGAGAGCAGCTCACAATAAGGCCACATAGGAGAAAGGCAAGCCTTTCCCATTGCCCACATCCTCATCTCGAGGCCTCACCACTATGCTCCCAGGTCCCTCCTCCATGCTCTTTGGCCCCTATCTCATTATTCCATACCCAGCATAATGCCTGAGACAAAGTAGTAACCAGCTCTTTGTGAAATGAGTGGATGGATGGGTGGGTTGATGAGTGGATGGAAGAATATATGACTCTGGAACTCATTCTGGCATCACTTACCACAAGATGGGTCAGGAGTCTCTGAGGGGAAACGTACTCGGTAGCTAAGTTAGAGAGAGGATAGAAGAAGAGGGCAGAGTCAGTGCACACTTCAGGATGCTCAACCCCCCGCCTCCACTGGCAGCTCCCCATCAGTACTTCAGAGGAGGAGACAGAGCAAAGAGGAGAGGGAACATCAGTGTCAATGCTACGGGAGCTGTGACATTTTGATTCAGACTAAAACACAAACAGTTACAACTTCAGCCTTTAAAAAACACACATACATCAATGATATGCTGAACAGACATCCTAACTCTAACCCTTAGTCCCACTGGGGTTAGAGGTCAGGGATGGGGTGAGCACAGAGTGAGGCTCAGAGTTAGGACAAAGGAAGAACTAAGGGTCACGTGTGTGTGTATTCATTACTTTGTAATTAACAATGTTTATACATCTTGAATCAAGTGTTCTATAATAAGGAGTGAAGGCAAGAAGGAACTGTGACTTTGAGAGGCATCCCCTTTTCATTCATGAGGCCAAATGGCCTTAAGGAGTTGCCTTACTCTTCCCATCGTGGCCCAAGCATGGGACCTACAACCCCGCCTCCAGCATCCTCTTCATCCTCTTCTCCACACCCATCACTCCTTCAGTGTCTCAGTCATCCCCCAACTCCAACACTCCATGCCCACAAACAGACTTAATTTCACAGTGAGCACCTCTCCACAGGCTGCCCCACCCTTGTACTTATGATCCTGGTGAAAGCTGCTGAGGTAAGGAACCTGGCCCAGGGAACGGGCCTTCAGAGCCATTTGTGTGGCTGCCTTACACAGAGGCACGAAGGCCAAGGTGTTGTTGGGCTCACACACCAACGTGACCATTCTGGGCAAAGACACCTAGCAGGAGATGTGGCAAGAATTTCAATGCCAAGCCCCAAGTCAGCCCGTCATCAGTCTCCAACCCCAAGACCTTGTCTCCCTTTCTGGACCAAGTATTTGAGGCCTGCATACAGAGCCCCCTTAACCCATTCATATTCATTCTCTCCCTCCTCTTCCTCTTCTATCTCTCTCTCCCCGCCACCCCCACCCCCAACCCCTCACTGCATGTTGGAAAAGTATAACCAAGGTCCTGATTAAAATTATAGCAGGCATGAGTTGACTTGATAGATGAGGACTTCTTGAAATTTGGAATGTGTGACTTGTAATCACCTTCATTGAGGAACCTTCCAGAGTCAGAGACATGCTGAAGGTCAGGAGGCAGATCTCACTGGGAGGGAGAGGAAATCTTAAGTCCTTTTCCTCCCACAACACAGCCCTTTCCTCAGCTCTGATGCAAATCAGTTCATATGAGCCTCCCAGAATCCCTGGAGGTTGCTAGGAACAGTCAGGAAATATAATCACCCCCTTTTTTATGAATGAAGACACTGAAGCTGGGAGAACAAGTTATTCAAGATTTTACAGCTAGAAAACTGGCTGATCAGGACTCAGACTCTGGTTTCCAGATCCACACCCCGTGACCCTCTTTTGCTGCGCTGAGCACTTCTCAGTGGAACCCAAGGCACTTGTATGGAATGAAATGCAGGTGGGCTGAGGTGACAGAGACACCACAAGGCATCTGTTGGAAGGGGAAGGTGTGAGGTAGTTGGGGGTGGGGGCCGGGGTCAGGGTAGTGATCTGGGGAGCCAGGGGAGGAGGAAATGGAGAGGCCTGTTGGCCCTAGCTGTTTATACCATCTGTAGGATTCTGGAACACATTATTCGGATGTCCTTTTCATTCTAGGATGAGAAAAGGAAAGATTTAAATCTAAAACCAATGCTAGCTAAGTCTCTGGCTTCACCGCCTTCCCTGCCTCACTGCTCAGGGTTTTACAGGCCAAAGATGCTTCACATGTGCCAGGCATACCCTCCTGTTTCCCTCATGCTCCCAACCCTGCCTTCCTCTTGCTCTGTCCCCTGAGGTGTGCTCCCATCCTCGGTCCCCTCCCTGCCCAGCCCCTTGCTCACTGATGACTCAGACTCCACAAGCTTGATGACATAGCTAATTAGAGTGTTCCCCTGGGGCAAGGCCAAGTAGTTATGCTGACCCAGCATCTCAATGAAGTGCACGAGGACCTTCGGCACCTGTGGAGTCACAGACCATCACATGACAAGACAGAAAGGAATGTCAGGGACTGCCAGTGTGACCCTTCATAATCCAGGTGAGGACACACAGGACCAAGGCAGGTGAGGGGATCAGATCTCCTGACACTAAACCCAGTGAGACTCTACAGTGGGCTCTCAATAATGACAGACCACAAGCCATTAACCATGACCATTTCTGTACCTTGCCCTGAAGTTCAAACTGCTTCAGCTCCCACCACCTCCCTGGAGAACTCTAAGTACTTACCTTGCCCTCACCTTATATCCCCAGAGATATGAAAATTAGCAGGAATGTGGGATTGGGGGAGAATCTGAGTCCAGGAAAGTCCCATGGTCTGGCCTTCCTGAGGAAAGCCAGGAACAAATCCCACAAGTCCTGAGGGCCCATCCCTCAAGATTCCAAGCTCTCCATTAACCTTCTGGAATGTATTTTTAGGGATGATGCTACTGTCGTGCATTTGGTACCCCAAACCACTGCTCCCCTCCTCTCCTGTTCCCCTATTCTGTGTGATCCAGAACTGAAGCAGTCTCTGCTGTCTCCAGGCCTGTCTGAAGAGCTTTTTTAAAAATATGGTTTCTCACAAAATATTGAGTCATCAATTTGAAAGATAAGGTAGCAGAAAACACCTAATAAGAACAGCAGAAAAAACAATGAGGATAGTTTGGGGGCATCTGGGACAATATCACGCATACAAATATTCATATCATCAGGTGCCAGAAGGATAAGAGAAATAGGAAGGAATTGAAAACTTATTTGAAAAAATAATGACAGAAATCTTCCCTCACCTGGTAAAGGAAATAGACATACAAGTTTAGGAAGTGCAGAGTCCCAAACACGATGAACCCAAAGAGGCCCACACTAAAACACATCATAATTAAATGCAGAAGGTTCAAGACAAAGAGAGAATTTTAAAGGCAGCAAGAGAAAAACAGTTAGTTACCTACAAGGGAGCTCCCAGCTGATTTCTCAACAGGAACTTTGCTGGCCAGATATATTCAAAGTGATGAAAAGCAAAGACCTACAACCAAAATCACTCTAACTAGCAAAGCTGTCCTTTAGAATCCAAGGAGACATAAGGTTTCCAAGACAAGAAGAAGCTAAAGGAGTTCATCAACACCAAACCAATATTACAAGAAATGTTAAAGGGACTTCTTGAAGGAGAAGAAGAAAGGAATATCAAAAATATGAATCATTAAATGGCAATAAGTACATATCTATCAATAATTACTTTAAATGCAAATGAATAAAGTGCTCCAATCAAAAGACATAGGATGATCGAATGGATAAGAACACAAGATGCTTTCATTTGCAAGAGTCACTTCAGGTCAAAACACACATACACGGACTGAAAATAAAGCGATGGCAAAAGGTATTTCATGAAAATGGTAACCAAACAAAAATAGCTGGAGTACCAATACTTACATCAGACTAAATAGACTTTAAAACAAAGACTATACGGAGAGCCAAAGGAGGACCCAGCAATTTCACTTTTGGATATTTATCTCAAGAAACCCAAAACGCTAAATTGAAAAGACATATACATCCATATGTTTTTCGCAGCATTATTTATAATAGCCAAGATCTGGAAGCAACCTACGTGTTGCTTCAATAGAGGAATGGGTAAAGAAGAAGTGGTGCATATATACAATGGAATATGACTCAACCCTGAAAAAGAATGAAATCTGGCCATTGGCAGCATGGATAGAGCTAGAGGGTATTGTACTGAGTGAAATAAGTCAAACAGAGAAAGACAAATGCAATATGATTTCACTTAGTTGTGGAATCTAAAAAACAAAATAAATGAACAAGCAGAACTGAGCCAGACTCATAGAATCAGAAAACATTTTGATAGTTGGCAGATGGGAGGGGAGTGGGTGGATGGATGAAAAGGTGAAGGAATTAAGAAGTACAAATCGGCAATTATACAATAGTCATGGGATGTATACATCACAGGAAACATAGTCAGTAATTTTGTAATAACTATGCTGGGTGTACACTAGATTTATTGGAATGATCACTTCATAAGTTATATAAATAAATGTCTTATCCCTAGCATGTACACGTGAAACTAATATAATATTGTATATCAACTGTAACTGAATAAAAATTTTAAAGAATTTACATATATATGTATATAAAGAAAAGATAGGCATATATTGATAATATGTATATATCTTCTCAGAGCACATGCAGGATGTGATGTTTCAGGACTTCTCTCCCTAACCAAACTGTGGATTCTCTGGGGGCAAAATTAATATCTTTCAGAGCTCCATGTCCCTACTGGACTCACCACAGCATTGCCCACAGAAAAGGCTCAGAAAATAGGAAGCAACCACCTGTTCACTTCTCAAACCTTTCTCAGGTTTTCACAAGCCCAAATGTAACCCAAGGGCAGAAGTCTGAGGCCAGAACTAGATTGGCAAGGGGGCCTTACCTCTCTCATCATTCCCCCAAAGCTTCCCCTCTCCATCCTACCACACCTCAAGTTCTCAAAACAGAAATTGCCCTCCCAGCCCCAACATTCTGCCATTCTGCTCACTGGTTTGAGGTCCTCCTGAATCACCAGAATGGTTGAATTCAGTACCATGCGCTGCAGCTTCTTGGTCTGAGGCACTAGAGGAAAGACAGACATATGGAGGGATCAGTCTCCTCCCTCCCTTTTTGTTGCTTTGGGAGGCATGAGAAGACAGTCAGGCAGGAGAAATTTTAGATCCAGTCCTGCTCTTCAAGGTCAGATCAAACCCAAGAGGCTATCTCCCCCACCCTGCTGCTTCAAAGCAGACTAAAAAGTGACCTAAAAGAGTATTTCATCAAGCTAGCCCTTGCGCCCCAGCCCTTGCCAGACTCCCACAGCTGACCACACAAGTCTACCTCATTGGCGGAGCTCTTCTGCTCACCCTTTGCCTACCTCAACCTTTAGAACTGCCAGCACTGCTCTCCTGTGTGAATTCCTTCTCCTGACTCATAGTCTCCTTTCTGCTCTCAGCACAGCTCCTACACAGAGTCTATCCTATCTCCTGACTGACACCTTCTCTGCATTCCTGTTGCCCATTGCCATCGCATTTAAGTAATTTATCACCTATTATCCTGTATCCTTTTGCTGTGTAACAGTCTCATCTTCCCTACTTGACTGAGCTCCTCAGAACAAGGACCATATCTTATTTAAGTGTGTATTTTCTTTGCTTCGTACTGTTAGTCACACAGCAATATTTTGATGGTCACTTGACTGAAGTTAAAACCTATAATCCAAGATATGTTTTGGCCTTTAATTCTCACTAAATATGGCTAAAGGTAGGAATTAATGTTACCTACATTTTTAGTTTTTATAATCCTCACCCAAAGGATATGTTGTTTTTTTATTTAATTGAAAGGGGGGAGGAGAGAGAGAGAGAAAGAGAAGAGAAACATTGATCAATCAACTCCCATATGCCCCTGATCGGGAAACACACCAGCGACATAGGTATGTGCCCTGACCAGGAATTGAACCGACAAGTCTTGTGGTGTATAGGATGACACTCCACCAAACTGGGCCACCCAGCCAAGGCAACTCCTTTTTCAAATGAGGAAATAGAGGTTCAGACTAAAAGTAATCTGCCCCAGTTTGCACAGCTAATAAGAGTCAAAACCAGGATTTGAACCCACTGAGTTTATGTTGAGTTTAAAGCTGTGCTTTTAACTACTCAATGGGACTATCTGCCAGAGCAAGGAGATTTCCTGAGAAGATCCCTAGGACCAGGCTTGTTTCCTACTCACATTCCTGGAACACATCTGTGAACGCCTGAAGGGCTGATTCCATCTTGGCTGGATCACTGGATTCCATGGCGGTTAGTAATAGGGATACCATCTGATCCTGGTATAACTTGGCTATTAGAGGGCATGAATAAAGGGAGTCAGGGGTATGTTTAAGTGGGAGGTGGTGTGTAGAAGTAAATCATGCTCCCAGCAAACCACTGATGCCATGGGCTGGATAAATTAGGGTCTATTAGGTTGGAGAAAGGAAGCAGGAAGAAAGAGAGCCAGTGTTTGTCCAGCATTTACCATGTGCCACGCTAGGGGGCAGATGCTTTTCCTAACCTAGGCCTGTCCCTCCCCTGCCCCACCATGTGCTCACCAATTAGGTCAGAACCACTTTCGTGACCATCAGTGCTCTAATCACAGTATCACCTTTCTGAGCTCAGGATCACCAAAGGAGAACGGGAAGCCAACCCCAGGGGAAGGGAGTGGTAACAAAAGGGATAGGGAAGGGAGAATGTCTGTGCCCTTGGAGATTCATTGAATTTCAGGAAAACTTTACATGGATTACTTTGCATCTTGTCTGAAGGAAAGAAGGCTGTCTTGGGAACCTAGCCTCCCATGGAGTACAAGGTCCCCGGGCCCATACCTGAGGTTAGGAAAATGTGTGGACTTACCCAGGATGAAGATAGCCCTCAGGGCGAGGCTGCGGTTCTCCACAGAGTGAGGGTCTGCTGGGTTCACTGGTTCACAAAGCTGTGGGGAGACCAAGGGCATCAGACCTGGGAGCACTGAAAAATCTGGGGCTCTGGGCATGGATGGAGAAACTGAGGTATGCAGCCAGAAAAAGTGTGGCACTTGCCCATAAGAACGTGAAAATAGGACCCAGGAATACGCCTACACAGCCCCAAAGAAAAGGAGACAGTGGCCAGCAAATATAGGGATCGTAACACCTTTTAGCAAAATGTTGAATTGTCCTCTTCCTCCCCTAGGCTACAACACAGAAGGCCTGCCATTTCCCACAGCATAATGGGTCGGTTTGGACTCTCTGCCCCTAACCAGTTTAGAGGGAGCAACAATGGCCTCCACCCCCAGAAACATCCAGAAATGTATCCAATTTACCTCATAGAGAATATCCACTCTGTGACTAGAATCCAGGCAGGGAAGCCTGAGGTGTGTGCAGTTACAGTCACCATGAGAAAAGCCCAGGGCCGTGTGGAGGTAGTGACCTGCTCTGGGGTAACCATCACCTCCAAACAAGAGGGGAAGACCAAGCCCAGGATACCTGCAGCCTCCAGCACTCACCTGCTGGAACAGCATGCCTGTAATGTTTTCCAGCTGGGATTCCAAGTTTATACCTCCGCAGCCGCTGAGCGCCAGAGCATCCACGAGTTGGTAGATACACTGTGTGTGTAAGGACAGAGTTAGCCACTCGGCCAGCCCTTGCCACGGCCGAAAAGGAAAGCCTCTATCCTCAGATCTCCTCTTAGAGGTGGCCCAATATCATAGTTCACACTGCCCTCTTGGACCTTTTCAAGAAGGCCCAGGGGCTAGTTTTTCCATAGCCAAATACAGCCATGACCTGTTCTTTCTCCTCACCCAAGAAGCTACACTTACTTTCAAATAACCTCATTTTTTCACGGTAACTTTTAGAGCAACTCAACATGGCAGGTGTTGGCTGACTTCAAAGAAACAGGACAAAGAAATCATGGCCAAAGAAAGAACTGGTTTTATTGTTCTGACTTTCAAAATTCAGAAAACCACGTTTTAAAGCCTAAATATCTACCCTTTACCTAGTGAATTGTATTGTTTTATCGGTTATTCTTCTCACTTGTATGAGAGGCTACAAATAGCATTAGTTTTCACATGTGTAAGCAGTCCATTTTATTTTATTTTTTTAATATTTTATTGATTTCTTACAGAGAGGAAGGGAGTGGGATAGAGAACCAGAAACATCGATGAGAAAGAAACATCTATCAGCTGCCTCCCGCACACCCCCCACCGGGGACATGCCCGCAACCAAGGTGTATGCCCTTGACCGGAATCAAACCCCGGACCCTTCAGTCCACACGCCGATGCTCTATCCACTGAGCCAAACCGGCTAGGGCCATTTTATTCTTTTTTAAAAAGGCTTTATTGATGTCTAATCCTCCTTCCTATATAATAAAAGGGTAATACGCAAATTGATTGAATGGAAGAACATCTGGTCACTATGATGTGCACTGACCACCAGGGGGCAGCCGCTCAATGCAGGAGCTGCTCCCTGGGAGTCAGTGAGCTTCCACAGGGGAAGTGCTGCTCAGCCAGAGGCATGGCTCATGGAAGTTGCAGCTGTATTTGCAGGAGCCTCTCTTGCCTCCATGGCACGGGACATCCCCCAAGGGCTCCTGGACTGCAATAGTGTGAACGCCAGGCTGAGGGACCACACCTCTCCCCCACCGAGGGCATGAATCTCATGCACTGGGCCTATAGTTGATATATAATATACTGCACATATTTAAAATATACTATTTAATAAATGTTAACAGCCTTGAAACCATCTCCACAATTAAGATAATAAGCATACTCATCATTCCCAAATGTTTCCTCTGGTCACTTTGTAACTCCTCTTGCCCTGCCCTCCCAACACCGTTCTTTCCCCAGACAACCACTGATCTGCTCTCTAAATTATAAATCTCCCACTTACTTTTAAAAAACTGCCAAACTGTTTTCCTAAATGGTTGTGCCAATTTACATTCTACCAGATGTATAGTGGCATCTCATTGTAACTTTTAATTTCCTAAATGATGTTTAGCAACTTTTCCTGTGCTAATTTGCTATCCCCATATCCATTCAATTTTTGTGCCAATTTTTAAAATATTTTTAAATTTATTTTAGATAGGATGGCGGGTGGGAGGGTGAAAGGGAGAGAGAAGGAGAGAGAGAGAGAGAGAGAGAGAGAGAGAGAGAGAGAGAGAGAGAGAGAGACCTCAATGTGAGAGAGAAATATCAATCAGTTGCCTTCCACATGTGCGCTGACCGAACCTAGGATCAAACCAAAACCTGGATATGTACCCTGAATGGGAATCAAAGCCACAACCTTTTGGTGTACAGGACAGCGCTCCAACCAATTGAGCCAAACTGGCCTAGGCAGTTTTTTAATTTTTAAAATTGCATTTTGAGAGTTCTTTATATTTTCTGGATACATATATGTATGTATGATTTGCAAATGTTTTCTTCCAGTCTGAGACTTGTCTTTTCATTCTCTTAACAACTTTCAAAGAACAGAATTTACTCACTTTCGGAGGGTGGAGAGAGTGAAAGGGGTGGAGGAATTGAGCAAAATATTTGAAAAAGAGATAAAAACTCATGGACAGGGACAGCAGTGTGGGGATTGCTGAGGGATGGGGGACAGAGAAGTTGAGGAGGGTATAGAGATGATAAATGGTGATGGATGGAGACTTGGCTTGGAATGGTGAACACACAATACAGTGTACAGGTGATGTGTTGTAGAATTGTGCACCTGAAACCTGTATAATTTTGTTAGCCAATGTCATCCCAATACATTCAATAAAAATGGAAAAAAATTAAATTAAAATAAAATTTAAAAATAAAGTATTCACTTTGATGAACTCCAATTTATTAATCCAGGTTTTTAAAATCATGTTTTATTTTTCGCCCTGGCCAATGTGGCATTGTCCCAGGCACTGAAAGGTTGCAGGTTTGATTCCCGGTCAGGCACATACCCAGGTTTCGGTCTTGTTCCCTGGTGGGGGGTTGCAGGAGGCAGCCCATCGAAGGATCAATGCTTTGCTCCCATTGATGTTTCTCTTTCTCCCTCTCCCTTCCTATTTAATTTAAAAAGAATTATTTTAAATCTTTTTAAAACAAATAAATAACATCATGTTCTATTTTTCATTTACAGTTCACAACCCAGTGACCAGACATTAAATAACTTACAAAGTGGTCACCTCGATAAACCTAGTAGCCATCTGACACCCTTCAGAGTTGTCACAGTATTACTGAGTATATTCCCTATACTGTACTTTACATCCCATGTCTATTCTGTAACTGCCAATTTGTACTTCTTAATGCCTTCATCTTTTTCACCCATCCCTCACCTGCCTCCTATCTAGCAATCATCAAAATGTTCTCTGTATCTATGAGTCTGTTTCAATTCTTATTGTTTATTTTGTTTCTTAGATTCCACAAATAAGTGAAATCATATGGCATTTGTCTTTCTGTGACTGACTTATTTCACTCAGCACAACAGCCTCTAGGGCAGTGATGGCGAACTTTTTGAGCTCGGCGTGTCAGCATTTTGAAAAAACCTAACTTAATCTGGTACCACGTCTCATATAGAATTTTTTTTTTATTTTTGCAACCATAGTAAAACAAAGATTTATATTTTTGATATTTATTTTATATATTTAAATGCCATTTAACAAAGAAAAATCAACTAAAAAAATGAGTTGGCGTGTCACCTCTGACACGCGTGTCATAGGTTTGCCATCACTGCTCTAGGCCCATCCATATTGTTGCAGATGTCAAGACTTCATTCTTTTTTATCGTTGACAGTATTTTTCTACAGGCCGGGCTGGCTTCCCTCTGGCCGCCGGTAGGCACCCCGGATGCGAGCTGGCTTCCTTCTGGCCCTGGCTTTGTCCGGAAGGATGTCCAGAATGATGTCCGGAAGGATGTCCAGTCTAATTAGCATATTACTCTTTTATTATAGATCTTCTCAGTTCCATTGTTTCCATTGAGAAATCTATTATTGTTATCATTATTCCTCCATATGAAACATCATTTTGTGTACTTAAGATTTTCTCTTTTTCAAAATCTATCCTTCTCAAATTCTTCCAAAACATTGAAGAAAAGGCAATACTTCCTAACACATTCTATGATGCTAATATGACCCTGATACCAAAACCTGGCAAAAATAATACCAAGAAAGAACATTACAGACCAATATCTCTGGTGAACACAGAGATATTGTGTTCAATATCTCTGATGAAAAGTCCTAAACAAAATACTAGCAAATCAAATATTACAGTATATCCAAAAAAAAAATAATACATCACGGTCAAGTGGGGTTCATTCCAGAGTCACAAGGATGGTTCAACATACACAAATCAAATCAATGTAATACACCACATCAGCAAAAGAAAAGATAAAAATCATATGATCTTATCAATAGATGCAGAAAAAGCACTGGATAAGATACAACATCCATGTAGGATTAAAACACTCAATAAAATAGGAATAGAAGCAAAGTACCTCAACATAATAAAGGCCATCTATGATAAATCCTCAGTTAATATCATACTCAATGGTGAAAACCTGAAACTTTTCCTCTAAGAACAGGAACAAAACAAGGATGTCCACTCTCACCACTCTTATTCAACATAGTACTAGAAATCCTAACCAGAGCAAAAAGGCAAGAGAAAGAAAGAAAAGACATCCAAATAGGGAAGGAAGAAATAAAACTATCACTTTTTGCAGTTGACATTTTTCTAGTGTATATACAAAACACTAAAGATGCCACCAAAAAAACAAAACTATTAGAAACAATAAATAAATACTGTAAAGTTGCAGGATGCAAAAATCAATGTGCCAAAATCCATTGCCTAACAGCCAATGACATGGGGATGGCCAAGTGAACCAGCCAATCAGGCAGCCACTATCCATGTGTGGCCACTGAGCACTGAAAACAGCCAGTTTGAGCTGAGACATGCCATAAGTGCAAAATACACAACAGGTTCTGAGGATTTAAAAACACTTTTAAAAAAGAATGTAAAATATCTCATTAACAAACTGCCTGGAGGGTGTGGCGCAATTGGTGGAGCCTCCCCCTACGCACCAAGAAAAAATAAATCCATTGCCTTTCTGAATACTAACAACAAAACTTCAGAAAAGGAAATGAAAAAAAAAATAATTCCTTTTGCAATTGCAATCAAAAGAATAAAGTACCTAGGAAGAAACTTCACAAAGAATGTGGAAGACCTATCTACTGAAAATTATAAAGTAATATTAAAAAAGTTTGAAAAAGACACAACAAAATGGAAAAATATTTCATGTTCATTGATGGGAAGAATCAAAATAGTTAAAATGGCCATATTACCCAAAGCAATATACAGATTCCAATGTCATTTTTTAAAGAAATAGAATGAGAAATCATCAGATTTGTATGGAACCACAGAAGACCCCCAAATAGCCAAGGCAATACTGAGAAAAAAGAATGAAGTTGGAGGTATCACGCTACCTGACTTCAAATTATACTACAGAGCTATGATCATTAGAACTGCATGGTACGGACATAGAAACAGACACACAGATCAATGGAACAGAATAGAGAGCCAGGCTATAAAACCACATGTATATGGACAGATAATTTTCAACAAAGGAGCCAGAAACATACCATAAAGATAGTCTCTTCAAGAAATGGTGCTGACAATTCACCATAGCTAAGATCTGGAAACAGCCTAAGTGCCCATCAGTAGATGAATGGATTAGAAAACTGTGGTACATCTACACGATGGAATACTATGCTGCTGTAAAAAGGAAGGAACTCTTACCATTTGCAACGTCATGGATGGAACTGGAGAGCATTATGCTAAGTGAAATAAGCCAGTCAATAAAGGAAAAATACCACATGATCTCACTCATTCATGGACAATAGAGACCATTATAAACTTTTGAACAATAATAGATACAGAGGCAGAGCTGCCTCAAACAGATTGTGAAACTGCAGCGGGAAGGCCGGGGAGGGTTGGGGGGCAGGAGGTAGGGGGGTAAGAGATCAACTAAAGGACTTGTATGCATGCATATAAGCATAACCAATGGACATAAGACACTGGTTGATAGGGGAGGCTAGGGGACTTTCTAGGGCGGGGGGATAAAATGGATACATATGTAATACCCCTTGTAATACTTTAAGCAATAAAAAAAACAATAAAATAAAATAAAATTATCTTAACTGGAAAAAAAAAGAAGAGGAAGAAGAAGAAAAAGGTAAAGATACAAATTATGAACAACAAATACACATCAACAAGTGAATCTAAAAATCAAGTGAATAAATAATCTGATAAACAGAATGAACTGGTGATTATAATAGAATCAGGGACATAGAAAGGGAATGGACTGACTATTCTTGGGGGGGGAAGAAGGGTGGGGGGTGCGGGAAGAGATTGGACAATAATCGTGCACCTATGGATGAGGACAGTGGGTGGGGAGTGAGGGTGGAGGGTGGGGTGGGAACTGGGTGGAGGGGAAAAAAGAGGAACCAATGAAATAATGTGAACAATAAAGATTTAATTAAAAAAATAAATAAATAAGTAAATAAATAAATAAAAATAAATAAATAATTCCTGGAGACTCTATTCTTCATATGAAAACTCAGTGTAATAAAAATCAATATGAGAATCCTAAAAGATTGGATATGTGTTAGTAGGTATCACCTTTTAGGATCTCAGCCTGCCCTTTGGATCACATATTTTTTTCAATTTAATTATATATTTTATTGAGTTCAGACATGAAGGGAGAGGGAGAGAGAGCTAGAAACATAAATGATAAGAGAGAATCATTCAGCCCTAAGCAGTTTGGCTCAGTGGATAGAGCGTCGGCCTGCGGACTGAAGGGTCCCAGGTTAGACTCCCGTCAAGGGCATGTACCTTGGTTGCGGGCACATACCCTGTAGGGAGTGTGCAGGAGGCAGCTGATCGATGTTTCTCTCTCTTCGATGTTTCTAACTCTCTATCCCTCTGCCTTCCTCTCTGTAAAAAAGCAATAACATATATATTTTTTTAAAGAGAGAGAGAGAATCATTCATCGGTTGCCTCCTGCACACCCCCTGCATGGAATTGAGCACAAAACCCGGGCATGTACCCTGACTGGGAATTGAACCAGTGACCTCTTGATTCCTGTGTCAACCCTCAACAGTTGAGCCACACCTGGCTGGTTTGGCTCAGTGGAAAGAGCATCGGCCTGCAGATCAAGAAACATCTCTTTAAAGAATTATAATCTCCCTGGCCAATTTGAGCATTGGCTCTCAAACCAAAGTATCTCAGCTTCGATTTCCAGTCAAGGCCAGATACCTCAGTTGCAGGTTCTTCCCTGGTCCTGGTCAGGGCACGTGAGGGAGGCAACCATCTATGTGTCTCTCTCACAACAATGTCTCTCTCTCTCTCTCTCTCTCTCTCTCTCTCTCTCTCTCTCTCTCTCTCTCTCTCTCTCTCTCTCCTCCCTCCCTTCCATTTTCTCTGAAAATCAATGGGGGCAGGGGAAAGTATTCATTACAAGTTCTATAAAAAGAAACAACTGAAACCACACCAAGGTTCCATTTCTTCTCATATCAGATTGACACAGTTTTTAAAGCCTGCAATGCTGGGAAAACAAGCTCTGCCACACAGGACTGGTGAGAACGCACACCAGCACAACCCCCTGGAGTGAAGTATCATAACATCTAACATCACATTTTATTCCCTCTCCCCTCAGCAAACTCTCACTTCTAGAATTTACCCTGAAAAACCCCCCTCCATTAATATGAAACTATATTATGTCACTATAATGAGTAACTTTGTCCACATATCGTTTCATATTTGTAACAGCAAAATATTGAAAACAATGTAACTGCCTATGAATTGGAGACTGGATGAATATACTATGGCATATTCCCCAGCGGGGTATTATGCAACCAAAGTGTAACATCTCTATGAAACAATGTGTAATTATGCTACCTTTAGAGTAATAAATAAAATAAGGATAAGTGTATATTTGTGTGCACATATATATATTCCTATTAATGTGTATAGTTTTATTTATTAGGAGGGGAGAGGACCACAGAGAAATAAAACCCAGAAATTAATGAAAATGATTACTATTGGGGTGCGTAAGAGGAGAACGGAAGGGCTAAGGATGGCATTAAAACTCCTCTGGCTTTACCTTTCCATAAAGGTTTGACTTTTAAGCCACTTAAATGCTGTACATATTCAAAAATAAACTAAATCCAGTTGGATCAAAAACTCAATACAACAGAAAAAAATGAATCTAACTGCATACAAAACTGATTAAATAGCAATGCAGAAAAAAATAATTCAAGTAACTTTAAACACACTGCTCTAACTGGACATCCTTAGTGTGATATAATCTAAGGATAAAAATGCCTGCAAAGAAGCCCTGAAACCAACTTAATGAGTTTGTTATTGGTAGTGTTATTATGGGGGGAATGCTGCAACTATTGTGCATATTGTGCTAAAGGTAGTGATGCTTTTCAGGAAACAGGATTCTTGCCATGGAAAATGCGAGATGTAATGTGTAATGGGAGCCTTATGATGTTCCAGTTGTAATGGGAAGTGTGAATAAACATCCATCACTCATCGTTATCGCTGTTCACTGAAAAAGCCTAGAAGCAATGACACTCCAGCAGCAAAAGCACAACTACTGCCCAAATGCTGCTTCCCACACGCCATTCCCACAGCGCTCTGTAACAAGGAAGGCTCCTTGGAGAAGGAGCTGACTACTGGTTGGGAGTAGGAAAAGTGCAATCTGAGTATCTTTTTATGCCAGAACTAAGGAAGTGCTCAACAACTAATGGGTACACATTAAAAGGACAGAAGTTTCCGATTAAAGGGTTCTCCCATTGGCGAAATGAGAAACAATTTGAACATCGAAACGAATAATGATGGGAATAGATTAAAGTCCACTGAATAAAATACCAACTCATGGCCCTAACCGGTTTGGCTCAGTGGATAGAGTGTGGGCCTGCGGACTGAAGAGTCCCAGGTTCGATTCCGGTCAAGGGCATGTACCTTGGTTGAGGGCACATCCCCAGTAGGGGGTATGCAGAGGCAGCTGATTGATGTTTTTCTCTCTCATTGATATTTCTAACGCTCTATCCCTCTCCATTCCTCTCTGTAAAAAATCAATAAAGTATATTTTAAAAAATACCAACCCATGAGTCCAAATTGGAACCAAAAATGCACGATGGCTGGAAGAGGGGATTCCACTCCAAAATATGCCAGCTAATAAACATAGAAGAAATGACAGAATTGCAACTACAGATGAAATAGTTGATGCAGACAAGAAGCATCCATGAAACAAGAGATACACATGGCTCAAGGTATCACCATTCATATTACTTACAAATTGCAAAAGGACAAAAGGTACTATACAATGGGAAGAGCTAATGGAAACCACCTTCACGAAGTGATCAAACTAGGCATCACCAATAATGGAACTAGCTGATATCATGTGCCTTCTGATGATGCAAAACAAAATATATGACATCACCTATGCAGCATTTTGGCTCAATACATTGAACCTGAATCTCTAAAGAGGAAACAATCACTCAAATCCAGATTGTGGGACAGTCTACAAGGCAACTAAAGATACAAATTATTGGTGGAATGTTTTGCTAAAAGGAAAATGTAATCCATGATCTTCGTTGGAACTTATGTGGGGGAAACACAGCTATAAAGAAAATTTTGAGGAGATTTGGGAAATTTGACCATAGGCTATATTATAATGACAACGTTATTGTATCAGTAAGTTCTTGGAGTATAATAATTTTATTGGAATTTGCTTTTTTCAAAGGGGATGCATGCCAGAACACTTATAGTATCATAATATAAATGTGAGTTTACTCCAAAAGGATTCAGACGTGTGTGTGTGTGTGTGTGTGTGTGTGTGTGTGTGTGTGAGAGAGAGAGAGAGAGAGAGAGAGAGAGAGAGAGAGAGAGAGAGAGACTGGAGAAGAAACAGAGAACACCAATATGGCAAAATACTTTAGCAATTTGGTGAATGTAAGTTGAAGAATAATAGGTGCTCATTGTACTGTTCTTTCAACTTTTCTATAGGTTTGGCATTTTCTCAAATCAAAAGTTGGGAGTTTTGCCAATGAATAGCCCCAACAGGACACGGCAGAAAGGGAGGATGGTCATGTCAGAGAGTATGGTCTCATGGTTCCTCCTGGCATCATGATCCTTGGCTTGGGAAAAAGAAACAAAGAGTGAGGACGACAGATGGAGTAACATTGATGCCTCCATAAATGCATATAAATTGCTGAAAATATCTGAAAGAGAAACATATGAGGAACTTTCCCTGAGTTATTATATCACTACGATTTCATGATGTTGATGAAATGCACTATGTTAATTCTCTGAGGCCACTGCTTCTCTCAAGATAACCCCGTACATACATCTCTTCTTTCAGGTTTCT
Organism: Myotis daubentonii; assembly: GCF_963259705.1. Taxonomy (NCBI): domain Eukaryota; kingdom Metazoa; phylum Chordata; class Mammalia; order Chiroptera; family Vespertilionidae; genus Myotis; species Myotis daubentonii. Next base: position 96,362,999 of record NC_081841.1, on the reverse strand, counting down.
ACCACTGCTCCTTTCCCAAATCCCTTCAGGCCTAGCAGTGCTAAAACTCTGGTTGTTACAAGCTCTGGCACATTAAACTGCCTCTTGTGGGTTTCTTCATCTCTACCCATACATACCCATTAGATAAAGCTGCTTTAATTAATTAATTTCTTTGTTAAACTCTCCTAGAATTGTCCTAATTTGAGTATGTAATCTGTTTTCTATTAGGACCCTGACTAGGAAGTTGGCAAATTTAAATTAGTTATTAACTGTCAAAATATAGTAATAATCACCTAATTTGAGAGAATTGAAGTCGTGATAGAACTAAAACATTAGCCAACACAACAGAAAATGTGAGAAAGGTGAATTACAGGGCAATTAAGGGGTTGAAGACCCTTAGCTTGTTCAGAATGAATGTTGAGAATTTGTGAAATTTAACCATTGCTAGAAAAATATAGTCAGAATGAATGTTTAAAATTTTTGTATATATATATATATATATATATATATATATATATATATATACATATATATATATATATATATATATATATATATATCCAGACTTGTTTGAGTTGCAAACCTTTATCTCTATATTTTAGAATTCCTATTTTCTTACAGTTCTTCAAACTCAGTACATCCCACGTTGAACTTAGTATCTGCTCTCCATTCAAACTTAATTTCTGTGTCCAGGCAGTGCTTGAGTCTTACTCCTTCTCTCTCGAACCATCCACAGCCCTTCAAGAACAGAAAATTGTACTTAGGAAATACCCCTTGAATCCATCCCTTTCCTATTCTGACACAGCCACTGTCCAACTTTATTTCTCACGTTCAAACTCACCTCTGCTCCAGGGCTGAGCCTATTTCTATTCTCTCACCAACACCAAATGCGCAAGTAGCACTATGAGAAAGCAGTCAGAGGACACAGAAATGTCTCCTGAAATGACTGTTAAACTGTTGAGAAATATTCGTATCTTAGCAACCAAGCCTAGAATGCCCAACTTGTAACTGACCAATCAGCTCATATCTAAAGAACTTAAGGTGAAATGGAAAGCCCCTCCCCACAATGTTGACTCCTGAGAGAAATGGCACGAAACAGTTAATCAATAAATATCTGTTGAGAGAAAAAATGAGTAAATGAACTATTTTTTTATCTTATTTTGAATCAAAATTATGCACAAGGATATATATACAAATATATGTTCATGATGACATTGTCCTATATAATAATAGGGTAATATGCAAATTGACTCTAAGGGCAGAATGACCAGAATAACCGCTGGACCAGTCCCTATGAGGCGCACTGACCACCTCTTGGTCCCTTTCCATGGCCAGTCAGCTCCCATCGCCCAATGGCCACCTGTGGCAGGGGCGGGGATAAAGAGCCAGCAGGAACAGCCTACCTCTCAGTCCTTTCCCCTAGCCATCAGGCACTGATCACCTGATGGCGAACTGGGAACCAGGGGGGTGTGGTGGGGCTGGCTGCGGGCAGCTGAGAAGATGGTGTTGACTACAGGCCAGGCCTAGGGAACGTACCCATGCATAAATTTTGTGTGCCTGGCCTCTAGTTTATCAATAAGTAAACTTCAAAATACTCAACATTTCATGGTATATAGATACATTACAGTTCAAATACATGATGCAATTCATTAAAATGATGTTTAAATACTTTTTAATGACATAAGGAAATGTTCATACTACATTAAGTTTTAAAAAAGAGGTTTCATGCCCTGGCTGATGTGGCTCAGTTGCTTGAGTGTTGTCCCAGGCACTTAAGGTTACTGGTTTGATTCCCAGTCAGGGTACATGGTCAGGTTACGGGCTCGATCCCCAGTCGGGGTGGGCATGCAGGAGGCAGCTGATTGGTGTTTCTCTTTCACATTCATGTTTCTCTCTCTCTCTCCCTCCCTCCCTCCCTTCCTCCCTGTCTCCCTCTCTGCCTCCCTCTTTTCCTCCCTCCCTCCCTTCCTTTCTCTCATAAATCAATAAAAAAATATTTTTTAAAAAGAGGTTACACGAGAGGAGACAAGATGGTGGCAGAATAGGCAGATGCGTCCCAAGGCTTGTCCCAGAGCAAATAGAATGAGCAGCTGAAACAAATAACATCTACCCCAAATTGGCAAAGTATACTCAGCTGGTGAGACAGTTTGCAGCCGGGAAGGGCAGAGTTCCCCTGGAAAGGTAAAAACCAGGGATCTGGGCAGGAAAGTTTGCCAGATCTCTGAGCCCAGAGGGTCAGAGGGAGACCTCCCGGCACCCAGCCGCGTCCCTTGGGACAGGCACAGCCCCTGACTGGGGAAAGGAAATCCTCAGGACTGGGTTGGGGCTGGGGGATTTGAGATCTGGGTTCCATAATTACTGAGGACTGAGCCTAAAGGGAGCAGCCTGTAGCGCTGACCAGACCATGCAGTGCCTGTAAGAGAGCAACTCAGTCTTCCTCATTTCTGTGGCCGGTGTTTGTTTGTTTGTTTTCACTGAACCCGCTTCATAGGACATTTTGGATACAGACACTCAGCCGTGCTGAGGGGCAGGAGAAGGTGCGGACCAGTGGAATCTGGGGAGAGGCTGGGGAGAGAAGGGGGTCCAGGAGAGGTGGCAGCAAATTGAGTGCTGAGTCACATCTGAGCCCAAAACTGGGGCAGCCATTTTCTCCTGAGGATATAACTCCTCCCTCCAGCCCCCAGGCAAGGAATACAGCTACACCCACATTCCACCCTGAATGGTACAATGGATTAAACAAATCTGATTAGTCCCTGGGAGTTAACAGGGTCTGGCCTATAGTAGGGCCTTCAGTCCCAGCAACAGAAAAAGAAAATCACAGACATTCCAGAAAACTGGGATCTTAAGCCAGCCAAAGGAATGACATTTCAATTTTTAATTTTTATTTTATTATTATTGTTTTGTTAGCTTTTTTTTTTTTTTTTGCTTTTTGCTTTGTTCTCCTTTTTTGGTGCTTTATTTTCTACTTCTTTTCACATTATTTTTTCATCATTCAATTTTATTTTATTGTTACTTGTTATTTTCTACTTTTATACCATTTTTTTAAATCTTTTTTTGTAAATATATTATTTTATTCCCCTTCTGTCTCTTCTTATCCACTCATCCCTTTTCTACTTCCTTTATACTGAAGTGAGGTCCACCCCATATTTATCCAATTCCTAACCTTATTTTCTGTATATTAGCTTAGCCTCTACAGATTCTGGCCCCACCCTCTTTACTGGGTGTTTGGTGTTTGTATTTGTTTGGTTTATCTATTGGTCCTGTGGTGTTTTCTCCATATATAGCTATATATATTCATATATACATATATACATATATACATATATACATATATACATGTATGTATGTGTGTATATATTTTTTTCTCCTTTTTCTTTTCTCTCCTATCTTCTCTCTCTCTCTCTCTCTTTCTCCTTCTCTCTCTTTCATATCATTAGTGCTCTTTTTTTCTCTCCCCTAATTCTCTTTTCTCAGATGGTCACTTATATTGGGGTTATCGGTGTCATGAGTACATTCATGCTTTGTTCCCTATTGGTCATGCCTTGTTAAGGTGAATTTTATCCTGTCTGGCTAAAGTGCTAGAGAGCAAGCCACATAATCAGACACGTGGAGAGGAAACTTCAGTAACAAACGGGTCAGTTACACCCTAGACCCAGCTACAGAGGCAGGAAGAAGACGGCAGCGAGGGTGCAAAAGAGGAGTGTGTGTGTGTGTGTGTGTGTGTGTGTGTGTGTGCGTGTGTGTGTGTGTGACTGAGGCACAGTTAGACCCCGCAGGACCTTCGGGGGCAGGCTATCCGGGCTCGCCTAACTAGGCAGGCTCTGCTACCATTGCAAACAGGACCAGGAGGCCAGCTCTTCCTCAGAGGCCTCGCCTTTTCAAAGGGGAGAGGTGATGTAACTGGGAGCCCAGCCTCACCTCCACCCAGGGTGCCCTCAGGTAACACCTGCGACTCTACAGCCACCCCTGCCAGAAACCTGATACTCTGGCTGTGGTCCCACAGTCACCAAGTCTCCAGCCACCCTGGCACAGATTCCTCTGAGTTCTGAACCACGGTCCCCGCTGACCAGCCCAACGCTTTAGTCCAGGGCACTGCAACCACGTGAGCAGCAGACACGTGAGCAGCACGCTCCTGTCCAAGGAGCATCAGCCCCATGAGCAACCTGCCTCAGGTCTAAGAGCAGCAGCTTCCTGTGGCCTGCCCCTGTCCAAGGAGCAGCAGCTGTGTGAGTGGACCTCTCCCCTGTCCATGGAGCAGCAACCACGCGAGCAGCCAACCTGTCCAAGGGGCAGCAGCCGCACGAGCAGCCTTTCCAATCCGAGGAACAGCAGCTATGTGAGCAGCCGTCCCCATTCAAGGAGCAGCAGTTCTGCGAGCACCCTGTCCCCATTCGAGGGGCAGCAGCATCCCACCTCGGTCTGAGGAGCAGCAGCCACACGATCAGACTGCCCACGTTCGAGGAGCGGCAGCCCTGCGCAGCACACACTGGTCCGAGGAGCAGAGCCACACACAGCCTGCACCTGTCCGATGAGCTGCAGCCAGGTGAGTGCCCCTTCCTGTCCAACGAGGAGCAGCCACGCATGCAGCTCACTCCCATCCAAAGAGCAGCAGCCGAGCAAGTGACCCACCCCCATCCGAGGAGCAGCAGACTTGCAATCAACCAGTCCAAGTCCAAGGACCAGTAGCACCACAAGCATCCCACCACATCAGAGGAACAACAGCAGTGTGCAGCAAGCCCCCATTCAAGGAAAAGCAGCCACATGAGCAGTCCACCCCAGTTCAAGGAGTAGCAGTTGGGTGTGTAGCCCGCCCCCATCCAAGGAACAGCAGCCTCGTGATCAGCACACCCTCTGTCTGAGGAACAGCGGGTGTGTGAGAAGCCTCTCCCCAACAGCCAGAGGAGCCACCACAGCTGTGAACAGCACCCACCAGAGGAGCTGCTGCCAACTGAGGAGCAGCTGCTACCACAACTGCCTGAGGAGCAACCGCAGCCTAAGGAGCCACTGCCACAAAAGGAGCAGCCCCTGAAGGACTCAACATTTAAATCTGTCGGTGAGATCAAACATGGGTAGACAAAGAAACCCCCAAAGGAAAGAAAAGGAGGACTCACCAGCAAAGCAGCTAAGTGAAACAAGGGATGCAACATGTCAGAAAAAGAATTCAGATTAAGGGTCCTAGAGTGCATAAACCGGATGGAGGAAAAAATCAACAACTTATGCAAAAATCAAGAAGAAATGGATGAAAAAAATCAACAACTTATGTAAGAATCAAAAAGAAATGGGTGAAAAATCAATAACTTATGTAAGAAGCAAGAAGAAATGAAGAGTGATATAGCTGCAATAAAAAACACCATTGAAAGTTTCAACAGTAGACTAGGAGAAGCGGAGGACCGAATTAGCGAATTAGAAGACAGGGAAGCAAAACACACCCAAACTGAACTGCAATTGGAGAAAAAAATTAAAAGACAGGAGGAGATCCTAAGGGAGCTATGGGACAACATGAAACGAAACAACATACAAATAATAGGGGTGCCAGAACAACAGAAAGAGGAACAGGGGTTAGACAACCTATTTGAAGAAATAATATCAGAAAACGTCCCTGAGATGGGAAAGAAAAAAGTCACACAAGCACAGAGAGTCCCAAACAAGATGAACCCGAAAAGACCCACGCCAAGACACAGCATAATTACCATGGCAAATGTTCAGGACAAAGAGAGAATCTTAAAGGCTGCAAGAGAGAAACGGAAAGTTACATACAAGGGATCTCCCATTAGATTATCAAATGATTTCTCAACAGAAACACATCAGGGCAGAAAAGAATGGACGGAAATTTACAAAGTGATGCAAAGCAAAGGACTGAATCCAAGAATACTCTATCCAGCAAGGCTATCATTCAAACTTGAAGGGGAAATAAGAAGCCTCACAGACAAAAAAAGGCTAAGGGAGTTTATCACCACCAAGCCACCAATGCAAGAAATGCTAAAGGGACTGGTGTAAAAAGAAGAAATAAAAAGGTAAGAAAGAACACAGGCACAAAAAATAGAAATGGCTACAAACAAGTACATTTCAATAATACCTTTAAACATAAATGGACTAAATGCTCCAATCAAAAGACATCGAGTGGCTGAATGGATAAAAAAACATGACCCATATATTTGCTGTCTACAACAGACCCACCTCAGAATAAGGGACTCACACAGACAGAAAGTGAAGGGATGAAAAAATATCTTTCAGGCAAATGGAAATGAAAAAAAAAATAGCTGGGGTAGCAATACTTATATCGGACAAAATAGACCTCAAAGTGAAGGCCATAACCCAAGATAAGGAAGGCCACTTCATAATACTAAAGGGATCGATACAACAAGAGGATATAACCCTGATAAACATATATGCACACAATGCAGGAGCACCAAGATACATAAAAAAAAACTCCTGGAAGATATCAAGGGAGAAACCGACAACAAAACAACCATAGTAGGGGAATTTAATACACCACTGACATCACTGGATAAATCCTCTAGACAAAAATCAGCAAAGAAACAGCAATCCTAAATTACTCACTAAATCAGATGGACTTAATTGACATGTTCAGAACATTTCACACCAAAGCCACAGAGTATATGTTCTTCTCAAGTGCACATGGGACATTTTCAAAAATAGACCACATATTGGGTCACAAGAAAAGTCTCCCCAAATTCAAGAAGATTGAAATCATACCAAGCATCTTCTCAGACCATGATGGCATAATATTAGAAAAACTACAATAAAAACATTTCAAAACACTCAAATACTTGGAAGCTGAATAGCATGTTATTAAATATTGATTGGGTTACCAATGAGATCAAAGAAGAAATTAAAAACATCCTGGAAACTAATGACAATGAAAACACAACAATCAAAAACCTATGGGACACAATGAAAGCAGTCCTGAGAGAAAAGTTTATAGCTGAACAGGCCTAACTCAAAAAAACAAACAAACAAACAAAAAAAAACACAAGAAAAAATGGTAGTAATCATCTAACTCTACATCTCAAAGAATTGGAAAGGGAGCAACAAGAAAAGCCCAGAGTGAGCAGAAGGAAGGAAATAATAAAGATTAGAGCAGAAATAAATGATATAGAGAACCAAAAAAGAATACATAAAATCAATGAAACCAAGAGCTGGTTCTTTAAAAGGATACACAAGATTAATGAACCTCTAGCCTGGCTCATCAAGAAGCAAAGAGAAAGAACCCGAATAAACAAAATCAGAAATTATAGAGGTGAAATACAAGAGACCCCACAGAAATACAAATGATTGTTAAAAATTACTATGGACAACGCTACTCCAACAAACAAGACTACCTGGAAGAAATGGACATATTCCTAGAAAAATACAACATTCCAAAACTCAATCAGGAAGAATCTAAAAATCTCAACAGGCCAATAACTATGGAGGAAATTGAAGCAGTAATCGAAAAGCTTCCAGCAAATGAAAGCCTAGGGCCAGATGCCTTAACAGGGGAGTTTTACCAAACATTCAAGGAAGAACTAAAACCTATCCTCCTCAGACTATTCCAAGAAATTCAAGAGGAAAGAACACTTCCAAGCTCATTCTATGAAGCCAGCATCACCCTAATACCAAAACCAGACAAAGACAACACAATGAAAGAGAATTAAAGGCCAAAATCCCTCATGAATATAGATGCCAAAAACCTCAACAGAATCTTAGCAAATCAGACCCAGAAGTACATCAGGAAGATCATACACCACGACCAAGTAGGATTTATCCTAGGGATGCAAGGATGGTACAATATTTGCAAATCAATAAACGTGATATATCACATAAACAAATTGAGTGATAAAAACCACATAGTCATATCAATTGATGCAGAAAAAGCATTTGACAAAATCCAACACCCATTTTTGATAAAAACTCTCATCAAGGTAGGAATAGAAGGATTATACCTCAACATAATAAAAGCCATATATGACAAACCCACAGTCAACCTCATAATCAATGAGCAAAAACTAAAACCATTTCCCCTAAGAATAGGAACAAATCAGGGATGCCCACTCTCACCACTCCTGTTCGACATTGTACTGGAAATATTAGCCATTGCAATTAGACAAGAAGAAATTAAAGGTATCCAAATTGGAAAAGAAGAAGTAAAACTGTCCTTATTCGCAGATGACATGATATTATACATAAAAAAACCTAAGGACTCCATCAAAAAACTATTAGACTTAATAAATGAACTCGGCAATGTAGCAGGATACAAAATTAATGCAAAGAAATCTATGGCACTTCTATACACCAATAGTGAACTCACAGAAAGAGAGACAAAAAAAGCAATCCCATTTACCATCGCACCAAAAAAATTAAGGTACCTATTAATAAACTTTACTAAAGAGGTAAAAGACCTCTACTCAGAAAACTACAGGACGTTGAAAACAGAGGTAGAGGAAGACATAAACAGATGGAAGAACATACCATGTTCATGGATTGGTAGAATCAACATCATTAAAATGTCCATACTACCCAAAGCAATCTATAAATTCAACAGTTCGCATTAAAATACCAACAACATATTTCACAGACCTAGAAGGAACTCTCCAAAAATTCATCTGGAATAAAAAAAGACCCTGAATAGCTGCAGCGATTTTGAGAAAGAAGAACAAAGTAGGTGGTATCTCAATACCAGATAGCAAGCTGTACTACAACACCACTGTTCTCAAAACTGCCTGGTACTGGCACAAGAACAGACATATAGATCAATGGAATAGAATAGAGAGCCCAGAAATCGACCCAAACCAATATGCTCAATTAATATTTGACAAAAGAGGCAAGAGCATACAAGGGAGTCAAGACAGTCTCTTCAGTAAATGGTGTTGGGAACATTGGACAGATACATGCAGAAAAATGAAACTAGACCACCAACTTACACCATACACAAAAATAAACTCGAAATGGATAAAGGACTTAAATGTAAGACAGGAAACCATAAAAATACTAGAGGAATCCAAAGGCAACAAAATCTCAGACATATGCCAAAGCAATTTCTTCACCGATACAGTTCCTAGGGCATGGAAACTAAAGAGAAAATAAACAAATGGACTACATCAAAATAAAAAGCTTTTGCATGGCAAAAGAAACCATCAACAAAACAAGAAGACAGCCCCTGCATGGGAGAACATATTGGCCAATGTTATCATTGATAAGGGTTTAATCTCCAACATTTATAAGGAACTCATGCAACTTAACAAAAGGAAGACAAAAAATCCATTCAGAAAATGGGCAAAGGACCTAAATAGACACTTTTCAAAAGAGGACATTCAGAAAGCCAAGAGACATATGACAACAGGCTCAAAGAGACTACTTACCTGAGAGATGCAAATCAAAACAACAGTGAGGTACCATCTCACACCTGTCAGAATGGCTATAATCCAAATCTTTACAACGGTTGGCTAAACACACACAAAGTTACCTGGGATACATTAATCAACACTGCCCCGTTACCAAGGTATTCATTAATCAACTTGCCCAGTTGCTCTAGCTACTATTATCAACTTGCCCCATTTCTCTAGCTACTAATATCAACTTGCCCCGTTGCCCCGACTACTAATATTAACTTGCCCTGTTGCCCCAACTTCTAATATTAACTTGCCCCGTACCCTAGACCCTCGACCACAGTTGGTTCCATTTCCCCAGTACAAGAGGGGCTTAACTGTAACATAAATATAAGGTTCAAATTTTTTTAATTTATTTATTTGAGAAGGAGAGAAATATCAAATTGTTGTTCCATTTATTTATGCATTCATTGATTAATTCTTGTATGTATCCTGATGAGGAATCGAAGCCACAACCTGTGGCATAGTAGGGCAATGCTCTAACCAACTGAGATACCCAACCAGGGCTCTAAATATAAGGGTTTATTTCTGGACTTTCAATTGACCTATATGTCAATCTTTATGCCAGTACTACACTGTATTGATTATCTTACTAGTCAATTTTGAAATCAGAAAGTCTAAGTCCTCCAACTTTATTCCTTTCCAGGATTGTTTTGGCTATTCTGGGTCCTTTGCATTTCCATATGAATTTTAGGATCAGTTTGCCAATTTTTGTCAAAAAAAAAGAAAAAGGAGCAGGGATTGTGTTGAATCTCTAGACCAGTGGTTGGCAAACTGTGGCTCACGAGCCACATGCGGTTCTTTGGCCCCTTGAATGTGGCTCTTCCACAAAATACCACGTGTGGGCGAGCATGTACAGTGCGACTGAAACTTTGTGGGGCATTCATAGAGGTCAGCATTTTGTGGAAGAGCCACACTCAAGGGGCCAAAGAGCCGCATGCGGCTCGCGAGCCACAGTTTGGTGACCACTGCTCCAGACCAACTGAGGAGTATTGCCATTTTAATAATTTTAGTCTTCTGATCCATGAATATGTGATGCGTTCCCCTTTGTTTAGGTCAGTGGTTCTCAACCTTCCTAATGCCGCGACCCTTTAATACAGTTCCTCATGTTGTGGTGACCCCCAACCATAAAATTATTTTCCTTGCTACTTCATAACTGTAATTCTGCTACTCTTATGATTCATAATGTAAATATCTGATATGCAGAATGTATTTTCATTGTTAAAAATTGAACATTATTAAAGCATAGTTATTAATCACAAAAACAATATGTAATTATATATGTGTTTTCCGACGGTCTTAGGTGATCCCTGTGAAAGGGTCGTTCGACCCCCAGAGGGGTTGCGAACCACAGGTTGAGAACCACTGGTTTAGGTCTTTAATTTCTTTCAGCAATGTTTTATAGTTTTTAGTGTATACATTTTGATATGTAAATTAAACCTCAATAAAGCTGTTAATTTTTTTAATGTTTTAAAATGGTCATATCTACCCCTAGCATCAAGATTGTGGCCTCCAAATCCCACTTCCCACTAAAAGAAACCAGGACTTGGAGAAATTATTGATTCCAGGCCTAGAGCCAAAGATATGTGAGATGAGCCTGGAACATATTGCCACTCTAGGGAGCAAAGATTATCAGGGTGATGTCAACAAGTCTCAAGAGCAAGTTTAAAATGAGACATTTTGCACAATAAGGAAAAGAATTGCAATCAATTGAAATACACCAAATATGTTTAAATCTCAACCTAGCTGGTCTGACTCAGTGAACAGAGTGTAGGCCTGCGGACCCAAGGGTCCTGGGTTCGGTTGCAGACAAGGGTACGTACCTTCTTGCAATCTCCTCCCTTGCCGGGGCCCTCTTCTGGGCTAGTGCAGGAGGAAACCAATCAATGTGTTTTTTTCACATGCATGTTTCTCTCTGGCTTTTCCTCTCTCTTCCACTCTCCCAAAAAAACAATGAAAAAATATCCTCAGGTAAGGATTAACAAAAAACAAAACAAAACAAAATGCTTAAATCTGGAAGTTCATAATGATTCTTAAGAAAAAATAAAGCTGATTGCAACTGAAGGGTATGAAACAACCAATTATTTTAAAAATTGTAAATAAAAAGAATAAATCAAGCTATATCCAGACTTTTCTATATATGACCACGGGGTAACAAAACAGTTTATAAGGGACAGTATCTCTTTATAGAAGTATGCCAGCTAATCAATGAAGAAGAAATAATATAAGAATACCACTATTTTTCAATCCATAATGGATCAACAGCTAATATCACCAAAAAAAAAATTAGACAACCAGACATTGTGTACCTCCTGATAGAAGAATTTAGCAAAATATTTGTTGTCCCTCCGTATTTAACCTGAATCTAATCAAGCCTTTGTTTATGTTTACAAATATTTTTAATATGTTTTCATTGACTTCAGAGAGAGGAAGGGTGAGGGAGAGCGGGACAGAAACATCAATAATGAGAGAATATCATCCATCGGCTACCTCTTGCACACCCCCCAATGAGGAAGGAGCCCACAACCCCGGCATGTGCCCTGACCAGGAATCAAACTGTGACCTCCTGGTTCATGGACTGACACTCAATCAGTGAGCCACACTGGCCAGGCTGATCAAGCCTTTGGATCAAACTACTAATTTACAGTAAATACAGAGATCAGAGAAACATGTTAGACAACTTCATGAAGACATAATTAGCAAAATCCAAAATTTGGAAAAATGACCTCGTTTCTTCAATAAATAAATCATAAGGGAAGAAAAACAAGAGATCAAAGTAGAAACCAAAGTTCAAAAAAATCCAAGAAGCCCAGGCGGTATGGTTCAGTGATGAGCATCAACCCATGCACCAAGTGGTCAAAGTTCAATTCCCAGTCAGGGCACATGCCTGGGTTGTGGTCCCAATGTGAGGCATGCAGGAGGCAGCTGATCAATGACTCTCTCTCATCACTGATGTTTCTATGTCTCTTTTTCCCTCTCCCTCTCTCTAAAATCAATAAAACCATATTTTTAAAAGTTTTTTAAATTAAAAATAAAAACAATTGTTTTAAAAATGCCAGGAAACAAATTTAAAAATCATAAAGTAGGACTTTATTTGGATCGTGGTTCAAAAAAACACATTGTACGAAATAAGTAAGATCATTGGAAATTTGGAATACTAGAGTATTTATAGATATCCTATCTAATAAAAGAGAAACATGGTAATTAGCTGTACAACCACTACCCTTCCTATTGGCTAATCAGGGCGATATGCAAATTAACTGCCAGCCAAGATGGCAGTTAACCGCCAACAAAGATGGCAGTTAATTTGCATACTCGCAATGATGGGAGGCGAAAGGGGAAGGACTGAAGAATGGTGATCAGCAACCCAGGCGGCAGGCAGGAGCTGGGGGGTGGGCAAAGGCCGCCTTTCCCCAACCCCCATCCGGTTATCGCCATTAGAAAGCGGGGTTGCCCGCTGGCCTGCGGCCGGCGATCACCATGGTGATAGGGGGACAGGAGAAGGCGGGAGGGCCGGCGCGCAGGCCAGGTGGCAACTGCGGACCCCCACCATGGCGATTGGAGGGCGGGAGGGGCGGGGAGCAGGCGAGGCAGCAACCCGGACCCCACCATGGCGATCGGAGGGTGGGAGGGCCAGGGAGCAGGCCAGGAGGCAACATGGGACTCCAGGAAACTTTCTTAAAGGTTCTCTTACAGCAGTTGGTGAGGGACCTCGGAGAGCCCCAGGGGGCCCTGGTGCCAGCAAAACTGAGACCTGGGGCGGCTCTCCCCAGGAAGGTCCAGGGAACAGCCACTGCAGCCCGCCTCCACCCCAGCTCAAGGCAGGGCAGGCTGGGCCCGAGGACCCACCCCCTCCCAGAGGCCCCTCGCTTGCTCATGCAGCCCTGGTCACGTCACTGGAACAGCTACAAGGCACAGAAAGCACCAGGGACAGCTGCTTGCCCCCACCCGCATTTGCAAAGACAAGGCAGGAGGGTGTGAGGGCAGGCTCACATCTCCTTCTCCCTCCTTTTGCTCCTCCTCTGGCTGCTTAGCTCGCCCAGCTTATAATCCAGGCTCCTCTGCAGCTGGGCCCTCTTGGTGGGGTCCAGGGACCCATCCTTGGCCCCACTGCCCGTGTACAGCACTTCCTCCCGGCTGATTCTCTGCCGGGCGTGGGCGTGGGCCCTCTCCCCACAGCCATGGATCTCGGACAGGCAGTGGCTGAGGCAGTAGCAGTGGCTGCAGTGTGGGCAGAGCTGGCCCAGAGTCACGATGCTGGCCCGGCACTTGGGGAGGCCAAAGGTGTTATCAGCCTTCATGGCAGCCGAGACCAGGGCGTTGAAGTCCTCCGTGGAGGGCAGATCCAGTTCCGGGGTTCCTTTTGCATCTTTCTTCTTTTTCTTTTATGGCAACTTCCGCAGCCCAGGCCTGCGGCCCCTGGGCCCTCCTTGGCTCGCTGCTCCTGCCTGCCCCTCTCCCTCTGCAGTCGCTCCAGGTGCACAGCCCTCAGGTCCAGGCTGCTGGGCTCTTGCCTGGGGGGCTCTGTCTGCGTGGGGCTGGAAGGCTAAGGATGGAGAGGGGCTTTGCTGTCAGTCCCTACCGGGACAGGTGGGACTGGTGGAGCCGATTTTTTTTTGACTGTGTGCACATAGATTTAATTCTTAAATAATTTATACTCCTCTGAAACAAATAAAACTCTGTGGCCCCATGATCGCCATGGTGATCGGAGGGCGGGAGAGCCTGGGCACCCCAGCACCTGACATGCAAAGGTCGGGGATGAAATGACTTCTCCCAACCACATCTGCAAATATCCTGGGGAAGGCATCACTGAAGAGTTCACAACAACTCTCTTACTTGGCAAGGAAGAAAAGAGTTGGCAATGGAAACAATCCCTTACATCAAAGTTAAGGTCCCTCTGGGTAAAAAAGAATATTTCCAATGTAAAGGAGGGAGCAGGCAAAAATAATTGGTTCTCATGACTTCCACTGAAGATTGAGCATATGACAGAGTCAAAACAAACATACAAATTAAAACACACAGTGGACATTCAAATGACCTGAATCAACTGTCACTGTTTGTCCCAATAGCAGCAATGCTTATGTGATAATATAGTTTAACAGACATACAAAACAAGTCACATGATAAGATAGGTTCGGCTTCTAAAGTAAATTGAATATGTTCTTTTAAAATTCTAATGTCCTTTCCTCTGACTATAATTCTTAATTTTCCAATCAGAAAATTATCCCAGGTGATCCAGTAACATGTAGAACTCCAGTAACCTAACATTTAAAAAAAACAAGCATCCCAAACATTTTTAAAATATTTAAATTGACATTTTAGGGTTAAAATTATAGAAGATATTTAGATCCAAATATATTTTCTGAATATTTATATATATATATATATATATATATATATATATATATGATACATTTTCCCAAGGAACTCTGAATTAGTACCTTTCCCTCTAACTTTCTTCAAATTGAGAGAATCTATGGAGTTCCTTATACTGCACAAGTTTTAATGAAAGAAAATAAGACTTTCTAAGAGCATCAAATACATGTTTTCTTATTTACAAACATATACACTCTTCTCTCTCTCTCTTTCTCTCTCTCTTTAAAATATATTCTTACTGATTCAGAGAGGAAGGGAGAGGGAGAGAGATAGGAACATCAATGATGAGAGAGAATCATTGATCGGCTGCCTCCTACACACCCCGTACTGGGGATCAGGCCAAAATCTGGGCATGTGGCCTGACCAGGAATCAAACTGTGACTTCCTGGTTCATAGGTCGATGCTAAACCACTGAGATACACCCGCCAGGCTCAATTCTTATTTATAAATTCATTCCAAGGACATATACAGCTTGAAAAGCTTTTGAAGCAGTTTCAAAAAATCTAGCTTTTAAGTAACAAGAAAACAGTTATAGAAGAAACTTTGAATTAAAAGAAAAAAACTGTTTTAATTTATTCAAGAGTGGGAACATCCTCCATGAAAATGTGTGCCTTGACTGTGGATGGCTGGGTGGCCTTATCACACCTTAGGAATTCAAATGCTTTTTACAATGACAAGAAAGAGAGTTTCATCTCATTTCTCTCCCAGGGTAGATGTCTGTCAACAGAAGGTGGACATCAATAAAAGGAGGGGCTTGCACAATCAATCCAGAAAGTCAGCAATCTATGAATAATCCAGAACCCAGTATTTATCTCCTCTGCCACACACCCTCCCTCCCAGCCAGTGAGCAAGATAATTACTCTCAAGTCAAGCTAAGTGCCCCCCAGTCACAGTGGCCCAATGCTGACATACAAAGCATACAAATAATTCTCACTCTGGCATAAAAGTGACAACTTCTCTTGGAAGAAAAACAGATACTGTAAATTTCTCAAAGTCTTCCTGAAACACTTTTTAAAGTAATTTTTACTTCTTTAGAAAAAATGCATACATGGCGCACCATCTGTAATAAAAGGCCCATTCTATAAAATTTTACCTGGTCCTACTCATATCTGCAATCATAACCATATTGACAGACAAATACTAATAAAAGAGTAATATGCTAATTAGACTGGGAGACCTTCCAGGAGACCTTCCAGATGTTCTTCTGGACAAAGCCATGGTGGTGGGGCCGAGGTAGAGGCGATTAGAGGCCAAGAGGGGAGGGCAGTTGTGGGTGATCAGGCTGGTGGGGGATGGGGCCATTGGGGGCAAGCAGACCATCAGTGGGGGTCAGTTGGAGGTGATCAGGACAGCGGGGGGCGGGGGGGAGTTTGGAGTGAGCAGGCCAGCAGGGGGACAGTTGGGGATGAGCAGGCCAGTGGGGATGGAAGGTAGGGGCGAGCAGGCCAGCAGGGGGGGCAGTTTGGGGTGATCAGGCTGGCGGGGGGGCACTTGGGGGCAAGCAGGCCAGCAATGGGGGGGAGGGCAGTTGGGGGCGAACAGGCCAGCAAGCAGAGTGGTTAGAGGCAATCAGGCAGGTAGGCAGGCAGGTGAGCGGTTAGGAGCCAGCAGTCCCAGATTATGAGAGGGATGTCTGACTACTGGTTTAGGCCCAATCCCTGTAAACTGGCAGGACATTTTTCGAGGGGTCCCAAATTGGAGAGGGTGCAGGCCAGGCTGAGGAACACACCCTCCCCCATGCACGAATTTCATGCACCGGGCCACTAGTCTTATATAATAAAAGCATAATATGCAAATTGTCCCCTTGACCAGGAGTTCCACCACTTCTCTGATGTACACTGACCACCAGGGGGCAGCGTGGAACATGGCAGGCATCAGGGATGCAGCACTGGCAGTGGGCAGCCATGGAGGCGGTGCTAACCCTCATGAGCCTCCATGAGAGCAGGACCACAGTGGGATGGTGGAACAGGTGAGCAGGTGGTGCCAGGCCAAGGCGGGTGGGAAGTAGGGTTTTGAGGCCACAATCTTGATGCTAAGGGTGACCAGCTGAGGCGGCAAGGAGCAGGGCCGCCGCCCAGCTTATAGGCACTGAGGGAGGCAGGCCGAGGGGGGGCCCTCCCCTTCCTCTCCCCCCTCCACTCCCCACCACCTTCCCTCCCAGGACACTACTGGCCCGACCTATTGTCCAACAGACAGCAACCAGCAGCCCACAGGCCCTGATCACCCAATCAGGTCTGGGCTCTAGGCTGACATGGGAAATTGGGGGTGGGTGGCAACAACCAACTTCCCAAGGTACCTGAGCTGGGGGCTTCGACCTCTCACAGGCAGGGTGAGAGGGACAGAGGTGTGGTGAGAATGCGGGGTGTAGGCCAAACTTGCTCTTACTCCCCTTGCTACCCTCCCCAGGATGCCAGGGTTCACGCACTGGGGAAGCCCCTGCACTCAGGTGCCTGGTACCTGCTCCACAACCGTGAGGCCTCTTCTGGGTGAGCCGGGACACAAGCGCCGGGACCACTGGGGCCAGTCGGGCTCCCTGTGGGTCCATGCAGGAGCTGGTCTGTGAGGCCGGCCAGGAGAGCGTGTGCTGCCTTCCCAGCTTCTGTTTGGCACCGCTGGCGGCCTAGAGGCCCACGCTGTGCCCTGGCCTGCTGTGTCTAGCTACACTCAGAGCATCTCCCCCTGGGGACTCATGCACTGTGACTCAGCTGAGGGGGACGCGTGAGGGCCCAGGAGGCCCAGGTGCGGCCCATGGCACACAGGTCAGCTGGGACCCGTCCTTCCATGCCAGACACTTGTGCTTCAATCTCTGGCCAGGCCTAAGGACAGCACGCATGCAAGAATTTCCTGCACCGGGCCTCTAGTTAAAGAATGATTGTGTGATCATGATACTCTGTTATGTTTTTTTGAAGCAACTTTATCTTTTACAGATATATACTGAAGTGTTTATGAATGAAATTATATGAGAACTAGGATTTGCTTCAAAATAGTAAGAAAGGGGGGGGAACAGGGTGGAGTATGTGTGACACATGATTGATCCTGAGTTAATAAATGGTGAAATTTGGTGATGAGTACAAAAGGCTTACTATGCTATTCTCTTGACTTCTGCATATGTGTAAAATTTTCCACAAAAGAAAATTTTCCTAAAAATGTACTTCATAGGTTTGTAATGAGTATTATAAAAAAATGAATAGAATGTTTATCACCATGGCTTACAGTCCCCATTGTTTTCTATTGTTATACTAGAGGCCTGATTCACAAAATCCATGCAAGGGGCTCGTCCCTGCTGCCACTGTGGTTGCCTCTGCCTCAGCCCCTGCCACTGCAGCTTTGTCCAGAAGGTCATCTGGAAGGACGTCTGGTCTAACTGGCAAATTAAACTTTTATTATTATAGATTTTCTTTCAATTAATCACACCTAGAAGAAGTACATTATTTAGACCGTGAGCCATGGCCCACATGACTTTGTCTACCTGGTAGAAATTTATTAAAACTTCAAGTTTAAAATTAGGAAATGCCAACTTATCATGCAACAGCAATCAACAATTTCAAAAGCCTCCCTACCACTTCTAGTAAATAGGATTGTCTTCTTATCACCTTGTAGAAATATTTGAGATCATTAAATCATTATTTTTCAGTCATTTATCATGAGTAGGTTCTGAGGGTGCAAATATTAACATAGTGGACCCTTGACTGATTGAATGCATTTCAAGGGCCAAATGAATTCAATAAAAAGTGCTAAGCAACTATTATTGATACATAACTCAGTAATCATTAACTCCCCTCCTAAAAGCTTTTTGATGTGCTTTTTGAGTGAGAGGTAGAGTTATTGCTGTCCACTGTATGTAACCCGAGGCCCGCCTGTTATGCTTTAACCTGAAATCTGAATACACCCATGGAAATGTGTCAAACATGTGAATTTCCTGCAACCTGTGCAGAGGTGGGGGAAAGATTGAAAACTAGGTACCCTGTGATTCTACCACGCTACTCCTCCCTTTTGCCATTTGAAACTTTACCTGAAGGTAGAAGGAACTGTTTCCAGAGCTGTTGCTGTCACTCAGGTTTATCCCCTAAACCCCAAACTAGGATGGAAGCCATTTTGTTTAGGATGAAAAAATAACGTTTATTTACAAATGTATATACTGATAGCTCACAGTACCCTAGGGGAGATAAAGAACAAGGACTATACTATATCTTCTAAGATCGAAACTATCTATTTGGGGTTAAACCAAGTCGCCATCCAGTTGGAAAAAAGGTGGGAGAGACAAGGGCAGAGTCCAGCACTGACATCTGAATAAACAACTGGAAAAGGCTTTAGCCACCAGTTCTAAATGTTCACAGTGGCTCAGGAGCAACTTGTTTTGGGATCAATTCAGTTTCCTCAGGGGGACTTTCAGACTTTGGTGCTTGTGACTGTGTTGACTTTTCTAAGTTGCCTATTAGAAGAGGATTATTTTTTACACTCCCTTGCACCAGCTGCACAGTAAATTTAGAGGGCCTAGGAGGCAATTCCTGAGCCGATCAGTATCATTATCTCCTTCCCGTCTGACAGTCTTAAATAGGTGCCTCTTTCTTTTTTGGGCTTTCCTGCCACGTAATCGGAAGAAGCGAGTACTTATGATGGAAGTAGAGCTGTCCTCAGGATTAACATATTCCTCAATATTTTGAAGAAGAGTAGTCACAAGAATCTGGATAGATTCCACAGGATCATTCTTCAAACTTTCAAGAGCTGAAACCAGAAAGGAAGTCAACTCAGATTCTCAATCTCCAAAAACTGTTCACCCAAACACCACTGTTTTCCACCCCACGTCACATTATAACTTGATTTAGAATACTTTTTTGTCATTGTAAAAGTGATATTGTTTGATTATAGAAAATGTTTAAATACAAATTGTTTTTTAAAAAGGAAAGAAAGAAAAAGCACTCAACTCCGCAAAAAAAAATATGATATCTTCATACTTGTCCTTGCAGTATTTCTTTAATATCGAGCACAGACACTTTGTTTTACAAAAATAGGATTAACATTTTTCTTCCCATAAAATATTTCCCCATATAACTCAATATCCAATCACATGATTCTATCATAATTTCTTTGATGAACACCTTATTAGTAAACAATAAGGCTGCTTGTAATTTTTCACTGTTATAAACAATGATCAACAACTCTTAATTGAGATTTACAGTACTATCATCATGCACTGTGCTATAAACAAAGACTATATATCCCATCCTCCCTTGCAGCTAGGTGTGGTCATATAACTAAGTTCTGACCAAGTGGGTGTAAGGGAAAGTGGCATATGCAACTTCCTAGAGATATAGTAGTGAATAAGAAAGACAGATTCCCCACAGTCAAGAACATTCTAGCCCAGCCGGTGCAGCTCAGTAGTTTAGCATCAACTTGTGAATCTGGAGGTCACGATTCAATTCCTGGTCAGGGCACCTATCCGGGTTTCAGGTTCAATCCCCAGTGTGGGGTGTGCAGGAGGCAGCCGATCAATGATTCTCATCATTGATGTTTCTATCTCTCTCTCCATCTCCCTTCCCCTTCCTCTCTGAAATCAATACAAATAGATATTTTTAAAAATAGAACTTAATATTCTAGTGGAGACAAAAAAGTAAACATAAATTAAGTGCAAAGAAGGAAATTTAACAGTATGATGAGAACACCTAACTGGGAAGGACCCCTTTAGATAGGCCAGTCAGGGAATGCCTCTCTGAGAAGGTGACATTTGAGCTGGGATGCAAAGAATGGGAGCCAGCCTCCAAGGCAGCCCCATGAAGATCAAGGGCGGAAAATGTCCCAGTGGAGGCAGGGATTGCGTCATACTGCTGCAAATAGCCACTGTGAGCTGCCCCTTCTAGTGAGGGGGACATGATGTAGGCTAAGGGTGGAGAGAAGTCAGAAGCCAGACTTTTCAGGGCCTGTGACCCAGGGTAAGGGACCAAACTTTGACCCAAAGAGCAGTGGAGAGCCACTGAAGGGGTTTAAGCAAAGGCGTGCCATGATCCAGTGTGCATGTTTCAAGGAGATCCTGGCTGCTGCATGGAGAGTAGTGTAGAGAGAGGAACAGGATGTCAGGAGCTGTCAACGTGGTCCAGTTAAAGAATAGGGGTGCATAGTTTAGAGTTGAGTGGGAACAGAGGGATGGAGACAGGAAATTACTTACTAGTATTGCAAAGGAGAAAAGGGACAGGAAGAATGTGGGCTCAACAAATCTAAAAGCCAACCAGGCCCATCAAAGTCTACAGCTTCATGTTGATCCCATTTAGAATAGAAAAAAAAAGAGTTGGGCTTGCACTATATAGAAAAATATACAATCCTTTAAATAACCACTTCTCAACCACAGGTTTGCTCAGAACTACGTATGGGTGCAAGTGTAATTAGAAGTATTTGTGGGAAGCTGATATAGGGTTAAGCCTGGGACTGACCTGTTGGTAAAGTCACAAACAGTTCCCAGCTTAGAGGGCACAGTCCTCTTAGCATAATTAGGTTTGACCTTATAACACTCCCTAGATCTTATCTGGGAAGCTAAGGGGCTGAGGAAGTGCAGCAAGTGTAACCATGGTCAAAACAAGTGAAGCTAACAAGAACTGTGTAACTATGGTAACCACTACCTTGTTTACCTCTCACTATAAAAAGCTTGGTGAGACCTGAGCACAGTGGAAGTCCTTCTCCTTGAGTTGGACTTGCTCGCCTGGCCCCCAATATTCCCAAATTATCTCTTGAATTTTCTATTTCATTTGTTGTGCGGCTCCTCTTCCAGACCGGAACCCTGAACCACGCAGGACATGGAGGGAAAAACTTACGCCAAGTATTTTCCTTGGGAAAAATGTCCTCCTATCTAGGTATTTGGGCATCTTTCTAGGAGGCTGGGTGGGAAGAGGAAGGCAAGGTGAATTCTCTGATAGACATAGGAGTCCAAGATTTCCATTCTGGATATACTTTCCCTGAAATTGAACTACGGTAGCTGTAATAGGTGTCTACTATACAGTAGAGACCTCAACTGTAAAACCTAAGAGAAGGCAGCCAGCATACAAAATATCAGAGCCAGAAATGAAGCCAGGGTCAAGCCCTCAGAGGGCAGATGCTACCAGCTGATGGTTAATGTGCTAGCAGCAGCATGGCTTCTCTCTGGGAAGCAACAAATATACTCCCTACCTGCCCTCCCACTACCACCCCTCCCCTGGCCCAGAAGCCTGAGTCAGTTCAACACAGATGTTTTGTGGGACATCTATGTGCCCAGCAAAGCTCAGTGCTTCCCATGTTTTGTGTTCAATCTTCAAAACAATGTTCAAGATCAGCACTATTATCCTCATGATGCCAATGGAGAAACTGAGGCACAGAGGCAAAGTAACTGGCCCAAGTTCACATGGCTCATTATCAAGAGATCTAGTATGTGACAGTGGTCTGAGTAATGCAGACTTTGGGGAAGAAAGTACCCTTAGAAGTCAATACCATTTTACTCTCTGGACAAAGAGCTGTAAAGACAGCAAGGACTTGTCTCTCTCCAGTTGTCTCCTAGGCATTTCCTCTGAGACAGGATTCCACCACTACCTCACAAACAGCATCCCTCAAATATTACCTCACAGCTGGCACCAGGACACTCTAACTGGGCTCAGACCAGAGGGCAAAGCCCCTGAGGATAGGCATCTGCAACAGCAGAACACAAGGCTGTGGAATTCATGCCAGGACTTTCAGACAAACACGTAACACTCTCAACTACAAAAGGGCTGAGACATAGGAACAGGAGCTAGAGAAGCAAACATTCTCTTCATCTTGTCTCTACATCAAGGAAGGAAACTGTGGTATGAAAAATAGTGAAGAATAAGTAATTCAAAAATCCTTTCCATTTGGTCCTGGAATGAATTATACCACCCACCATTGATCACAAGCAACCTAAACTCTTCCCAGTGACCATTAGCAGAGTTAAGAACTGTGTTCAATGCTGCACCCTACACTCAAGTAAAACCCTAAATCTTTACCATGTCTAAAGGCCGCATCAACATGGCCCCACTGCTGTTCCCTGATCTCATCACCTCCTGCCCTTCCTTTTGCTCACTCCATGCCATCACATTGATCTTCTTGTTCTCCCTTGAACATGCCAAGTGCTTATCCCTCAAAGAGTCATAGGGTTCACTCCCTCATTTCCTCCGGCTCTCTGCTTAAATGTCCCATAGCGGTGGGGTACTCCGGACCCCACTCTGGCCCTTCTTACCCCTTGCCTTATGGAGATAGTGACCTCCACAGTGCTTATCTAACATCTATGTATTTGTTGAGGGAGTATGCCTCCCTTCCCGACTAGAATGTAAACTGCATGAAGGATAGGTTATCAATTTTGTTCACTGCAGTATCTCATGCTTAGAATAGGACATAGTTTACAGTAGGTTTTCAATAATTAACAAATGTAATTACTAGAGAACAATGGCAGGGAGTCAGCAGAAGTACATCCTATATAAAACATAGGTGTGGCTCTTCAGGGACTGAAGGGAACAAAGGGTTTTGAAAGGTGAGGTAAAACTTTCTCTTCTGATGGACATTGGGAATAGCAGCTCCTCTTTCTCCACACTACCAACTTCCATTCCCTACCTCTTTTTTTAGGACTTTGGTAAGATTAAAAATAATGGAGACCTGGCCAACATGGCTCAGTAGTTTAGCATAGACTCATGAACCAGGGGGACACTGTTCGATTCCGAGTCAGGCCACATGCCTGGTTGTGAGCTCAATCCTCAGTAGGGGGCGTGCAGGAGGCAGCCGATTGATAATTCTCATCATTGATGTTTCTATCTCCCTCTCCGTCTCCCTCTCTCTCTCTCCCTCTCCCTTCCTCTTTCTGAAATAAAAAACAACAACAACAGCAAACCACATATCTTTTAAAAAAGAAAACGTGACCATGAATTGCTTCTTGTTGAAATTGGAGTATGGGTACCTGGTTACTATATTACTAGAGGCCCAGTGCAAGAAAATTGATGCACTGGAGAGGGCTCCTCTCATAGTCCAGGAGCCCTCAGGTGTGGGAGGTGACCGTGTGATCAGGGGCAAGCAACGCCCCATCACACCTCTGCTGCTGCCCCTGCTGGCAGCATAAACCTCGGCTAGCCCTTGAGTCTCAGGCTGGATCTGGGCGGCTGGGGGGCTGAGGGGACTGGGGTTCTCCGGAACAGGCAAGTGGAGCAGCCGTGCCCACTGGGGGCAGGCTCGGCCTTTCTGCGTACCTGCCGCCCTGGCAGGGCTGAGGGGACTGGGCACCACCATCTTGTGGCTGTTGGTGCCGCCATCTTTGAGGACAGGGAAGTCAATTAGCATATTCCCTCCTTATTGCCTGTGGACACTGCCATCTTTGCGCTGGCATAAGGGTTAATTAGCATATTTCCACTTTATTAGATAGATTCTCTATACTTTTAAATAACACTTTAAAATATCTTAAAACAGCCACAGGAAAAGGAGAGATTACCTACAATGGAAAAAAAACTAGAATAGCAGGTTTCAAGTTAGCAACAATGAAAGCCAGGAAATACTAGCAGAATGTCTTCAAAATGCTGAGAGAAATTAATTGTTGGTGTAGAATTTTAAAACTAGTAAAGGTATCTTGCAAGGATGAGGGTAAGAAGAAATTCTTACAAACAAAACAAAATCTAAGACAGTATATTATCAAGATACCAGCACTAATATGCAGTAACTTAATCAATAAAAAAATTAATAAAAAGTGCATAAAAAAAAAAGATACCAGCACTAGCCCTGGCCAGGTGGCTCAGTTGGTTGGAGTGTCATTCCCTACACCAAAAGGTTGCAGGTTCCATCCCCTATAGGGCACGTACAGGAGGCAACCGATGGATGTCCCTCTCTCTCTCTCTCTCTCTCTCTCTCTCTCTCTCTCTCTCTCTCTCTCTCTCTTTCTCTCTTTTTCTCTCTCCATCTCTCCCTCTCAAGGCAATAAACATATCCTTCAGTGAGGATTTTTAAAAAAGATACCAGCACTAAAGAAACTTCTAAAAGGATGGAGAAAATGACCCCTGAGGGATGGTCAGAGATATAAAAAAGAATGGTGAGCATATAACACTTTTCAGTCTATGGGTTGTATAAAATAACAATAATCATAGCATATAAATTATGATTTTACAAAAGGAACTAAAATATTGGGTAATAAAAGTCTGTAATTGGGAAAGGCGGTGATTGAAATTCATGTCAACATAGTAGGAAAGATTAAAATGTTGTACTTTAAACTCGGTTAAGTTCAACATGCATGATAAAAGTCTATATTTTTAGTACCTAGTCTGGAGTAAGAATTACACTTGTATATAAGGAGGCATATATAAGAATGTTCATGGTAGCATTGTTTGAATAGCAAAAAAACTGAAATAACTTAAATATTAATATATCAAGGGCTCTATAAGTATAAATTAATTTTAAAATATTTTAAGGCAGTAAAAAAGAACACAAAACTGCATGTTCTTCGGGGGGGAAGGAACCATGTCTGCCTTACACACCTCTGCAGGGTCAGCCCAGAGCACAGGACAGAGGGGCAGCGACAAGAACGTGCTGTTAACAGAGCTTTTATCTAACTGGTATGATGATAAATAATCTTATCTTTCTCTTACTTCTCTTCACTTAAACTTTTAGATATAACATTTATACTGATAAGAGTAAACTTTTAAAATAATGTCACATGTACATCAGGAATTGCCCCTTCCTAATTTCTATCTTGCCCCATCCCCTTATGTAACCCAGAACCCAGGTGCAAGGCCCAGACTCACCATTTCGTAACAGCTGCACATCATCCTCATGTATGGAATGCAGGTTTATCTTCTTAGCTATTAATGCTAAAGACAGAACAGATGTAAAGTCCATCCAGAATTCCTGAGCCTTTGGGCCATCCCTTTCCCCAGGCTCGGTAGTGAACAAGGAAATTTATAAAATGATTTTAGCAAGGAGTGTATGTAAGAGATGCCTTGCTGCCTACATGTCAGTGTCCTAGTGAACGAACAGCCCTCAGAGCAGCTGTGACCCAGCTGATAAGTGAAGCCTGCGCCAAGGATGTTAAACTTCATGGGGCTCCTACTCCAACAGAAAGATGGACAGGGGGCACTAGGCAATAATTTGCAAAAATAAAATATGGATGGGCAATAAACAGGACAAAATACATAACCTAGCTGTTGATTAAAAAAAAATTAACCAAAACAACAAGCTTCTTTGTTTTCACCTATCAAATTGGTAATGATTTTAAAAACATATTATCTACGGTTTCCAAATGTTTGGCGAAATGGATACTCATATACATACTGTGACAAGAGAAAAGGAATCTAACTTTTTAGAGGGCAGTTCCAAATCCTTAAAATTCTGCATACCCTTTGGGTCCAGCAACTCTACTTTTAAGCAATGTATCTTAACAAAATAATCATGATGACATGCAGAAATTTAACCACTATGTCCCTGTCTATAAAAACAAAAGATAACACAGTCTCAATATTCAAAAATAAGGACTGGTTTCATAAATCCATCTATACAATGAAATTAATATTATGTAGTCATTAAATATAATGTTGATGAGTATGTAATGCATGTCTTTGTGATAGAGCTGTCTGTGTACCAAAGTTTATTTTTAAACAGTTTGCCCTAACTTTTTGCTCCCAGGTTCCATTCTGGTCAAGGGCATGTACCTTGGTTGTGGGTACATCCCCAGTAGGGAGTGTGCAGGAGGCAGGTGATCAATGTTTCTCCCATTTTTTTTTTGTTTGTTTCTAAATCTCTATCCCTCTCCCTTCCTCTCTGTAAAAAATCAATAAAAATATTTAAAATAATGAAATGAATGGAAGTTCTATAGCTCTGCTCCAGTGGGTCAGTGATTGAGCATCGATCCAGGACCCAAGAGATTATGGTTCAATTCCCAGTCAAGACACCTACCTGGCTTGTGGACTCAATCTCCAGTAGGGGGAATGCAGGAGGCAGCCAAGCAATGATTCTCTCTCTCCCTTCTTCTCTCTCTAAAATCAATTAAAAACATATATTTTTTTCAAGTACTATATATATATGTGTGTGTGCATGTGTGTGCGCGCGCATGTGTGTGTGTGTGTATGTGTGTGCGCGCAAGCACGCACGCGTCTGTGTAGCATATTTTTAAGAAAAATAATTCTATGGTGTTAGTAGTGGTTAAATCCAAATGATGTAAGTTCTGGCATTACTCATTGTCTTCTTTCAGCCAGTCTGAATATTTTATGCTTTCTAACATAAACACATACAGTTATTATAGTTTAAAACAAAAAATATTTTGGGAAATCCATGGGGTTCCAGTTGAAGCAACAGCCTTTTCCTTCCAAATGCATACATTTCTCTTTCAAACAAAGGAGCATGCTGACAAAGTGGGTAGATGCACACGGAGCCAGGACAAAGGCAAATAGCTTACTCCTCCTCCCCAGGCTTTTCTAACACAAATTTTGGATTCTGGCAGCATATCTCAAATCAGGTCAGAGCTAGGAAAGGATGTAACCAACCTCTTCATGCCATGGCTCTGGCTTAGCCCTTTAGTGAAAGGTCAAGGAGGGCTTTCCTGCTGGAGAGAAGGGAGGAATTGACAGGAGGGACCACCTTACCTATGAAATGGAGTGCAGCTGTCCGTAGGAAGGACTCGGAGCTCTTCAGGAAGCTGAAGCTCTGAAACAGTAACTCCCCCACTACTTGTCTTTTGCATGTATTCACCTGTGAAGTCAAAGAGGAGTAATGCTGACAAGGAGAGGGGGGCTGCTGGGAACTCTACTGAAGACCGTCTGGCAGCCTTGGCCCTCTCACCTTGTCCAAAAGCAGCAGCATTTTCTGTCTTCAGTCGGCTTAAACGATTTGAACCTATACACTCAGACACCCATACCCCAGCAAAAGTGCAGACTAAGCAGGAAGTTCAAAAAGAGAATTTTGCCCCTTGGTACCAACATGATAAGGGATAAAAGAACTGATGTAGAGCCAGGAGACCCATGTTTGAATACTGGCCCAGACACTGGCCTCAGTTTTTTCAACTGAAGTGTTGAAATAAAACCTGCCTAACCTACCAATGGCTCCAATGGGATAATGGATGTTAAAGTGTACACGGTAAAGTGCTCTATGTAAGGCATTCAAATTCATAATATTAGAATTACTCATTTAGTTCCTAACCTACTTGCGTAGCCCTTAAATGTTTACTTTTCAACAAGGATTCCTGCTCTATAGCCTGTTCTTGACTTCACTGAAGTCACTGAAGCTACAGACCGTTACCACCATGATTGTTGATCTCAAGCCCTGAGGACTCCTGTCTATATTTCTTCCTCTAACCAGAAGGCTTCTATCCCATTGGCATCTATTAACCTTGCATGATGTCCCTAGCCTCTGCGGCAGAGTTTGGGATGCTAAGAGGGTCAAATATGGAGATCCAGGGACTGGCATCCCAAATGTGGGTTCTCAGAGTTTGCTGATGAGAAAGAATGAGAATCAAGGAAAGGAAAGAATACATCTTTTGTCAGCCCTCTCCTCTTTGCCCACCAAGCCTGCCAGTGAGTCCATAGCATGCATATTGCAACCGGCTTCCTCAGAGACTCTCACTCACCAAATGGTTGCATGTTTCTTCCAACACCTGCATGTGATCACTGAGGGTGGTATGCTGAAACATCTGTGTGAAGGATGACCAGCCAATCACCTTAGTCCACTCAGTCAGGGTTGCTCCACAGGCCTATGGGATGGAGACAAGGAAATCCTAAGTCTCGCTCCTATAATTCTAGAGAGCTAGGCCTGACCATGAAACTAGCCCACAAGGGGTTTGGTTGGGATTAGTAGCTGGGATCAGGGGCCTTGATCGTGTGAAAAGATGTAAATAACTTCAGGAAGATGTAAATAACTACCATATCTGTCTAAGACTGATGGCACCCAATAGAGGGTAAAAGTGCTCAGATTCAACCCAGAAGATGATACCAAAGAGGTGTAGAGCAGCGGTTCTCAACCTGTGGGTCGTGACCCCTTTGGCTATCGAATGACCCTTTCACAGGAGTCGCCGAAGACCATCCTTCATATCAGATATTTATATTACGATTCATAACAGTAGCAACATTACAGTTATGTAGCAGCAACGAAAATAATTTTGTGGTTGGGTCACAACATGAGGAACTGTATTTAAATGGCCAGAAGGTTGAGAACCACTGGTGTAGAGTGAATACAGATCCCAGACCAGGCTCATGAAAGAGGACTAAAGGGAAGGGGCTGTGTTCTAGCGGGAAGGGGTTGTATCAGGCTGAGTTTGGCAGGGCAGAGTTCACCCATACCTTGACCACCTCAGTGTTGTCGTCCTCTAAGCTAAGGAGCAGCGGGACTAGAAAACTGTACAGATGTTTCTTGATGTCATATCCAGGCCTGAATTTGTTGACTCGATGTAGCATGTGCCCAAGGGCAGAGATGGCTGTGATCCTCACCTGGTCCCTCTCCTGCCATGAAGAGCAAAATGGAGAATGAGGAGGCTAGGGTTTCCCTCTGACCATGCCTGGCTTGGCTTTCATACACCCACATTTCGTTTTTCATGTCCAAAGGACGCTGCTTTTACATACTGGAAAGGCAACATGATTTGTGGAGCTGAGGAAATCTCTTAGCCCCCTAGAGCTAATAAGCCTCCTAGAGTTATGGCACTGTGCTACGGAAACTAAGATTATAATTTCAGTTCTGCCCTGGATCATATCTATAACCTATCACTTTATTCTCTTCTGGGGATTTAGCTCAAGAATGCCAAATTTAAAAAAAAATTAATTGTCCCAGTTATGCTGTAATTGTTTAAATCTATCTTAGTTTGTGTTAATTAGCAAGGATCACAAATAGCTAAACTTGATACTTTCAAGAGTATCTACACTAATAAAAGAGAAACATGGTAATTGGCGTGCGACCGCTACCGTTTTCATTGGCTAATCAGCGAGATATGCAAATTAACTGTCAGCCAAGATGGCGGCCGGCAGCCAGGCAGCTTGAAACTAACATGAGGCTTGCTTGCCTCAGTGATGGAGGACTCCAACGTTCCCTGCCTGCGGCTGCAGGCCTCTGAGCCTGCAGTTTCAAACATTGTAACAGATACCACCGGACTTCAGCCAGCAGATTCACAACATTGTATGCAAAGGCCAGAAACCTACTTTCAGCAGCGGAGGTCTAAGAGCTGGAGCCAAGCCTCAAGCTAAAGCTGGCCCAGAATAAAAAAATAAAAAAAAGGAAAAAAGGAGCGTTTGGGAGTTCAGTCACCCCCAGCCTGAAAACAGCCCTCAGCCCCTCACCCAGACTGGCCAGGCACCCCAGTGGGGACCCCCACCCTGAAGGGTGTGTGACCAGCTACAAACAGCCATAATCCTCTCACCCAGGCTGGCCAGGCACCCCAGTGGGGACCCCCACCCTGAAGGATGTGTGACCAGCTACAAACAGCAATCATCCACTCACCCAGGCCGGCGAGGCACCCCAGTGGGGACCCCCACCCTGATCCAGGTCACCCTTCAGGGCAAACCAGCCGGCCCCCACCCGTGCAACAGGCCTCTACCCTATATAGTAAAAGGGTAATATGCTCCCAGCACCGGGATCAGCGGAGCTGTGAGGCCTCCCGGCACCGGGATCAGCGTGACAGGGGGTAGCGCCCAAACCCCCTGATTACCCTGCAGCTCTGTGTGTGACAGGGTGTGGCACCCCAAACCCCCCCCCCCCACCCTCACGGGCCCTGCTCTGTGTGTGACGGGGTAGAGCCATAACCTCCCCATCGGCCCTGCCCTGAGTGTGAGAGTGGCGGTGCCCCAATGCCTCCCCTGCCCCCCCACGGGCCCAGCTCTGTGTGTGACAGGGTAGAGCCATAACCTCCCCATCGGCCCTGTTCTGTGGGTGATAGAGGGCGGCACCCCAACCTGCTGATCTACCCTGCTCTGTGTGTGACGGGGGACGGTGCCCCAAATCCCCTATCGGCCCTACTCTCTGAGTGATGGGGGAGCTCCTCAACCCCCTGATGGGCCCTGCTCTGTGCGTGACAGGGCGGAGCTCCCAAACCCCCTGATGGGCCCTGCTCTGTGCATGACAGGGTATGGAGCCCCAACCCCCCTGATGGGCCCTGCTGTGTGCGTGACAGGGGGCAGCGCCCCAACCCCCTGATTGGCCCTGCTCTGTGCGTTATGGGGGGTGGCGCCACAACCTCCCCATCGACCATGCCTTGAGTGTGACAGGGGGCCATGCCCCAACCCCCCAATCGGCCCTACCCTGAGCGTGACTGAGGGTGGCATCGCAACCTCCCGATCTGCCCTGCTCTGTGCATGACAGGGGAAGGCGCCCCAACTCCCCAATCGGCCCTGTTCTGAGCCCGACCAGGGGCTGCACCTAGGGATTGGGCCTGCCCTCTGCCACCCGGGAGCAGGCCTAAGCCAGCAGGTTGTTATCTCCCAAGGGGTCCCAGACTGCGAGAGGGCACAGGCCGGGCTGAGGGATCCTCCCCTCCCCCCAGGAGTGCACAAATTTTTGTGCACCGGGCCTCTAGTAGTATATATTAACTGTACAAATATTTTTAAAGCACCTATTATGAGATAGGCACTTACTAAATAGCAGACATGATGGGACAAGACAGTTCTTGAATTTGTAGGATACGGAAAACAGATATTTTAACAAGTTGAATTATATTTTGCACAAAGCACATAATGGCTAAACAGAGGGATGATTCAATGTTTGTATTTTAATTTTAAAAAACCCCAACAGGATCCAATAGAGTGGCGGAGTAGGTGGAAGTTACATCACCTCCTCCCAGGATCAAACCAGAAGTACAACTAAATTTTAGAACAATCAATCTAAGTAACCAATTGAAGTCCAGCTGAACAGAAGTCTTATGACCAAGGATTTACAGAAGAAGCCACTTGGAGACTGGTAGGACGGACTGAGGCTCAAAAAGAGGTGGCCCCACACGTGCAGCAGTAGAGAATCTGGAGAGATATTTCACCTACAAAGTCCACTGTCAGGATCAACGGGCTCAACGCAACACAGGCTCCCCAGCCTGGAGCACCACAAAAGGAAGAGAAACCCACCTAATTTCTGGCTGTGAAAGTCATCAGAGATTCCATCTAATAGGGAGAGAAGGGAGTCTGCTGGAAACCCAGGAGCCCCCGTCAAAAGTCAGTGCAGAAAACGTCATTTGCAGCCACTCACCGTGGACTCCAGCAGAGGGAAGGTGGCTCAGAGCAGACTGGAGTCATACAGGGAGAGACTGGGATGTGTGGCTTCAGGGAGAGCTAAAGGGACAGCCACAAGGTTCTTGTGTTGAATCCCTCTCCCACCACAGTCCATACATGCCATATTTCTTCGGTTGAGCATTCCCCTCCACAGGGCATCAACGTGGTGGAATGCATTAGTACTCCCTCCCAAATACCTGTATCCCTGCCCTGCCAAGCTCCCACCAGCCAGCCTGAGCTGGCAGTGCAGACTTTCTTGGAGGGATCTTTAGGATGTGTAGGCAGACAAACGGGATGTCAGAGACTAAGTTCTGTGTCTTTAGGGTGAGGGTCATTTTCCCCCACACATGCTGACTGGAGCCACCATTGCTGTGGAAAGCTCTCTATCCACATGACCAAATATTGATCTGTTTTAGCCCTATAAACTCTGCTGGCCTCACCCTGATGACTCCCTCAGAACCCACCCAACCACAAATGTCTGTAGGCCCAATGCAGGTGGCAGCTGGCAGCTGGCCCTGATGTACAATGAGACATTTGCTGAGTGGCGTCAGAAGCAGTACTGGCTTCAGGTTTGTATATGTATCAACCTGGTGAATACCAGTGGCCCCAACATGAGAACCTACTTCAATTTGCATATTGCCAGAGGCAATTTCAGTGATTGGGCCTAACAGGAAGCCAGCAGGCACAGGCATATCTTGGAGTGCCTTGGGACTTTTGCTGACCCCTCCCATGCGTTTGGTGCTAGTGGAGCCTGGACTTGGCATGCACTTTGGCTCCTCCCTTGTCTTGCAGAGGCTTCCACAAATTGTGGATTGTTTGTAGCTCCTAACAGGTAGCCCAGGGCCAGTCACAGGCAGCATCTGATATTCACCAGTGCCAGAGTCCCTCCCAAGAGGCCTCAGGACCTGGTGGCAGGCTTCAGACCACATTAAAGCACAACCCAATTAGTCCCACAAGTGGCACATTGAAAGGAAGATTTTTGGCAGATACCAGACCCTGCTGGGGTGAATTCTACTTCATGGGGTTAGTCCTTGCCCAGCAGCTCATACAGTGAGGTCAGGGTCAATCCTCACAGTCAGCCAGCCTGAAGGTTAACCCCACCCATGGATGCACCAACAGCAATAAGGCTCAACTACAGTCCTGGCTAGTGTGCTTCAGTAGGTTGGTTGTCTTCCTGTGCACTGAAAGATTGCCAGTTCAATTCTTGGTCAGGCCACATGCCCAGATTGTGGGCTCAATCCCTATTAAGGGAGCGTGCAGAAGGCAGCTGATCAATGTTGCTCTCATACTGATGTTTCTCTCTCTCTTTCTCCCTTCTTCTCTCTCCAAAAATAAATAAAAACTCTTTTTTAAAAAGACCCTACTACAACAAGAGGGCTCACATAACACACTCCCGGAACACCTTGCTCTAGTGATCAGGGAGACAGCAGTACCAAGCCCCACAGGACACCTATGAAATAAATACCAAGATTGGGAGACATAGCAGATCTACCTAATACAATGAAACAAATACAGAGAGGTACCCAACGTGAGAATACAAGGAAACATGCCCCAAACAAAATAACAGAAGAAATCCCCAGAAAAAGAACTAAAAACAATTAAGGCAAGCAATCTACTAAGTACAGAGTTCAAAACAATGGTTAAAAGGATGCTCCATAAACGTAGGGAAGAATGGATGAACTCAGTGAAAACTAGAAAAGATAGTAATAAGACACAGAAAGTATAAAAAAGAACCAGTGAAAAATAAAGAATACACTAGAACAGGGGTGGGCCAACTTTTTGACTCGAGGGCCACAATGGGTTCTTAAACTGGACCGGAGGGCCGGAACAAATGCATGGATGGAGTGTTTGTGTGAACTAATATAAATTCAAAGTAAACATCATTACATAAAAGGGTACGGTCTTTTTTTTTTTTTTCAATAGTTTTATTCATTTCAAACGGGCCGGATCCGGCCCGTGGGCCATAGTTTGCCCATGGCTGCACTAGAAGGAACCAACTATAGACTAAATGAAGCAAAGGATGGAATTTTCAATTTGGAAGATAAGGTACCTGATCAAGGTAGCATAGAATAGCAAATCAGAGCAGTGAAAAAAAAAAAGGGAGAGAGAGAATTCTTGTTGTTGTTAATCTTTATCCGAGGATATTTTATCTAGTAATTTTTAGAGGGAGTTGGAAGGGAGTGGGAGAGACAGAGGGAGAGAAACATTGGTGTGAGAGAGACACATGGATTGGTTGCGTCCCGCACACTCCCCAACCAGGGCCAGGTATTGAACCTTTGACCAGAATTGACCCTGTGACCCTTCTGTCCATGGACCTATGCTCTAAGCACTCAGTGAACGAGCCAGGGCTAAAAGAGAATTTTAAAAAATGATAATGCCATAAGGGGCCTCTGGGACAACATCAAGTATACCATTGTCTGCATTATCGGGGGCACCACAAGGAGCAGAAAGAAAGCAAGGGATTAAAAACCTATTTGAAGAAATAATGATGGAAAACTTTCCTAACTTTGTGAAGGAAAAAGACACACAAGTCCAGGAAGTACAGAGAGTCCTATACAAGATAATCCCAAAGAGAACCACGCAAGACACATCAAAATTATGATTTTAAAAAAACTCTCAGCACAGTAGAAATAGAGAGAACATACCGTAACATAATAAAGGTCATCTATCACAAACATGCAACTAACATCAAACTCAACAGGGAAAACCTAAAAGATCAGAAACAAGACAGAGATGTCCACTTCTACCACTCTTAGGCAACATAGTTCTGCAATCAGACAAGAAGAAGAAATAAAAGGCATGCAAACGGGAAAGAAATAAAACTGTCATTATTTGCAGATGACATGATACTCTATATTGAGAACCCTAAAGATTCCAACAAAATAGACTACTAGAAATTATAAATTAATTCAGTAAAGTATCAGGATACAAAATGAATATTCAGAAATTGATTGCTTTTTTTTTTCTTTTCAGTTGCATTTGTATACACCAATAATAAACTACCAGAAAGTAAACCTAAGAGAACAATCTCATTTACAACTGCATCAAAAATAATATAAAATAGCCGAAACCAGTTTGGCTCAGTGGATAGAGTGTCGG
Organism: Myotis daubentonii; assembly: GCF_963259705.1. Classification (NCBI taxonomy): domain Eukaryota; kingdom Metazoa; phylum Chordata; class Mammalia; order Chiroptera; family Vespertilionidae; genus Myotis; species Myotis daubentonii. The sequence goes on along the minus strand of NC_081841.1, from coordinate 96,327,985 downwards.
CCTGTAGACTGAAGGGTACCAGGTTCGATTCCGGTCAAGGGCATGTACCAGGGTTGCAGGCACATCCCCAGTAGGAGATGTGCAGGAGGCAGCTGATCAATGTTTCTCTCGCATTGATGTTTCTAATTCTCTATCTCTCTCCCTTCCTCTCTGTAAAAAATCAATAAAATACATTAAAAAATGATATAAAATAAAATACCTAGGAATAAATTTAACCAAGGAGATAGAAGAACCATACTCAGAAAACTATGGAAGACATTAAAGAAATACACTGAAGAAGATACAAATAAATGGAAGATTATACTTGATAGGAAAAATTAACATAATTAAAATGTCCATACTACCTAAAACAATCTATACATTTAATACAATTCCTATCAAAATATCAATGTTTTATTTCCCAGAACTAGAACGAATAATCCACAAATTTATCTAGAACCACAAAAGACCCCAAATAGCCAATAACAATCTTGAGAAAGAAATACACAGTTGGAGGTATCACTTTACCTGATATCAAAGGCCATAGTAATCAAAACAGCATAGTACTGGCAAAAAAAAAAAACAACCCAAAAAACAAAACAACAAAGCAAAAAACAAATCAACAGAACAAAACGGAGAGTCCAGAAATAAACCCTCGCCTATATGGTCAAAGGAGGCAAGAACATCCAATGGGGGTAAAGACAGTCTATTCAATAAATGGTGTTGAAACAATTGGACAGACACATGCAAAAAAAGAGAAAGAAACTAGACCACCTTCTTACACCATACACAAGAATAAACTGAAAATGGATTAAAGACTTAAACCCATAAAACTTCTAGATGACAATATAGTAAAATCTCTGACACTTCTCTTAGCAATATTTTCCTTTCTGATATATCTCTTTGGGCAAAGGAAACAAGAAAAAATAAACAAATGTGACTACATCAATCTAAAAAGTTTCTGTACAGCAAAGAAAACCATCAACAAAGTAAAAAGTCAGTCCAGCCAGCATGGCTCAGTGGTTGAGCATCAACCTATGAACCAGGTAGTCACAGTTCGATTCCCATTCAGGGCACATGCGTGGGTTGCAGGCATGTAGACATGCAGGAGGCAGCTTAACAATGACTCTCTCATCATTGATGTTTCTATTTCTCTCTCCCTCTTGCTTCCACTCTTAAATCAATAAGAAAATATTTTTTTAAAAAGACAACCTACTGAATAGGAGAACATGTTCGCCAATGGGTTAACATATTCTGATAAAGGGTTAATATACAAAATTTATAAAGAATTTATACAGCTCAACACCAGGGGGAAAAATTGATTTAAACACTTCTCCAAAGAGGGCATACAGATGGAAAATAGACATGAAAAAATGCTCGTCACTAATCATCAGGGAAATGCAAATTAAAACCACACTGAAATATCACCTCACACAGTCAGAATGACTATCATCAATAAGTAACAATTATTGGCGTGGAGAAAAAGGAATTTTCATGCATTGTTGGTGGGAATGTAGATTGGTGCATGGAAGTGGAAAAGAGTATGGAGATTCTCTCTTTGGCCCTGATTGGGTAGCCCAGTTGGATAGAGTGTTGCTGACTATGGCAAGGTTGTGGATTGATCTCTAGTCAGGGCACCTACAAGAACCAACCAATGAATCCATAAAGAACGGGAACAACAAAACAGTTTTTCCCTCTCTCCCTTCTCTCTCTCTCTCTCTCTCTCTCTCTCTCTCTCTCACCAATACTTTTCTTTTTTAAAAGATTCTCCATTTTTAATCTTTTGCATTTTAAATTATGTGTTTTGGTGTGGGCTTCTTTGGGTTCATCTTATTTGGACCTCTCTGCATTTTCTGGACTTGTATGTCTGTTTCCTTCCTAGGTCAGGGAAGTTTTCTGTTTTGTTTTTTTTTCAAATAGATTTTCAATTCTTTGCTCTTTCTTCTGGTACCCGAATGATACAAAGGTTGGTACACTTGATATCACAGAGGCCCCTTAAACTATCCTCAACTTTCTGTGGATTCTTTTTTCTTTTTGCTGTGTTGATTGGGTGTGGTCTGCTCCCTTATCTGCGAAATCACTGATTTGATCCACTACTTCATTCAATCTACTGCTAACTACTTCTAATGTATTTCTTTATTTTTCAAAGATTTTTAAGTTTATTTTTAGACAGAGAGGAAGGGAGAGGGAGAGAGAAGCATTCATGTGAGAGCGAGGCATTGATTGGCTGCCTCCTGCATGCCCTCTACAGGGTCTCAAGTCTGCAAACCGGGCATGTGCCCTGACTGGGAATTGAACCTACAACCTTTAGGTGCACAGGACACCATCCAATCAACTGAGCAACACCAGTCAGGGCTCTAATGTATTTCTTTGTTATTGTATGTTCATTTCCAAATAGTTCTTTTTTTATATTTTCTATCTTCATGGTTTTTGAAAATATATTTTTATTGATTTCAGAGAGAAAGGAAGAGGGGGAGAAAGATAGAAACATCAATGTTAGAGACAATCATTGATTGGCTGCCTCCTGAATGTCCCCCAATGGGGATGGAGCTCACAATTGGGGCATGTGCCCTGACCAGTAATTGAACCGTGACCTCCTAGTTCCTAGGTCAATGCTCAACCACTGAGTCATGGGGGTCAGGCTCTACCTTTGATTTTACATTTCTTCTGCATTAAAGTTCTCACTGAGACCATTTAGCATCCTAATAACCTGTGTTTGGAATTCTGCATCTGGTAGATTGCTTGTCTCCATTTTGTTTAGTAACTTTTCTGGAATTTTGTTCTCTTCTTTCATTGGAACATGATTCTTTGTCTCCTTATTTTGGCTGCCTCCTTGTGTTTATTTTTATGTATTAGGGAGAGCTGCTACATCCCTCACTCTGGTAGAGTCGTCTTATATAGTAGGTGTCCTATGGGGCCCAGTGACACAGTCTCCCTGTTCACCTGAGCTGGGTGCTCTAGGTATGTCCCTTCTGTGTGTTTGTGTGCCTTCTTATTGTAGTTGAGCCTTGATTGCTGTTGACACATCAATGGCAGAGATTGACCTTCAGGCAGATTGGTTGTGAGGACTGGTCATGACTCCATGGGAGGAGCTATTGTGCAGGAGTGAACTTACAGAGCAGAATTTGCTTTAGCAGGACTCTGGTACCATATGAGTCTGCCCTTTGAGTGTGTCATTATGGATGGAGTTGGGTGCTGCTCTGGTGTAGTCTGAAGCTGACCACTGGGTGTGTTTGTTCTGGGGCCTATTGAGAGGTGCAGGTGAAGGTTGTCTGTTGCTTGTGACCTGCCTGGGGCCACCTGGTATTAGCTACAAAGTTTGCCACTTGTGGTAGACTGGGAGGTACCTGGGAGAGGCTAAGATGCAAACTGAGGCCAGAGGCTGCTAGTGCCAGGCTTGGAGGTGCTTGGGAAGCGGGACAAGGCATGCCAGGGCCAGATGCTGCTTGTTTGGGGTTTGTGAACCTTTGAGATATTTCTAGGAATGTGGGCATATGCCAAGACAAGCTTTTTGTATGGAACAGTGTTATCGAGGTTAGTGGAGACTCAGATTTGATGCTTGCCTATACATGCACAGGGAGGGCTTAGCACAGGAACAGCAGCTTCTGTCAGCACTTCCTCTGGGAGACAGCTGCCCTTCCAGCCTTTCCCCTGAAGCCAGATAAGTCAGTTCTACCTCTGGCATCTTTTGAGGTACTGCCCCAGGGCTGGAGATCAGAGCAAGTGGATCCATCAGCGAGTAATTCCATGCAAAGGCCCTTTAAGAGCAACCCTTGGGATTCCAGGAGCCTCGCCCCCTCCACCTGCCAACCCCCTAAACCCCCGCCTCACTGAGCCACCATCTCTACTGGTTTTCTTAGTCAGAAGTTAGGGACTTCTCTTGCCAGCGCTGGAATGGAGAGCCTGGTGTGGGGCTGGGACTCCTACTCCACAGTGGGAGACTTCACAGCTGAGATATCTCTCCCAATCTTTAACCAGTACATGTGGGTGTGGGACCAGCCCATTCCAGGCCTCTGCCCCTCCTACTAGCCTTGATGTGGCTTCTTCTGTGTATCCTTAGCTATAGGGCTTTTGTTCAGCTAGAGTTCAGGCAGGTATCAATGATGGTTGCTCTGAAGTTTAGTTGTTGTGGTCATGGGAAAAGGGGAGTACAGTGTTTACTGATGCTGCCATCTTGACTGGGAGCGAAAACTACAGAGTTTTAACAAAGCAAATGTATATGACTAGGTGAATGTTAAAGGAGCACCTAGAACCCAAATTTCACAGCCCTTGCCTTTCACTTTCTAGGCTCCCATTGTGTAGATAATGGCCACTTACTATTTTTCAGTTAGACAATAAATCTTGACTTCCCACTCCAGCAATAAGGAAGATAACCTGACAACCTTCCCATTATAGACATCTTAAAATGCAAAAGAAAATATACTAAGAAATATTTAAATAATTACAATTTCAAGAAAGGGAAATTCCCAGGGCCAAAGATAAAGAGGCTGCTGACACTACAGCGCCCATGGGGTAGAGGGATATCACTGGTTTCTATGACCTAGGGGCCTGGCTTTTCCTATTGATTGGTCTCCCCAACCTACCCATAAGGCAACCAGAAACTGGGAAGAAAGCACCATAGGCTGACAGAATGCTCCAAGAGAAGTCGTCTAGTGAATCTCAAAGAGCCAGAAAGGGAACTCACATTGCTCAACGAGAGGGGAAACCCCTCAGTTCTTTTTCTCCTACTTTTCTCTCATGCCACAGCCCCCACACAAACCAGGGGGAACCTATAGGAGCCAAAACTCTGAGGGAGGGAAACCTTACTTTCCCTTTGATGGAGCTGAGGCCCCAAGAGGATGGCCAAACCCCCATTTCTTTATTTCCTCTCTCTGCCTTCATGCCATGTGGCCCAAATGTAGGCAGAGTCACAGAAGTCCCTGGCATTGCAGGCTAACTAAAGCCTCAGCTTTGTGGCCAAACAACTGGAAAAAGGGAACCCCGGGGAACTATAAAATCAGGGAGGTCACCGAGAGGGAGGACCTTGGGAAAATGAACATTCAAGGGGGCAATGGCTGGCAATTCAGACTGTCATTGAAATCACACTGTGCACACAGAAGGCTAGTCAGAACTTACAGCCTGAAGTTAAATAGGCCAGTTGCCTTCTAAAGCAAAATTATGAACATCCTCCTTAGGACTTCAATGAGACTCAGATTCACATAACTTAATATTTATAAAGATACGATCAAAAATCACTCTGGCCAGTTTTTCTCAATGATTAGAGCATCAGCCTGTGGACCAAAGGGTCACAAGATCAATTCCTGGTCAAGGGCATGTACCTCCATTACAGGTTCGGTCCTCTGCAGGAGCAGGAGGCAACCAATCTACGTGTCTTTCTCATATCCATGTTTCTCTCTCTCTCTCTTTTTCTTTCTCCTTTCTCCCCCTTCCACTCTCTTTTATAAAAAAATCAATAGAAAAATTATCCTCAGGTGAGGATTTAAAAAAATCACTCTATATATTAAGAGCCCAGAAAATCTTGACTCACATGGGAAAAGCCAATTGAGATGAACCAGTTAAGATGAAACAGATACCAGTTAAGATGAAACAAATGTTGGAATTATCTGATATAAACCTCCAAGGAGTTATGATACAAAATACTCCAAAAACAACACTTAATAACCTTATAATAAATTCAGAAATAAAAGCCTCAGCAAAGAAGAAGACAAGATAAAGAAAAATGGGAAATATTTAAACTGATAAATACAAATTAGCAAAACAGGAGAACCAAGATGGCGGCATAGGTTAACGCCGGAGTTTGCTGCTTTGAACAACTACTTCAAAAGTGAAACCAAAAAACGGAAGGGACATCACCCAGAACCACAGGAACGCTGGCTGAGTGGAAGTCCTACAACTAGGAGGAAAGAGAAACGCATAGGGACACTCAGAGGAGGCTCAGTGCTGAAGTCAAATTCTGAGGTGCGGAGTGCGCGGAGCGGGCTGGCGGCGGAGGGCGCGGTTGTTGTTTTCAATCGGGAGGGAGTCGCAGACTCTGAGCACCAGATCCGGGCGAGTCTTTAGGGACCCAGACTCAAACGGGAGAAGCGGGACTGTCTGGCTTCGGTCAGAGCGAGTGCAGCTTTCTCTCCCAGCTTTGCAGCGGGTGCTGGGACTCAGAGAGGCAGAGCCCCTGGGGACAGGACTGAGAGCCGCCATAACTGCTCTCTCTGGCCCACCCTGTTGATCCTGTGCGACCCGCCCCGCCCAAGCCCTGCACAGAGGCATTTGCCAGATAGCCTCAGGCAAAGGCTAGATTAGCACCTCCCTAGAGGACAGAAGTTCTCTCACTGCTGACACAGCTGATTCTCATAGCCACTTGGCCTGGAGGTCAAACCCTCCCTGGAATTAGCTACAACAATCAAGATTTATCTATAAGACTGCGAACAAAGACCACTAGGGGGTGCACCAAGGAAGCATAACAAAATGCGGAGACAAAGAAACAGGACAAAATTGTCAATGGAAGATATAGAGTTCAGAACCACACTTTTAAGGTCTCTCAAGAACTGTTTAGAAGCTGCCGATAAACTTAATGAGATCTACACGAAAACTAATAAGACCCTCGATCTTATATTGGGGAACCAACTAGAAATTAAGCACACACAGACTGAAATAACGAATATTATACAGACGCCCGACAGCAGACCAGAGGAGCGCAAGAATCAAGTCAATGATTTGAAATGCGAGGAAGCAAAAAACATCCAACCGGAAAAGCAAAATGAAAAAAGAATCCAAAAATGCGAGGATAGTGTAAGGAGCCTCTGGGACAGCTTCAAGCGTACCAACATCAGAATTATAGGGGTGCCAGAAGATGAGAGAGACCAAGATATTGAAAACCTATTTGAAGAAATAATGACAGAAAACTTCCCCCACCTGGTGAAAGAAATGGACTTACAGGTCCAAGAAGCGCGGAGAACCCCAAACAAAAGGAATCCAAAGAGGACCACACCAAGACACATCATAATTAAAATGCCAAGAGCAAAAGATAAAGAGAGAATCTTAAAAACAGCAAGAGAAAGAAACTCAGTTACCTACAAGGGAATACCCATACGACTGTCAGCTGATTTCTCAACAGAAACTTTGCAGGCCAGAAGAGAGTGGCAAGAAATATTCAAAGTGATGAATACCAAGAACCTACAACCAAGATTACTTTATCCAGCAAAGCTATCATTCAGAATTGAAGGTCAGATAAAGAGCTTCACAGATAAGGAAAAGCTAAAGGACTTCATCACCACCAAACCAGGATTATATGAAATGCTGAAAGGTATCCTTTAAGAAGAGGAAGAGGAAGAAAAAGGTAAAGATACAAATTATGAACAACAAATATGCATCTATCAACAAGTGAATCTAAGAATCAAGTGAATAAATAATCTGATGAACAGAATGAACTGTTGATTATAATAGAATCAGGGACATAGAAAGGGAATGGACTGACTATTCTTGGGGGGGAAAGGGGTGTGGGAGATGTGGGAAGAGACTGGACAAAAATCGTGCACCTATGGATGAGGACAGTGGGTGGGGAGTGAGGGCGGAGGGTGGGGCGGGAACTGGGAGGAGGGGAGTTATGGGGGGAAAAAAAAAAGGAACAAATGTAATAATCTGAACAATAAAGATTTAATTAAAAAAAAACAAATTAGCAAAACACAGGTGTCAGAGGAAAGACACAGTGAACTTGAAGACAGATCAATAAAAATTTTCCAATCTGAACAACAAGGAGAAAAATTATTGAAAATGAACTGAATCTTGGGACCGATGGGACAAGAGCAAAAGGTCCAACATTTCTGTCATCAGATTTCTAAAAGGAGAGGAACATGAATGTGCTGAAAATGTTTTGGAGAAATAATGGCTACAAACTTTTAAAGTATGGTAAAAGACATAAACATAGAGATTTCAAAAAATTCAGGCTAAACCTAAAGAAATTCATGCCAAGACATCCTAAACTGCTAAAAACTAAAGACAAATGTGAGACAAAATAAAGACATTTTCAGACCAGGACTGAAAACATTTGCTATTAACAGACCCTCACTGAAGAAGCCACAAAGAAAAAAGAAGAAAATGAATCTAGAAGGGAGGAGAGAGCTATAAGAAGGAAAGGTAAATGAGGAAATGTGTAAACAACATATGGGAAAATCTAAATGAGTATTGACTATATAACATAACAGCAATGGTGGTGATTATATTAAAGACCACATTTGGGGATTTTAAAAGAATGTGAAACTAAACTACTAGACAATATTAATTAATAAATCGGGGGTGGTGTAATCAAGGTTCTAAGGTTCTTATATTGTTTGGATGAAGGGTAAAGATTATTTTTAGGCTTTGTCAAGTCAAATATACATGTTGGGTTTTAAAAGTAACTGAAAAATGGATGAATCATGGAGTGAGTGTCCAGGCTCTTAGAGATTATGAGGCCAATACAAAAATAATTGAAATCCAAGGTTCAAATATTAAAAATTGATAGATGCCAGAACAGGAATACTGTAAGTAAGCATACATCTCAAATGTGAAGTCCCTTCAACTCAAAATGGCTCTGACCTGTAAAGAGGCTGAGACATGGAGTGGGCTGTTTGGAAGGAGGGTAGAAGTTATGAGTTCTTCCCCCACTCTTTAAGTTTGCAGGAGAAGAGCGTTGGAGTCAGAACCAATTTTACATCAGTATGTCACATTTTCCCCTTCAGTGGCTCCTTCAGGAAATTTGTGGTAAGAGAGTAAGTGGATGAGTGCTACATCTGTATGTAATAGGGAATGAATTTTGCACCTGTCTAATGCACTGCTTCAAGTAGCCAAGTCTCCTTTTTGATGCCCCTCAGTGATTTTAGCCTTCCACCAAGTCCCATAGCCCTGCCCCAGTGCCCTTAATTCAGCTTCCAGGGTTCACCTTCAGCCCCAGCCCATACTGTTCCCAACTAATCCTAGGGACTTAGGCCCATACATCATTGATGAGTGGACGCAGATGCTTGCAGATGCTGCAGAACATCGCCTTGACCTCTTCTCCATACGCATGTACGACCATGTTCCGTAGGGCCTTCACTGCCTGAACTGTCACTCGTGCCTCACTCTTCAGGAAGTCTCGCAAGGATAGAAACACCTTCTTCACAGACTCTGACTGTTTGAAAAAAGGCAGAGATCACTTTCCACCTGGGCATCATGCAACACTTTAGGGATAGGGTTTTGAGAAGACAGGTGGTGCCTAAAAGAAACAGACCTACGGAATCTAGGGGCTGGATGTGCAGAGGAAGTGGAAGGCTGGTGCTCTTGGTGTTTGGGAGGCCAGAATGCCAGGCTATAAACTGGATGTTGTACTGCCCTAGGATGAGGGGTTGGGAAATTTACTAAGCTCTGAGTAATTAAGAGACCCCAAGGGAAATAAATTAAATGGTTCAGAGACTAACATTTGATTCCCATTGGGCCCCCCACTTTTACTTGACTTTCATGCAGTGCCAGGTTACTGATTCCACGGAGTCCAATTTCTTTCATGATGAGGTTGGGCTCCTTGGTCCACTTGATTAGATTGCCCACAAAGTCTTGTCCCAGAGTCTGAGCGACTGATTGATGCCAGAGGAGCTGTGGAAACAAGGTGACTATAACCATGGATGGAGAAAAGGTCATGGGTACCTGGTGCTTCCCTAGCTCCCCTCAGGCCCCATACTCAGGTAAGAACTGTGACCAGTTGAGAGCAGTAGTAGATCTATGCACATGGGGTAGAGTCTACGGCAATGGTGGATAGCACTGATAACTTTAGCATTTTGGGCCAGATCCTGGGATCCTAAAATCGTTCTGGGAGGACTAATGCCGCTGATCCCCTCCTCAGGCTTTCCCTGCCTTTTTTATTTTTTTAAAAAATATATGTTATTGATTTTTTTACAGAGAGGAAGGGTGAGAGATGGAGAGTTAGAAATATCGATGAGAGAGAAACATTGATCAGCTGCCTCCTTCACATGCCCTACTGGGGATGTGCCTGCAACCAAGGTACATGCCCTTGATCGGAATCAAACCGGGAACCCTTCAGTCCGCAGGCCAACGCTCTATCCATTGAGCCAAAGTGGTTAGGGCTTGACCTGCCTTTTATAAACCAGGCTCTGAAGTGGCAGGGAAGCAATCCCTCTCAATTCTATTCTTTCCACTTTCTGGGGCAAGTTATTTAACATCTCTGTTAAATGTTCCTCAGCCACAGGAAATGAATGGCTAGGGCTGTGGTCCTCCCTCCAGGCTTTCACCTGTGCATAGACGGTCCTGGCCAAGATCCTCTGATGATTATCTCCGCTGTCAAGGAAGGTCTTGGCAAGCTTCAGAATTCGGTGCAGCATGACTACTTCACAGTTCTTCACAATGCCACTGGGGTGGGGCAGAGGAAGCCAAGAGTTGCTGGGTGGGGAGTGGGCAGTGGTGGAGGGGAGGTGGCAAGGGAACAGTATGCACAGAACAGGGAAAATGTGAAGGCTGAGGTCTGGGAGATGAGCAAGGGAGGGTTAAAGTCTGCTGTATTTGAAAATTGGGATTGGGGGCTAGAGTGGTATTGGGCATGCTGGGGAAATGGTCCCACCTTGTCAGGTCCATGATGCCTCTGTAGTAAAATTTAGAGGAGGACAGATGATCCCAGCACTTATGCTCATCTGCATAGACCACCACTCCATCATATGCGGCTGCGAGCAACACAAGCTTCACCACCTCCAGGGCACAACTAAAGGCCAGTCGTCACGAGGTTTGTGAAAAGAAAGGAACAGAAGGATGAACAAGGTGTTATGCCCTAGTTTGCATCCTTGTCCTGGCAAGCCAGGAGACAGTTCTCTAATCTGGATCTGGTGCATAGCTGGATGCTGCTTTCCAGCTGATAAAAACCCATGGCTCTCTGAAACCCATCTCCAATTGTGTCTGCTCACCCCTTCAACCTTGGTGCTCATCCAACCACAGAGTCTTGTAAAAGAGACTATAGAGATGTGCTAGTGCCACAGCTTTCAAATTCAGCTCTCCAGAGTGTAGCAGGGTTAGGATACCTCTTTACCTCCACACACACGCACCTAACCAGAATGTCTCTGGTTACTGGTTTTATTTTTTTACTGTAAGATTTCACTTGAATAGAATACCCTGAGTTTTTTAAAAAGGTCTGACAACCACTTATTTAGGAGTTCAACACCCTAAACTGCAGTAGTGAATTGCATGAGATGGCACAGTTAGTGACAAAGCTAAGCCAGAGGCGATCCAGACTCGAATGGCCACAGCTGCATGGAGAGAATTGAATCTTTCATGGGCCGAGTCATGAACAGAGACCTGAACCGCTGGGTGAAGCAGAGGAGTGCATGCAAGGAAAAGGGTAACGAGAAACTTGAAAACACTTGGGAACATTCCAGCATGTGATGTTGGGGCACCCACACCGACATTCTAGCTCTGTGCTGCTGTCAGTCTCTTCTTCAGCTTCCCTAGGGGATTGGCATCCAGTTGTCCAGGGCCCTCTGGAGTTGACTAGTCTCATTTCTCCATCACACCAGGGTTAGGCTTACCTACTGGAGTCAAAGGTCTTGCCTAAGCCCCCATCCTTCCTGTAGACCACCACATTCTGGGGGGTACTTTGCTCAATCACCCAGAAGAGATGACATAGCACAGCCAGCAACAGCCGGGGGTAGAGTTCCAGGATGGCCTCCCGGCACAGAGTCCCGGATAGCATCTCACACAAGGCACACGCCGCCTGGGGAGGACACGTGGAAAGGAGGAAGCAGAATTGACTAGGTCTGGTAAAGACAGAAATGGTCCCACAATCCCACACACTGCCCCTCCCTGTCACTGCCCAAAGGTCACAGTGCACTCTGAGTGAGGGTTCTAAGAAGCCCTCAAAGACTGAAAGCCCACAGCTCATCCCTGGGGAAATGAGGGGTCACACACATGTAATCTGCTCTCTCTTTATTCCCAAACATTAAAAACAAAAAGGGAACCAACTCTAATTTTTCAGCAGAAAATAAACTGGGCCACCCAATTTCAGACAACAAAACTTCATCCTCTGCCCCAGCACCGCATGCCCCTGGCCAGGCCCCAGAAATATGGACACCAGACCCAAACTCAGGAGATAGAAAAAGCTGATTAACTCTGAACATCAGTTTCCTTGTCTATGAAATGGGATTGATTCCTGCACTTTCTACATCATGCAGTTCTTGGATGTATGTGCAGTATTCATGAGTTCAGTGTTAACAGTCTCCTCTTCACTGCTCCCTAACAACTGCTCGCACCCAACAGGTGCCCTTTAATCTTCCCCTCTGCACGCAAGTCCCAGACATAAGTCCTCTGCCCCCGCCCGCCCTCCCCATGCTGACCTCCACGGGCTGCAGGGCTATCTCCGTCGTGCCCTCTGTGGAGTGGTTTTCCAGGATGCCTATCAGCAGCTGCAGGACGTTGATTGTGGTCTCTCGCTCGGTGCCGAACACCTTCCACACAGCCAGAATGGTTCTGCAGGAGCCAGGGACAGCTATGTCATGGGCCCTGGTAATCATATTCTAGTACCAATCTGGTTTTGAGCCTATGAAGGGCCAGTTCTCAGGTTCTAGAGGGAGTGAGGCCCAAGAGGACTTGGCCAAAGAACATGAAGTTTGATTGGCATCAAGAAGAATGCATCCTTGTGCAGTGATTTTTAACATGGGCTTGGGTTGGAACAGGGGAGGGTTTACTGGGATGGAGTGTGCTCCTGGGTGTGGGAGAGGTACCTATCCCAAGGGAGGGGCCTGTTGAGCAGCAGGGGCACAACGCTGTGGGTGCTGTTGCCTGCCAGCAAGCACAGGGCCCGAAGGGTCTCCGCCTTGGTGCTGGGCTCCAGCTGCAATTTGAGCCTTTCCAGAATGTCCGCCACAATTTCCTCGACCTGCAGGGGAGAGCCAGAAAACCCCGTCAGTCCTTCTTGACTTCCTTCCTCCCTCCTCCCTCTCTATTGAGTCCTCAAACTCAAAGGGCCTAGTTGCAATCCTGTCCCTGAGTCTCTTCTCAAGGCAGAGTTCCGGGGTGCCAAAGGCCAGAGCAGCAGGGCCCACAAAAGGGAGCTCAGGCCAAGGCCCACTAGAGCAAATGCCGGCCCAGAGCCCCAACGTCCAGAGAGGTGGTCTGTGGTTGCTCAGGAGACAGAAGACCCTCCAGAAAGAAAGCCAAAGCCCTGGAGGCACTCAGGCCTTTCCCTCCCAGCTAAGGTCAACTTCCAGCCCGGAAACTGCAGGGACAGTGGCACTGGATGTGGAAAGACCACAGGGTTCTCATCTGGTGCTCAGAGCTCTAAACTATGGAACTCTGGGAAGTCCATTTCCTTTTAATATCTCAAGGACTGTTTTGGTGCCCTTCCATTTCTGGTACCTAGGGCATGCCAGTCACATAAATGAGGGAAGGCAATGGGTGTCTGGGGATTCATAGAGAGAAGGGGGTGGACAGCCCGTGACACATATAAAGGGGATGATGGCCACTAAGTACTATGTGACCCGATTTTAAAGTTGTTTTTTTCTTAGTGAAGTGAGGAACAGATTTCTAAATGCTGGGCCTTCCCATATTTATGCTAGCTTAAAAGAACATTTATGCATAGGTCAGTCATTCTGTGAGCTTCCTTGTTTCCAATCCACAGCCTTACCCCTTCACATAGGTCTCAGCTCCTGACACCCCAGTGGGTCGGGGTGAGTTCCCCCAACAATGCCTACACCCCTGCACATGGCTGTCATTACTGAGGAATTGGCCGCCCAGATAGGAGGCACTGCAGTTACAAGCTCAGGATTACCAATGTCAGAGCTCAGTGGACCACGGAGGAAATGTAGTGCAAGCCTACGTTTGAGAAGTGAATGAATTAAAGCCAGCTGAGGAGAGGGACTTGGCTACAGCCCTCTGGCTGCTTGGTAACAGAGCCAGGACATGAGCCAGTGCTCCTGACATTCAGGCCAGAGCTCCCACCCAGCACCACACTACCTTTATCAAATCTGAGCCCCGCTTTTTCATGACAGCGCTCATCAACTGGGCTGCAGCCAGAGACACGTTAGCCCTGCTGCCCGTCAGCTCCTCCATGGCTGTCAGCACCAGGTTGGTGAGCTGCCTCTGGGTGAAGTACTCTGCAAAGGCCTGCAACAGGGTGGGATCACATGGTGCGATGAGTCTGGATGCAGGGCTCCCCCTGCCTGAGACAGCCTGTGCCATTCCTCCTGGTGAGGGAGGGCTTCTCTTGGGAGCTTCTGTGCTTCTGTCCTAGGCTTGTGCTGTCTGCCTAACTCAGCCGTGGGCAAACTACAGCCCGCGTGCCGGATCCGGCCCGTTTGAAATGAATAAAACTAAAAAAAAAAAAAGACCGTACCCTTTTATGTAATGATGTTTTCTTTGAATTTATATTAGTTCACACAAGCACTCCATCCATGCTTTTGTTCCAGCCCTCCGGTCCAGTATAAGAACCCACTGTGGCCCTCGAGTCAAAAAGTTTGCCCACCCCTGGCCTAACTCCTAGAAGACCCTTTCCTGGGGACAGAGTCCTGGGGATGGAAGAGAGGAGACACTGGTCTCAAGGGCAATGTGGGGCTCAGAGGTCAGGGGGTGGAGAGGCAGAACCCCGGGAGAGGACGGCTGGGGCTAAGACCCTCAGTGACATCTCTGAGTCTACACATTGCTCACAAAGCAGCATTAGCATGAAGCAAATGCTTCTGGGGGGACAGGGAAAGACAAGGATCAGGACCATTGATGCTCAAGGGGGGACAAATAGTAGCATGTGATAGGAAAATTTCCCCCAAGGGAAAAGTTCACATCCAGTAATAGAATGGGAAGAGAGACAGGATAGGACTCCCACCCCAGGAGTCTATAACAGCGTGTAAATGAGATGCCCAGGCTTCCCTCATTTTTTCTCTGGTCCTGCTCTCTCACCTCGGCAATTTTAAAGGTGTTGTTATAGAACAAGTTGGCACTATACACTTCATTCATGTCCTCTTCTATCCACAAGCCTTGTATTTTCTTCTTCATCTCTGAAACAGAGACACCCGACCCCACCTCTCAGACACTCAGATGGCATGTTAAACTCCCCCTTTCCCACCTTCTAGCCCAAAGCTCCTACTGAACTAAGTCAGCTTGGGGCTATGTATGTCCTTTGAGGCTGGGAGTAGAGGAATGGGCATTAAGATAAATGGTGGGAGCTGAGCTAAAAGACAAACAAACTATCTTGCCTGCCTCAGAGCAGAGATAGAACTGGGTAAAAGGATGGGGCTGAGCCAAAAAAGAAGAAACTAATTCCAAAGAAGTGTTTCCTATGTAGGTATTTTTTTCCCAAGAGATTATCTGTAGATGTTTGGGGGTAGGTTCCTCAATGGAAATGAGGTACTCAAGCAGCTTCTTGGCTCTCACTGTCTTGGGACGAGTGTGTGGGGATGGCCAGGCCTAAGTGTGTGGTTGGAGGGGGAGGGGTAAGAGCAGCCTCCTCATACGCTTTTTCTTCAAGAGGATACAGTAGAGGTGATACACAGCCTTGGAAGACAGGAAGCAGATGCTGTCCACTGGGTCCTGGCAGCGCATGGCCAGCAGCTTTACCAAGCGCCCCAGCCGGGTGAATTCAATTGCCATCTGGGGAAGGAAGCTGGAAGTCACAAGTTATCCCAGCCATTCCCTTAGGCTGAGCTATCACAGGAAGAACTCAGAGGAGGAAATGCATAAGCCAGAGACATGAAAGGTGAGACTATGTGAGGTTAATGGGAATGGAATTCGATAGATGAGTTGTGGCCATAAAGGACATCAGAGGTCATTGTTTTATAATTACCTTACTCTATCCCCCTTCTTTGCCCCTTGACACCCCACTCATCTGTCAAGTCTAGTTCAATGCCTTCTTCTCTATGAAGCTTTCCCTGCCCCCTCAACTTGTAATTGTTTTGATCTTTTAGTCCCACTATATTCAGTTTATCTATTCATTAACACCTTCTCTTTAAGTTTGATCTATGCATGCCTCTCTCCGCAGTGGACTGTAAGGTTCATGAAGTCAGAAACTATCTTGGTCATCTGTGTGTTCGCTATAGCACCTACCACAGTGCCTGGCACAAGATGAGTGTTTAGTCATTGCTTGTTCAGACAAATAACATCAGACTGAACCAAGTGGGATGAAATAAAACTGATGGATGGAGAAAAAGACCAAGTAGAAGATGACAGATGGGAAAAAGGAGAGAACAGGATGGGATCCACAAGAGAAAATAGCATGGGCCACGGAGAATGTGGATGAGAATGAGTGACTGAGGCTAGGTAATATAGATGATGAAGGTAGGGATAAGGGCAACCAGACAGGGTATGAGAATTCAGACTCCATGGCTGGCTCCCACTCACATTGAAGTCCTCCATTTTTGCTGTAAACTCCAAAATACGTGCAGCACACCACATGGCCCGTTCCCGCTCGTTATCCTTTTGGGAATTGAGCCACGGATCCATAAGCTAGAGGAAGAAGATAATGAAAGGAGAGGCCCATTCATCTGTGTCCCAGAGAACAGTGATTCAACATACCCTTGAGTCACCCTACCCACCGCCTCCCATTCTTCAGTAGAGAAAGAACTTGGTGATAAAAAATAACAGTCACTGTATTCACCGATTCCAGAGTAAAGTGTGTGTAAATCTATTTCGAAAATATCATTATAAATGGTTTCACTTGAAACACAATGGAAAAGTGTCTCACCTTTGGTTAATTATGGGTCCCAAATACCACTGCTATTTGTCAATCTACAGTCATCAATCTGACAATGATGTAATCACACAGACCGTGATATATAATTGAAAAAGAAGAACAGTAGCAGGTGAAAAAATCCACAACCAACTCAAAAGAACACTGATGCTGCACTGACCAGAAGAAACACGTCCTGCCCTAGTCAGCTTGGCTCAGTGGATAGAGGGTTGGCCTGCGGAGGGTCCTGGGTTTGATTCTGGTCAAGGACACATGGCCGGTTGCAGGCTTGATCCCCATTAGGGGGTGTACAGGAGGAAGGCAATCAATGATTCTCTCCTATCATTGATGTTTCTCTCTCTCTATCCTTCTCCCTTCCCCTCTGAAATCAATTTTTAAAAATTGTTGAAAATTGAATAAAGTCTATGTCTTATAATGGTGTGTCAACATCAATTCACTATTTTTGTGTGTGTGTGTGTGTTTTAAATACGTTTGTATTGATTTTAGAGAGAGAGGAAAGGAGAGGGAGAGAGATAAAAACATGCATCAGAGAGAAACATTGATTGTCTGCCTCCTGCACACACCCTCAAACCCCCTAAATGGGGATCAAGCCTGCAACCCAGGCATGTGCCCTGGCCGGGAATTGAACCAGTGACCTCTTGCTGCATGGGCCAATGCTCAACCACTGAGCCATACTGGCAAGGAAATACCCTGGTTTTAATAGAGGCTTTATGTACTATTTGTGCAACTCCCAGTGAATCTACAATCCTTTCAAATTTAAAAGTTAAGAAGAAAACCAGTGGCAAAATAATTACAAGCAGTCTAACATCCATCCATAGAGGACTAATTGAATAAACTATATTATATGCACACAATATATGAAACAATAAAACAAAGGAATATATCTGTGAATTGATGTGGATAAATGAAAACAGTAAGGCCAAGAGCACTGAATAGAATGTGCTAAGGACTGTGTAAAACAGAAAGGGAAATAAGACTATAGCCTAAACAGAGATTTGCTTATTTTCACACTAAGAAAAACAGGCAGGACAAACCAGAATTTAATGAACATGGTTATCTATAAGGGTGAGTGGGAATAAGGTTAAGAGGATCAGTTTGGGAGCAAAAATCCTCTGAGTAAAACTTTACATGGTTTTACTAGTAAGTTTTTAACTACGTAAATCCTTATATCATCAAGCTCTTCAGTTAAGTAAAAGAAACGCCCTAAAATTTAAGACAAACAAGTCTAAATTATATCAATTGACAATATAATCATACAGAAAAAAATATTTCAAGTAACTTTTGAATGCAATACTCTGAATATTGTCCTCAGTGACATACATTTTTTTTTATTGCTTAAAGTATTACAAAGAGTATTACATATGTCTCCTTTTTTTCCCCCCGCCCTTGACAATCCCCTGGCCTCCCCTACCCCCCAGTGTCTTATGTCCATTGGTTATGCTTATATGCATGCATACAATTTTAATAACAACAGGAACTGCAAAGAAATCTTGAACTCCCTGTGGTAACTGGGGAATAGCAATTTCAGGAGAAAGCCAAAGTATCCCAATGACATTAGCATAGAGTAAATCAAGTCAATAAAAAGACAATTTTAAAATGGGCAAATCAGTTGTACCTGCACCTCACGTCTTTGAGCCAAGCACTTGTAAACATCTCATTCGATTACCAAGTGACTGTATTAACTAGGTACTGTATGTCATTCCACTTTCCAAGAGAAAACTGAGGCAAACAGAAGGTAAACAACTTCCCAAGACCATACAGCAAACAGCAGAGCCACGATCTGGAACCATAGTGTATGGCAGTCCAGAGCCTGTGTTTTGAACTGTTAACTGCTATGTGGGAGCAGTGGGCAGCTGAGGGAGAAGCTGGCCACAGCTATGGCTGAAGGGGAAGAAGGAGGAAGCTTTCTCCTCTAAAGGCAAGACCAATATTAGTTATTTGATCTTAGCCCTTATTATCATTTCCCTAAAAGCTTTGCACCCAATCGTCATCAGCAGTTCTACTTCTTAGTTTTTCTGACTGTGAAAATAAGCAGTTCCTAGACAGTTCTCCTGGTCTGTTCCCAACTGTACCAGGTCGATGGTGTCCCCCCAAAATTCATGTCCACTCAGAATCTCAGAATGTGACCTTGTTTGAAAATAGGGTCTTTGCAGATGATTCAAATTAAGGTGAGTTCATACTGGATTTGTGCGTCCTAACCCAATGACTGCTGTCCGTATTAAGAGCCCTAGCTGGTTTGGCTCAGTGGATAGAGGGTGGCCTGCAGACTGAAGGGTCCTGGGTTGGGTTCCAGGCAAGGACACATGTCAGGGTTGTGAGCTCAGTCCCCAGTGGGGTTGTGCAGGAGGCATCCCATCAATGATTCTCTCTCGTCATTGATGTTTCTCTCTCTTTCCCCATCTCCCTCCATCTCTGAAATCAATAAAAACATATTTTTTAAAAAAAAAAGAGAAACACACACACACACACACGCGCGTGCACGCACGAATGCCCTGTGAAAATCAATGGAGGCACAGATTGGAATGATATGTCTACAAGCCAAGATACCATGGGTTGCCAGGAGTTACCAGAAGCTAGGAGAGATGCACAGAACAGATTCTCCTTCAGAGCCTCCACTAGGAACCAAACCAGCCAATACTTTGATTTTGGACTTCTGTCCTTTACAACTTGAGAGAATGTATTTCTGTTGTTTGACGTCACTTCGTGTGGTATTTATTTATGGCAGTTCTAGGAAATGAATACACCGACGTTCAGGGGTTTGTTCCCACGAACCTGCAAGCAGTTCTGGATCCGGGTGGGCATCTCAACAATAAGTGTCTCCATTAGTCTTAGGAGGGATTGCATGGTCCCCTCAAATAGATCCTGAGGGGGAAAGAAAATCAAAAAATTGCCAACCTATCAGCCTCAACCCTCCTTTTAAACTGCTCAGCATTCTGGCTGTCCCAGCCTTCCTGGAGAAAGCCTGCTCCAAAAACTTCCCTACATTTAAGCACTACTGGCCCATCATTCACTTGAATAAATCCCTCTGTTGTTTCAGCAGAGCAAAAATGTCTGCATGGTGTGTAGTTTGTCCTGGTGGACTGGGAGTTCCCCTGCAACGTAGCTACCCCACCTCCTCCATCCCCACTCCCTAACTTGCGCTCATCTGGGACTGTGGTCCGAGAAGGTACAGCTTCAGTAAGCAGCCAGGACTGACAGGCTGACTGGCTCCAGGTGGGAGGAGGACTGGCCTGGCAGTCTGCAGAGTAACTGATTCACAAAATCTAGAACAGTGGGTTTCTCCCTCTCATCATTGAATGAAGCAAGTGGCCTTGCCCAAAGCCTTATAAAGAGAGTAGGTGATCTGCCAAGGAGGGCTTCTAAACGTAGGGCCTGCTGGGAGAACCAGAGCAACATTGTGATAGATCCCAGCCTTGAAAATTGGAAATCGGGGGTCGGGGGCGGGGGGGGTCGGGCGGAAGAAAGGCAGCTCTCCCTGGAATAAAATACTCAGAAAAAACCTACCTAGGTGTAAAGCTATTTGTACGGGGCAGCTGGAACTCCCAGCTTGCTCCAAACACAGGAAAATCCTGTCAAAACAACTTCCTCATCCAAATCAGATTTACACTGAGGGAGGCCAGAGAAAACCCACCTCCGCCTTTTCTATATGTACCAGTCTTTCCTTTATGACATAACTGTGAACTAAAAAATAAGGATTACCAGAAATCGGATGAAAAGGAGCCCCAAGATGAACAAACCAACTGACCTTAAAGAAAATCAAGCTAATTTGGTAAATAATAGAAACCTGTATTTTTAAATTCTTTTTAATATCTTCAAAAACATTTCAAGAGACTATGGCATTAATAAAACAAGAATGACCAGGCAAGACAAAGGTGTAATCAGAACACATGAAAGAATTCCTAGGAATTAAATTTATGAATATAAATTATAAACTGAATCCCTCTTTCATTCCTCAAGGAAACACTGCAGGCACTATAAGAAATAGACTCCGATTGCTTGCTCCTGGGATTCCCTGGATTTACTTACCTTTCAACCGTTAGTAAAATCATATTTGAACCTTCTAGTCTCGTTTCTATCACACAGCAGTTATAAAGGGAAGGATCAAGTGTCTGCCTTTGGGCCAGAGTGTTAAAGTGGTGGCAGTGGTAATCAACGGGTAGAAGGAGGAAGTTAGATCTCAGGAGTAGTGTTCAGACTACATGGCCTACAACCTCTTCTTCACAGGAGGGCTTCCTTCCAATGATTTTGTGTTTTTATTAAAGAAGGCAGAAGGCTTTTACAAAAAACTGCCAAACCCATACTTCCTAACCTCTTAAAAAAATAAAAAGTGAAACCAAAGAGACAAACATCAAAGAGTTACTTACCACATTGGCCTGGCCCTTCTTGGGACTAGATGCCTTCTTTCGTAACACTTCTATGGGTGGCAGGCAGAACACACTCTTGAAGCATGTTCCCAGGAGCTCTACTCTTTCTTCTATCTCTAAGAGGGGCCTGAGCATCCTACGATCCAGGGAGAAGAAATGTAACCAGTGTTGTCAGGAATAACAACAGAAAAGGGTATAGACAGAGTGATGGAGACAGAGGAATAAGTGGGAGCAAGAAAGAGGAAGATATCAGAAGAAAGGGTATTAAAAGAAGAAAGGGAGTAACAGTAAGAAAGGGTGAAAAGAGCCAGGAAGATGGAAAGAAAGGAACTAGGGAGAGAGAGGAGGCATGACTATTGCAGGAAAGGGTGCTGCTAATTTGGGATGATATGTTATTACTTGTTAGTTCCCCAGAGCTTTTGAGAGAACGGGACATCACTGATGGAGATGGAGGTGCCTATCAGGGACAGGGCTGAAAGCAAAAGGATGCCTGGGGCAGAATTAACAGTAAGTGTCTATAGACACAGGAGAGGCCATCTCTACCAGGTCCTTTGAAAATCCCATTCAAAAAATCTTAGCCAAAAGAAGTGGCAGATATTGGCCAGTAAATTTCTACTATTCCCTTATGCTAGAAGCAGAAGCAGAAACTAAAAGGTGGGGATCAACTAGGGAATAAAGAGCTGCAATAGAACCGGGTCAAGGAAGACAGAGTGGATGGTGTGTTGTTACCTGAAGTTATTGATGATGTTCATTGCCTTCTGTCTAATAGGGCTGGAAATGGAGTTCAAGGGCTCCTCCTTGATTACCTCCTAACACACACACACACACACACACACACACACACACACACACACACACACACACACCAAAAGAATGGTGAACATATTTTTCCTGTTTGCCTCTGCCTCCACCCACTCCAGGCTGTGTTCATAAGAAGGTGGAATTTAGAATTTTTAGTGACTTCCAAAGGCTCTGAGGACAGCACCTCTCTCCTAGTCTCCACCACACCTTCTCTTCAGTACTCACCCCAGCCTTGAGGATGGCAAAGGGAACACTAAGGCGGGAAAAGGAAACTAGAAAATCTGGGCTTTTCCCTTCAGCTCTAGCTCTAGCCTAGGAGTGCCACCAATGGTTTCCATGTGGACCCATCCTCCCTCCTCTCTGCATTCCCACATCCATCCTCCTGCAAGATACTTACCAGCATGAAGGAAACAATTGCCAGCTTGTGGGGGAACTTGAATTGAAAGGCCACGTGCTGCTGCCTGCCCAGGGTTTTTGTCAGTATGATGAGGGCATTCAGGTAATCCAGCTTCAGGGCCTTATCCTGAATGAACCAGTATGCTCAGGGTTCTCCAAGGTGGCAATGGATCTGGGCCAGGGCACACTACCTACACAGTCTGGGGGGTGAGGACCTAAGCCTTCTTTAGCCTTCCTTAGGCTGATGCTCTGCACCTTCCCTCTGAGGGTAGACCAGTGCATCCCTGTGGTGGAGAGAGCCAGTCCTCTCACCAACCCCCTTCTGAAGCCACCCTCATGTTACTCTGAAATTAGGACAGATCAAGCTTCCCGGTCTCTCAAGGTATTGTCTTTCCCTTGAACGAGTTTTACCAAAAGATATCTGGCTTGGGAATGGAAAGGGATTCTTCTCCAACCCTGGGACCCATGCTTTGGACACATAGCAAAGGCAGGAGAGCAGTACGGAGCTCGGCTGCCTCTCCTGAATGCTTCTTCCTACAAACACTAGGGAATTTAGGTTTTACTCATCCCTTCATCAGAGAGGGCAGTGAAGCGCTCAATGGCGGGTTACGAAGCTCTGTCAGCAGGAAGGACACACTGTGAAACAGACCTAAAGTCACTGTGGTCTCCTCCTTGGGCCAATTAGAGTCTCCAAGTAGCAGGATTAAGTGAAAGGATTACAATGTGGGAGAAGTCACTGTCCTAGCCCCTGACTCCCATTTAAGGCCAAGCATCTTTTTCTTGGGCGGTAAGAGAGGACGTGGCAGAAATGGAAAGCTGGAGAAGTAGAGTAAGCAGGAAGTACCTTTTCCAAAATGCAGTTGTGGTAGTGTTGCAGGATCAAGGCCAGCACGGCATCGAAATGCATGAAAATATCTCCCTTGCTCTCTAAAATAATCTTGCTGTAGCTTAAGTAGATGGTGTTACAGACAAGAACCCATTCCTTTCGCTGATGTTCCTGTAGGGGGGCGGGGGAAACAGAGGTTCAGAGAGGAAAAGGTTGCTCAGAGGATTTGGGAAAGAAGATGGGACTGTGGGATGGCGAGCAGCTTGGGGGACAGGGTGGGCATGTAGCTGGTGATACCAGGGCCTGAAACGCAGAGCAAGAGAAAAGGATCGAGGATGAAACTTTCCCACAGTTGTTGCCAGGGAAAGAGAAGCATTTATAGATGAGTCACAAGGCCTCAGAGAAATGGGAGGCTGGGGTGATGGGGATGCCTTGGAAGGCTTTGTATGGGAGGCTGGTAGAGCACCCTGGGAATGACATCACCTTTGCCAGTGTGAGGATGGACGATGACTCCTTGTCAGTGAGGACAGCACTATACACTTTCAGTTGCTCCAGCACTGTCCTCAGATGGTTCCTGGACACGATGCTGAATGCCACAGCAATGCCCTGTAACAAAGAGAGCCTCAACCCCATGCCACAGTTCGGGGTAAGCCAGACACATGCTATGTTCCCCCACAAGCAGGATATACATGGAGGAAGGGGAAGGGGAAGGAGAGGAAAGAAATGGACAGGAGATTTGGTTCTCCCCGTTTGAACTACTGAAAATCCAGGTGGAGAACCAAATATCTTTGCGAGGAGTAATTGAATACGTAAATTATGAAGAAAAATCATAGTCACAGATTTACAAAATCTTGGTCTTGTCAAACCTAACCCTGTACATTTGAGAATGCTTTTATAGGCACTAGGAATTCAGAGAATGGTTGCTCTGAGGAGGGAACAGAAGGAAGAACAAATCCCAGGCACCTTGCTGACAGGATTGGATCAGCCGTGGGCAAACTACAGCCCGCGGGCCAGATTCAGCCCGTTTTAAATGAATAAAACTAAAAAAAAAAAAAAAAAAAGACCGTACCCTTTTATATAATGATGTTTACTTTGAATTTATATTAGTTCACACAAACACTCCATCCATGCTTTTGTTCCGGCCCTCCGGTCCAGTTTAAGAACCCATTGTGGCCCTGAAGTCAAAAAGTTTGCCCACCCCTGGGATTGGATAGTTAGTCAGAGAGGAGATGGAAGACAGGGAAGACTTAAAGATAATGCTAATATTTCTAGTTTAGGAGAACAGGAAACATCAGTAACTCTGAACAAAACAGGCAGGTGAAACAGAGGCCTGTCTAAGTTGGAGAGAGAGAGAAAAGAGTGAGTTTCTGAATGTGTTGTGTGGGAGATCATGGCAAAACAACTCAATGGAAATGTCAGTGCCAGTGGGTTTGGGAATCACAACCTACAGAGAGTCAAAAGCATGAAGACTTGGGGATTCTGTGGTTCCTGCCAGGAACAGTCTTTAACTTAACCCCTCAGCCTCATAGCAGGCCCTTTTGACAACAGTGTCAGCTGAGTCCCTCCCTAGAGCTTACTCAACAAGGATAACTCTGCACAGAGCTAAGAAAATGCTCAAGCAGACATTCAGGTACCAGCTGTTAGCAAATTGTCTCATTTGTGCTGGAAGGGCCACCATTCAGACTTTGCAGCAAGAGCAGACAGATGGAGGGAGCCTCGGGACAGTGACAGGCTCCAGGACACAGATCCTGGAGAGGGAGGAAATTTTAGTGGGACTTGTAGACCATTGGATATCAGGTAGATAAAGGGAAAATTTTACCTCTTTAGAAAAGAGGGACTAGTGGAGCATCAGAAGGGGGTTCTATCTGTCCCTCTTCTTATGTCCTCCCTTAGCCATGGCTACCACTCCTTCTGGTCATCAAAATCATATGACATCATCATAACTGACATCATCAGAACATCAGTGCTTAACCTTTACCAGCCTTATACATGTTACTTGATTAATACTCACTAATGCATTAAGGTAAATATTGTCGTCCCCATTTAACAGTCAGGGAAAATATGTTTCCCAAATCTAGACACGAAGCCCAGGTTTGAGTTCCCGGTCTACATGCTTCTGTACATGTCCCCCTGACACTCCAACCCCTTCCAGTCAAAAACTAAGTACATCTACTTCCTCCCCCTTTGTCCTGGGTTCCTGGTCTTAGGAAGGATACCATTCTCCTCCCACTTGGACCAGAAACCCAAGAATCATCCCAGATGAGCTTTCCTCTCTTATCTTTATCTTCTGTATTCAATCTGTTCCCAAGTGCTAGCAAGAGGTCACTTATGCCCTAACCGGTTTGGCTCAGTGGATAGAGCGTTGGACTGTGGACTGAAGGGTCCCAGGTTTGATTCCGGCCATGGGCATGTACGTTGGTTGCGGGCACATCCTTAATAGGGGGTTTGCAGGAGGCATCTGATCAATGTTTCTCTCTCATCGATGTTTCTAACTCTCTATCCCTCTCCCTTCCTCTCTGTAAAAAATCAATACAAATATTTAAAAAAAAAAAGAGGTCACTTTTACTTCCTTGTCAAAGAACTCTGCACTCCATTCCCACTAGACCATTGACTGTTCTCTAGATGTGCTCCCCAAAGTCTTGATCCTGAATCTTGACTCAGAATGTTATATCAACTGGGAATACCTGCATCCCTCCTTCCCCTAAACTCGCCCCAACCAACCCAAGTCCCAGCAAGCCTCAATGCCACAATGACTGCTCATTTAGCCTTTAGAAGGCCATTGAGTATAGTTAGCTGTTTCCTTCCTGTATATATCTTACTCCTCATTGATACTGTTTGCAACTCAGGCTTAATAAATACCTGTTGCTGATCGTGGAGCTGATGGATGCTCTGAGAATCTGGCAGGAGAAGGGCCTTGGAGAGGGAGGCCCTAGGGCATGAACACCAGCACTACCGGTAATCAGCAAGTAGAGAGTGCTTATGTACCAGCATTGCTCTTAGTGGTTTTACATTTAAATCCTCAAAACCATCCTACAACACACATCACTTCTATGGTATTCCACCAACAATGCACACTCTGGATCCAATCATGACGATATATGAGACAAACCAAAACCGAGAGACGTACAAAATAAGTGGTCTGTGCATTTTTAAAATGTCCAGGCCATGAAAGATAAAGATGAGGAACTTGTTCCAGATTAAAGAAGAATAAAAAGAAATGACAACTGAATGCACGGCTTGATTCTGAATTAGACCCTGGACTAAAAAAAAAAAAAAGAGAGAGAGAGAGAGCTGCTTGAGACTAGGATCCTGGCCTCAGCACCACTCAGTCTGATCTCAGACGCATACCAGGACCCTGCAGCCACTGGGGACAGAGACCTCTGACCACAGCTACAGACCTTTGGACACCAAAAGTTCAGAAATCCCCGTGGCAGATCCCTGAGTAACAGAGCCCATCCCCCCTCCCTGCAGGCTTGACAGACTCACCCATTGCCTGGGCCTCAGTGCTGCTACAGGAACTTAAGCCTGGAAGTGCGCAAGCACCTTGGAACTGATCCCAGGTAGTGCCCGGTTCAGGACTCCTGGGTTGGGAGCAAACGCTAACACTGAGAATTTGTCCCGTGAAGCGCAGGCCCAGGGACCCCAATTCTCTGGGCAGAAGACAGCACCAAGCACCAGTGAGTTGACTGTGTTTCTTATCACCTGCACCTGAGATCCCTGATTCCCTGTGCATTCATACTAAGAGCCAGTGACTCAAATTCTTGGTGCAATGGCACACAGGGACCCTGATTCTCAATGTGAGGTCGCACGAAGCAACAGAGACTCTGATACTGGATTCTTGGGGAACTCTGACTCCTGGTGCACGCTAGGGGGCGCTGATTTTCAACACACTCCAGGGGGTTCTCTGTTTCAGCACTGTGCAGGCAGGGTCCCTGATTCTAACAGCGCCCACGAGCCCACATTGAGCGCTGGCAACACTGACTCTGAGCGAGCCTGGTTCCCACCAACCCACAACAACAACACATCTTAGTGTCAAAGCTATTCAGTGACACTAGGGTGGTGTGAGGCTCCCACTGCACACGGCCCAGGCCCACGCAACTCGATGTTTGAACCATAGGGAGATAATCAGAATGAAGAGACGACACAACACTCAGAGGAAAGACAATGAGGAGTCACCAAGAAAGGAAATTAATGAAGTTGAAGCATGCAACATGAGAGAAAAAGAATTCAGAATAATGCTTGTACAATTCATTCACCGGATGGGTCAGAAAATCAACAACTTATGTAACAATCAGGAAGAAATGAAAAGTGATATAGCTACAATCAAAAACACCACAGAAGGAGGGAGGGGGGTAAGAGATCAACCGAAGGATGTGTATGCATGCATATAAGCATAACCAATGGACATAAGACACTGGGGGGTAGGGGAGGCCAGGGGATTGTCAAGGGCGGGGGGGGGGGAAAGGGACACATATGTAATACCCTTTGTAATACTTTAAGCAATAAAATAAAAAAAATAAAAATAAAGCCACACACACACAAAAAAAAAAACACCATGGAAAGTTTCAACAGCAGACCAGAAGAAGCAGAGGACTGAATTAGTGAGTTAGAAAATAAAGCAGAGAAACAAGCTCAATCTGAACAGCAACTGGAGAAAAAAATTAAAAAACAGGAGGAGAGCCTAAGGGAGCTTTGGGACAACATGAAACGAAGTAACATACGCATAATAGGGCTGTAAGAAGGACAAGAAGAGCAGCAAGGATTAGAAAATCTATTTGAAGAAATAATGACAGAAAACTTCCCAGATATGGGGAAGAAAAAAGTTACACAAGTACAGAGAGTCCCAGGCAAGATAAACCCCAAAAGACCCACACCAAGACACGTCATAATAACGATGGCAAATGTACAAGACAAAGAGAGAATCTTAAAGGCTGCAAGAGAGAAACAGAGTTACCTACAAAGGATCCCCCCATCAGATTATCAAATGATTTCTCAACAGAAACACATCAAGCTAGAAGGGAATGGAAGGAGGTATACAAAGTGTTGCAAAGCAAAGGACTGAATCCAAGAATACTATACCCAGCAAGACTATCAATCAAAATTGAAGGGGAAATCAGGAGCTTTGCAGACAAAAAAGGCTAAGGGAGTTTATCACTACCAAGCTAGCAATGCAAGAAATGCTAAAAGGAATGCTGTGAAAAGAAGAAATATAAAGGTAAGATAGAACACAGGCATGAAAACAGAAATGAATCCAAGCACGTATCTTTCAATAATAACTTTAAATGTAAACCGACTAAATGCTCCAATCAAAAGACATCGAGTGGCTGAATGGATAAAAAGACATGACCCATATATATGCTGTCTACAAGAGACCCACCTCAGATAAAGGGACTCACACAGGCTGAAAGTGAAGGGAGGGAAAAATATTTTTCAGGCAAATAGAAATGAAAAAAAAGCTGGGGTAGCAATACTTATATCTGACAAAATAGACCTCAAAGTTAAGGTCATAACAAGAGATAAGGAAGGCCACTTCATAATATTAAAGGGATCGATACAACAAGAGGATATAACCCTTATAAACATATATGCACCCAATGCAGGAGCACCCAAATACATTAAAAAAAAAACCCTGGAAAATAACAAGGGAGAGATCAACAACAACACAATCATAGTAGGGGATTTAAACACACCACTGACATCACTGGATAAATCCTCTAGAAAAAAAATCAGCAAAGAAACAGCAATCCTAAATGACTCACTAGATCAGATGGACTTAATTGACATCTTCAGAACATTTCACCCCAAAGCCATGGAATATACGTTCTTCTCAAGTGCACATGAGACATCTTCAAAAATAGACCACATATTGGGTCACAAGCAAAGTCTCCCCATATAGAAGAAGATTGAAATCATACCAAGCATCTTCTCAGATCACAAGGGCATAATATTAGAAATAAACCACAATAAAAACAATCCAAAAAACTCAAACACTTGGAAGCTGAATAACATGTTACTAAATAATGATTGGGTTACCAGTGAGATCAAAGTAGAAATTAAAAACACTCTGGAAACTAATGACAATAACAGTACAACAACCCAAAACCTATGGGACACAATGAAAGCAGTCCTGAGAGGGAAGTTTATAGCACTACAGGCCTACCTTAAAAAACAAGAAAAAATGATAGTAAATCATTTAACTCTACAACTCAAAGAATTAGAAAGAGAACAACAAAAAAAGCCCAGAGTGAGCAGAAGAAGGGAGATAATAAAGATCAGAGCAGAAATAAATGACATAGAGACCAAAACAACAATACAAGATCAAGGAAAGCAAGAGCTGGTTCTTTGAAAGGATAAACAAGATTGATGAGCCTCTAGCCAGGCTCACCAAGAAGCAAAGAGAGAGGATTCAAATAAACAAAATCAGAAATGAAAGAGGCGAAATAACAACATACCCCTCAGAAATTCAAAGAATTGTTAAAAAATACTGTGAACAACCCTACTCTAACAAATTAGACAACCTGGAGGAAATGGACATATTCCTAGAAAAATACAATCTTCCGAAACTCAATCCAGAGGATTATAAAAATCTCAACAGGACAATAACAATGGAAGAAATTGAAGCAGTCATCAAAAAGCTCCCAGCAAACAAAAGCCTGGGGCCAGATGGCTTCACAGGAGAGTTTTACCAAACCTTCAAGGAAGAACTAAAACATATACTCCTCAGACTATTCCAAAAAATTCAAGAAGAAGGAACACTTCCCAGCTCATTCTATGAAGCCAGCGTCACCCTAATGCCAAAACCAGATAGAGATAACACAATGAAAGAGAATTATAGGCCAATATCCCTCATGAACATAGATGTCAAAATACTCAACAAAATTCTAGCAAATCGGATCCAGCAATACATCAGGAAGATCATACACCATGACCAAGTAGGATTTATTCCAGGGATGCAAGGATGGTACAATATCCCCAAATCAATAAATGTGATTCATCACATAAACAAATTGAGTGATAAAAACAACATAGTCATATCAATTGATGCAGAAAAAGCTTTCAACAAAATTCAACACCCTTTCTTGATAAAAACTCTCCTCAAGGTAGGACTAGAAGGATCATACCTCAACATAATAAAAGCCATATATGACAAACCCACAGCCAATATCATAATCAATGGGCAAAACTAAAACCATTTCCCCTGAGAACAGGAACAAGACAGGGATGCCCCCCTCACCACTCCTGTTCAACATAGTACTAGAAGTACTAGCCATTGCGATCAGACAAGAAGAAGAAATAAAAGGCATCCAAGTTGGAAAAGAAGAAGTAAAACTGTCCTTATTTGCAGATGGCATGATGCTGTACATAGAAAACCCTAAAGACTCCATCAAAAAATTATTAGACTTAATAAATGAATTCGGCAATGTAGCAGGATACAAAATTAATGCAAAGAAATCTAAGGCATTTCTTTACACCAACAGTGAACTTACAGAAAGGGAGACTGAAAAAGCAACCCCATTTACCACTGCACCAAAAAAATTAAGATACCTAGGAATAAACTTAACTAAGGAGGTAAAAGACTTATATGCGAAAAACTACATGACACTGAAAAAAGAGATAGAGGAAGACATAAACAGATGGAAGAACATACTGTGTTCATGGATTGGTAGAATGAACATCATCAAAATGTCCACACTACCCACAGCAATCTATAGATTCAATGCAATCCCCATTCAATTACCAACGGCATATTTAACAGGTCTAGAACGAATGTTCCAAAAATTCTTCTGAAATAAAAAAAGACCACAAATAGCTGCAGCAATCCTGAGAAAGAAGAACAAAAAGAACATGCAAAAAGATGAAACTAGACCACCAACTCACACCATACACAAAAATAAACTCAAAATGGATAAAAGACTTAAACATAAGATGGGAAACCATAAAAATACTAGAGGAATCCACAGGCAGCAAAATTGCAAACATATGCCGAAGGAATTTCTTCTCTGATAATGCTCCTAGGGCAATGGAAACTAAAGAGAAAATAAACAAATGGGACTACATTAAAATAAAAAGCTTTTGCACAGCAAAGGAAACCATCAACAAAACAACAAGAAGACCCACTGCATGGGAAAACATATTTGCCAATGATATTACCGATAAGGGTTTAATCTCCAACATTTACAAGGAACTCATGAAACTTAATAATAGGAAGATAAACAATCCAATTAAAAAATGGGCAATGGACCCAGATAGACACTTTTTGAAAGAGGACATACAGAGGGCCGAAAGACATATGAAAACATGCTCAAAGTCACTAATCATCTGAGAGATGCAAATCAAAACGACAATGCGGTTTCACCTCACTCCTGTCAGAATGGCTATCATCAACAAATCAACACACGACAAGTGTTGGAGAGGATGTGGAGAAAAAGGAACCCTTCTGCACTGCTGGTGGGAATGCAGACTGATGCAGCCACTGTGGAGAACAGTATGGAGCTTCCTCAAAAAACTACAAATGGAACTCCCATTTGACCCAGTGATCCCACTTCTAGGAATATATCCCAAGAGGCCAGAAACACCAATCAGAAAGGATATGTGCACCCCTATGTTCATAGCAGCACAATTCACCATAGCTAAGATCTGGAAACAGCCTAAGTGCCCATCAGCATATGAGAGGATTAAAAAACTGTGGTACATCTACACAATGGAATACTACGCTGCGGTAAAACACAAGGAACTCTTGCCTTTTGCAACAGCTTGAATGGAACTGGAGAGCACTACGCTAAGTGAAATAAGCCAGTCAGAGAAAGATAAATACCACATGATCTCACTCATTTGTGGAATATAGAGAACAACATAGACTGATGAACAGGGACAGATCCAAAGACAGAGAAACAGCAATCAGACTATTAATCCCCAGAGGGAAAGTAGGGGCGGGTGGGGGTAAGTGGAAGAGATCAACCAAAGGACTTGTATGCATACATATAAGCCAAACCAATGGACATGGACAATAGGGGGATGAGAGCATGACTAAGGGGGAGGGGGAGGATGAGGGTAAATGAGGGGGGGATGAGGACAAATTTGTAATTCCTTAACTAATAAAGAATTTAAAGATTTTTTAAATAAAAAAAAATTTGTTTTGCTCTAAAACACATTGTTGAGACAATTGATTTTCAAACTGGGTCTATAATTTAGATATCAGTGGTGTAGCAATGTTAATTTCCTGATTTTGATCATTGCACTCTGCTTATGTAAGAGAATGTCTTTATTTTTAGCTAGTAGACAGTAAAGTATTTAGGGGTAAATGAGCTTCATGACTGCAGCTTTCATTTCAGATTCAAAAAATACAGTAATAATGTTAGTAAATAAATTATGTAATTTATGAGAAAGAGAATGATAAAGCAAAGATGGCCAAACATTTATATTTTGGGAATCTGGGAGAAGAATAAATAGGAATTCTTTGGGATTTTTTTGCAACTTTCCTCTAAATATTAAATTATATAAAATTCAATAAATCTTTTAAAGAAATATCCTATCAGGAAGGTACCATAGCCTTGTCTTAAAGAGGAGGAAACTGAGGCACAGAGAGGTTCGGTAACTTGCTCAAGGGCACATAGCTAGTAGGTGGCAGAGCTGGAACTCGCACCCAGGTGCTCTGGTTTGCCAGGCCCAAGGTTTTAGCCACCTTGCCATCCTGACTCAACCTGAAAATGCTTTGCCAATGCACTCTGCCTCACCTCCCTCTCCTGCACGTTTTCATGGGAAGTTTGAAGGATGGCGGAGAGCATCATCTTCACCAGTTCCTCACTTCTTGAGGTCCACAGGGCGAAGCCAAAGAATTTATACAGAAAAGCCTAGGAAAGGAAGGAGAGCAGGGTCACGCAGAGCTTGAAATGAGGGTAGGGCAGCATTTCCTATACTAGCCACCACCTTTGCCCACAGCCCCATCCTCCACCCTGGCCCTTGCTCTCTAGAGGCATCTGGATAAGGCAGTGATCCTATAGAGCAGGGGTTCAAGTTACAGCGAAGAGAAAGCTGCCTTTCCAATGTCTCAGCCTCTTAGGGATCATCCTTTAGGAACTTGCTCTGACCCCCATACCTCCTACTTACAGCTAGGAAATTAAAAAGTTCATTAAACTTGCATAATTTTAAAATCAAAATTGTATAATTGTAGAAGCACTTTTATGTAATTCTTTCTCCCTCCTCTGAATGTCAGTGGCCTTTATCCTTGCTTACTGCGCACTGTCCTGTCTACCTTGTGATACCAGACTGTGTGGACTCACCACTCCCTTCTTCAGGGTCTCTGTACTCCCCATTTTCTCTGTGTAGAACCCTCTTCCCCAGGCTCTTCAAAATGTCTCATTCTCTTGCCCAAACCGGGTTGGCTCAGTGGATAGAGCATCGGCCTGCGGACTCAAGGGTCCCAGGTTCGATTCCGGTCAAGGGCATGTACCTTGGTTGCAGGCACATCCCCAGCAGGGAGTGTGCAGGAGGCAGCTGATTGATGTTTCTCTCTCATCGCTGTATCTAACGCTTTATCCCTCTCCCTTCCTCTCTGTAAAAAATCAATAAAAATATTTTTTTAAAAATGTCTCATTCTCATCTTTCAGATATCCCCTCAGTGAGCCTGCTCTGACCTCCGAAGTCCCTCTCCAGCTCCTCACCCTGTTTCCTTCTTTCAGGGCTTCATCATAATCACTCATCTTGTCTGTGGATTTGTTCTGTTACTTCCCAACTTGCTCCAACCCCACATCTCAGGTGAGACTGGAGCTCAAGAGCAGTGTCTACCCAGTTCATTACTCCGCCCCATTGCTATCAGTGCCTGACGCAGTGGGCAAACAGGACATTCCGGCTGTTCAATGAATGCCTTAACTCCCCCTCTTATGGGTATCTTTTCTCCTCTAGCAGAGGCTCATGGTGCCTTGCCCAGACCTTAGGGTTCCTTTCCTTCAACTGGCCGCAGGAACTTTTCTGAACAGCTACTCCCTGCAGCCTTGGGGGAGAACTGTCCTGAGGTGACTGGGGCCTCCTTACCCCAGATGCTCAGGCGCTACATTGTTCTCTCTCCCCTCCCAGCGCAGGACTAACCTTGGAAACCTGGAGCCAATGACAAACAACCTGGGGGCAGAGGGTACAAAAGCCTCCTCACTTGTCCCCAGGCAAGACAGACTGTGCAGTTTCCAAGCAGGGCTCCCATGGGATCAGGCCACATCCTGGCTTGGCTCCTCCTCTCCCCTATCCTGTGTCCTTCACTCTATCACAAGGTCTCCTGAGAGCATTTCCTCGCCAAGTCACTTGACAAGAATCCTCACCTTAGGCTCCGCATCAGTTAAACCTGACCTAAGGCACCTACTTTTCTGCTTCACTGGCAAAGACTACTCATCTTCCCAGACTTCCCACTCCTCTGCAGGAGACTCATCTTCCCATTTTGCCCAGGACTGAGGCGCTTCCCAGGACACTGAACTTTCAGCACTAACATCAAAACAGTCTTGAGCAAACCTAAACAGCACATCACCTCTGACAAAGCTGCTCTGCCCAGGCCCCTCAGGCCTCCTCCCTGCTCCCAAGCACACAGTGCATATTTCCACCCTGACACCTACAAGGCTTAGAATAATGCCCACTTTCTTGTCTATTCACTCAAGTAGATGATGGTTTCCTGAAGGCAGAGGCTGTTTTTACATGAATACCTTCGGCTCAGCCCAGTGTCTGCTCTGCTCTAGGCATTTAGTGCACTGCTTTTTTAATCCTCACCCAAGGATATTTTTCCATTGATTTTTTGTTAGAGAGAGTGGAAGAGAGAGGGAAAGACAGAGAGAAATATCGATGTGAGAGAGACACCTCAATTGTTGCCTCCTGCACATGCCCTGACCAGCGCCCAAGAAAGGGTGGAGTCTGCCACCAAAGTATGTGGCCTTGACTGGAATCGAACCCAGAACCCTTCGGTCTAGAGGCCAACGCTCTACTCACTGAGCCAAACCGGCTAGGGCTAGTGCACCTTTTAAATAACTGAATTAAAAAGATCAGAATTCTCGCTTGCTTCATTTTGTGCCCCTAATCTACCAACCACAAAGATGTGCATATATTAGGTGCTTCCTAAGTACTGTTAATAATAAGAGAGAAAACAGTCTTGGCAATAAGGCCTCTTTCCTGGAAACCTCCAGAGCTCAAATAAAGTATTTCTCAGTGGCAGGAAAACAGGAATCGAAATCAAGAAACCTGCATTCAGGCCCTAGCCAGTTTGGCTCAGTGGATAGAGTGTTGGCCTGCGGACCGAAGGGATCTGGGTTCGATTCCAGTTAAGGGTATATATCTCGGTTGCAGGCTCCTCCCTGGCCTGGTCCCTACTCAGGGCATATGCAGGAGGCAACCAATTGATGAGTTTCTCTCACCTAGATATTTCTGTCTTTCTGTCTCTCTTCCACTCTCCCTAAAAAATCAATGGGAAAATATCCTCAGGTGAGGGAGGAAGGAAAGAAGGAAGGAAGGAAGGAAGGAAGGAAGGAACTAAGGAAGGAAGGAAGGAAGGAAGGAAGGAAGGAAGGAAGGAAGGAAGGAAGGAAGGAAGGAAGGAAAAAAGAAAAAAACTTGGATTCAGGTGCCAGTTTTACCAATAATTTTCTTAAGATTTTAAATCCTCCTGGATTGTGTTTCTTCAACTTCAAGGTAGGGATGACGACAGCTATAGGTTATTTAGGCTAATATGTTAAAAATCTTTATTATTGACACTTTATCAACACTAAATTGGGAGCGCATGGAAAAGCCAAGGCAGGACCCCACGCCGTCACCACCACCAACCTTGCACTCTATGTGGAAAGGCGCCCATATTTCTTCCTCAACTCTGTATCCCCAACATGAAGCACAGTGTATGGGATGCCCTCAAATATTACTTGAATTGACTGCTTAAATAGGACTCTAAAATCAACAATCTTTCCACTGCACCAAGTACAAGCTCCATTCTATTAAGAATATTAGGAGATTTCAATGAAGACAATAGATGGCAAAGTTCTTGATAAAGCCTAAAAGGCTAAGCAAAAGTAATACACTTTGATATTTTTGTCATGCCAGTGTGACAACCAGTTTGTGGTCCTCTCCACCCCTTGATTCCCAGGATGCAGGAACACTGGTTTGTTCTTTCCCCAAGGCCTGTACTCATTCACATTTCCTCAGCCACCTGTGTGAGCACCAGGTTTCTTCAGCCCATCCTCCACCTTCAACGCATCCCTCCGCCCCCGCATTGCAACCACCACACGCCCAGACAAACCTTCTCATCACCATCATCGCCGAAATAACACATCCTCTCCAAGATGGTTCTGATGAGTTGCTCCTGCCAGCGGTCATCATCAATAGCCACCAATGAGTGACTCAAAAACTGAGGAAGAAGAAGGGAGAAGAGGACCACAAAGGTCAGTGGTAGGCTGTTCTGGCCCACAAAAGTGGGGTCAGGAAGTAGCAAGAGCCGTAGCCCGTTGGCTCAGTGAATGGAGCGTCGGCCTGCGGACTGAAGGCCCAGGTTTGATTCCGGTCAAGGGCATGTACCTTGGTTGCAGGCACATCCCCAGTGCGGGTGTGCAGGAGGCAGCTGATAGATGTTTCTCTCTCATTGATGTTTCTAACTCTCTATCTCTATCCCTTCCTCTCTGTAAAAAAATCAATAAAATATATTTTTCTTAAAAAAAAAAAAGAAGAAGAAGAAGCAAGAGACAGGGGTTATGGCCTGTAAATATGGAAAAAAGGGGAAACACATGGTGGGAGTTAGGACTGAAGAATGATATTACAGTGACAATGATGGTAATGCCAATTACATGTGTGAAGCCCTTTCCAATTTACAAGGTCCTCTCCGATATCATCCTTTTTAATTCTGGGAGGCAGGAGTTACTTCCATTTAACCCATGAAGAACGTGAGACATGCAAAGGCTAAATACCTTGCCCAAGGACATACAGCTAGGGCCCTTTCCCTTACTTCCCCTTGATATAGGTTCGTAAGGGTATGCAAGGGGGCTCAAGACTTAGCACATAGTCAGATACTCTGAGGCAGAGGCCAGGAGGCAAGGGGACCACAGAAAGAGGTTTGCTTGAGCAGTTAGGCCCTTCATCATGGCCTCAGTCTCTGGGGGGCTTGGGGCTATCCTCCCTCAGGTTCCTGAAGATGGGAAAGAAGGCAAGTGTGGAGGGAGGGAGGGCTTGGGGAGTGCTTACGCAAAACAGCCTGTCCTCCCACTCCTCCTGATTCAGGCTCTTCTCAGTATGATCTAGGAAAGGAGAGAGCATGGGGACTCACTCAACCGGAAGGTCCCAGACAGGGAGAAGAAAACATTTAAGTACTATGCGGCACTCAGCCTACAAGGAAACTGCTCTCCCACTTTCCAGAGGCTCCAGAAGATGAATGACTTTCCAAAGGTTAAATACACACAGCTGACCAGTGTCATAGGAAGGATACAAAACTGGTCTGTCTGTTTCCAAAGCCAACAATCTTCCCTGATCTTCTGCCCATAAGAAGGTGCAGGAGTCATTCTGGGAACACTGGAGCCACAGAACTTTGGACTGTGTTTCCGCTCAGTTCACAACATTGCCTCCAAAAGCAGACCCATCCAATAGCACCTCAAAGTGACAGAGAGCCTGGTTCCAGTTCTCCTCACCCCAAGGAAGGTCCATCCTGCACCTGGGGATGCCATCTCTTTTGGAGTCTGGCCACTGTCCCAGCTTCATTCCTCCCCCTGCTAACCAAGCCCTTACCTTCTAGTATCTCCAACATCTGTGGGATCACCTTCCTCCACAGCTGGCCAACACTATGGCTTATAACAGGATGCGGAGAAGTGATAGGATGCAGGGCAGATAGTAGCCTCAGAGAGCTTGTACCAAACTCCTTTTCCCTGTAGGGCTTCCGGGAACACATCTGAGAAGCAAGCAGGAGGCAGAGAAAATATTTAAAAGAAGAGAACAAAGAAAATGAAAGCAAATCCATAGAATGGTAGAGCTGGAGCTTAGGCCCTGCCCATTCTTTGCCACCTGTTGAACTCCTACATCCTTCCAGATGCTCTGGAAACATCACCTCTTCTGTGATGCCTTCCTGCCTCCTGGAGACCATGTCAGCCTGTTGCTCTTCTAAGTCCCGTTGCACCTTATGTATTCACCTATTAGTACATCTGTCACACTAGACTATAGATAGCTATTCCCACACTTGTCTTCCGCACTAAGTCTGTGAACACCTCAAGGGTAGGTCTACCTTTGTCATTCCAAGTGTGCATAATGTCTAGCACATAATGTCTTGGCTAACAGAGAAACTCAAGACAGAGATCCAGAAAGGTATGTGGGCGTGTCCACGGTCAACAGAGAGCAGCTCACAATAAGGCCACATAGGAGAAAGGCAAGCCTTTCCCATTGCCCACATCCTCATCTCGAGGCCTCACCACTATGCTCCCAGGTCCCTCCTCCATGCTCTTTGGCCCCTATCTCATTATTCCATACCCAGCATAATGCCTGAGACAAAGTAGTAACCAGCTCTTTGTGAAATGAGTGGATGGATGGGTGGGTTGATGAGTGGATGGAAGAATATATGACTGTGGAACTCATTCTGGCATCACTTACCACAAGATGGGTCAGGAGTCTCTGAGGGGAAACGTACTCGGTAGCTAAGTTAGAGAGAGGATAGAAGAAGAGGGCAGAGTCAGTGCACACTTCAGGATGCTCAACCCCCCGCCTCCACTGGCAGCTCCCCATCAGTACTTCAGAGGAGGAGAAAGAGCAAAGAGGAGAGGGAATATCAGTGTCAATGCCACGGGAGCTGTGACATTTTGATTCAGACTAAAACACAAACCATTACAACTTCAGCCTTTAGAAAACACACATACATCAATGATATGCTGAACAGACATCCTAACTCTAACCCTAAGTCCCACTGGGGTTAGAGGTCAGGGATGCGGTGAGCACAGAGTGAGGCTCAGAGTTAGGGCAAAGGAAGAACTAAGGGTCAGGAGTGTGTGTATTCATTACTTTGTAATTAACAATGTTTGTACATCTTGAATCAAGTGTTCTATAATGAGGAGTGAAGGCAAGAAGGAACTGTGACTTTGAGAGGCATCCCCTTTTCATTCATGAGGCCAAATGGCCTTAAGGAGTTGCCTTACTCTTCCCATCGTGGCCCAAGCATGGGACCTACAACCCCGCCTCCAGCATCCTCTTCATCCTCTTCCCCACACCCATCACTCCTTCAGTGTCTCAGTCAGCCCCCAACTCTAACACTCCATGCCCACAAACAGACTTAATTTCACAGTGAGCACCTCTCCACAGGCTGCCCCACCCTTGTACTTACGATCCTGGTGAAAGCAGCTGAGGTAAGGAACCTGGCCCAGGGAATGAGCCTTCAGAGCCATTTGTGTGGCTGCCTTACACAGAGGCACGAAGGCCAAGGTGTTGTTGGGCTCACACACCAACGTGACCAGTTTGGGCAAAGATACCTGGCAGGAGATGTGGCAAGAATTTCAATGCCAAGCCCCAAGTCAGCCCGTCATCAGTCTCCAACCCCAAGACCTTGTCTCCCTTTCTGGACCGAGTATTTGAGGCCTGTATACAGAGCCCCCTTAACCCATTCATATTCATTCTCTCCTTCCTCTCCCTCTTCTTTCTCTCTCTCCCCGCCACCCCCACCCCCAACCCCTCACTGCATGTTGGAAAAGTATAACCAAGGTCCTGATTAAAATTACAGCAGGCATGAGTTGACTTGATAGATGAGGACTTCTTGAAATTTGGAATGTGTGACTTGTAATCACCTTCATTGAGGAACCTTCCAGAGTCAGAGACATGCTGAAGGTCAGGAGGCAGAGCTCACTGGGAGGGAGAGGAAATCTTAAGTCCTTTTCCTCCCACAACACAGCCCTTTCCTCAGCTCTGATGCAAATCAGTTCATATGAGCCTCCCAGAATGCCTGGAGGTTGCTGAGAACAGTCAGGAAATATAATCACCCCCTTTTTTATAAAAGAAGACACTGCAGCTGGTAGAACAAGTTATTCAAGATTTTACAGCTAGAAAACTGGCTGATCAGGACTCAGACTCTGGTTTCCAGATCCACACCCCGTGACCCTCTTTTGCTGTGCTGAGCACTTCTCAGTGGAACCCCAGGCACTTGTATGGAATGAAATGCAGGTGGGCTGAGGTGATAGAGACACCACAAGGCATCTGATGGAAGGGGAAGGTGTGAGGTAGTTGGGGGTGGGGGCCGGGGTCAGGGTAGTGATCTGGGGAGCCAGGGGAGGAGGAAATGGAGAGGCCTATTTGGCCCTAGCTGTTAATACCATCTGTAGGATTCTGGAACACATTATTCGGATGTCCTCTTCATTCTAGGATGAGAAAAGGAAAGATTTAAATCCAAAACCAATGCTAGCTAAGTCTCTGGCTTCACCGCCTTCCCTGCCTCACTGCTCAGGGTTTTACAGGCCAAAGACACTTCACATGTGCCAGGCATACCCTCCTGTTTCCCTCCTGCTCCCAACACTGCCTTCCTCTTGTTCTATCCCCTGAGGTGTGCTCCCATCCTCGGTCCCCTCCCTGCCCAGCCCCTTGCTCACTGATGACTCAGACTCCACAAGCTTGATGACATAGTTGATTAGAGTGTTCCCCTGGGGCAAGGCCAAGTAGTTATGCTGACCCAGCATCTCAATGAAGTGCACGAGGACCTTCGGCACCTGTGGAGTCACAGACCATCACATGACAAGACAGAAAGGAATGTCAGGGACTGCCAGTGTGACCCTTCATAATCCAGGTGAGGACACACAGGACCAAGGCAGGTGAGGGGATCAGATCTCCTGACACTAAACCCAGTGAGACTCTACAGTGGGCTCTCAATAATGACAGACCACAAGCCATTAACCATGACCATTTCTGTACCTTGCCCTGAAGTTCAAACTGCTTCAGCTCCCACCACCTCCCTGGAGAACTCTAAGTACTTACCTTGCCCTCACCTTATTTCCCCAGAGATATGAAAATTAGCAGGAATGTGGGATTGGGGGAAAATCCGAGTCCAGGAAAGTCCCATGGTCTGGCCTTCCTAGGGAAAGCCAGGAACAAATCCCACAGCCCTGAGGGCCCATCCCTCAAGATTCCAAGCTTTCCATTAACCTTCTGGAATGTATTTTTAGGGATGATGCTACTGTCGTGCATTTGGTACCCCAAACCACTGCTCCTCTCCTCTCCTGTTCCCCTATTCTGTGTGATCCAGAACTGAAGCAGTCTCTGCTGTCTCCAGCCCTGTCTGAAGAACTTTTTTAAAAATATGGTTTCTCACAAAATATTGAGTCATCAATTTGAAAGATAAGGTAGCAGAAAACACCTAATTAGAACAGCAGAAAAAAAATGAGGATAGTTTGGGGGCATCTGGGACAATATCACACATACAAATATTCGTATCATCAGGTGCCAGAAGGATAAGAGAAATAGGAAGGAATTGAAAACTTATTTGAAAAAATAATGACAGAAATCTTCCCTCACCTGGTAAAGGAAATAGACATACAAGTTTAGGAAGTGCAGAGTCCCAAACACAATGAACCCAGAGAGGCCCACACTAAAACACATCATAATTAAATGCAGAAGGTTCAAGACAAAGAGAGAATTTTAAAGGCAGCAAGAGAAAAACAGTTAGTTACCTACAAGGGAGCTCCCAGCTGATTTCTCAACAGGAACTTTGCTGGCCAGATATATTCAAAGTGATGAAAAGCAAAGACCTACAACCAAAATCACTCTAACCAGCAAGAATGTCCTTTAGAATCCAAGGAGAGATAAGGCTTCCAAGACAAGAAAAGGCTAAAGGAGTTCATCAACACCAAACCAATATTACAAGAAATGTTAAAGGGACTTCTTGAAGGAGAAGAAGAAAGGAATATCAAAACTATGAATCATTAAATGGCAATAAGTACATATCAATCAACAATTACTTTAAATGCAAATGAATAAAGTGCTCCAATCAAAAGACATAGGATGATTGAATGGATAAGAACACAAGATGCTTCCATTTGCAAGAGTCACTTCAGGTCAAAACACACATACACGGACTGAAAATAAAGTGATGGCAAAAGGTATTTCATGAAAATGGTAACAAAACAAAAATAGCTGGAGTACCAATACTTACATCAGACTAAATAGACTTTAAAACAAAGACTATACGGAGAGCCAAAGGAGGACCCAGCAATTTCACTTTTGGATATTTATCTCAAGAAACCCAAAACGCTAAATTGAAAAGACATATTCATCCATATGTTTCTCACAGCATTATTTATAATAGCCAAGATCTGGAAGCAACCTACGTGTTGCTTCAACAGAGGAATGGGTAAAGAAGAAGTGGTGCATATATACAATGGAATATGACTCAACCCTGAAAAAGAATGAAATCTGGCCATTGGCAGCATGGATAGAGCTAGAGGGTGTTGTACTGAGTGAAATAAGTCAAACAGAGAAAGACAAATGCAATATGATTTCACTTAGTTGTGGAATCTAAAAAACAAAATAAATGAACAAGCAG
Organism: Myotis daubentonii; assembly: GCF_963259705.1. Lineage (NCBI taxonomy): Eukaryota > Metazoa > Chordata > Mammalia > Chiroptera > Vespertilionidae > Myotis > Myotis daubentonii. Next base: position 96,285,437 of record NC_081841.1, on the reverse strand, counting down.
AACTGAGCCAGACTCATAGAATCAGAAAACATTTTGATAGTTGGCAGATGGGAGGGGAGTGGGTGGATGGATGAAAAGGTGAAGGAATTAAGAAGTACAAATCGGCAATTATACAATAGTCATGGGATGTAAAGAACAGCACAGGGAACATAGTCAGTAATTTTGTAATAACTATGCTGGGTGTACAGTAGGTTTATTAGAGTGATCACTTCATAAGTTATATAAATAAATGTCTAATCCCTAGGATGTACACGTGAAACTGATATAATATTGTATATCAACTGTAACTGAATAAAAATTTTAAAGAAAGAATTTACATATATATATATAAAGAAAAGATAAGCATATATTGATAATATATATATATATATAAATCTTCTCATAGCACATCCAAAATGTGATGTTTCAGGACTTCTCTCCCTAACCAAACTGTGGATTCTCTGGGGGCAAAATTAATATCTTTCAGAGCTCCATGTCCCTACTGGGCTCACCACAGTCTTGCCCACAGAAAAAGCTCAGAAAATAGCAAGAAACCACCTTTCCACTTCTCAAACCTTTCTCAGGTTTTCACAAGTCCAAATGTAACCCAAGGGCAGAAGTCTGAGGCCAGAACTAGTTTGGCAAGGGGGCCTTACCTCTCTCTTCATTCCCCCAAACCTTCCCCTCTCCATCTTACCACACCTCAAGTTCTCAAAACAGCAACTGCCCTCCCAGCCCCAACATTCTGCCATTCTGCTCACTGGTTTGAGGTCCTCCTGAATCACCAGAATGGTTGAATTCAGTACCATGCGCTGCAGCTTCTTGGTCTGAGGCACTAGAGGAAAGACAGACATGCAGAGGGGTCAGTCTCCTTCCTCCCCCTTTGTTGCTTTGGGAGGCATGAGAAGACAGACAGGCAGGAGAAATTTTAGATACAGTCCTGCTCCTAAAGGCCAGATCAAACCCGAAAGGCTATCTCCCCCACCCCCCTGCTTCAAACCTGACTAAGAAGTGACCTAAAACAGTATTTCATCAAGGTAGCGCTTGCCCCTCAGCGCTTGCCGGCCTCCCATAGCTGACCACACAAGTCTACCTCATGGGCGGAGCTCTTCTGCTCACCGTTTGCCTACCTCAACCTTTAGAAATGCCAGCACTGCTCTTCTGTGTGAATTCCTTCTGCTGACTCAGTCTCATTTCTACTCTCAGCACAGCTCCTACACAGAGTCTATCCTATCTCCTGACTGACACCTTCTCTGCATTCCTGTTGCCCATTGCCATCACATTTAAGTAATTTATCACCTATTATCCTGTATCCTTTTGCTGTGTGAACAGTCTCATCTTCCCTACTTGACTGAGCTCCTCAGAACAAGGACCATATCTTATTTAAGTGTGTACTTTCTGTGCTTCGTACTGTTAGTCACACAGCAATGTTTTGATGGACACTTGATTGAAGTTAAAACCTACAATCCAAGATATGTTTTGTCCTTTAATTCTCACTAAAAATGGCTAAAGGTAGGAATTGATGTTACTTACATTTTTATTTTTTAAAATCCTCACCCAAAGGATATGTTGTTTTTTATTTTATTGAAAGGGGGGGTGGAGAGAGAGAGAGAGAGAGAGAGAGAGAGAGAGAGAGAGAGAGAGAGAGAGAGAGAGATGAGAGAGAAACATTGATCAATCACCTCCCATATGCCCCTAATCGGGAAACACACCAGCCACATAGGTATGTGCCCTGACCGGGAATTGAACCGACAGTCTTGTGGTGTATAGGATGACACTCCACCAAACTGAGCCACCCAGCCAAGGCAACTCCATTTTTCAAATGAGGAAATAGAGGTTCAGACTAAAAGTAATCTGCCCCAGTTTGCACAGCTAATAAGAGTCAAAACCGGGATTTGAACCCACTGAGTTTATGTTGAGTTTAAAGCTGTGCTTTTACCTACTCAATGGGACTATCTGCCAGAGCAAGGAGATTTCCTGAGAAGATCCCTAGGACCAGGCTTGTTTCCTACTCACATTCCTGGAACACATCTGTGAACGCCTGAAGGGCTGATTCCATCTTGGCTGGATCACTGGATTCCATGGCGGTTAGTAATAGGGATACCATCTGATCCTGGTATAACTTGGCTATTACAGGGCATGAATAAAGGGAGTCGGGGTATGTTTAAGTGGGAGGTGGTGTGTAGAAGTAAATCATGCTCACAGCAAACCACTGATGCCATGGGGTGGATAAATTAGGGTCTATTAGGTTGGAGAAAAGAAGTAGGAAGAAAGAGAGCCAGTGTTTGTCCAGCATTTACCATGTGCCACGCTAGGGGGCAGATGCTTTTCCTAACCTAGGCCTGTCCCTCCCCTGCCCCACCATGTGCTCACCAATTAGGTCAGAACCACTTTCGTGACCATCAGTGCTCTAATCACAGTATCACCTTTCTGAGCTCAGGATCACCAAAGGAGAACGGGAAGCCAACCCCAGGGGAAGGGAGTGGTAACAAAAGGGATAGGGAAGGGAGAATGTCTGTGCCCTTGGAGATTCATTGAATTTCAGGAAAAGTTTACATGGATTACTTTGCATCTTGTCTGAAGGAAAGAAGGCTGTCTTGGGAACCTAGCCTCCCATGGAGTACAAGGTCCCCGGGCCCATACCTGGGGTTAGGAAAATGTGTGGACTTACCCAGGATGAAGATAGCCCTCAGGGCGAGGCTGTGGTTCTCCACAGAGTGAGGGTCTGCTGGGTTCACTCGTTCACAAAGCTGTGGGGAGACCAAGGGCATCAGACCTGGGAGCACTGAAAAATCTGGGGCTCTGGGCATGGATGGAGAAACTGAGGTATGCAGCCAGAAAAAGTGTGGCACTTGCCCATAAGAACGTGAAAATAGGACCCAGGAATACACCTACACAGCCCCAAAGAAAAGACGACAGTGGCCAGCAAATATATGGATGGTAACACCTTTTAGCAAAATGTTCAATTGTCCTCTTCCTCCCCTAGGCTACAACACAGAAGGCCTGCCATTTCCCACAGCATAATGGGTGGGTTTGGACTCTCTGCCCCTAACCAGTTTAGAGGGAGCAACAATGGCCTCCACCCCCAGAAACATCCAGAAATGTATCCAATTTACCTCATAGAGAATATCCACTCTGTGACTAGAATCCAGGCAGGGAAGTCTGAGGTGTGTGCAGTTACAGTCACCATGAGAAAAGCTCAGGGCCATGTGGAGGTAGTGACCTGCTCTGGGGTAACCATCACCTCCAAACAAGAGGGGAAGACCAAGCCCAGGATACCTGCAGCCTCCAGCACTCACCTGCTGGAACAGCATGCCTGTAATGTTTTCCAGCTGGGATTCCAAGTTTATACCTCCGCAGCCGCTGAGCGCCAGAGCATCCACGAGTTGGTAGATACACTGTGTGTGTAAGGACAGAGTCAGCCACTCAGCCAGCCCTTGCCCCGGCCTCAACGGAAAGCCTCTATCCTCAGATCTCCTCTTAGAGGTGGCCCAATATCATAGTTCACACTGCCCTCTTGGACCTTTTCAAGAAGGCCCAGGGGCTAGTTTTTCCATAGCCAAATACAGCCATGACCTGTCCTTTCACCTCACCTAAGAAGCTACACTTACTTTCAAATAACCTCATTATTTCACGGTAACTTTTAGAGCAACTCAACATGGCAGGTGTTGGCTGATTTCAAAGAAATAGGATAAAGAAATCATGGTCAAAGAACTGGTTCTATTTCCTGACTTTCGAAATTTGGAAAACCTCGTTTTAAAGCCTAAATATCTATCCTTTACCTAGTGAATTGTATTGTTTTATGGGTTACTAGAGGCCAGGTGCACAAAAATTTGTGCACTCGGCGGGGGGGAGGGTGTCCCTTAGACCAGCCTGTGCCCTCACGCAGTCTGGGACCCCTAGGGGGATGACCACCTGGTGGCTTAGGCCCGCTCCCCGGGGGAATGGGCCCAAACTGGCAATCAGACATCACTCTGGCAGACCAGCTGCCCTCGGTGGATGTCCACTTGCCAGCAGGGAGCAGACCTAAGCTGCAGTTGGACATCCTTAGCGCTGCTGAGGAGGCAGGAGAGGCTCCCACCACCACCGCTGTACTGGCAGCCATCAGCCTGGCTTGTGGCTGAGCAGAGCACCCCCATGTGGGAGCTAAAGGACCACCAGAGGGCAGCTCCAGCATTGAGCATCTGCCCCCTGGTGGTCAGTGTGTGTCATAGTGACCAGTCATTCCCAGTCTTTCTGCTGTTAGGTTCAGTGTGCATAGTACCCTTTTACTATATAGGATAGAGGCCTGGTGCACGGGTGGGGGTCAGCTGGTTTGCCCTGAAGGGTGTCCCAGAACAGGGTGGGGGTCCTGCTTGGGTGCCTGGCCAGCCTGGGTGAGGGGCTTATGGCTGTTTGCAGCTGGTCACACCCCCTTTAGGGTGGGGGTCCCCACTGGGGTGCTTGGCCAATCTGGGTGAGGGGATGAGGGCCGTTTTCAGGCTGGCCGGAGACTGAAGCTCCCAACCTCTCTTTTTCTTTTTTTTTCTTTTTTATTCTGGGATTTATTTACCTTCTATAATTGAAACTTTATTGCCGGCCTGCTCGCTCTAGCTCTGAGGCCGCAGCTGGCTGAAATCAGGTATCTGGGGTTTGTTTAGCTTCTATAATTGAAACCTTGTTGCTTTTGGACCTGTTGCTTTCGGAGCTCAGAGCCGGGCCATGGCAGGCGGGGAACCTTGGCTTCCTCCATCACTGGAGCAAGCAAGCATTCTGCTCGCTACAGCTGCGTGGCTGCCGGCCGCCATCTTTATTGGCAGTTAATTTGCATCTCTTGCTGATTAGCCAATGGGAAGTGTAGCAGAGGTACGGTTTATTACCCCTTTTGTCTTTTATTAGATAGGATTCTTCTCACTTGTATGAAAAGCTGCAAATAGCCTTAGTTTTCACATGTGTAACCTGTACATTTTATTTCATTTTATTTTTTAAAATATTTATTGTTCAGATTATTACAGTTGTTCCTCTTTTTCCCCCCATAGCTACCCTCCACCTGGTTCCCACCCCACCCTCTGCCCTTACCACTCCCCCATCCTCATCCATAGGTGTTCGATTTTTGTCCAGTCCCTTTCCGCACACCCACACCCCTTTTCCCCCCGAGAATTGTCAGTCCACTCCCTTTCTATGCCCCTGTCAGTCCACTCCCTTTCAGGTATAAGTATTCTCTTATACTAACCAGTTTATTCTGTTAATCACATTTTTTATTCACTTGATTTTTAGATTCACTTGTTGATAGATGTGTATTTGTTGTTCATAATTTTTATCTTTACCTTTTTCTTCTTCCTCTTCTTAAAGAATACCTTTCAGTATTTCATATAATACTGGTTTGGTGGTGATGAACTCCTTTAGCTTTTTTCTTATCTGTGAAGCTCTTTATCTGACCTTCAATTCTACATGATAGCTTTGCTGGGTAGACTAATCTTGGTTGTAGGTTCTTGCTATTCATCACTTTGAATATTTGTTGCCACTCCCTTCTGGCCTGCATAGTTTCTGTTGAGAAATCAGCTGACAATCATATGGACACTACCTTGTTGATAACTAGGGTTTTTCTCTTGCTGCTTTTAAGATTCTCTCGTTGTCTTTTGCTCTTGGCATTTTAATTATGATGTGTCTTGGTGTGGTCCTCTTTAGATTCCTTTTGTTTGGGGTCTCTGCACTTCCTGGACTTGTAAGTCCATTTCTTTCACCAGGTAGGAGAAGTTTTCTGTCATTATTTTTTCAAATAGGTTTTCACTATCTTGCTCTCTCTCTTCTTCTGGCACCCCATAATTGGGATGTTGGTATGGTTGAAGTTGTCCCAGAGGCTCCTTACACTATCTTCATTATTTTTGGATTCTTTTTGCTTTTTCTTTTCCAGTTGGCTGTTTTTTACTTCTTCATACTTCAAATCTTTGACTTGATTCTTGCTATCCTCTAGTCTGCTGTTGGATCTCTATATAATATTCTTTATTTCACTCAGTGTATGCTTAATTTCTAGTTGGTCCATTTTCATATCCTCGAGGGTCTCACTAGACTTATTGAGTGTCTTAGTAAATTTATCGATGCTCTCACTAGAGTTATTGAGGGTCTTACTAAATTTATCGGCGGTTTCTAGAAAATTCTTGAAAAACCATAAAACCGTGATTTTGAACTCTATATCCAGCAGTTTTCTTTCCTCCATTTCTGTCATTTGTATCCTGTTTCTTTGTCTCCGCACTTTTTATGCTTTCTTGTGTTGATAAAGTGGTTTTCTGTGCTAAGTGTCCTCTAGGGCCCAGTGGTTCAGCCTCCCCAATTACCTGAGGAGGACACTCTTGGTGCTCCCCCTTGTGGTCTTTGTGCACAGTCTTGTAGTTAAGCCTTGATTGTTGTAAGTAACACTGGGAGGGGTTGACCTCCAGGCCAAGTGGTTATGAGAATCAGCTATATCTGCAGTGGGAGAACTTCTGTCCTGGAGCTCTAGAGAGGTGCTAATCAAGCCTCTGCCTGAGGCTATCCAGCTAACGCCTCTGTGCAAGGCTTGGGCAGGGTGGATCCCAGGGGATCAACAGGCCAGGAGGAATGACCAGTTACGGCTGCTCTCAATCCTGCCTTCAGAGGCCCCACTTCTCAGTATCCCAGCAATCGCTGCAAGTACCTCTGAGAGAAAGCTGCCCTCGAGTTCCGACCGATGCCAGACTGTCCCGATTCTCCTGTATGAGTCTAGGTCCCCAGAGACTCGCCTGGAACTGGAGCTCAGAGGCTGAGACTCCTTCCCGACTGAAAAAGACAACCACGCCCTCAGCTGCCGCTACCTTGGTTTTCCTTCAGTCCATTTCATTATTTATTTATTTATTTATTTATTTATTTATTTATTTATTTAAGAACAGCTTTATTGATGTCTAAGCCTATATAATAAAAGGGTAATATGCAAATCGACCGAACAGCGGAAACACCGGTCACTATGACGTGCACTGACCACCAGGGGGCAGCCACTCAATGCAGGACCTGCTCCCTGGAGGTCAATGTGCTTCCACAGAGGAAGTGCTACTCAGCCAGAGGCAGGGCTCATGGCTGGCTAGCGCAGCTGCAGTGGCACGAGCCTCTCTTGCCTCCATGGCATGGGACATCCCCGAAGGGCTCCTAGACTGTGAGAGGACGAAGGAGGTATGAGGGACCCCCCCTACCACCACCATGAGTCTCATGCAATGGGCCTATAGTTGATATATAATACACTGCACATATTGAAAATATACTATTTAATAAATGTAAACATCCTTGAAACCATCTCCACAATTAAGATAATAAGCATATTCATCACCCCCAAATTTTCCTCTGGTCACTTTGTAACCCCTCTTGCCCTACCCTCCCAACACCGTTCCTTTCCCCAGGCAACCACTGATCTGCTCTCTAAATTATAAATCTCTCACTTACTTTTTAAAAAACTGCCAAACTGTTTTCCTAAATGGTTGTGCCAATTTACTTTCTATCAGATTTGTAGTGGCATCTCATTGTAATGTTTAATTACCTAAATGATGTTTAGCAACTTTTCCTGTGCTAAGTTGCTATCCCCATATCTATTCAATTTATTTTTGCCAATTTTTAAAATATTTTAAAATTTATTTTAGAGCGGATGGCGGGTGGGAGGGGGAAAAGGGAGGAGGGTAGGAAGGGCGGAGGGAGGGAAGGAGGGAGGAAGAGAGAGAGAGAAACATCAATGTGAGAGAGAAATATCAATCAGTTGCCTTCCACATGTGCGCTGACCGAACCTAGGATCAAAACCAAAACCTGGATATGTACCCTGAATGGAAATCAAACCCACAACCTTTTGGTGTACAGGACAGCGCACCAACCAACTGAGCCACACTGGTCTGGGCAGTTGTTTAATTTTTTAAGTTGTATTTTGAGAGTTCTTTATATATTCTGGATACATATATATATGATTTGCAAATATTTTCTTCCAGTCTGAGACTTGTCTTTTCATTCTCTTAACAACTTTAAAGAACAGAAATTACTCACTTTTGGAGGGTGGAGAGAGTGAAGGGGGTGGAGGAATTGAGCAAAATATTTGAAAAAGAGAAAAAAACTCATGGACAGGGACAGCAGTGTGGGGATTGCTGAGGGATGGGGGACAAGGAGGTTGAGGAGGGTATAGAGATGATAAATGGTGATGGATGGAGACTTGACTTGGGATGGTGAACACACAATACAGTGTACAGGTGATGTGTTGTAGAATTGTGCACCTGAAACCTATATAATTTTGTTAACCAATGTCATCCCATACATTCAATAAAAATGGAAAAAATTTAAAATAAAATTTAAAAATAAAGTGTTCACTTTGATGAAGTCCAATTTATTAATCCAGGTTTTAAAAATCATGTTTTATTTTTTGCCTTGGCCAATGTGGCATTGTCCCAGGCACTGAAAGGTTGCAGGTTTGATTCCCGGTCAGGCACATACCCAGATTTCGGTCTTGTTCCCTGACGGGGGGTTGCAGGAGGCAGCCCATTGAAGGATCAATGCTTTGCTCCCATTGATGTTTCTCTTTCTCCCTCTCCCTTCCTATTTATTTTAAAAAGAATTATTTTAAATCTTTTTAAAATAAATAAATATAATCAGGATTTATTTTTCATTTACAGTTCACAACCCAGTGACCAGACATTAAATAACTTACAAAGTGGTCACCTCGATAAATCTAGTAGCCATCTGACACCCTTCAGAGTTGTCACAGTATTACTGAGTATATTCCCTATACTGTGCTTTACATGCCATGTCTATTCTGTAACTGCCAATTTGTACTTCTTCATCCCTTCATATTTTTCACCCATCCTTCACCTGCCTCCTATCTAGCAATCATCAAAATGTTCTCTGTTATCTCTGAGTCTGTTTCAATTCTGGTTGTTTATTTTGTTTCTTAGATTCCACAAATAAGTGAAATCATATGGCATTTGTCTTTGTCTGACTGACTTATTTCACTCAGCAGAACACCCTCTAGGCCAGTGATGGCGAACCTTTTCAGCTTGGCGTATCAGCATTTTGAAAAGCCCTAACTTAACTCTGGTATGTATTTTTGTACCATATAGAAACACCGCGTCACATATAGAAATATTTTGATTTTGGCAACCATAGTGAAACAAAGATTTATATTTTTTATTTATTTTATATATTTAAATGCCATTTAACAAAGAAAAATCAACCAAAAAATGAGTTCACGTCACCTCTGACACACGTGTCATAGGTTCGCCATCACTGCTCTAGACCCATCCATGTTGTTGCAGATGTTAAGACTTCATTCTTGTTTATTGTTGACAGTGTTTTTCTACAGGCCGGGCTGGCTTCCCCACGGCCACCTGTAGGCACCCGGGACACGAGCTGGCTTCCTTTTGGCCCTGGCTTTGTCCGGAAGGATGTCCAGAATGATGTCTGGAAGGATGTCCAGTCTAATTAACATATTACCCTTTTATTATAGATCTTCTCAGTTCCATTGTCTCCACGGAGAAATCTATTATTGTTATCATTATTCCTCCATATTAAATATTGTTTTGTGTACCTAAGATTTTCTCTTTTTCAAAACCTATCCTTCTCAAATTCTTCCCAAAAAATGAAGAAGAGGCAGTACTTCCTAACACATTCTATGACGCTAATATAACCCTGATACCAAAACCTGGCAAAAATAACACCAAGAAAGAACAGTACAGACCAATATCTCTGGTGAACACAGAGATATTGTGTCCAATATCTCTGATGAAAAGTCCTAAATAAAATACTAGCAAATCAAATACTACAGTATATCCAAAAAAAAAATAATCATCACAGTCAAGTGGGGTTCATTCCAGAGTCACAAGGATGGTTCAACATACACACATCAATCAATGTAATACACCACATCAGCAAAAGAAAAGATAAAAATCCTATGATCATGTCAATAGATGCAGAAAAAGCACTGGATAAGATACAACATCCATGTAGGATTAAAACATTCAATAAAATAGGAATAGAGTACCTCAACATTGTAAAGGCCATCTATGATAAATCCTCAGCTAATATCGTACTCAATGGTGAAAACCTGAAACTTTTCCTCTAAGAACAGGAACAAAACAAGGATGTCCACTCTCACCACTCTTATTCAACATTGTGCTAGAAATCCTAACCAGAGCAAAAAGACAAGAGAAAGAAAGAAAAGACATCCAAATAGGGAAGGAAGAAATGAAACTATCACTTTTTGTAGATGACATTTTTCTGTATATAGAAAACACTAAAGACTCCACCAAAAAAACAAAACTATTAGAAACAATAAACAAATACTGTAAAGTTGCAGGATACAAAAATCAATGTGCAAAAATCCATTGCCTCACAGCCAATGACATGGGGATGGCCAAGTGCACCAGCCAATCAGGCAGCCACTACCCATGTTTGGCCACTGAGCACTGAAAACAGCCAGTCTCAGCTGAGACATGCCATAAGCGCAAAATACACAACAGGTTGTGAGGATTTAAAAACACTTTTAAAAAAGAATGTAAAATATCTCATTAACAAACTGCCTGGAGGGTGTGGCGCAATTGGTGGAGCCTCCATCCATGCACCAAGAAAAAAAAGTCCATTGCCTTCCTGAATACTAACAACAAAACTTCAGAAAAAGAAATGAAAAAAATAATTCCTTTTGCAATTGCAATCAAAAGAATAAAGTACCTAGGAAGAAACTTCACAAAGAATGTGGAAGACCTATCTACTGAAAATTATAAAGAAATATTAAAAAAGATTGAAAAAGACACAACAAAAGGGAAAAATATTTCATGTTCACTGATGGGAAGAATCAAAATAGTTAAAATGGCCATATTACCCAAAGCAATATACAGATTCCAATGTCATTTTTGAAAGATATAGAATGAGAAATCATCAGATTTGTATGGAAACATAAAAGACCCCCAAATAGCCAAGGCAATACTGAAAAAAAAGAATGAAGTTGGAGGTATCACGCTACCTGACTTCAAATTATACTACAGAGCTATGATCATCAGAACTGCATGGTAAGGACACAGAAACAGACACATAGATCAATGGAACAGAATAGAGAGCCAGGCTATAAAACCACATGTATGTGGACAGATAATTTTCGACAAAGGAGCCAGAAACACACAATAGAGTAAAGATAGTCTCTTCAATAAATGGTGCTGGGGAAACTGGAAAGCCACATGTAAATGAATGAAATCTGGTTACATTTTGGTCCCACATACAAATATGAATTCAACATGGATCAAAAGGGGTGGGGAGAGAAGAGGGAACTAATATATGGTGACATGAGAAGATCTGACTGGGTAGTGAACTCATGGAGCAATATACAGATCTTATAATACAGAAATCCACACCTGAAACCTCTATGTTCATGCTAACTAATGTCACTCCAATAAATTCAATTTTAACACATCTCGTACCGCATAGAAATCTCTAAGACATATGCCAGGGACTGCATGATTTTGGGCAAACTGCATGTTATTTAAATCATCATAACTACAGATCATAATGCACTTTAGGAGTTGTTTTTCAATAATTATAACATTTTTATTTACAAAAACAATTAAACAATTAAAGTTCCTAGTACTTTTTTAACGTATGGTACTGCGTAAAACATTTTCCTCTATGAAGAGGGACCAAACAAAATTTACATAAGTATCTAGATTCGCTCCTTTTTCCATGGGCGGCACAAACTCTGCAGGCTCTCGTAGGAAATTTTTTCTTTCCACTCGCTGGAATACATGTAGGTTCATGCTGCTTCATATCACCTGACAACCTTTTGGGTGGATCTTTACGAGGTGCTCTCCTTGCACCCCCAGGGGAAGGGCTGGACAGATTTGTCTCTGGTTCCGGAGAGCCTTCATTATTGTCATCCGTTATCCAGTCTCTCCCCACCGATAGCAGAAACTGTTTATACTTCATTTTTGCTTGTGGATTGAGGACGTTGTACACTCTAAATGAATTGAAAAGTCCACAGTTTACAAGGTACAGCACTACTTTCTTTGTCCATTTCATCGTTTTCCTTAGAATGGAACAACACGAAAGGAAGTGTATCAGTTTCCTTGGTTTCCTTCCTTTTTCTGAGAGAGGGCATTTCTAAAAGCGCCAGGAACTTGAAGACGAAGACTATTCGAATGACCAAAATACAATGTAACTGCAATGCTTTGTGGGTTCATGCAATTATATAGTTTTTCGTAGATTGACCTGCATGGTTTCCACCAATGAGATCGCTTCATTCGATGGGGGCAAGACAGTGTGTTGACATCTAAGGTCCATAACAGATGGCGCGCGAAACATGAGAAAGCTCCTGAGCGGTACGAAAGGTGTTAAAAAATCATTTTTTCTTTTCCACTGGTTTGGAGAAATTTGATTGTGACATGATTTGGAGTAGTTTTGTTTATTTCTTGTGTTGGGTTCATTGACTGTGTTGGATCTGTAGGTTTATTCTATTCTTCAGATTTGGGAATTGTTCAGCCACTATTTCTTCAAATACATTTTCTTTCGCTTCCTTTATGAGGGGACTCATATTGCATATAAATTAAGCTGCTTAAAGTTGTTGCATGCCTCACTGATGCTTTTTTTCCTAATTTATTGTGTTATTGATTTTAGAAAGAAAAGGAGAGGGAGAGATAGAAACATCAACCATGAGAGAGAATCATTGATTGGCTGGCTCCTGCATGCCCCCCACTGGGGTTCAAGCCTGTAACCTGCTCATATGCCCTGACCCGGAATCAAACCATAACCTCCAGCCTCATAGGTCGACGCTCAACCACTGAGCCACTCTGGCCAGGCTGATGCTTTCTTCTTTATTTATTTTTTCATTTTTTTCTGTTTCATTTTGTGTAATTTCTAATGCAGACTTCAATTAACCAGTATTGTCTTTTGCAATGTTTAATCTGTCATTAATACTATCCAGTGTTTTTCATCACAGATATTCTAATCTTTAACTCGAGAAGTTCAATTTGGGTCCTTTTAAAATATATTTTTCCTGGTTTGTACTTATTTACTTAATCTTTCTACTAGTTTTTAATCCAACAGAACCAGTTATAATATCTGTTTAAATGTCCTTGTCTGCTACTTCTAACATCTGTGTGAGTTCTGGGTCAGTTTTTTATTTATTTTTCTCGTTATAATAGGCCATATTGTCCTGCTTCTAAGCATGCCTGGTGATTTAAAAAAAAATTAATGTGACTCATTGTAAACTTACCTTATTGGGTATTGGACATTTTAGTATTCCTATAAATATTCTTGAGTTTTCCCTGGAACACAGTTAAAGTCACTTGAAAATAATTTGATCCTTTGGGTCTTGCTTTTAAAATTAGTTGGATAGGAACAGAAAAGCATTCAGCCTACCATTAATTTTGGTCCCCAACACACCCATCTACCTAACGTCCTATGAATTATGAGGTTTTAAGACTAGTTGGTGGGAACAGATATAATTCTTGGCCCTGTGTGAGTTCTGGCTACTGTTCTTTCAGGTTTGGGGGTTTTCCTCACCTGGACCCATTTCCTCACACACATGGACTATTAAGTACTCCACCCTGTAAACTCAAGCTATGCTGGTCTCCCTGGCCTCTCAGTCCTATCTTCTCAACTCAGAAAGTCCATCAACTCTTCCTGGGGTTTCTTTTCCTCTGCCACTGACTGGAAATTTTCTCAAGGAAGTAAATAGGGGCAATAATAGAGCTTATGCCATGTCTCCACTGTCTCTCAGGGACACTCTTCTTTATTGCCTGCTGTTCAATAGTTTGAGAACCATTACTTCATATATTTTGCGTAGTGTTTTAGTTATTTCAGATAAGAGAGTAATTCCAGCATCATTTACTCCATCTTTGCCAGAGCAGAAATCCCTCCACTGGATTTTAAATATTTAACATTTCTTCCCCTTTGGTTTGCCGATGGATCCCCAAATTGGGCCAGCCTCCCTAAGTAGAGCTGGCTAGTGCTAGTTACTGTACAAACAAATTATACTACAGACTGACAAATATCTCGATTCTTAATCACTATCCCCTGGAGTGATAGAGAAGGAGAGAGAAGGAGGAAGTAGCCAAAACATTTCCACTGTCCACAAAATGTAGGGTACAATCTCTACCTGACAATCTGCAGACTAGTGGGTAGGTTACAAATTTCATCCTCTAACCAGCTAATTGACTACACAGAGCAAACCTCTGCTCCAGGTTCATAGACCTTACCTGAGGCAACATGCAGACACATGACAGGAGGGTAGGTACTAGTAAATAAGAGACTGGCTGCTCCACTAAAGGAGAAAGCTCAGAGCACATAGATGAGGAAGGTCAAATCTTCACACACCAAGGAAAGTGCATGTGAGGTGGTAGTGCAATGGTAGAAAACAAATGGTGATCCCTGAAAACTTGATGCTCATGGGGGTTGCACTAAAAGGAAAAAAATCTCCTCTTGGAAATTTACAAGTGCATACGAACATGTTGAGCAACCATGAAAAATGTGCCTCTCAGATGCCTATTCTGGAGGGCATAATTGAACGACATCTCCAACTTCATTACTTTAAAATCCGACACTGTTTAAAAGTGCGGCTAGATTCCCAAAGGTTTCTTCCAGCCAATGACTGAGTATGGCAGGCCCACTAAAGCAGGCCTACATATGCAAGATGTAGGACATTGGCTTGATGACTCTGTTCGCATTGAATCCCTGTTGGCTTTGAACTCTTAGAATGACACTCTAATGTAAAACTTTCCTTTCTTCTTCCCTTCTCCCCCTTCTTCCCTCCTTCCCCTTCTCCTTATCAATGGTCAGAACTACTACTCAGTCTGATGGCTCTCCCAGCCTCCTCTGGCTCCTTCCCTGTTTTTTCCTCACAGGCGTTCCTCCAATAACTCTCTTGCACCTCTAGTCCAGGTTGGTATCTGCTTCTTAGAGGACCAGACTAACCCACATATTGAACACTCGGAGAAGTCCTACAGGTAAGAAATTTGTTGAATTTTAAACTCAACATTTCTCACCCAGTTTACTACATAACACGCCTTCTTTTTGTGGAATCCTCATTAGAAGTTGGGGGAACTCGGTTTGAGAAATGCCATTGAATTAGAAGGAAAACTGAAACAACAATCAGAACATTTGTGTTCTGGTTCTTGAAACTCTGTTCATAAAAATACCTAATATGTGTATAACATTTCTATCACAGGCATAATTCTGAAATGGCCCTTAAAATCCCAGGTCCCTGGTGTACACACACCTTCTCCTGATTTTTCAATCAAGCACTAAGCTGGGTGTTGATGTGAAAGGATTTTTCAGATAGTGTGTCCCAAAATTCACCCAAGATTTGAATTTTACCCCATTGGTGCCGTCAAGTGTTGCCAATGAAAAAAAAAGATAGCGTGACAGCTGACAGTTCAGGGTTATTAACAATGGAGCGCTGCACAAAAGAACAACACGTTTTCATTGTTGAGCAATATTTTAAAAATAATGAAGGTTTGGCAGCTACACTTAGCAATTTTCGTACAAAATATGATCGGAATAGTGATTTTACTTCATCAACTGTGAAGAGATTAATTAAAAAATTTAGAGAGACTGGATCAATTAGTGATCTTAAACACTCTGGCCGTCCTTCAACAAGTCGTTCAACACAAAACATCAAAGCAGTTTGTGAGAGTGTAGCTGAGAGTCCAAGGACATCCATTTGGCACTGTGGTCAAGAATTGGACATTTCGAGAAGCCATTTACCCGATATGCTATTCCACATATAACCCTATACTGTATACTTCATGAATCAATAAAAAGATTACAATTTTTAATTATAAAACTGTGTTTTCTATCAAAATTACTTCTTGTGTCATTTTGGGACACCCTTTATAAGTAAGGTCCCACACTGGTTAACTTTAACATAGGGAGGTATTCCAGGTAGGCTTGATCTAATCTCGTAGGCCCTTTAAAGCTGGGTCTAAAGGTCAGAGACAAGTCAGAGAGTTTCAAAGCATGAGGTGAATTCAACAAATGGACATGGCTGAGTTCCAGTAAAACATTCCTTACAAAAATAAGCTTCAGAATGGATTTGACCTATGGGCCAAGCTTTGCCCAACTCCAGCATTAACTACTCAATAAATATGAAATACATGAACGAGTCAAATTTCCCTCTCACGCACAACCCAATCACCTGGGAAATGTAGAAAGGTGTCACTTTCGTGGACATCAAAATCATTAACCATCGTGTTAACCGGTTTACTTGGTTCTTGAGTTTGGATGGTGGCATAAGGAAGAAAAGGTGGCCCATTATCTGCAGAACCTGCTCTGTCACCTGTGCCTACGGAGATATAGAAACTTGCATCAGCAATAGGATGAAGGAAGAAAAATCCTCAGGGGTTGTGCTTTATTCATCTTTGTATGACCAGGGCCTAGCATCATACCTGGCAAATGAGACTAATCAAGAAATGTAAATTGCACACTTAACAAATAAGTGAATGGACAGTGCGGTGTTTTTTGACTCTATGTTTTTCTGGGGCATGGTAAGAGGAGCCTGAGGAGGAACACCTGCTCTCCCAGAAGATCCAAGTGAGTCAGCCTTCTACCAGCAAGTGGACACACTTGAGCCCACCTTTGGCTCAAGCTTTACTCCTTCACCCCATCCACCCAACCCCTGTTATCTCCCACTCCCACCTTGTCCTTGCTCTTCAAAGACCAACGGTTGAGGAAGATGCGGAAGGTGATGTAGGCCTTCATGGACATTTCCCTTTGACTAAAGCCCGTCACCTTATCATCCCAGGAATCCAGGTGTTTCTGGGCACTGATGACCAATCCATAGAATACTGTACGGAGGGAAGGGAGTTAGAGCTGCCCATCACCTTTCCCATCCCACAAAGTAAAGCATACACACCTATAAGTACAGTCCTCTCCTCTCCAACCCAAAAAGGGCTTTGGGGGTCCTGTTCTGGGAAAGACCCACCTGCCCACCACCTCTCTAACTATCGTTCGTTTCTGACCACACCTAATTCCAGGATAGGCAGGGAAAGTGAAAGAGAAAGGCGGTCAACACCTACAGCTTCCCTATCAAGTTTGCTCCTTGCCCCAAACCAGGCCAAGAAAGTCAGATGGAGAAGAGCATCTACTCATACCTGGCCTGCTCTCAGCCATCATCTGCACCTTCCATAGACTTAAGAGATCCAAATTCAGAGGGACCCAGTCTCTTCCTGGCCTTCTTTCCTCCCTCCTGGATTCCAATTAAGCCTTTCCCCAGACCCTCCTGACCCTTACCATGACATATCGCCAACATGTCATTCTTCTCTTGGGCCAACTTCAGAAGAGGCTGGATATATCTCCATATAGAACCAACATAGGAAACTGTATCTGCGAGGGAGAGTAAAAGAAAAACATCCCTATCCCAAGGAAAGGAGCCTACCGCCTTAGTGTACAAAATCTTATGATTAGGGACCAGGAGGTTTGGGTTCTGCTCCTAGCTCTGCCTCCAAAGAGTCTGGGCAACCCAGAGTAAGATAATTTATGCTAGTTTCCATGTCCTCAGCTGTTAAATAGGACTACAGTTCCTAATGTGCCCACCTCCTCACAGGGCTGTTGGGAAAATGAAGCTCCATAATGGATGATAGCACAGCATGCAGATGCAAGGTACTGCCACACCCTACACATGCACACTCCCTTCCAAGGACCCTTATGGAGCAAAGATCTGTGCAGCCTGAGGCTCTCTCACTCTTCTAAAGTGAGAACATTTGCCCTGATTAGATCAAGAGACACATTTCTGGCTTCTGTGCTGTGTCCTCTGAGTTTGCTATGCAGCCCAACCCATAAGCCTTGTCATTTTGAACCTAATGCCCAGAAGGCCAGCTGACTTCCCCCAATATCTCTCAGGCCCAAGGTCCAAGTGGCAGAGAAAGGGCAGGGTCTGGCATTTCCCTGATGACTTGATTTTTTCCTCAACACTTTTTGATTGAGGGAGGGGAATACAATGGGTAAGAGAACTAATGCTGTCACCAACAGCCACCAGGATGGAGATTGTATGGTGATTCTCAGCCTCATCCTACTGCACTATTGCCTTCCAAACCTCTAATCAAATTCAAAACTTCAGGTTCCCCTAAGGCAGCCGTGGGCAAAGTATGGCCCACGGGCAGGATCCGGCCAGTTTGAAATGAATAAAACTAAAAAAAAAAAAAAAAAGACCGTACTCTTTTATGTAATGATGTTTACTTTGAATTTATATTAGTTCACACAAACACTCCTTCCATGCTTTTTTTCCGGCCCTCCGGTCCAGTTTAAGAACCCATTGTGGCCCTCCAGTCAAAAAGTTTGCCCACCCCTGCCCTAGGCAAAGCACTCCTCACGTCTCTTTGCCCCTCCCCACCTCTGTTGAATGGGGGCTTTCTATTCAGTCTTCCCTCTAGTTCTCCTAGTCTTACCTCCAGCCCCACAGTTTCCTGTGCTTTAATATGCTCTCCTGTGCCACTCCTAGTCTCCAGGAACTCCCTCCTCAGTTCCCCTTGGACCCACAGGGATGCTAGTTTTCCCCCCTCGCCCCTACACACACACACCCTTGACTAAACTAAGTGGAGATATACTAGTACAGTGAAAGGAGTCAGGAGAATAAAGCTATATTCTAAATTCCATACAGCACCCCCACGGCCTGTTGCCCCTGTTCCTTTCTCAGACAAACTCTTCAACCACGGGGACCAATACCTTGGGAAAGGATGATCTTCCCCACTGCAACCATGAGGCTCCTTGGGGGCAGACAGTATATATTTGGCCTGTCCCATAGCTTGACAATGATCATTTCTGGTAAATGTGACCCCAGAGCCATTAGGACCGCAGTGAATGCCTTTTCCAGTTCTCCCTTTGTCTCCTGGAAAAAGAAAGATTCAGTGTTCCAAAACTAATCTACAAGATGAGTCCCTCAGCTTCTGAGAATTGGCTTTGCTCAGTAAGTGGTTCTCCTCTATTTAGAGGGCAGTAACTATCCTATCTCATCCTACAACTCCATTCAACATACACCTTCCCCATGATAGAGGGCAAGAGCTTCCTAGAGTGTGCAAGAGGGCAGGAAATGAAAAACTGCAAAGTCTCCGGGCTTGTGTTGTGGTGGGAATGGGGCTTGGCATTTCCAGAGCACAGAGCTTTCCCTGAAGCAACAAGTGAACCGTCATCACAGAGGTGGGTACATTATGGAGGTAACTTTGAAAATTTCTTGAAGGGTCAGGTCTTGAGCAGTAAACAGGTGTGCCAAAGAAGGCAGGTAAACTGGAAGACACCTTGTATGTAGACAGTTAATCAGAAACCAGATTTACCCAGTACCAGGAAAATTAAGTATAAAAGTATCTGGATAGATGATAGGTAGTGGTCATGAATGTTCAGTCCAAAGTTGGGCTAGCAGGCAAGTGGGTGGATTTAAATAGGTTAGTAAATAAATTGAGGTGATTAGCTGAGTTGCAACAGCAAAGGTGTGACTGCCTAAGATATCCCAGGAGGAGGATTAGGACAGCATAGATTTTGAGGTCCAAAGCCTAAATCCGTTTCCCCCTGTCCATGTCACTTCTTTCACCATACCTCCTTACTTCATTACTTTAACTTTTAGGTTACAGTTCTTGAGACATGTTCAGGGTATAAGACATAGGCTCTAGGAAATTGTTTAGAAACTTGAGGTACTCATCTCCCAAAGGCTACTTAATTTCAAAATGTCATCACCCACCAGAAAGGAACTCCTGGCTTTAGATCTGGAATCCTTTCTTTCCCCACAGCCCCCAACCCACAGGCATGAGCTCCTCACCATTCTCCTTAGGTAGTTGATAAGGACACCTGTAATTTTCCGGCAGAATGTATTAGGCATCTTAGTATTTAGAATTTTGACTTCCAGTAATTTGAGGGTTTGTATGATATCATCTTCTGACATCTAGAGGAGAGAAGGGATTCAAGAAGAAAGGAAGGTTGAAGGATGGAGGGTTAAAAGAAAGAAAGAGAATAATGATCCATGGTAGAGAAAGGAAGAGGAGGACTGAGTCTAGAGAGAAGATTAAAGCTGGACCCAGGTTTGGGGGGGAAGTAGGTGGAGAAGTTTATGGGTTAACCTAGGGACATGAGAACCTGACCTGGAGCTGTGAAGGGACTGAGCTGAGTAGTGCTCTGCTGACTGGAAATACTTGCCCCTCTCCTGACAGAATGGGTATGCACCCAACCAGCGACCCTTATGGAGGTGGTCCCACCCTGGGGCCGGTGCCAGGAAGATGTCTGAGATGTCCTCACCTGACCTCCAACTTTGAGTGTCATCATAAATTTCTCGATGTTTTCTTTTGAGATATACTGGCTCAACACCCCTTTTGAGTTAGCTGAGAAAACTGCCATAGCTCTAAATATCTCTGTAAGGAATAAAAAGGGTTGGCAGAGGGGAACTGTTTCTCTCTTGCTGAAATTGGGTATGTTTTTCTTCAAAAGTGGGTAACATAGTATAATGAAATCATGCAAAAAATAATGAAAAACCAGAAGAGATCAGTTTGGTTGCTGATTATGAATTTGCCCTTCACTAGCAATATATCCTTTGGCAATTCATTAAATCCTGGAGACTCTATTCTTCATGTGAAAACTTAGTGTAATAAAAATCAATATGAGAATCCTAAGAGATTGGATATGTGTTATTAGGTACCAACTTTTAGGATCTCAGCCTGCCCTTTCGATCACATCATTTTTAAAATTTAAATATATATTTAATTGAGTTCAGAGATGAAGGGAGAGGGAGAGAGAGCTATAAACATCAATGATAAGAGAGAATAATTCAGCCCTAAGCAGTTTGGCTCAGTGGATAGAGCGTCGACCTGCGGACTGAAGGGTCCCAGGTTAGACTCCGGTCACGGGCGTGTACCTTGGTTGCGGCACATACCCTGTAGGGAGTGTGCAGGAGGCAGCTGATCGATGTTTCTCTCTTATCGATGTTTCTAACTCTCTATCCCTCTGCCTTCCTCTCTGTAAAAAAGCAATAAAATATGTTTTTTTAAAAAAGAGAGAGAGAATCATTCATTGGTTGCCTCCTGCACACCCCCTACTTGGAATTGAGCACAAAACCCAGGCATGTATCCTGACTGGGAATTGAACCAGTGACCTCTTGGTTCCTGGGTCAATGCTCAACACTTGAGCCAGACCTGGCTGGTTTGGCTCAGTGGAAAGAGCATCGGCCTGCAGATCAAGAAACATCTCTTTAAAGAATTATAATCTCCCTGGCCAATTTGAGCATTGGCCCTCAGACCAAAGTATCTCAGCTTCGATTTCCAGTCAAGGCCAGATACCTCAGTTGCAGGTGCTTCCCTGGTCCTGGTCAGGGCACGTGTGGGACGCAACCATCTATGTGTCTCTCTCACAACAATGTGTCTCTCTCTCTCTCTCTCTCTCTCTCTCTCTCTCTCTCTCTCACTCATCCTCTCCTCCCTCCCTTCCATTCTCTCTGAAAATCAATGGGGGCAGGAGGAAGAATTCATTACAAGTTCTATAAAAAAGAAACAACTGAAACCACACCAAGGTTCCATTTCTTCTCATATCAGATTGACACAATTTTTAAAGCCTGCAATGCTGGGAAAACAAGCTCTGCCACACAGGCCTGGTGAGAACGCATACCAGCACGACCCCCTGGAGTGAAGTATCATAACATCTAACATCACATTTTATTCCCTCTCCCCTCAGCAAACTCTCACTTCTAGAATTTACCCTGAAAAATCCCCCGCCATTAATATGAAACTATATTATGTCACTATAATGAGTAACTTTGTCCACATATCCTTTCATATTTGTAACAGCAAAATATTGAAAACAATGTAACTGCCTATGAATTGGAGACTGGATGAATATACTATGGCATATTCCCCAGAGGGGTATTATGCAACCAAAGTGTCAGTAAGGTCTCTATGAAACAATGTGTAAGTATGCTACCTTTAGAGTAATAAATAAAATAAGGATAAGTGTATATTTGTGTGCACATATATATATTCCTATTAATGTGTATAGTTTTATTTATTAGGAGGGGAGAGGACCACAGAGAAATAAAACCCAGAAATTAATGAAAATGATTACTATTGGGGTGCGTAAGAGGAGAACGGAAGGGCTAAGGATGGCATTAAAACTCCTCTGGCTTTACCTTTCCATAAAGTTTTGACTTTTAAGCCATGTAAATGCTGTACATATTCAAAAATAAAGTAAATCCAGTTGCATCAAAAAATCCATACAACAGAAAAGAATGAATCTAACTGCATAGAAAACTGATTAAATAGCAATGCAGAAAACAATAATTCAAGTAACTTTAAACACACTGCTCTAACTGGACATCCTTAGTGTGATATAATCTAAGGATAAAAATGCCTGCAAAGAAGCCCTGAAACCAATTAATGAGTTTGTTATTGGTAGTGTTATTATGGTGGGAATGCTGCAACTATTGTGCATATTGTGCTAAAGGTAGTGATGCTTTTCAGGAAACAGGATTCTTGCCATGGAAAAAGCGAGATGTAATGTGTAATGGGAGCCTTACGAAGTTCCAGTTGTAATTGGAAGTGTGAATAAACATCCATCACTCATCGTTATCGCTGTTCACTGGAAAAGCCTAGAAGCAATGACACTCCAGCAGCAAAAGCACAACTACTGCCCAAATGCTGCTTCCCACACGCCATTCCCACAGCGCTCTGTAACAAGGAAGGCTCCTTGGAGAAGGAGCTGACTACTGGTTGGGAGGAGGAAAAGTGCAATCTGAGTATCTTTTTATGCCAGAACTAAGGAAGTGCTCAACAACTAATGGGTACACATGAAAAGGAGAGAAGTTTCTGATTAAAGGGTTCTTCCATTGGCGAAATAAGAAACAATTTGAACATCAAAACGAATAATGATGGGAAGAGATTAAAGCCCACTGAATAAAGTACCAACTCATGGCCCTAACTGGTTTGGCTCAGTGGATAGAGCGTTCAACTCTGGTCAAGGTCATGAACCTTGGTTGCTGGCACATCCCCAGTAGGGGGTATGCAGGAGGCAGCTGATTGATGTTTTTCTCTCTCATTGATAGTTCTAACGCTCTATCCCTCTCAGTTCCTCTCTGTATAAAATCAATAAAATATATTAAAAGAACTACCAACCCATGAGTCCAAATTGGAACCAAAAATGCACGATGGCTGGAAGAGGGGATTCCACTCCAAAATATGCCAGCTAATAAATATAGAAGAAATGACAGAATTGCAACTACAGATGAAATAGTTGATGCAGACAAGAAGCATCCATGAAACAAGAGATACACATGGCCTCAAGGTATCACCATTCATATTACTTACAAATTGCAAAAGGACAAAAGGTACTTTACAATGGGAAGACCTGATGGAAACGACCTTCACGAAGGGATCAAACTAGGCATCACCAATAATGGAACTAGCTGATATCATGTGCCTTTTGATGATGCAAAAGAAAATATATGACATCACCTAAGTAGCATTTTGGCTCAATACATTTAACCTGAATCCCTAATGAGGAAACAATCACTGAAATCCAGATTGTGGGACAGTCTACAAGGCAACTAAAGATACAAATTATTGGTGGAATGTTTTGCTAAAAGGGGAATGCAATCCATGATCTTCGTTGGAACTTATGTGGGGGAAACACAGCGATAAAGAAAATTTTGAGGAGATTTGGGAAATTCCACCATAGGCTATATTATATTGACAATGTTATTGTATCAGTAAGTTCTTGGAGTATAATAATTTTATTAGAATTTGCTTTTTTCAAAGGGGATGCATGCCAGAATACTAATAGTATCATAATATAAATCTGAGTTTACTCCAAAATGATTCAGACCTCTGTGTGTGTGTGTGTGTGTGTGTGTGTGTGTGTGTGTGTGTGAGAGAGAGAGAGAGAGAGAGAGAGAGAGAGAGAGAGAGAGAGAGAGAGAGATAGCGAGAGACTGGAAAAGAAACAGAGAACACCAATATGGCAAAATACTTTAGCAATTTGGTGAATGTAAGTTGAAGAATAATAGGTGCTCATTGTACTGTTCTTTCAACTTTTCTATAGGTTTGGCATTTTCTCAAATCCAATTTGGGAGAGAAATTAAAATCTACTAGTCATCAAAAGACATCAATAGGTGAGTAAAAACTGGTAAACTACAGCATGAAAAAAGGGCAATGTCACCATAAAATCAACAAAGGGTTCACATCCAAAATATATAACACTTTCCTGCATATCAAGAAAAAAGACAAAGAGAAAAATTGGATAAGAGACTTGTGAGGAATTCATAAAAGAGGAAATACTAATGGTCCATAAACACTTAAAAAGTGTGGCTCAACCTCACTAGGGATTAGGGAAGTGGGAATGAGAGCCACAAAAATGTATCCTACACACACACCAGAATGGATGAAATTTAAAAGGTTTACAATGAAAAATGTGGCAAGAATATGGAACAATAGAAGTTTTCTTATACTACTAGTGGGAGTGTAAAACAAAACAGCCACTCTGGAAAACTATTTGGTATTATCTACTTTATGATCCTTTCCTAGCTATGCGCCTGCCAAAAATGCATGTTCACTTACAGCAGCAGACACACATGACTGTTCATAGTGCCATTATCATAATAGCCCCAAACTGTGAGTCAAATTTTCATCATCATCATAACAGATAAATAAGTTGTGATATATTTATATATCATTCATCTGATGGAATTGTCTACAGCAATGAAAATGAACAAATGACAATCTTATGTAATAATATGTATAAACCTAACAAAGGTAAAATGAGTGAAAAAAAAACCATACACAAAATAACACAAACTTCATTACTGCATCTATAAAAAGCTCACAGCAGGCATATATAGACTACTGTGTTTAGGGATGTAAACTTAGGTAGTAAAACTTTCAAGAAAGGCAAGGGAGTGATTTTTATAAAGTTTTCATGGGCTATGCTGGAAGGGAATTGTGACTAGGAAGGATCTCAATAGGGAATTCCAGGGTTCTAGTGATGTCAATTTTTTACCTAGATCAGGGGTCCTCAAACTTTTTAAATAGGGGGCCAGTTCCCTATCCCTCAGACCATTGGAGGGCCGAACTATAGTTTTAAAAAAAAACTATGGACAAATTCCTATGCACACAGCGGCGGCAAAAACACCCGGTGGGCCGGATAAATGTTTTCGGTGGGCCGCAGTTTGAGGACCCCTGACCTACATGGTAGTAACACTGATACCTTCTTTGTGATAAATCATTGAGGTCTACATAATTGGCTCATGTATGTTTTTCAATGTTTATTTAACAACAAAAATATATATTTTTAATTTTTATCCTCCTCTGAAAATGTTTATTTAGAGAAAAAGAAGGGAGAGATAGAAACATCAATGTGAGAGAGAAACATCAATCAGTTGCTTCCTGTACATAAACCCCAACCTAGGAGTGAATCCCCAACCTAGGTATGTGCCCTAAATGGGAATCAAACCCACACCTTTTGGTGTACAGGATGATGCTCCAACCAACTGAGCCACCCAGCCAGGGCAGCAGTTACATTTTTACAGGACAGATACAGAAAACAAAAACATCGAGATGAATTAAACACCTCAGTAGAAAGATTTCATCGTAGACTAGACACAGCTTAAGGTGAATCGTGAATTGGAAAGTAGACTAAAGTGACTCAGAACATGGTACAGATATATATAGAGAGAGATGAAAAATGTTGAGAGATATGAAAGATAGTATGAAAAACTCCAATAGATGCTTAATGGGAATTCAAAAAAAATAGAGTGAATGGGCAAAAGGTAATAGTAATAACAGCTGAGAATCTTTCAGAATTAAAGATATGAATCCTCAGATTGAAAAAGCACACCAAGTCTTTCACAGGATAAAAATAAATCCATACCTGGATACATTGGAATAAGATAAAAGATCAAGGAAAGTGAGAGAATCATAAAAAGTTCAGAGAAAAAAGATGAACTACAGAGGAGATAACAGACCAACGGCAGACTTCTTGTCAGCAATAGTAGATGAGCCAATGCAATAATAGCCTCCAAGTCTTGAAGGAAAATATCTATCAATCTAGAAACTTATCCTCAGCTATAACATTCAAGAGTGAAAGGCAAAATGAATACATTTTCAGATATACTAAGACATGTATTACTCAGAAGCCCTCACTGAAAAAATTCTAATATATTTTCTTCACCAATAAATAAAATAAACCTGGAAAGGAGTAGTGGTATGCGAGAAATTATGGACAAGAATTAGTAAAAACGCATGGCACCCTGAATATCTTCTGTTGGTTCTCCAAATCTTCCCTACACCCTGCTCCACTCTAAGTGTCGTGGAGGCTGCCCAGTATGGACTACATCAAGTAAGTTCCCTTATTCTCTTGCTTGCAATTGAGTTTTGCCAATGAATAGCCCCAATAGGACACGGCAGAAAGGGAGGATGGTCATGTCAGAGAGTATGGTCTCATGGTTCCTCCTGGCATGATGATCCTTGGCTTGGGAAAAAGAAACAAAGAGTGAGGACGACAGATGGAGTAACATTGATGCCCCCATAAATGCATATAAACTGCTGAAAATATCTGAAAGAGAAACATATGAGGAACTTTCCCTGAGTTATTATATCACTACGATTTCATTATGTTGATGAAATGCACTATGTTAATTCTCTGAGGCCACTGCTTCTCTCAAGATAACCCCATACATACATCTCTTCTTTCAGGTTTCTACGACTGCTCCTTTCCCAAATCCCTTCAGGCCTAGCAGTGCTGAAACTCTGGTTGTTACAAGCTCTGGCACATTAAACTGCCTCTTGTGGGTTTCTTCATCTCTACCCATACATACCCATTAGATAAAGCTGCTTTAATTAATTAATTTCTTTGTTAAACTCTCCTAGAATTGTCCTAATTTGAGTATGTAATCTGTTTTCTATTAGGACCCTGACTAAGAAGCTGGCAAATTTAAATAAGTTATTAACTGTTAAAATGTAGTAATAATCACCTAATTTGAGAGAATTGAAGTCGTGATAGAACTAAAACATTAGCCAACACAACAGAAAAGATGAGAAAGGTGAATTACAGGGCAATTAAGGGGTTGGAGACCCATAGCTTGTTCAGAATGAATGTGGAGAATTAGTGAAATTTAACCATTGCTAGAAAAATATAGTCAGAATGAATGTTTAAAATTTTTTAGAGTAACAAAATATATATATCTCCAGTCTTATTTGAGTTGCAAACCCTTATCTCTATATTTTAGAATTCCTTATTTGTTACAGTTCTTCAAACTGAGTACATCTCACATTGAACTTAGTATGTGCTCTGCATTCAAACTTAATTTCTGTGGCTAGGCAGTGCTTGAGTCTTACTCCTCCTCTCTTGAACCACCCACAGCCCTTCAAGAACAGAATATTGTACTTAGGAAATACCCCTTGAATCCATCCCTTTGCTATTCTGACACAGCCACTGTCCAACTTTATTTCTCATGTTCGAACTCACCTCCACTCTAGGCCTAAGCCTATTTCTATTCTCTCACCAACACCAATGCGCAAGTAGCACTATGAGAAAGCAGTCAGACGACACAGAAATGTCTCCTGAGACTACTGATCAGCGGTTGAGTAATATTCGTATCTTAGCAACCAAGCCTAGAATGCCCAACTGTAACTGACCAATCAGCTCATATCTAAAGAGCCTAAAGTGGAATGGAAAGCCCCTCCCCCCTATGTTGACTCCTGAGAGAAATGGCACAAAGCAGTTACTCCATAAATATCTGTTGAGAGAAAAAATGAGTAAATGAACTATTTTTTCTTATTTGAATCAAAATTATGCACAAGGAGATATATACAAATATATGTTCACGATGACATTATCCTATATAATAAAAGGGTAATATGCAAATTGACTGTAAGGGCAGAATAACTGCTGGACCAGTCACTATGAGGAGAACTGACCACCTCTTGGTCCCTTTCCCCAGCCAGCCGGCTCCCATCGCCCAATGGCCACCTGCGGCAGGTGTTGGGATAAAGAGCCAGCGGGAACAGCCTACCTCTCAGTCCGTTCGCCCAGCCATCAGGCACTGATCACCTGATGGCAAAATGGGAACCGGGGGTGTGTGTGGCGGTGGGGGGTGGGGCTGGCTGCGGGCACCTGGGAAGATGGTCTTGACCACAGGCCAGGCCTAGGGACCGTACCCATGCACAAATTTTGTGCGCCAGACCTCTAATTTATCAATAAGTAAACTTCAAAATACTCGGCATTTCACAGTATATAGGTACATTACAGTTCAAATACATGATGCAATTCATTAAAATAATTTTTTAATACTTTTTAATGACATAAGAAAATGTTCATACTACGTTAAGTTTCAAAAAAGAGGTTTCATGCCCTGGCTGATGCGGCTCATTTGTTTGAGTGTTGTCCCAGGCACTTAAGGTTACTGGTTTGATTCCCAGTCAGGGCACATGGTCAGGTTACGGGCTTGATCCCCAGTCAGGGTGGGTGTGCAGGAGGCAGCTGATTGGTGTTTCTTTCTCATATTCATGTTTCTATTTCTCCCTCCCTCCCTCTCTCCCACCCTGCCTCCCTTCCTGCCTCCCTCCTTCCCTTCATCCCTCCCTTCCTCTCTCTCATAAATCAATAATAAAATATTTTTTAAAGAGGTTACATTTGAAACCTATATATTATTAACCAATATCACTACTACAATAAATTAAATAAAAAATTTAAAAAGCAAAAAAAGGGAGAACCAATATGGCGGCATAAGGTACGTGCCACCCCCCACAACCACATTAAAATTTCAACTAAAACACAAAAGAGCTATAATCCAGAACCACGGGAAAGCTGGCTGAGTGGAAGTTCTACAACTAGAAGGAAAGAAAAAAGCACATTTACACTGGTTAGGAGGTGTGGAGGTGCCAAGAGCAGAGGTATGGAGGCACGCAAAACAGGCTCCAACTCGGTGCGCAGTTTTTTTATTCGGAAGGGAGATACAAGCTTCCGACTGCACTGAACTCATTTCCGGCGATACTCTGGGGACCCAGACTCCTATGGGGAGAAACTGGACTGTCTGGAAGTGGGTTGGAAAGTGAGGGTGGCTTTCTCGCAGAGCTGCTCGCAGTGATCATTGTTATTGTGGGGGCACGGGACACGAGGATGCGGAGTCGCAGAGATGCTGAGATGGCTGACGGACAGCCATCGTTGTTTGCTCCTCCCTGGTGATTCTCTGTGACCCCGCCCCACCCAATTTACAACCCCACCCAAGCTGTGCACAGAGGCGCAAATGAATCGCCTGTCCTTTTACAGCCTAACCTAACAAACTGCAGATGGATCAGAGAGCTCCAAAAACATCCAAACCCCAAACAAGGAGGAGAAATCTGCACATCTCGCTGTAGCTCCTGCTGGGTGGACTCACGCAGCAGCTAATTTTGCACCTCATTGGCGATCCAGGAGCCAGTGTACCCAGTGGTCAGATACCAGATTTCAACTCCTCACATCCACAAGTGACACACTCAAGAGGCAGACTCAGTGAGCACCAAAGCACCACTGAAGCAAGTCCTGTCCCATAAGGGTGTCTCCAGCACAGCAGTTCTTCCCCTATATACACAGCGGGTCTTTGCAGTCAATTGGCCTGGAGGTCATTTGCTCCCAAGGATACCAACAACAATCCAGGCTTAACTACAAGAAGACTGTGCAGCCAACCCACAAAGGGGTGCACCAAGAGTGTCCACCTCAGGTGATTTCGGAGGCTGAGCCACTGGGCCCAATAGGACACATACCACACAAAGCCACTCTCTCAACATAGGGAAACAGCCAAAATGCAGAGACAAAGAAACATGTCACAATGAAAGAAATGGAGGAAAGCAAACTACTGGATATAGAGTTCAAAACCACAGTTATAAGGTTGCTCGAGAATCTTCAACAAACCTCTGAGGAACTTAGTGAGCCCTTCAAGGATCTTAATGAGAATGCCAAAAAAATGGGAAAGGACCAGTCAGAAATTAAGCATACACTGACTGAAATAAAGAATAATATACAGAGATCCAATAGCAGACTGGAGCATCCCAAGAATCAAGTCACAGATTTGAAATACGAGGAAGCAAAAAACACCCATCCTGGAAAGAAAAAGAATCCAAAAATAAGAAGATAGTGTAAGGAGCTTCTGGGACAACTTCAAATGTACCAACATCTGAATTATGGGGATGCCAGAAGAGAGAGAGCAAGATAGTGAAAACCTATTTGAAAAAATAATGACAGAAAACTTCCCCTACCTGATGAAAGAAATAGACTTACAAGTCCATGAAGCGAAAAGAACCCCAAATAAGAGGAATCCAAAAAGGACCACAACAAGACACATCATAATTAAAATGCCAAGGGCAAAAGACAAAGAGAGAACTTTAAAAGCAGCAAGAGAAAAGCAGTTAGTTACCAGCAAGGGAGTACCCATACAACTATCAGCTGATTTCTCAACAGAAACTATGCAGGCCAGAAGGGAGTGGCAAGAAATAGTCAAAGTGATGAATAGCAAGAACCTACAACCAAGATAACTATACCCAGCAAAGCTATCATGTAGAATTGAAGGTCAGATAAAGAGCTTCACAGGCAAGAAAAAGCTAAAGGACTTCATCACCACCAAACCAGGATTATATGAAATGTTGAAGGGTATTCATTTTTTATTTTTTAAGCCAATTTGATTTTCAAATTTACTTAGCTGAATTGTTTTTTCTTTTTTATATTTCTTTATTGATTTCAGAGAGGAAGGGAAAGGGAGGAGAGATAGAAACACCAATGATGAGAGAGAATCATTGATCGGCTACCTCCTACATACCCCCTACTGGGGATCGAGCCCACAACCCAGGCATGTGCCCTCGGCTGGAATCGAACCTGGGACCCTTCAGTCAGCAGGCTGACACTCTATCCACTGGACCAAGCCGGGTAGGGCTGAAGGGTATTCTTTAATGAGAGGAAGAAGAAGAAAAAGTTAAAGATAAAAATTATGAACAACAAAGAGACAACAAATACGTATCTGTCAACAAGGGAATCTAAAAATTAAGTCAATAAAAAAATATGATGAACAGAATAAACTGGTGAATATAATAAAGCAGGGACATAGAAAAGGAGTGGACAGACAATTCTCGGGGGAAAAGGGGTGTGAGGGGTGCGGGCAGAGATTGGACACTAATCGTACACCTTTGGATAAGAACAATGGTTGGGGGCAAGGGCATGGGGTGTGGTGGGAACCAGGTGGAGGGGAGCTATGGGGGGAAAAAAGAGGTACATCTGTAATAATCTGAACAATAAAGATTTATTTTAAAAAAAAAAAAGGAAAAAAGGGCCCATTTTTTCTCAATGGTTAGAGCATTGGCCCATGGACCAGAAAGGTCCGGGTTTGATTCCAGGTCAAGGGCATGTGTCTGGGTTGCAGGCCTCAGCAACCTGCATCGGGACCTGTGCAGGAGGCAACTGGTCCATGTATCTCTCATATCAATGTTTCTTAGTCTCGCCCCCTCCGCCCCTCAGTTCACGCTATCTAAAAATCAAAGGGGACCTAGCCATTTTGGCTCTTTGGATAGAGCATGGGCCTATAGACCTAAGGGTCTCAGGTTTGATTCTGAGTCAGGGCACTTGCCCGGGTTGTGGGTGGCATGCAGGAGGCAGCCAATCAATGATTCTCTCTCAACATTTCTGTTTCTATCTCTCTCTCCCTGCCTCTCTGAAATCAATAAAAATATATTTATTTAGCCCAGCTGGTTTGGCTCAGTGGATAGAGGGTTGGCCTGCGGACTGAAGGGTCTCAGGTTTCATTCCGATAAAAGGCACATGTCTGGGGTTCATATTTAAAAATATGCATATATTTAATTTTTCAAAAATAAATGGGAAAACAATATACTTGGGTGAGGATTAACCAATAAAATAAATAAAAAAGTAAGTAAGTAAATAAATAAATAAATAAAAGAGGTTAGAGGGGCTTATGGTCAAGATGGCAGCACAGGAAACATGGTACTTGCATCCTCCCACAACCACATCAAAATTACAACTAAACTACAAGACAATCATTATTCAGAAATGCAGGAAAAAACTGGAAGGATATACATCAACATGGTAACATACCCACATGGTACAGTATTAATACCAAGTACTACATATACTATTCTGGACATTTCATATAAATGAAAGTTTGCAATATGTGTTCTTCTGTGTCTGGCTTCTTTCATGGAACATACATTTTTATGGTCCATCATTATTGTAGTATGTATTACTACTTCCTTTTTATGGTTGAATAGTATTTCATTATATAGACATACTACACTTAGGTTATTCTTTCATCAGTTGATGGGTGTTTGACTGTTGCCACAGTTTGGCTCTTGTGGTTACTGCTTCTATGAATATTTAATACAATTCTTGGCACTTCTGTAAAAAAATCAATTGACTATAAATATAAGGTTCAAAATTTTTTAATTTAATTATTTGAGAAGGAGAGAAATATCAATTTGTTGTTCCATTTATTTATGCATTCACTGATTGATTCTTGTATGTGTTCTGATGGAGAATTGATGCTTAAGAAAAAATAAAGTTGGTTGCAATTGAAAGGTATGAAACAACCTTTTTATTTTAAAATTGTAAATAAAAAGACTAAATCAAGCTATATACAGACATATATGTATATATATATAAAACCACTGCATAACAAAACAGTTTATAAGGGACAATATCTCTTTATAGAAATATACCAGCTAATCAATGAAGAAGATATAATATAAGAATACCACCATTTTTCAATCCATAATGGATCAACAGTTAGTATCACCGAAATAAATAGACAACCAGACATTGTGTACCTCCTGATGGAAGAACTTAGCAAAATATTTGTTGTCCCTCCATATTTAACCTGAATTTGATCAAGCCTTTATTTATGTTTAAAAATATTTTTAATATGTTTTCCTTGACTTCAGAGAGAGGAAGGGTAAGAAAGAGAGGGACAGAAACATCAATGATGAGAAAAAATCACCGATCGGCTGCCACCTGCACACCCCCCACTGAGGAAAGAGCCCACAACCCCGGCATGTGCCCTGACCAGGAATCAAACTGTGACCTCCTGGTTCATGGGTTGACACTCAATCAGTGAGCCACACTGGCCAGGCTGATCAAGCCTTTGGATCAAACTACTAATTTACAGTAAATACAGAGAACAGAGAAACATGTTAGACAACTTCATGAAGACATAATTAGCAAAATCCAAACTATGGAAAAATGACCTCGTTTCTTCAATAAATAAATCATAAGGGAAGAAAAACAAGAGATCAAAGTAGAAACCAAAGTTCAAAAAAATCCAAGAAGCCCAGGCGGTATGGTTCAGTGATGAGCATCAACCCATGCACCAAGTGATCAAAGTTCAATTCCCAGTCAGGGCACATTCCTGGGTTGTGGGTTTGCTCACAGTGTGAGGCATGCAGGAGGCAGCTGATCAATGATTCTCTCTCATCATTAATGTTTCTATGTTTCTCTTTCCCTCTCCCTCTCTCTAAAATCAATAAAACCACAATTTTAAAAGTGTTTTAAAGTAAAAATAAATTAGAACAATTGCTTTAAAAATGCAAGGAAACATATTTAAAAATCATAAAGTAGGACTTTATTTGGATCATGGTTCAAAACATACATTATACAGGGAGACGGAAGATGGCGGCGATATAGGCAGACGCATCCCAATTCGTGTCCCGGAGCAAACGGAGTGAGCAGCTGAAACTAATAACACCCACCTGGAATTGGCGAAATTGCTCAGCTGGTGAGACGGTTTGCAGCCGGGAAGAGCAGAACTCCCCTGGAAAGGTAAAAAAACAACAACCAGGGATTTGGGCAGGAAAGTTTGCCAGACCTCTGAGCCCAGAGAGTGGGAGGGAGACCGCATGGCAGACAGCCGCGTCCCTTCGGACAAGCACAGCCCCTGACCGGGGAAAGGAGAACCGCGGGATTCCTGGCGCCGCTGGGGGAATTGAGAGCTGGGTTCTGTGATCACGGAGGACTGAGCCTAAAGGGGACAGCCTGAAGAGCTGACCAGACCATGCAGTCCCGGTAAGAGAAGAAGCTTACAGAAACCAAGCCTTCCCCGTTTCTGCGGCCGGCGTTTGTTTGTTTGTTTTCACTGATTCCTGTTCATGGGACATTTCGGATACTGAGGAGCGAAGGGGGGCCGGGAGAGGTGGCAGCAAATTGAGTGCTGAGACACCCCTGAGCCCAGGACTGGGGCAGCCATTCTCTCCAGAGAGTGAGACTCCTCCCCGCAGGCCCCAGGCAAGGAGCACAGACACACCAAGATTCCATCCTGAAGGAGATCAACGATTAAAATAACCTGATCAGTCCCTGGGAGTTAACTGGGTATGGCCTATAGAGGGATTTTCAATCCCAGCAACAACACAGCGCCGGTAACTAACTATTACACAGCCAGCTCTGGGCAGTGAACTTCCACTGGACAGAGATGCCCTATATCCTCAGAGGCCAACCCCAGAACACTGCCACCCAGAGGCTGACCCACAAACTGACTCTTTGGTAAACACAAAATAAGGCAGTCTGGGAAACAAATATGGCCTGCTTTAAAATAAGGACTGTGGTTTACAAAACAGAGGAACAGTGTATCGCAGGGAAACTCAACACTCTCCTGAATACCTGGCAGGTCTAAGGCAAGCCACACTGAAGAATAGAAGAACCGAAGGCCCTTCACTACTGCAATTTTTTTTTTCACCTTTTAACTAAGAAACCAATTTCTTTTTTTTCTTCTTTTTCCATCACCTGATTTTACCCTTTTAATTACTACCTTCTTATTTTTAAGCAGTATTATTATGGCTACCATTTTACCATTTTTTAAAGTGCCATTTTATTTTCTCTTTATATTATTTGGGATTAGTGTTCTCCATTCTATTTTCATCGTTATATTATTGGTTGTTTCTAGTTTGCATTCATCTCCAGGGAGCTGTTGCTGGAATTTGTTGGGATTAGTGGCGGTTCTATAGGAGTATTCTCCTCATATAAAAAGTCTCTTCCCCTCTTCCACTTCATTCTCTCTTTTCGCTCTTTTTTTTCTTTTCTTTTCTTTTCTTTTCTCGCTTTTATTTTCCCCCCCTCCTTTTTCCCAATTTCATTTTTGCACTCCTTTTTTTGGTCCCTACTTTTCTTTTCTTTTTTCTCTTTTATCTTTTTCTCTTCCTTCTTCCTTATCCCCTAATTCTCTTAATTCGGGTGGTCACATTTATTTGGGGTTATTAATATCGTGAATATATTTGTGTATAGTGCCTGGTACGTGGTGCCATGTTGTGTTGTATTTTGTGCCTTTAAATCAACGCAGCAGATCCAAGCAACAGCAACCTCCTGAGCACCACACCCTCTGCTGAGGAACAGCAGCTGTATGTGAAACCTCGCCCCACCAGCCAAAAGAGCCACGACAGCTATGAACAGCACCCACCAGAGGAGCTGCTGCCAGCTGAAGAGCAGCTGCTACCGCAACCGCCCGAAGAGCAACCACAGACCAAGGAGTCACTGTCACCCAGGGAGCAGCCACTGAATGAATCAACATCTAGATATGTCAGTGAGATCAAACATGGGTAGACAAAGAAACCCCCAAAGGAAAGAGAAGGAGGACTCTCCAGAAAAGCAGCTAAGTAATGCAGAGGCATGCAACATGACAGGAAAAGAATTCAGAATAAGGGTCCTAGAGTGCATAAACTGGATGGAGGAAAAAATCGACAACCTCCGCAAGAAGCAAGAAGAAACAGATGAAAAAAACAATAACATATGGAAGAAGCTAGAAGAAACAGATGACAAAATCAACAACTTAAGTAAGACCCAAGAAGAAATGAAGAGTGATTCAGCTGCAATGAAAAACACCACTGAAAGTATAAACAGTAGACTAGGAGAAGCGGAGGACCGAATTAGTGAATTAGAAGACAAGGAAGCAAAACACACCCAAAATGTACTGCAATTGGAGAAAAAAATTAAAAGAAAGGAAGAGAGCCTAAGGGAGCTTTGGGACAACATGAAACGAAACAACATACAAATAATAGGGGTACCAGAACAACAGAAAGATGAACAAGGATTAGAAAACCTACTCGAAGGAATAATATCAGAAAACTTTCCTGAGGTGGGGAAGAAAAAAGTCACACAAGCCCAGAGAGTCCCAAACAAGGTGAACCCGAAAAGACCCACACCAAGACACATCATAATTACCATGGCAAATGTTCAGGACAAAGAGAGAATCTTACAGGCTGCAAGAGAGAGACAGAAAGTTACATACAAGGGATCTCCCATTAGATTGTCAAATGACTTCTCAACAGAAACACATCAGGCCAGAAAAGAATGGACAGAAATTTACAAAGTGATGCAAAGCAAAGGACTGAATCCAAGAATACTCTATCCAGCAAGGCTATCATTCAAACTTGAAGGGGAAATAAGAAGCTTCACAGACAAAAAATGGCTAAGGGAGTTTATCACCAACAAG
This sequence comes from Myotis daubentonii, assembly GCF_963259705.1. Taxonomy (NCBI): domain Eukaryota; kingdom Metazoa; phylum Chordata; class Mammalia; order Chiroptera; family Vespertilionidae; genus Myotis; species Myotis daubentonii. Next base: position 96,249,055 of record NC_081841.1, on the reverse strand, counting down.
CCAGCAATGCAAGGAATGCTAAAGGGACTGGTATAAAAATAAGAAATAAAAAGCTCAGAAAGAAAACAGCCACACAAAAAAGAAATGGCTACAAACAAATACCCTTCAATAATAACTTTAAACGGAAATGGACTAAATGCTCCAACCAAAAGACATCGAGTGGCTGAATGGATAAAAAAACATGACCCATACATCTGCTGTCTACAAGAAACCCACCTCATTAGAAGGGACTCACATGGATTGAAAGTGAAAGGATGGAAAAATATCTTTCAGGCAAATGGAAAGGAAAAGAAAGCTGGGGTAGCAATACTTATATCGGACAAAATAGGCCTCAAAGTGAAGGCCATAACAAGAGATAAGGCCACTTCATAATACTAAAGGGATCAATACAACAAGAAGATATAACCCTGGTAAACATATATGCACCCAATGCAGGAGCACCCAAATTCATAAAAAAACTCCTGGAAGATATCAAAGGAGAGATCGACAACAATACAATCATAGTAGGGGACTTTAATACACCACTGACAGCACTGGATAAGTCCTCTGGACAAACAATCAGCAAAGATACAGCAATCCTAAATGACTCACTAGATCAGATGGACTTAATAGACATCTTCAGAACACTTCACCCCAATGCCACGGAATATACATTCTACTCAACTGCTCATAACACATATTCAAAAATAGACCATATATTGGGTCCCAAGCAAAGTATCCCCAAATTCAAGAAGATTGAAATCATAAAAAGCGTCTTCGCAGACCACAATGGCATAATATTAGAAATAAACTACAATAAAAACAACCCAAAATACTCAAACACCTGGAAGCGGAATAGCATGCTATTAAATATTGATTGGGTTACCAATGAGAACAAAGAAGAAATTAAAAACATCCTGGAAACTAATGACAATGAAAACACAACAATCCAAAACCTATGGGACATAATGAAAGCAGTCCTGAGAGGGAAGTTTAGAGCTCTACAGGCCTATCTCAAAAAAACAAGAAAAAATGGAAGTAAATCATCTAACTCTACAACTCAAAGAATTAGAAAGAGAGCAACAAGAAAACCCCAGAGTGAGCAGAAGGAAGGAGATAATAAAGATTAGAGCAGAAATAAATGACATAGAGACCAAAAAAACAATACAGAAAATCAATGAAACCAAGAGCTGGTTCTTTGAAAGGACAAACCTCTAGCCAGACTCACCAAGAAGCAAAGAGAGAGGACCCAAATAAACAAAATCAGAAACGATAGAGGCGAAATAACAACAGACCCCACAGAAATACAAATGATTGTTAAAAAATACTACGGACAGCTCTACTCCAACAAGCTAGACAACATGGAGGAAATGGACAAATTCCTAGAAAAATACAACATTCCAAAACTCAATCAGGAAGAATCTAAAAATCTCAACAGGCCAATAACTACAGAAGAAATTGAAGCAGTCATCAAAAAGCTTCCATCAAACAAAAGCCCAGGACCAGACGGCTTCACAGGGGAGTTTTACCAAACATTCAAGGAAGAACTAAAACCTATCCTCCTCAGACTACTACAAAAAATTCAAGAGGAAGGAACACTTCCAAGCTCATTCTATGAAGCCAGCATCACCCTAATACCAAAACCAGGTAAAGACAACACAATGAAAGAGAATTACAGGCCAATATCCCTCATGAACATAGATGCCAAAATCCTCAACAAAATCTTAGCAAATCGGATCCAGCAGTACATCAGAAAGATCATACACCATGACCAAGTAGGATTTATCCCAGGGATGCAAGGATGGTACAATATCCGCAAATCAATAAACGTGATACATCACATAAACAAATTGAAAGAAAAAAACCACATGGTCATATCAATTGATGCAGAAAAAGCATTTGACAAAATTCAACATCCATTTTTGATAAAAACTCTCAGTAAGGCGGGAGTAGAAGGATCATACCTCAACATAATAAAAGCCATATATGACAGGCCCACAGCAAACATCATACTCAATGGACAAAAACTAACACCATTTCCCCTAAGAACAGGAACAAGACAGGGATGCCCCCTCTCACCACTTCTGTTCAACATAGTACTGGAAGTGTTAGCCATTGCAATTCGGCAAGAAGAAGAAATAAAAGGCATCCAAATTGGAAAAGAGGAAGTAAAACTGTCCTTATTTGCAGACGACATGATCTTATACATACAAAACCCTAGAGACTCCATCAAAAAGCTACTAGACTTAATACATGAATTTGGCAATGTAGCAGGATACAAAATTAACCCCAAGAAATCTGAGGCATTTCTATACACCAATAGTGAACTTTCAGAAAGAGAGATTATAAAAACAATCCCGTTTACCATGGCACCAAAAAAATTAAGCTACCTAGGAATAAACTTAACTAAAGAGGTAAAAGACCTCTACTCAGAAAACTACAGGACGTTGAAAAAAGATATAGAGGAAGACATAAACAGATGGAAGAACATACCGTGTTCATGGATTGGTAGAATCAACATCATTAAAATGTCCATACTACCCAAAGCAATCTATAAATTCAACGCACTTCCCATTAAAATACCAACGGCATATTTCACAGATCTAGAACGAACTCTCCAAAAATTCATCTGGAATAAAAAAAGACCCCGAATAGCTGCAGCAATCCTGAAAAAGAACAAAGTAGGTGGGATCTCAATACCAGATATCAAGTTGTATTACAAAGCCACTGTTCTCAAAACTGCCTGGTACTGGCACAAGAATAGGTATATAGATCAATGGAATAGAATAGAGAGCCCAGAAATCGGCCGGAACCAATATGCTCAATTAATATTTGACAAAGGAGGCAAGAACATACAATGGAGCCAAGATAGTCTCTTCAATAAATGGTCCTGGGGAAATTGGACAGATATATGCAAGAAAATGAAACTAGACCACCAACTTACACCATACACAAAAATAAACTCAAAATGGATAAAGGACTTAAATGTACGACAGGAAACCATAAAAATTCTAGAAGAATCCAAAGGCAACAAAATCTCAGACATACGCCGAAGCAATTTCTTCACAGATACAGCTCCTAGGGCACTTGAAACGAAATAGAAAATGAACAAATGGGACTACATCAAAATAAAAAGCTTCTGCACAGCAAAAGAAACCATCAACAAAACAATGAGAAAACCCACTGTGTGGGAAAACATATTTGCCAATGACATATCTGATAAGGGCCTAATCTCCAAAATTTATAGGGAACTCATATAACTTAACAAAAGGAAGATAAACAATCCAATCAAAAAATGGGCAAAGGACCTAAATAGACACCTTTCAAAAGAGGACATTCAGAAAGCCAAGAGACATATGAAAACATGCTCAAAGTCACTAATCATCCGAGAGATGCAAATCAAAACAACAATGAGGTACCATCTCACACCTGTCAGACTGGCTATCATCAACAAATCAACAAACGACAAGTGCTGGAGAGGATGTGGAGAAAAAGGAACACTTGTGCACTGCTGGTGGGAATGCAGACTGGTGCAGCCACTATGGAAGACAGTATCGAGTTTCCTTAAAAAACTGAATATGGAACTCCCATTTGACCCTTGATCCCACTTCTAGGAATATATCCCAAGAAACCAGAAACACCAATCAGAAAGGATATGTGCACCCCTATGTTCATAGCAGCACAATTCACCATAGCTAAGATCTGGAAACAGCCTAAGTGCCCATCAGTAGATGAATGGATTAGAAAACTGTGGTACATCTACACAATGGAATACTATGCTGCTCTAAAAAGGAAGGAACTCTTACCATTTGCAACGTCATGGATGGAACTGGAGAGCATTATGCTAAGTGAAATAAGCCAGTCAATGAAGGAAAAATACCACATGATCTCACTCATTCATGGATAATGGAGACCATTACAAACTTTTGAACAATAATAGATACAGAGGCAGAGCTGCCTCAAACAGATTGTCAACTGCAGCGGGAAGGCCGGGGAGGGTTGGGAGGCAGGAGGTAGGGGGGTAAGAGATCTACAAAAGGACTTGCATGCATGCATATAAGCATAACCAATGGACATAAGACACTGGGGGATAGGGGAGGCTAGGGGACTGTCTAGGGCGGGGGGAAAAATGGACACATATGTAATACCCTTTGTAATACTTTAAGCAATAAATAAAAAAAATACATTATACAAAATATGTCAGACCATTGGAAATTTGGAATACTAGAGTATTTGAAGATGTCCTATATAATAAAAGCATAATATTCAAATTGTCCCCTTGACCGGGAGTTAGACCACTCTCTATGATGCACGCTGACCATCAGGGGGTGGCGTGGAACATGGCGGGCTTCAAAGATGCATGACCTATTATATCCAGCAATCCACTTGGGGACTGAAAACTTAGCAATGATGACAATTAGTGAAGATATGAATCAACTAAAATAGTTGACAGAGACAATTCTTCCATCTTTGAAAATATCTACATCAAATCTGTTTAAATAGATTTTCATCTGCATAATAGAACACATTCTGACAAGACCACCACCACCGTGGTCAGTGTTGTGCCAATAAACGTTTAGTAACTGAGGGAACCCCTGAGTGCACAAATTTTTGGGCACCGGGCTACTAGTATATGTATAAAAGCCTAAGCGACCGGAATGCCATAACAACTGGAATGACCAGTCGCTATGACACACACTGACCCCCAGGGGACAGATGCTCAATGCAGGAGCAGCCCCTTTGTGGTCGGTGCACTCCCATAGCCAACCCGGCTCTTGCCTGTCGCCTGGGTTTCCGATCACCTTCAGCGGCAGGCGGCTTCTTCCGTCCTTCTCCTTTCGACTCCTGGCATTGCGCCTACGTATGTAAATTAACCGCCATCTTTGTTGGAAGTTAACTTGCATATTGCCCAGATTAGCCAATGGGAAGCGTAGCAAAGGTACGGCCAATTACCATGTTTGTCTATTATTAGATTAAACTAGTGGCCCGGTGCACAAAATTCGTACATGGGGGAGGGTGTGTTCCTCAGCCTGACCTGCACCCTCTCCAATTTGGGACCCCTCAAAGGATGTCCTACTGTCAGTTCACAGGGATTGGGCCTAAACCGGCAGTTGGACATCCCTCTCGCAATCCGGGACTCCTGGCTCCTAACCGCTCACCTGCGTGCCTGCTCGCCTCTAACCACTCTGCCTGCCGGCCTGCTCGCCCCCAACTGGTCGCCCCCGTCCCCCGCCTGCTGCCGGCCTGCTTGACTCCAAATGCCCCCTGCCAGCCTGATCACCCCAAACTGCCCCCCCTGCTGGCCTGCTTGTCCCTACCTTCCCTCCCCACTGGTCTGCTCATCCCAAACTTTCCCCCTGCTGCCCTGCTCACTCCAAACTGCTCCCACCCCCACCCCCACCCCCGATGCCCTGATCAGCTCCAACTGACCTCCACTGATGGCCTGCTTGCCCCCAACTGGCCCCCCTGCTGGTCTGCTTACCCCCAACGGCCCCGCCCCCCACAAGCCTGATCACAACTGCCCTACCTCTTGGCCTCTAACCTCCTCTACCTCAGCCCGCCAACATGGCTTTGTCCAGAAGAACATCTGGAAGGTCTCCTGGAAAGTCTCCCAATCTAATTAGCATATTGCTCTTTAATTAGTATAGATATATTTGTCTGTAAATATGGTTATGATTGCAGATATGAGTAGGACCAGGTAAAATTTTATAGAATGGGCCTTTCATTACAGACTAGGGGCCCGGTGCACGAAATTCGTGCACTGGGTGTGTGTGACGGGGGAGTGTCCCTCAGCCCAGCCTGCCCCCTCTCACATACTGGGAGCCCTCAGCCGTTGACCCCCATCACCCTCCAATCGCAGGATCGGCCCCTTGCCCAGGCCTGACGCCTCTGGCCTAGGCGTCCGGCCCGGGCAGCGGGGACCCGCAGCTGCAGCAGCCCCGCGATCGTGGGCTTCGCTTTAGGCCCAGGCAAGGGACCCCTAGCTCCTGGGACTGCCAGCTTCGACCGTGCCCAGCTCCCATCGCTGGCTCCACCCCTACTTCCTGCTATCACTGGCCAGGGCGGAAAAGGCACCTGATTCTCCCCAGGGCCGCCTTTGCCCTGCCCCCCAGCTCTTAGCTCCCCCCTGGGTTTCCGATCACTGTCAGTGGCAGGGGGCTTCTTCCTGCTTCCCTTTCGCCTCCCTGCATTGTGCCTACATATGCAAATTAACCGCCATCTTGTTGGCAGTTAATTTGCATATAGCCCTGATTAGCCAATGAAAAGGGTAGCTCGTATGCCAATTACCATTTTTCTCTTTTATTAGTGTTGATGGTGCGCCATGTATGCATTTTTTCTAAAGAAGTAAAAATTACTTTAAAAAATGTTTCAGGAAGACTTTGAGAAATTTACAGTATCTGCTTTTCTTCCAAGAGAAGTTGTCACTTTTATGCCAGAGTGAGAATTATTGGTATGCTTTGTATGTCAGCATTGGGCCACTGTGATTGGGAGGCACTTAGCTTGACTTGAGAGTAATTATCTTGCTCACTGGCTGGGAGGGAGGGTGTGTGGCAGAGGAGATAAATACTGGGTTCTGGATTATTCATAGATTGCTGACTTTCTGGATTGATTGTGCAAGCCCCTTCTTTTATTGATGTCCACCTTCTGTTGACAGACATCTACCCTGGGAGAGAAATGAGATGAAACTCTCTTTCTTGTCATTGTAAAAAGCATTTGAATTCCTAAGGTGTGATAAGGCCACCCAGCCATCCACAGTCAATGTACACATTTTCATGGAGGATGTTCCCACTCTTGAATAAATTAAAACAATTTTTTTCTTTTAATTTAAACTTTCATCTATAACTGTTTTCTTGTTACTTAAAAGCTAGATTTTTTGAAACTGCTTCCAAAGCTTTTCAAGCTGTACATGTCCTTGGAATGAATTTATAAATAAGAATTGAGCCCAGCCGGTGTGACTCAGTGGTTTTGCATGGACCTATGAACCAGGAAGTCACAGTTTGATTCCAGGTCAGGCCACATGCCAGGGTTGTGGGCTTGATCCCCAGTACAGGGCGTGTAGGAGGCAGCCGATCAATGATTCTCTCTCATCATTGATGTTTCAATCTCTCTCCCTCTCCCTTCCTCTCTGAATTAGTGAGCATAAATTTGTGAGAGAGGGGGGTGGGGGAGAGAGAGAGAGACAGAGAGGGAGAGAGGAGTATATATGTTTGTAAATAAGAAAACATGTATTTGATGCTCTTAGAAAGTCTTATTTTCTTTCATTAAAACTTGTGCAGTATAGGGAATGGCGTAGATTCTCTTAATTTGAAGAAAGTCAGAGGGAAAGGTACTAATTCAGAGTTCCTTGGGAAAATGTGTCACATACTTTTTTATATTTATTGTTTTAAAATCAAAAACTGAAATATTTTCTCTTCAGAAAATATATTTGGATCTAAATATCTTCTACAATTTTTAACCCCAAAATATCAATTTAAATATTTTAAAAATGATTGGGATATTTGTCTGTTTTAAATAAGTTAGGTTACTGGAGTTCTACATGTTACTGGATCACCTGGGGTAATTTTCTGATTGGAAAATTAAGAATTATAGGCAGAGGGGAGGACATGAGAAATTTTAAAGAACATATTCAATTTACTTTAGAAGCCAAAACTCTCTTATCATGTGACTTCTTTTGTGTTTGATAAACTATATTATCACATAAGCATTGCTGCTATTGGGACAAACAGCGACAGTTGATTTAGGTCATTTGAATGTTCATTGTCTTTATTTTTTTTTTAAATATATTTTATTGATACTTTACAGAGAGGAAGGGAGAGGGATAGAGAGTCAGAAACATCGATGAGAGAGAAACATCGACCAGTTGCCTCCTGCACACCTGCTACTGGGGATGTGCCCGCAACCAAGGTACATGCCCTTGACTGCAATTGAACCTGGGACCCTTCAGTCCGCAGGCCGACGCTCTATCCATTGAGCCAAACTGGTTTGGCCCACTGTCTGTTTTAATTTGTCTGTTTGTGTTGACTCTGTCATATGCTCAAACTTCAGTGGAAGTCATGAGAACCTATTATTTTTGCCTGCTCCCTCCTTTACTTTGGAAATATTCGTTTTTACTCAGAGGGACCTTCACTTTGATGTAAGGGATTGTTTCCATTGCCAACTGTTTTCTTCCTTGCCAAGTGAGACGGTTGTTGTGAACTCTTCAGTGATGCCTTCCCCAGGATATTTGCAGATGTGGTTGGGAAAAGTCATTTCAACCCCAACCTTTGCATCTCAGCTGCTGAGGTGCCGGGGGTGCCATGGCGATCATGGGGAAGCAGGCCAGCTGGCACCCTGCCCCCTGGGGGATCCGGGGATGCCGGCTAGCCTGCGTCCAGGCTCTCTCTCCCTCTGATGGCCATGGCGATCACGGGGAATCAGGCCAGCCGGGCGCTCTCTCTCATCCACACTGCGATCTCAGGCCACAGGCAGCAAGCACCCCCGGCTTGGGGTTGTTGCCTCGCCTGCCGCCAGGCTTTCCAATGGCGATCACCTGCTGGGGGCTGGGAAAAGGCTGCCGGCAGGGCCGCCATTGCCCGGCCCTCAGCTCTTGCCTGCCGCCTGGGTTTCCGATCCCTTTCGCCTCCCATGATTGCGCCTATGTATGCAAATTAACCGCCATCTTTGTTGGCAGTGAACCACAATCTTGGTTGGCAGTTAATTTGCATATCGCCCTGATTAGCCAATGGGAAGCAGGTCAGACTTACGGTTAATTACCATGTTTGTCTTTATTAGATAGGACTAGAGGTCTGTTGCACGAAGAGATTCGTGCAATAGGCCTTCCTTTGCCCTGGCTGCTGGCACTGGTTTGACTCCGGCACCCAGGATCCAGGCCTTCGGTCTGGCCGGGTTCCAGGCGGAGCCGGCCCCGGAATCGTCAGGCCTCGCTGCTCCGCTGGCCCCGTAGCCATGAGGCCTCGCTGGTCCCCTGGCCCCGGAGAAGTCAGGCCTCTCGGCTCTGCTGGCCCCGGAGCCGTGAGGCCTCGCTGCCCCGCCAGCCCCGGAAACGTCAGGCCTCGCTGCTTCACCGGCCTCTGGGGCCAAGAGGCCTTGCTGCTCTGCCAGCCGCTGGGGCTGTGAGGCCTCGCTGATCTGCCAGCCCCGGGACATCAGGATTGCTCCACTGCTTGGAGACTACGTATGCAAATTAACCACCATCTTTGTTTACTTAGTTTGCACTCTCCTGATTGGCTGGTTAGCATAGCGAAGGTACGGTCAATTTACATGTTTGTCTATTATTAGGTAAGACTAGAGGCCCAGTGCACAAAAATTTGTGCGCTCGGGGGGAGGGGGTGGTCCCTCAGCTTGGCCTGTGCCCACTTGCAGTCTGGGACCCCTCGGGGGATGACCACCTGCTGGCTTAGGCCCACTCCCCTGGGGGTTGGGCCTAAGCTGGCAGTCAGACAACACTCTGGCAGCCCAGGAGCACTCGGGGGATGTCCACTTGCCAGCGGGTAGCAGACCTAAGCTGCAGTCGGATATCCTTAGCGCTGGTGAGGAGGCGAGAGGGGTTCCCACCACCAACACTGTACGGGCAGCCATCAGCCTGACTTGTGGCTGAGCAGAGCTCCCCCTGTGGGAGCACAATGAAAACCAGGGGACAGCTCCTGCATTGAGCGTCTGCCCCCTGGTAGTCAGTGTGTGTCACAGTGATCAGTCATTCCCAGTCATTCTGCTGTTAGGATCAATTTGCATGTTACCCTTTTCTTATATAGGATAGAGGCCTCGTGCATGGGTGAGGGACGGATGGTTTGCCCTGAAGGGTGTTCCAGATCAGGGTGGGGGTCCTGCTGGGGTGCCTGGACAGCCTGGGTGAGGGGCTGAGGGCCATTTCAGGCTGGCCACAGTCCCTTCAGGGTGGTGGGGGGGTCCTGCTGGGATGCATGGCCAGTCTGGTTGAGGGGCTTATGGCTGTTTGCAGGCCACGGCCCCCAGCCACCCAAGCTCCCAGTAGAGCTCCCAGTAGCTGGAAGCAGGTATCTAGGATTTATTTATCTTCTTTAATTGAAACTTTGTTGCCGTGAGCAGAGGCCACAACCGACCAGGGCAGGCGGGAAGCTTGGCTTCCTCCATTGCCGGGGCAACCAAGTCTCCTGCTTGCTCCAGCTCCGTGGCTACCAGCCACCATCTTGGTTGGGTTAATTTGCATGTAATCGCTCTGATTGGCTGATGGGCATTGCTTGCGGTATAGCAGAGGTTCAGTCAATTTGCATGTTTTTCCTTTATTACATTAGAATAGTGACCCAGTGCATGAAATTCGTGCATACTGAAAAGGAATTAATTAGAGGAAATATTTTAATATTGTTATTTGCCCTTTCTCTATAGTAAAACTGTGAGAGATAAAAGGAAATGAGTACATTCTATATGAAAATACATAATTTTATTAATAAATAATAACAACAAAGTCATGATATAAAAACAATATTGATGCAAATAGTGATTGATAAAGTGATTAAACTTATTCTAATAACTCCCTGTATACCACATTAAGAGTGAAAACACTTTCAGAGTGCTTGACTAATTTCCCCTGGGATAAAGTATTTACAACTTTAACTTTAACATCCCACGCTCTTCGAACTTCAGAGTAAACAACATATAACTGCCCATGTGCGAAAATGGGTTCAGGTAGGAATATTCCTAGTTTGTCTAGAGTAGCGGTGGGCAAACTACGGCCTGCGGGCCGGATCTGGCCCATTTGAAATGAATAAAACTAAAAAAAAAAAAAAAGGCCATACCCTTTTATGTTATGATGTTTACTTTGAATTTGTATTAGTTCACACGAACACTCCATCCATGCTTTTGTTCCGGCACTCCGGTCCAGTTTAAGAACCCATTGTGGCCCTCGAGTCAAAAAGTTTGCCCACCCCTGGACTAGAGTTTGTCCTTGTGATTTATTAATAGTCATTGCAAATGCTGGCATCATGGGAAACTGTCGTTGAATTAATTTAAATGGTAGGCCAGTGTCAGATGGGGACAAATCAATTCTTGGAATCAGAACAACCTCTCCCTCTGCAGATCCTGTTAATACTTCAGCTTCAATAATGTTAGGTCGTAATCTTTTGATAATAAATCTGGTACCATTACAAAGACCCCATTTACTATTACGATTTCTCAATAGCATGATGATTGCACGCACTTTCTATTTTAATTTAAGACACGGCATTCCTGAAGGAGTAATACTATTAAGAAATTCAATGCGAAAATTTTCCTTTTCAGTATCATCTGTTCAGTTAACAGAATCATCACTCAAATATGTGTGAAATTCTCCATCAAGTATATCCAAAATTTCTTCATTTAAGTTTTGAACATGCTCATTTTTTGGACAAAGAATTGCATGTTTAGATATATTTTTAATAGTATCTATAGATATACTATTTCCAAAGGTGGCTTCAATAATAGATCCGTTACAAATCATTTCATGGGGGATTTCAATAATATCCATTCCTAAATGAAAACTGCTATCAAGTTTGCCATCTCCAAGTTTTACTAACCATTCACTATAAGCAGAATCCTCTGACCTCATATTTGTTTTAAGAGACCACTTTCTAAAACACCCCAATCATCACAGTACTTGAGTGTACTATGGCCGATCACATAGCATGTGGTACAGTACTGAGGCATTGTTGAAAATCCCCTTTGAGAAGGAGAATTTCCCAACCAAATGCAACATTCAAATTCATAATTTCTCTTAGTAATCTGTCTATGGTGATTATAGCATGACTAGATGCCATGGTACATTCATCAATAAGAAGAAGTTGGGCCTTTTTAATGGTTTTAGCAGCTTCATTCTTTATATCAAGTCTAGAAATTGAAGTTTCATTTCATGGAATGGGTAATTTATATGTGGAATGAAAGGTTCTTCCACCAAGAAGTAAATTTGCAGAAATTCCTGTAGATGCTGTGGGCAAAACAGTACCACCACAACCTCTAATAGAATGTGTTAAAACTTTTTACAGATATGTTTTTCCACTACCACCTGGACCATCCAAGAAAAAGCATTTGGGGTGTACAGTGTGCTCTTTGATGGCTGAAGTTATAGTCTGAAAGGCTGCCAACTGTTCATCATTCAGAAAATTTATCAAAACCTCTGCCTGTTGTTGCTCATACAATTCATCACATGTATTTGCATTCATTAATAAAAGATAGTCCGGAAGTTTGAAATGTGAACATTTCATTCCATGCAATGTGAATACCTCCTGAATTTCGTTAAGGGCATGCATTTCACAGTTCACACAGGCACCTTCTCTTCAGTGTACTTTCCAACAGAAATCTTCAATAAAATGAGATTTATTCTCAACTTATAATTTGTCTGAGCTGAAGGACATCCAAACACACATATGCATGCAAAAAGTTGCCGTAGTTGTTTGGGCATATTAAGGATGATTGCATCGTCAGTCGTATCTTTCCAGATACTGTCGTCAAGTAATAATCCTTGGTGTTTAGCAGCTTCATGAAATGTATCATAAGTTAAACCTCCTACAGTTCGCAGATCCTCAAAACTTATCGCAACTTTTACATGCAGAAGCAAAAGTCTAAGGTAATATCGTTCTGGTTCTCTAAAGCTCACAGTGAACAGTCTACCTGATACTTTATTCCCACCCTTTCGGTGTTTTGTCCACAAAGAATTATTAAACACATAATGCTGTGGAATCTCCCAAAATAATAATTACGTGCTTCAGAGTCTTCTCTATTCAATAAGAACCAAGCCATCAAAGTCGACTTATGCCTTTTAGCCCTATCCAAAACTTCAGCAAAATCATCGGCATGAAAATACAAATTCTGATCATTTGGCAAATGAATAGCTAATCTTGTGATTGCATGAGATTGGACATGCATTTGCATTCCAAAAAGTCTACAAACAGCCTCAGGAGTGCTCACGTACCTGGAATCAATGAAATCCTGTACTTCGTCATGATTGATAATATTTTTTTTCAGAAATTTGGATATTTGCACAAGCATGCCCTTTATAGATGTATTTAAATAGATATTTGAGACTTCTCATTGATGCACACACTTCAACATTTATATGACAGTTATATTAGAGGCACGAATACGGGTTATAAGGGACAATCCAAGTATTATCGACAATTTTATTTCCAATAGAAATGGTACTACCAGATCTTGGTTTGTATTTGGGATATCCATCAATATTTCCAATGGTCGCATTTTGAAATTCTTTTGGATATCCCTTTGAACATTTTCCATTTTCCATACATGAACTATTTGGATTTTGTATTCCACATGGTCCATGTACCATATTTGATTTTACAATTTGAAAAAGTCAAGGACACTGTCCTCATCTGGAATTTCTGCCTTAACTATACGGTCAATGTCATCTTCTGAATGTAATTTGGACTCACTATCTAATATCAATAATAGGTGAGCGTGAGGCAGTCCGCATTTCTGAAATTCAATGACATGAATCTTAGCTATTACTTTGCCAAATAAATGGAATTTACATATATCATTTAAAAGAGTGCTCAGCTTAATATGAAAAACTCTGGCTACCAGGTCAGGTCCGTTTTCAACTTTTTGCCAGCGTTGTAAATTGTTTGTGATATCTGCCCATTTGGGGTTGCATGTCATGGTTATAAATAAATTGGGCTTGCCATACTTCGTTACAATTGCCATAGCATCCTGATATCGCTGCTGCATATTTCTGGGACTACACTGAAGAGATGATGGAAGTATTATCATTTTACCAATCGGCACATTGTCATTTTCAGATCTAGATTTGAGTAATCCACCAAACCACTATATTTTTCAGCTCTCAACTTAGATTGGTTTGCTTTGATGAAATTTATCTGACTGGCCTCCATTTTTGAATACAAATCCACAATAAACTGTTAATTTTCCTGCATTTAAAATAGGATTGAACGTGTCCCTCACAGAGAGATGAAATCATAATACTGCATTTGTCTGACCCGTGTCCTTACATTTTGCCTAGTATTATTGTCGATTACACTGTTGTCTCTAAGTCTTAATGCAATATCTGTTCCCCAGCCTTTTTCACCATGAAGAAAAAGAATAGAATATGTCATTGCATCTAATGTAGGAAACAGGATACTGATTTGTTTCATTTTAGTGGCACTTGGATTATTGGGATCTGGTTTACAATGAATGAGCAAGTCCCTTTCAAAAGGAGGTTCTCCATCTTTGTTTCTGAATAAGACAGCAACCTCGGTTACACGAGGAGAATTCTATCTACCTGGGTCACTGTTACGATCATATTTAATTGCCATTGTTACTGCTGTGGGAGCAATACCTTTTGCTGCTGCTTCAGATTGGGCTTCCTATTCTACCTCAGGTAGCATCTTGTACGATTTTGTTAATTCATTTATTTCATGCATGAGGTTGTTGATGTTGATCATGAGTCTTTCTAAGCAGCCCTGATTTTCTGGCATTGCTAATCTTTTACTTGTAGCTTCGGCTGTATCCAAAATATAGAGTTGAGCAAACTTCCGAGAAACACCATCCAAAGGATGTAAAGTTCCAGTACGGTGATAAACTTGTCCAGGTATTCTAAAATAGTATGGCCCATACCCTGATAGCGATGCAATATTTGCACCCATGGAAGCAAATGCAAAAGAACTATTTATGGATCGAATATTTCTCATGAAATTTTTACGGTCAGAATCCTCATTTGTCATTCATCTTTTTAAATATGCCGGGTAATCTGGAAAATGTATATCATTTGGACAGACTTTCCCTTTGCTACAACATCGAGTAAATTTCCCATTGGATGGTTTTTCAACAGAGAAATTTAGGGATAGGCAAAATTCACATCGAACAGTCATTCCACCACACCTGTGTTCGAGAATTGTATCCTCATGTACAATATTTTTGCTGAGAAGGGAGTTCCTACCAGTACTGGTAGTACTTGTTGATGACTGTTCTCTAGACTGTCATCGCTCCCGCCTTCTTTCAACCTCAAAGGCACGTGAGTCTTTAGACATTTTCTGTCGATGACATCGGTGTTTTTCAGCTTCACAGTGAGGTTTTTCCAGTAGCTGGTCTTCAGATATATTCTGTAGCAGGCGCCGCCTTCTTTCAAGATCAGATGCACGTTGCTCTTCAGACATTTTCTATCGATAACGCAGGCATCCTTCGGCTGCAGAACTACCTTGTATCAACAGTTCTTCTTTGGACATAGTCCCACCTCTCTACTGTCATGGTCTGAGACGCAGGTGAATGAGAGTCCTGGCTGTCAGGCAGCTGACAGCTGTGTGACCAACGGCTGATTCTGGCTAATTCTGTGAGGGTGGGACTTCCTCCTCCCTGCTGTCAGTTTCCACAGCTGTGATGAGGAAGCTGGATGACAGAGGGAACCACGCCCCCCAAGACACCAGTGTACTTGCTCTACTGGACCCTGTGGGCGGAGTCTCGCCCATCCCCAATCTGGGGCCCGGGCCCCGCAGGTGGTGTCTGGCGCTACCCGCCCTGACTCCCCGGGTGGTGTCGGGTGCTGCCCACCCAAGCTACCCTTTCCCCAGTTTGGGACCCGGACCACGTGGGTGGCTTCTGGAGCTTCCCACCCACCTCCCCAGGTCCCGATCTGGGGCCCGGACCACAGTGGTGGTGTCTGGCCCTGCCTCCCCTGCGTCCTCACTCAGGGGCCCAGACTCCACGGGCGGCATCTGGAGCTGCCCGTCCATCTCCCCCGTCCACAATCTGGGGCCCGAACCCCAAGGGTGGCTTCTGGCGCTGACTGACCCGCCTCCTCGGGTCCTCGATCTGGGGCATGGACCACACGGGCAGTGCCTTTCACTGCCCGGCCTGTCTCTCTGGGTCCCGTTCTGGGGCCAAGACCGACTGGCAGCGTCTGACGCTTCCCGCCACACCTGGGTATGCTATCTTTGTTGGGTTAATTTGCATAGTCACTATGTTTGGCTGGTGGGTGTAGCAAAGGTATGGTCAATTAGCATCTTTCCCTTTATTAGTGTAGATAGATGACTTAGTATTTGCACATAACCTATGCACATCCTCCCATATACTTTAAATCATGTGTAGATTACTTATGATAATATAATGTGAATGTTATATAAATAATTACTATACTATATTGTTTAGGGAATAATAATAAGAAAAAAGTCTCTACATGTTCAGCAACTGTCATAGGTCTAACTACATAGTACATGTCAGCAACAGGGTAGCTTTTTCCCCCCAATATTTTTGATCTGGAGTTGGTTGAACCCATCGGTGCAGGACCCACAGACAAGGGCCAACTGTAGTTTTGGACAATGTGAAAATCTGCATCATATTGAGAGACTACTGGATGATGTGTGTGGAATTAGCATAAGCATATTAAAAACTAAACAAGCTTTTAAAAGGCAATTATTAACTCTAGAACAATAACATTATTCCATGAAAAAACAATCATAGTATAATGACTTAGCAGAGACTAAAAACAGCTAATTACATCAGGAGTGGCAGAGAAAAGGGATGGTAAGAAAGCTATATCTTATCCATCACAAGAGGAAGGTACCAATCACTAAAATCCACAAATCAGGAAACAAGAGCACATAGGTTATAATTTCAAAATGTGGTATGAGAAAAGTACATTTCTTAAGAAACAGACAAAAGAATTAAAAGCACCAGCCCATGGCGCCAAATTTGATAAATTTGACTTTTTTTAAAAAAATGTTTTCATTTATTTCAGAGAGAGGAATGGAGAGGGGGAGAGAGAAACATTGATGAGAAAGAAACATTGATCAGCTATCTTCTGCATGCCCCTACTGGGGTTCAACCCACAAACCAGGCATGTGCCCTGACCAGGAATCAAACCAGTAACTTCCTGGTACATGGGACAATGCTCAACCAACTGAGCCCAACCTGGCAGGGCAATAAATTTCTATGTTGCTCCCTGAAGGAGAACCACTGCCATTCAAATTCTCCTTAGCCTGTAACCTAATTTTCCTTAGAACCCAGGGTTGTGTTTAACAATTTAATAGAGGGAAGTGAGCATTACTCAGAAAGGTAAACTGAGAAAACTACTTTGCCCAACTCCAAACCATGAAAATCTCTGCAGAGGCAAATAAACCTCTGACTAGTTGTAATCAGGGTCTCCCAAGAGCCCTCTTGGGGCAACTGTTCATACTTACAGTGCCAGTTGGACTCTCAAATATCCCAATCTTGCCATCTTCCAACACCTGGTACAGCACTGTCATGAAGTCTATCTGGATGGAATAGGGTGTGAAGAGAAAAGGGGAATGGGTGTCACCGATCTCCTGGTTTTTATCAGCCATGATCCTAAGGGGAGAAAAATATCTGGTAGTTCTCTGATGAACCAGGAAGAACGGGCTTGAAATCTAGAACAGTTAAGAGCAGTCTCAATACTGATTACGGATTTTCTCCTTAGGCTCTACATTATTTGGCAAGCAGAGATCATGTTCTCTATCATGTGCATATCCCCATGAAGCCACACCAAATCATGCAATCCACCCAGCGACATTTATCACAAAGGGCTCTAGAAGAATGCAGAATACGAAAGCCCTTATACAGAAACTCCCTGCATTTCACCTGAGGTACTTTTGCTGCCTGGATAGCCTTCTAATGCCTCTTCAAGAGGCTTGGAGATTTCCTCTCAAAGACCTGTGCCCTGGGAACAAAGATGTTGCCTGTATTCACTTCTGCAGCAGTCTTCCCTCACTTCTGCACAGGGCGGTATTTGCATGACAGATGCTGCTTTATCCTGATGGGAGACCTGTAAATAGAATCATGACACACAGGCAGAGAATTACAAGTACAATTACAGTTTTTCTGACATGGCACAGGTTAATGTACATAACTTTATTTTACAGATACCGTTAGTATGCTGCTTAGTTTATCCTACCTTCCATTTCCGTACAAACCAGAGCTGCCTCCAAAAAATGTTTTGGCCTCAAGAATCAGAGCCTTCTGTCTGGCTCCTGCCCTTTTAAAACAGATCACAAGTCAGCCTACAGATATCTAAGGCATCCAGCCTGATCTTATCAGCTCTGCACTTTCTGTCCCTCCCCAGGTAATGAGGAGTCCTCAGCGACAGCTCAGCTCCTCAGGAAGTCTCTCCCTTTAGTGGGCCCCCCTACAGTGCTCAAACACCCTCCCTCCAAATACGTGTGCATGCACACACGCAGGCCGCTCTACGGAAAGTCACTCTTTGATGTCATTACCCTGCATTTAATTTCTTCATAGTTCTTAGCACTCAACTCAATTCATTTAGTCCTCCCCACTACAGTATAAGATTCATAAAAGAAAGAACTTTGTCTGTCTTGTTCTTCCCTGCCCCTGGCACTCAGCATGCCAGGTGCTGTGACAAGTAGCAGGGATTCAATAAAAATTTGATGAATATACAGCAAGCTTGACATGGGGGCTGTAGGTGGAGGTTTCTATTATAGAAACCTCTTCAGAGGTGTCAGTGAAGGATGTCCCATAACTTAAATATCTAGTGCAAGGCCAGTTCTTTAGTCGTTTCAAACTGTCTTCATATAACCTCACAACAACCATGTGGTCAGTATTATTACTAGCTCTATTTCACAGATGAAGAAACTGACAGAAAGATTAAGTGACTTGACCACTTGGTGTAGCTCAGTGGTTAGGTATTGATCTATGACACTAGGAGTCACGATTCAAATCACGGTCAGGGCACATGTCTGGGTTGCAGGTTCCATCCACAGTAGGAGGTGTGCAGAAGGCAGCGATCAATGATTTTCTCTCCCTTTCCCTTCCTCTCTGAAATCAATAAAAAATTTGTTTTTAAAACAAAAGGTTAAGTGACATGCCGATAGTCACATAGCAATTGCCTGAATCCAAGATTTGAACGCACATCTGCCAGACCTTCAAGCTCCTAAGCTTTGTATTTCCTCATTCTTCTCTCACCAGGGTAAGGTGAAAATAGACTTGTTTACCAAACTTTAGAATAACAACAGGAAACAATACAGAAAAAAAGTAATGATTGCCCTAGCTGGTTTTCTCAGTGGATAGAGCGCCAGCATGTGGACCAAAGGGTCCCAGGTTTGATTCCAATCAAGGGCACATACCTCAGTTGCAGGCTCTTCCTGGGCCCAGACCCTGGTTGGGGCATGTGCAGGAGGCAACCCATTGATATGTTTCTCTGACATCGATATTTCTCTATCTTTCCCTCTCTCTTCCACTTTCTCTAAAAATCAATGGAAAAATATCCTTGGGTGAGGATTAAAGGAAAAAAAAGTAATTATTATTTCACTCCCCGTGGATGGTAATTATGGATCTCATTATTCCAGAAACAGCACAAGCTAAGTCAGAAGTTAAAGAAGGGTTTAGATAAATCCACAAATAGTACATACACTATGTGTGCTTTAAGAATGCTTGGTGTAGCTTTTTCTGACCTCTTCAGATTGGCTGCCTGAAGGACAACCATGACCTTCCACACAAGTTCTCCCTAGAATTCCCCACCAGTGCTAAGGCACAAACCTCATGCTCATTAAATGAGGTAATAAGAGGTTATGTGAAAGTGTAAGTTTTGAAAGTGTCATTTTCTTCAGTCTTCAATTATCACTTGTTCTTTACTTGGGGATAAACTATCGCTACAGACTGAACTGTGTCCCACCCTCCCTCAAATTCATGTGTTAAAGCCCTAACCCCCAACATGAGACTCTATTTTATTTGGAGGAGGGCTTTTAGGAGGCAATTAACATAAAATGAAAAGGGTAATTAAGATTAAATTAAGGTATAATAGTGGGCCTTAATCCTTATTAAGATTGGTGGCCTTCTAGGAGTAAGAGAGAGCTCTCTCCTTACCAGCCATGTGAGGACAAGTATTAGGAAGAAAGGAACCGACCTTCTGCAAGACAGGAAAAGGGTCTTGGACAGGGAACAGAATAGGCTGGGACCTTAATCTTCGACTTCCCAATGTCTAGAACTGTAAGGAACAAGAAAAAAAAAAGAAAAGAACTCTGGCCCTGGCCACTGTGCTAAGTGGTTAGAGCATCAGCTTGCAGATCCAAGGATCCTGGTCAAGGGTACCTGGGGTGCAAGTTCCGCAGCCCTGATAGGGGCTGGAGGCAACCCATCTGTTTCTCTCCCACAATGTTTCTCTCTCTCCCCCTCCTACTTCCTTTCCACTCTCTCTAGAAATCAATGGGGAAAATATCCTCGGGTGAGAATTAAAATAGAACAAAAACAAACAAACAAAATACTCTGTTGTTTAAGCCACTCAATGTATGGCATTTTGTTATGGCAGCCAGAGAAGACAGAAACAATTTAAAAGCACAATCCCCATTTTAAGTCCCTACAATGCTTTAACTTCACACACCTGGGAGACAACACAGCCCCAAAAGAAAACGTTTTCTGCACCTACAGTTAATCCAGGCACAGCACCAGCGGGGCTGCAATGCTCCCACAGCAGGGGACACGGCCCGGCCTCCCACCTCCAGCCTCAGAGCTCTCACATCCTGTAGGAAAAACCTGCTGCTTGGTGTTTTATCCACTTTTCATAGCACATCCTCCAACAACCTGGTCAATTCCATTCAACCGAACCCTCTTGACTGGACCCCACTCCACTTTGCTTTTCTGAAGGGCAGAGCCATTTACAGCATGGGCTCTGAGGTCAGGCTTCTAAATTTGGGACCCCAGCTGTATTCTTGCCTAAGTTAATAGCCCTAACCCTCAGTTTCCCCGCGTGTAAAGGAGAGACAGATAAAACTGCATATCCATAAGGTTGCAGTGACCACTAAATAAGTAACTTATAAAAAGCGGTTAGCACGGATGGGTTACTGAAGTCCCTGGTGCGTGTTAGTTATTATTACTCCAAAGCACCACTCCAGTTCAACTGCAGATCCCGCCCTCACTCACCTCCCATTCGCCCTTGCACAGGTTTCTCGCCTATCAATCACACGTTAGCTCCGCCCCTCCATGTCGCCAAGGTTTTTCCCGCTCCCAATGCCCCCCGCCCCTCCGCAAACAGCCACTGGTTAGCACTTACACCGGAGGACGTCCTTTCTCATGTAGGTTCTCCTCGTCCTGAGCTTTGTTACCACGCGACACAGTGACCACTCTCTTCTCGGGCAAGACAGCTTCGCTTCAGGCCAGGCGGCTGAGGTATGAGAGATAAGGTCGTGGAGCTTAAAAGCGCGGCTCCGCTCGATTCCCAGAGGAGCCTGCAGCGCTGCCACGCCCCGCGCCACTGCGCGTGCTCACTTGGAGACTTGGGCGTGGTCTCTTTTTGCACCACTGCGCTTGCGTGGCTGGCTCCAGCAGGGACTGTTTCCTTGAGGTAGGAAGGCTGCAGGTGGTGGACCCTGGGCCAGCCTTTCTGACCACACATGGCCTTTGGGGTTCATGCCAACCTGCGACCTCCCTTGCAGTCCTGCCTGGTGCAGGATGCTTGATCCTCCGCCTATTGGCGCAGATGTTCTAATCTCCACAGATGATTGGCTGGAAGAAATGGGCTCATATTTACCAAACACTGCAGGCAAAAAGGCTAGCAGAAAATTGAGAAACCAGTATTCTGATCCTCGCTCTTGCCAGGCCTTAATATGTGAACGTGTTATTTTTACCTCTGAATGGACAGTACTCGCCTCAACTGGGTTGTACAGGAACTTGGACGTCTTTTTTTTCCAATTTCAATTGTCATGCAATATGATATTAGTTTCAGGAGTACAACAATACTGACTGGACATTTATGTGACTTACCTAGTGATCACACAATTAAATCTAGTACCCTTCTGACACCATACTTACCTATTAAAATGTTATTGACTTTCCTTTATGCTCTACTTTACTTCCTCTTGACTGTTTTTATAACTGGCAATTTTTTAAACATATATTTTTATAGATTTCAGAGAGGAAGGGAAGGGAGAGAGAGACAAAAACATCAATGATGAGCATCATTGATTGGCTGTCTCCTGCACACCCACTACTGGGGATCACCTGCAACCCAAGCATGTGCCCTGACTGGGAATTGAACCTGGAACTCTGAGTCCAAAGGCGGATGCTCTATCCACTGAGCCAAACCACATAGGGCTATAACTGGCAATTTGTACTTAATTTCTTCACCTTTTCCCTGAACGCCCTTCCATCTGGCAACCAACGATTTGTTGTCTATGTGATTTTGTTTTGGTTTTGCTTGTTTTTTCGTTTTGTAAATTCCCCATATGAATGAAATCCTGTGTTGTTTGTCTTATTTCACTTAGAATAGTACCCTCTAGGCCTATCCGTGTTGTTGCAAGTGGCAAGATTTCATTCCTTTTTATGATTGAGTAATATTCCATTATATATGTACCACATCTTCCTTATTCATTCTTTATCAATCTATGGATGGACACTTAGGCTGCTTCCATATCTTGGTTCTTGTAATATAATAATGGTGCAATGAACATAGGGCTGCATATATCTTTTCAAATTAGTGTTGTGGATTCTTTAGATAAATATACAGAAGTGGATTTTTTGGTCATAAAGTAGTTCTATTTTAAATTTTTTTGAGGACCCTCAGTACTGTTTTCTACAGTGGCTGCACCAATTTACAATCTCACCAATAGTGCACAAGGATTCCCTTTTCTACATCATTGCCAACATTTGTTTGTTGATTTAATGATGATAGCCATTCTGACAGGGGTGAGGAGATATCTCACTGTGGTTTTAATTTAATTTAATTTGCTTTCCCAGATGATTCATGATGTTTGTTGAGCATCTTTTCACATGTCTAATAGCCATATGTATGCCCTCCTTAGATAAGTGTCTAATCAGGTCCATTGCACATTTTTAAATTGGGTTGTTTGTGGTTTTTTGGTGTTGATGTATCATTGGCAAATACGTTCTCCTGTTCAGTGGGTGGCCTTTTCTTTTTGTTGGTTGTTTCCTTTGCTGTCCAAAAACTTTTGTTTGACAGTCCCATTTCCTTTTTTTTCTTTTTTCCCTTCCTCGAGGAGATAACCCCCCCCCCTCCCCGCCCCCCGCCACACACACACACACAAAATCATTAAGAGCAATGTCAAAGTGTTTACTGCCTATGTTTTCTTCTAGATGGTTTATGGTTTCAGGTCTTACATTTAAGTCTTTAATCCACTTTAGTTTATTGTTGGATATGTTATAAGAAAGCAATCCAGCTTCATTCTTTTGCATGCATCTGTCCAGTTTTCCCAACACCATTTATCGAAGAGACTGTCTTCACCGCATTGAATATTCTTGACTCCACTGTGTTAGATTAACTGAGGTGTGGGTTTATTTCTGGGCTCTCTATTATGTTGCATTGATCTATGTGTCCTTTTATGCCATAGCATGCTGTTTTGATTACTGTAGCTTTGTAGTATAGTTTGATATCAGGTAACTTAATACCTCATCTTTGTTTTGCTTTCAGGATTGTTTTGGCTCCTCAGGATCTTTTGTGATTCCATTTAAATTTTAGGCATACTTGCTCTAATTTTGTGAAGAATGACATTGGTAATTTGATAGGGATTGCATTGAATCTGTAGAATGCTTTGGGTAGTATGGGCATTTTAATGATGGTAATTCTTCCTATTTATGAGTGTGCTATACCCTTCCATTTCTTTGTATCTTCTTCAGCGCATTTCTTCAATGTCTTACATAGTTTTCTGAGTGCAGGTCTTGTACATCCTTGGTAAAATTTATTCCTAGGTATTTCATTTTTATTTTTTAGACAATTGTAAATGGGATTCTCTTCTTAATTTCTCTTTCTGATAGTTTGTTATCTATCTATTTATAAAAGACTAATATGCAAAGTGTCCCTTCAGGAATTCAACCAGGAGTTCAATCACTCACTATGACATGCACTGACCACCAGGGGGTGGCACAGAACATGGCAGGCAACCAGTGTCAGGGCACTGAGGGAGCAAGAGAAAGCAGGAGATAGGGACCCAAACAGTGACAGCAAGCAGGCGGTGAGGGAAAGAAGAGGCAGGAAGGCAGGGAGACGAGGAACCTGATGGGCCCTGATCACTGGCCAGGCCTAGGGACCCAACCCATGCATGAATTTCATGCACTGGGCCTCTACTTGCTGTATAAAAATGCAACACATTCCTGCATTTCTTTTTTTGTTTTGCATCTGCAACTTCACTGAATTCATTTATTAGTTCTAATAGTTTTTTAGTATATTCCTTAGAGTTTTCTATATATAGTATTAAGCCACTTGCAAATAATGACAGTTTTACTTCTTCCTTTCCAATTTGGATGCCTTCTATTTCATTTTCTTGTGTGATTGCTGTGGCTAGGACTTCCAAGATTGTGTTTCATGAAAGTGGTGAAAGGGGACATCCTTCTGTTGTTCATGATCTTAAAGAAAAAGCTTTTAGCCCTAGTCAGTTTGGCTCAGTGGATAGAGTGTCGGCCTGAGGACTGAAGGGTCCTGGGTTCAATTCCGGCCAAGGCACATGCCTGAATTGCAGCCATGATCCCCAGTGTGGGATGTGCAGGAGGCAGCTGATCAATGATTCTCATCATTGATGTTTCTATCTCTCTTTCCCTCTCCCTTCTACTCTGAAATCAATAAAAATATATTTTTTAATTTTTTCAGATATTTAAACATTTTACAAAGAAAATAAAAAGCTTTTATCTCTTCACCATTGAGTATGATGTTAGCTGTGGGTTTGTCATATCTGGCCTTTATTACATTGACATATGTTCCCAATATACCCATTTTGCTGAGATTTTTTTTTAATCACAAATGGATGTTGGGTTTTCTCAAATGATTTTTTTGCATCTCTTTGATATGATCATGTGATTTTTGTATTTCATTTTTGTTTATGTGGTATATCATATTAATTGATTTGCAGATATTAAAACAGCCTGATGGATTAAATCCCACTTGATCATGTTGTATGATGTTTTTAATGTATTGCTGAATTCTGTTTGCTAATATTTTGTTGAGAATTTTTGTATCTATGTTCATCAGAAGTTCATCAGAGATATTGGCCTATAATTTTCTTTTCTTTCTTTTTTTTTTAGATCTTTTGTATGGTTTTGGTATGAGAGTAATGGTGTCCTCATAAAATGAGTTTAGATGCCTTCCCTGTTCTTCAAGTTTTTTGGAATAAATTATGAAGGCTAGGTATTAATTCTTCTTTGAATATTTGGTAAAATTTGCTTGTGAAGCCATCTGGTCCAGGGCTTTTGTTTGTTGGAACTTTTTGGTTACTGATTTGATTTTGTAGTTCTCAGTCTTTTAAGATTTTCTTTTTCTTCCTGATTCAGCCTTGGAAGACTGTATATGTCTAGGAATTTATAATCTCTTCCAGGTTGTCCAATTTGTTAACATAAAATTGTTCATAGTATTTCCTTATAGTGCTTTGTTTTTCTGTGGTGTTGATTGTCAATTTGCATTAATTTCTGATTTTACTTACTTGGGCTCTCTATTTTTCTTGATGAGTCTGGCATAGGTTTATCAATTTTATTTATCTTTTCTTTTTTTTTTAAATATATTTTTATTGATTTTTTACAGAGAGGAAGGGAGATAGAGAGTCAGAAACATCGATGAGAGAGAAACATCGATCAGCCGCCTCCTGCACATCCCCCACTGGGGATGTGCCCGCAACCCAGGTACATGCCCTTGACTGGAATCGAACCTGGGACCTTTCAGTCCACAGGCCGACACTCTATCCACTGAGCCAAACCGGTTTTGAATATTTATCTTTTCAAAGAACCAACTCTTTTTTTTTTTTTTGTCATTTTTTAAAAACATTTTATTTTTATTTATTTATTTTTTTATTGCTTAAAGTATTACAAAGGGTATTACATATGTATCCATTTTATCCCCCCGCCCTAGACAGTCCCCTAGCCTCCCCTATCACCCAGTGTCTTATGTCCATTGGTTATGCTTATATGCATGCATACAAGTCCTTTAGTTGATCTCTTACCCCCCTACCTCCTGCCCCCCAACCCTCCCCGGCCTTCCCGCTGCAGTTTGACAATCTGTTTGAGGCAGCTCTGCCTCTGTATCTATTATTGTTCAAAAGTTTATAATGGTCTCTATTGTCCACGAATGAGTGAGATCATGTGGTACAAAGAACCAACTCTTGGTATTATTGATATTTTCTTTTTTTTTTTTTTTGGTTTTTTTTTTGTTTGTTTTGTTTTGTTTTGTTTTGTTTTATTGCTTAAAGTATTACAAAGGGTATTACATATGTATCCATTTTATCCCCCCGCCCTAGAAAGTCCCCTAGCCTCCCCTATCAACCAGTGTCTTATGTCCATTGGTTATGCTTATATGCATGCATACAAGTCCTTTAGTTGATCTCTTACCCCCCTACCTCCTGCCCCCCAACCCTCCCCGGCCTTCCCGCTGCAGTTTGACAATCTGTTTGAGGCAGCTCTGCCTCTGTATCTATTATTGTTCAAAAGTTTATAATGGTCTCTATTGTCCATGAATGAGTGAGATCATGTGGTATTTTTCCTTTATTGACTGGCTTATTTCACTTAGCATAATGCTCTCCAGTTCCATCCATGACGTTGCAAATGGTAAGAGTTCCTTCCTTTTTACAGCAGCATAGTATTCCATCGTGTAGATGTACCACAGTTTTCTAATCCATTCATCTACTGATGGGCACTTAGGCTGTTTCCAGATCTTAGCTATGGTGAATTGTGCTGCTATGAACATAGGGGTGCATATATCCTTTCTGATTGGTGTTTCTGGTTTCTTGGGATATATTCCTAGAAGTGGGATCACAGGGTCAAATGGGAGTTCCATTTTCAGTTTTTTAAGGAAACTCCATACTGTCTTCCATAGTGGCTGCACCAGTCTGCATTCCCACCAGCAGTGCACAAGTGTTCCTTTTTCTCCACATCCTCTCCAGCACTTGTCGTTTGTTGATTTGTTGATGATAGCCAGTCTGACAGGTGTGAGATGGTACCTCATTGCTGTTTTGATTTGCATCTCTCGGATGATTAGTGACTTTGAGCATGTTTTCATATGTCTTTTGGCTTTCTGGATGTCCTCTTTTGAAAGGTGTCTATTTAGGTCCTTTGCCCATTTTTTGATTGGATTGTTTATCTTTCTTTTGTTAAGTTGTATGAGTTCCCTATAAATTTTGGAGATTAGGCCCTTATCAGATATGTCATTGGCAAATATGTTTTCCCACACAGTGGGTTTTCTCGTTGTTTTGTTGATGGTTTCTTTTGTTGTGCAGAAGCTTTTTATTTTGATGTAGTCCCATTTGTTCATTTTTTCTTTAGTTTCAAGTGCCCTAGGAGCTGTATCAGTGAAGAAATTGCTTCGGCATATGTCTGAGATTTTGTTGCCTTTGGATTCTTCTAGAATTTTTATGGTTTCCTGTCGTACATTTAAGTCCTTTATCCATTTTGAGTTTATTTTTGTGTATGGTGTAAGTTGGTGGTCTAGTTTCATTTTCTTGTATATATCTGTCCAATTTTCCCAGGACCATTTATTGAAGAGACTATCTTGGCTCCATTGTATGTTCTTGCCTCCTTTGTCAAATATTAATTGAGCATATTGGTTCGGGCCGATTTCTGGGCTCTCTATTCTATTCCATTGATCTATATGCCTATTCTTGTGCCAGTACCAGGCAGTTTTGAGAACAGTGGCTTTGTAATACAACTTGATATCTGGTATTGAGATCCCACCTACTTTGTTCTTTTTCAGGATTGCTGCAGCTATTCGGGGTCTTTTTTTATTCCAGATGAATTTTTGGAGAGTTCGTTCTAGATCTCTGAAGTATGCCATTGGTATTTTAATGGGAAGTGCGTTGAATTTATAGATTTCTTTGGGTAGTATGGACATTTTAATGATGTTGATTCTACCAATCCATGAACACGGTATGTTCTTCCATCTGTTTATGTCTTCCTCTATATCTTTTTTCAACGTCCTGTAGTTTTCTGAGTAGAGGTCTTTTACCTCTTTAGTTAAGTTTATTCCTAGGTAGCTTAATTTTTTTGGTGCAATGGTAAACGGGATTGTTTTTATAATCTCTCTTTCTGAAAGTTCACTATTGGTGTATAGAAATGCCTCAGATTTCTTGGGGTTAATTTTGTATCCTGCTACATTGCCAAATTCATGTATTAAGTCTAGTAGCTTTTTGATGGAGTCTCTAGGGTTTTGTATGTATAAGATCATGTCGTCTGCAAATAAGGACAGTTTTACTTCCTCTTTTCCAATTTGGATGCCTTTTATTTCTTCTTCTTGCCGAATTGCAATGGCTAACACTTCCAGTACTATGTTGAACAGGAGTGGTGAGAGGGAGCATCCCTGTCTTGTTCCTGTTCTTAGGGGAAATGGTGTTAGTTTTTGTCCATTGAGTATGATGTTTGCTGTGGGCCTGTCATATATGGCTTTTATTATGTTGAGGTATGATCCTTCTACTCCCACCTTGCTGAGAGTTTTTATGAAAAATGGGTGTTGAATTTTGTCAAATGCTTTTTCTGCATCAATTGATATGACCATGTGGTTTTTTTCTTTCAATTTGTTTATGTGATGTATCACGTTTATTGATTTGCGGATATTGTACCATCCTTGCATCCCTGGGATAAATCCTACTTGGTCATGGTGTATGACCTTTCTGATGTACTGCTGGATCCGATTTGCTAAGATTTTGTTGAGGATTTTGGCATCTATGTTCATGAGGGATATTGGCCTGTAATTCTCTTTCATTGTGTTGTCTTTACCTGGTTTTGGTATTAGGGTGATGCTGGCTTCATAGAATGAGCTTGGAAGTGTTCCTTCCTCTTGAATTTTTTGTAGTAGTCTGAGGAGGATAGGTTTTAGTTCTTCCTTGAATGTTTGGTAAAACTCCCCTGTGAAGCCGTCTGGTCCTGGGCTTTTGTTTGATGGAAGCTTTTTGATGACTGCTTCAATTTCTTCCATAGTTATTGGCCTGTTGAGATTTTTAGATTCTTCCTGATTGAGTTTTGGAATGTTGTATTTTTCTAGGAATTTGTCCATTTCCTCCAGGTTGTCTAGTTTCTTGGAGTAAAGCTGTCCATAGTATTTTTTAACAATCATTTGTATTTCTGTGGGGTCTGTTGTTATTTCGCCTCTATCGTTTCTGATTTTATTTATTTGGGTCCTCTCTCTCTGCTTCTTGGTGAGTCTGGCTAGAGGTTTATCAATCTTGTTTATCCTTTCAAAGAACCAGCTCTTGGTTTCATTGATTTTCTGTATTGTTTTTTTGGTCTCTATGTCATTTATTTCTGCTCTAATCTTTATTATCTCCTTCCTTCTGCTCACTCTGGGGTTTTCTTGTTGCTCTCTTTCTAATTCTTTGAGTTGTAGAGTTAGATGATTTACTACCATTTTTTCTTGTTTTTTTAATAGGCCTGTAGAGCTATAAACTTCCCTCTCAGGACTGCTTTCAATGTGTCCCATAGGTTTTGGATTGTTGTGTTTTCATTGTCATTAGTTTCCAGGATGTTTTTAATTTCTTCTTTGATCTCATTGGTAACCCAATCAATATTTAATAGCATGCTATTCAGCTTCCAGGTGTTTGAGTATTTTGGGTTGTTTTTATTGTAGTTTATTTCTAATATTATGCCATCGTGGTCTGCGAAGACGCTTTTTATGATTTCAATCTTCTTGAATTTGGGGATACTTTGCTTGTGACCCAATATGTGGTCTATTTTTGAAGATGTCCCATGAGCACCTGAGAAGAACGTATATTCTCTGGCTTTGGGGTGAAGTGTTCTGAAGATGTCTATGAAGTCCATTTGATCTAGTGAGTCATTTAGGATTGCTGTATCTTTGCTGGTTGTTTGTCTATAGGACTTATCCAGTGCTGTCAATGGTGTATTAAAGTCCCCTACTATGATTGTATTGTTGTCGATCTCTCCTTTGATATCTTCCAGGAGTTTTTTTATGAATTTGGATGCTCCTACATTGGGTGCATATATGTTTACCAGGGTTATATCTTCTTGTTGTATTGATCCCTTTAGTATTATGAAGTGGCCTTCCTTATCTCTTGTTAACGCCTTCACTTTGAGGTCTATTTTGTCCGATATAAGTATTGCTACCCCAGCTTTCTTTTCCTTTCCATTTGCCTGAAAGATATTTTTCCATCCTTTCACTTTCAGTCTGTGTGAGTCCCTTCTAATGAGGTGGGTTTCTTGTAGACAGCAGATGTATGGGTCATGTTTTTTTATCCATTCAGCCACTCGATGTCTTTTGGTTGGAGCATTTAGTCCGTTTACGTTTAAAGTTATTATTGAAAGGTACTTGTTTGTAGCCATTTCTTTTTTTGTGTGGCTGTTTTCTTTCTGAGCTTTTTATTTCTTATTTTTATACCAGTCCCTTTAGCATTCCTTGCATTGCTGGCTTGGTGGTGACAAACTCCCTCAGCCTTTTTTTGTCTGTGAAGCTTCTTATTTCCCCTTCAAGTTTGAATGATAGCCTTGCTGGATAGAGTATTCTTGGATTCAGTCCTTTGCTTTGCATCACTTTGTAAATTTCAGTCCATTCTTTTCTGGCCTGATGTGTTTCTGTTGAGAAGTCATTTGACAATCTAATGGGAGATCCCTTGTATGTAACTTTCTGTCTCTCTCTTGCAGCCTGTAAGATTCTCTCTTTGTCCTGAACATTTGCCATGGTGATTATGATGTGTCTTGGTGTGGGTCTTTTCGGGTTCACCTTGTTTGGGACTCTCTGGGCTTGTGTGACTTTTTTCTTCCCCACCTCAGGAAAGTTTTCTGATATTATTCCTTCGAGTAGGTTTTCTAATCCTTGTTCATCCTTCTGTTGTTCTGGTACCCCTATTATTCGTATGTTGTTTCGTTTCATGTTGTCCCAAAGCTCCCTTAGGCTCTCCTCCTGTCTTTTAATTTTTTTCTCCAATTGCAGTACATTTTGGGTGTTTTTTGCTTCCTTGTCTTCTAATTCACTAATTCGGTACTCCGCTTCTCCTAGTCTACTGTTGATACTTTCAATGGAGTTTTTCATTGCAGCTATATCACTCTTCATTTCTTCTTGGGTCTTACTTAGGTTGTTGATTTTTTCATCTGTTTCTTCTAGCTTCTTCCATATGTTATCGATTTTTTCATCTGTTTCTTCTAGCTTCTTCCATATGTTATCGATTTTTTCATCTGTTTCTTCTTGCTTCTTGCAGAGGTTGTCGATTTTTTCCTCCATCCGGTTTATGCACTCTAGGATCCTTATTCTGAATTCTTTATCTGTCATGTTGCATGCCTCTGTATTACTTAGCTGCTTTTCTGGAGAGTCCTCCTTCTCTTTCCTTTGGGGGTTTCTTTGTCTACCCATGTTTGATCTCACTGACATATCTAGACGTTGAGTTGTTCAGTGGTTGCTCCCTTGGTGGCAGTGACTCCTTGGTCTGTGGTTGCTCTTCGGGCGGTTGCGGTAGCAGCTGCTCTTCAGTTGTCAGCAGCTCCTCTGGTGGGTGCTGTTCACAGCTGTGGTGGCTCTTCTGGCTGGTGGGGCGAGGTTTCACGTACAGCTGCTGTTCCTCAGCAGAGGATGTGGTGCTCAGGAGGTTGCTGTTGCTTGGATCTGCTGCGTTGATTTAAAGGCACAAAATACAACACAACAAGGCACCACGTACCAGGCACTATACACAAATATATTCACGATATTAATAACCCCAATTAAAGGTGACCACCTGAATTAAGAGAATTAGGGGATAAGGAAGAAGGAAGAGAAAAAGATAAAAGAGAAAAAGGAAAAGAAAAGTAGGGACCAAAAAAAAGGGAGTGCAAAAATGAAATTGGGAAAAAGGAAGGGGGAAAATAAAAGCGAGAAAAGAAAAGAAAAAAAAAAGAGCGAAAAGAGAGAATGAAGTGGAAGAGGGGAAGAGACTTTTTATATGAGGAGAATACTCCTATAGAACAGCCATTAATCCCAACAAATTCCAGCAACAGCTCCCTGGATATGAATGCAAACTAGAAACAACCAATAATATAACGATGAAAATAGAATGGTGAACACTAATCCCAAAATAAAATAAAGAAAAAATAAAATGGCACTTTAAAAAATGGTAAAATGGTAGCAGTAATAATACTGGTTAAAAATAAGAAGGTAGTAATTAAAAGGGTAAAATCAGGTGATGGAAAAAGAAGAAAAGAAAAAAAAAGAACAGAAAAAAAAAGAATGAAAAAAAATTGGTTTCTTAGTTAAAAAGTGAAAAAAGAAAAAAAAATTGCAGTAGTGAAGATCCTTCGTTTCTTCTATTCTTCAGTGTGGCTCGCCTTAGACCTTCCAGGTATTCAGGAGAGTGTTGAGTT
This sequence comes from Myotis daubentonii, assembly GCF_963259705.1. Lineage (NCBI taxonomy): Eukaryota > Metazoa > Chordata > Mammalia > Chiroptera > Vespertilionidae > Myotis > Myotis daubentonii. The sequence goes on along the minus strand of NC_081841.1, from coordinate 96,216,892 downwards.
TCCCTGCGATATACTGTTCCTCTGTGTTGTAGACCACAGTTCTTATTTTAAAGCATGCCGCATTTATTTCCCAGACTGCCTTATTTTGTGTTTAGCAGAGTCAGTTTGTGGGTCAGCCTCTGGGTGGCAGTGTTCTGGGGTTGGCCTCTGAGGATATAGGGCATCTCTGTCCAGTGGAAGTTCACTGCCCAGAGCTGGCTGCGTAATAGTTAGTTACCGGCGCTGTGTTGTTGCTGGGATTGAAAATCCCTCTATAGGCCAGACCCTGTTAACTCCCAGGGACTGATCAGGTTATCTTAATCCTTGATCTCGTACAGGGTGGAATCTGGGTGTGGCTGTGCTCCTTGCCTGGGGGCTGGGGGGAGGAGTCTCACTCTCCGAAGAGGGTGGCTGCCCCAGTCCTGGGCTCAGGGGTGTCTCAGCACTCAATTCACTACCACCTCTCCCGGCTCCCCCTCTTTCCCCAGTCTCTCCCCAGATTCCACTCCTCAGCACACTCTCCCTCTCTTCAGCACAGGTGAGTGTCTGTATCCGAAATGTCCCATGAACAGGATTCAGTGAAAACAAAGAAACAAATGCCGGCCGCGGAAACGGGGAAGGCTTGGTTTCTGTAAGCTTCTTCTCTTACCAGGACTGCATGGTCAGGTCAGCTCTTCAGGCTGCCCCCCTTTAGGCTCAGTCCTCCGTGATCACAGAACCCAGCTCTCAATTTCCCTGGCGGCGCCAGGAATCCCGCGGTTCTCCTTTCCCCCGTCAGGGGCTGCGCCTGTCGCAAGGGATGCGGCTGTCTGCCACGCGGTCTCCCTCCGACTCTCTGGGCTCAGAGGTCTGACAAACTTTCCTGCCCAAATCCCTGGTTTTTTTTTACCTTTCCAGGGGAGTTCTGCTCTTCCCGGCTGCAAACCCTCTCACCAGCTGAGCAATTTCGCCAATTCGGTATGAGTGTTACTAGCTTCAGCTGCTCGCTCCATTTGCTCCGGGACAGGACCTGGGACACGTCTGCCTATATCGCCGCCATCTTGGTTCCTCCCCTGATATTTTCTATTGTTGTTTTTTTTTTTAGACTTTATTTCCACTCTGATCTTTATTATTTCCATTCTTCTACTTACTTTGGGCTTTGTTTCTTGTTTTTCTGGTTCCTTTATGTGTCATGTTAGATTGTTTTATTGAGATTTTTCTTGTTTCTTGAGGTAGGCTTGTATTGCTGTAAGTTTCCCTGTTAGAACTGAGTTGGCTATGTCCAATAGAATTTAGGTTGTTTTGTTTTCATTTCCACTTGTCTCAAGGTCTCTTTTGATTTCTTCTTTGATGTCATTCTTAACCCATTCATTGTTTAGTATCGTTATTTAGCCTCTACATGTTTGTGTTTTTCAGCTTTCTTCTTGTAATTGATTTCAGTTTCATACCATTGTAATTGGAGAAGATGGTTGATATGATTTCAGTCTTCTCAAATTGATTGAGACTTGTTTTGTTGCCTAACATGTGATCTATTTTGGAAAATGTGCACTTGAACAGAATGTATATTCTGCTGCTTGGGGTAAAATGTCCTAAAAATATCAACCAACTCCAGCTGGTCTAATGTGTCATTTAAAGCCACTGTTTCCTGGTGCACGAATTCATGCACCGGGCCTCTAATAGTGTGATAATGTTGAGTAGGGTTCTGAAATAACCCAAAAAAACCATATATGGTATAAGCTCACTAGATGGGGGTCTTGGTTGTTGGGGACTATCTGAAGTAGGAGGGAAGATGAAGTAGAAGAAGGAAAAGTTTTTTCTTTCCTATTTCTTGGAGTAAGATCTTTTAGATCATCGAGATCATTATATCTCTGCAAGAACTTTTTGGGTTGTGATTGAGGAATGTGACCAGCATATCATGAGCAGCTGAGATATGCTGATGTCATGCAGTTCCCAGAATAATTTCACGCAAAGAAGCATTCTCATTTGTCTTTTTCGACTTTGGAATGTTGTTGATGGTTATGTGGGTGAATTACCTGTTTAGATTATATAAACCTAGAATCCAACTGTTTTGCATATAAACACAAAGTATTGGCACAACTTTAAACTATAGTGAATTCCAGGTCTGCAACTGGGGGAAGATTGTTTTGAACTTTCCCAAGTGTTTGTCACCATTTTAGAAAATGTAATTCTTGGCAATACCATTCCTGGAATTGAATCTGTTTGGGTTGAGAACCACTGACTTAGACTAAATTCTGAAACAGCTGAAGTTTGCTCTTTTTTTTTTAATATATTTTTATTGATTAAGATATTACATATGTGTCCTTGTCCCCACGTTACCCTCTATCCCCCCCCCCTTTGTCCGTGTCCATTGGTTAGGCCTATATGCCTGCATGTAAGTCCTTTGGTTGATCTTTCCCCCTTACCCCCACCCTCCCCTACCCTCCCTCCAAAGCCCGACAGTCCAATCAATGCCTCTCCGTCTCTGGATCAGTCCTTGTTCATCAGTTTATGTTGTTCATTATATTCCACAAATGAGTGAGATCCTGTGGTATTTATCCGCTCTCCAGTTCCATCCATGCTGTGGCAAATGGTAAGAGTTCCCTTTTCTTCTTCCTCTTCTTAAAGAATACCTTTCAGCATTTCATATAATGCTGGTTTGGTGGTGATGAACTCCTTTAGCTTTTTCTTATCCGTGAAGCTCTTTATCTGACCTTCTATTCTGAATGATAGCTTTGCTGGATAAAGTAATCTTGGTTGCAGGTTCTTGCTATTCATCACTTTGAATATTTCTTGCCACTCTCTTCTGGCCTGCATGGTTTCTGTTGAGAAATCAGCTGACAGTCGTATGGGTACTCCCTTATAGGTAACTGACTGTCTTTCTCTTGCTGCTTTTAAGATTCTCTCTTTGTCTTTTGCTCTTGGCATTTTAATTATGATGTGTCTTGGTGTGGTCCTCTTTGGATTCCATTTGTTTGGGGTTCTCTGCGCTTCCTGGACTTGTAAGTCTATTTCTTTCACCAGGTAGGGGAAGTTTTCTGTCATTATTTCTTCAAATAGGTTTTCAATATCTTGCCCTCTCTCTTCTTCTGGTACCCCTATAATTCTGATGTTGGTACGCTTGAAGTTGTCCCAGAGGCTCCTTACACTATCTTCATATTTTTGGAATCTCTTTTCTTTTTTCTTTTTCGGTTGGGTATTTTTTGTTTCTTTGTATTTCAGATCTTTGACTTGATTCTTGGGATCCTCTTGTCTGCTGTTGGATCTCTGTAAATTATTCTTTATTTCAGTCAGTGTATGCTTAATTTCTAGTTGGTCCTTTTTCATGTCCTCCATGGTCTCACTGTACTTTTGAGGGATTCATTAAATTTATCGGCGGTTTCCATAAAATTCTTGAAAAACCTTATAAACGTGGCCTTGAACTCTATATCCAGTCGTTTGCTTTTCTCCGTTTCTGCCATTTGTGACCTGTTTCTTTGTCTCCACATTTTGGCTGCTTCCCTGTGTTGATAGAGTGGCTTTGTGTGCTAGGTGTCCTGTAGGGCCCAGTGGCTCAGCCTCCCCAGTTACCTGAGGTGGACACTCTTGGTGCACCCCCTTGTGGGCTTTGTGCACAGTCTTGTTGTAGCTATGCCTTGGTTGTTGTAAGATCACTGGGAGGAATTGACCTCCAGGCCAATTGGCAGTGAGAATCAGCTGGGTCTGCAGCGGGAGAACTTCTGTGCTGGAGACACCCTTCTGGGGCAAGACTTGCTTCAGTGCGGCTTTGGTGCTCACTGAGACTGCACCCTGAGTGTGTCCCTTATGGATCTGAGGAGTTGTGATCTGGATGGTCCCCCTCTGACCACTGGGTACAGTGGCTCTTGGATCTAAGGATGTACTAATTTATCCTCTGTCTGAGGTTACACAGCAGGAACTACGAAGAGAACTGCAGATTCCCCTTCCTTTTTTTGGAGTTTGGAAGTGTCCTGATGATGCTCAGCTGTGTAGCAATGCAAGCTGCTGTGGGGCCTTGGGCCTTCTCTTGGAAGCTCTGGGTCTATCTGGCCCGGCTGAGGTTAGGTAATTACAGGTTGCAAATGGCCGGGGCATTCATATGCAAAAGCCTCTGCTGCAGCCTGGGTGGGGCGGGGTCTCAAGGAATCAAAGGGCGGAGGAAGCAGCTATGGCGGAGCCTCAGCCCCGCCCTAAGGAGTCGCAAGTCCCAGTGTCCTGGCAATGGCTGCAAGCACCTCTGAGGGAAAGCTGTCCTCAAGCTCGCCTGCTGCCAGACAGACCAGTTTCTCCCTGTATGAGTCCTGGGTCCCCAGAGACTTCCCGGAACCGGATTTCAGAGCCGTCTGGAGCTTGTGTCTCCCTCCGGATTCAAAAAGACAGCCGCGTCCTCAGGTGCCAGACCCTTTCCGCGTGCGTGAGCCCCCGTACCTCTGCACTCCACCTCCTCAGCTCCTCTGGCTCTCAGTGTGCTTTTCTTTCCTTCTAGTTGTAGAATTTACACTCAGCCAGGTCTCCTGTAGTTGTGGGTGATGTCTGGCTTGTGTTTTTGATGCATTTATCAATTGTTGTGGGAAGCAGCAATTTCCCGGTGTTTATCTATGCCGCCATCTTAGTTTCTTGAAGTTTGCTCTTGATACACTCTCTTTTCTCTCCTTTATGTCTCATTTTTACTTACTAAGGCCCCTGTTCACATGCACCCCATTGTGCTGATTCTACCTTCACCCATCTGCTACCATATCCTCTCTCCCAACCAGGTGGGCATGCTCTGCTCATCTCACTTTCTCACCAAAATTCCCAATTCTTTAGATATAGGATTTTAGCTAAGTCAAAGGGGGAACAGTAGAGTACATATTTTGGAGCAGGAATGCTATTCTAAGTAGACCAACTCTAATTCAGAATAAGTCCTACAGGGTCAGCTCACCTCAGCTACTCTTCCTTTCATAGCTTCTGAATCCACAGGTAACTCTGGAAGTTCCTAGTTTGTTTTTGATTTTCCAAAATGATTTCTGTTGCAGTGGTAGTGGGCATGGGATAGGGTCTGGGCAGCTGTTTGTGGTATGTATGAGTCATTTGAAAGTTGGGGGATTCCAATATGTAGAAAATCCAGATTAGGGTGGGCTAAGTTCATACAAGTTGGCTGCCTCTAATCATCTGGTCTAGTGCTTTCCCAGGCAGAGTGGAAAACATACATTTTCCTTTTCTAAGAGAAATGTTCCTTCCTTTCTTCCTTCCAGGCACAGGAAGATCGTACTGATTTGAGCGGTTATGAGACTGCATATGGTTTTGTGTCACTGGACTGTAGAGTTTGAGGGTAAAGTACAGCTAGAAACAGTATTGGAGAGATAGGCTAGACAATAGAGGCCTATGTGCTATGTCAAGGGATCTGAATATAAGGCTCAGCTTGTTCTCTGTTGTCATTGACCTGGACCTGAGGCAACTGGAATTTCTCTAAACCTCTATACCTTTGTTAATTTTGTTGAAAAGTATATGGTAAAGTGTAGTTAAGTTCTTGAGCCAGGTGACTTTTTTCTTTTCTTTTTTTTTCTTCTTTTTTCTTTTCTTTTCTTTTCTTTTCTTTTCTTTTCTTTTCTTTTTTTAAGCCTACAGCACCTGGTATTCCCAGGCAGTGTCCCATCCAAGTACTAACCAGGACCGACCCTGCTGGGTTGTTTTTTTAAAAATCTTTTTTTTCAATTACAGTTAACATACAATATTATGTTATATTCAGGAGTATACCCCAGTGATTAGACATTATATAACTTACTAAGTGATCATCCTGGTAAATCTCACACCCATTTGACACCATACATAGTTTATCAGAATAATATTGACTATATTCCCTATACTGTACTTTACATACCCATGACTATTCTGTAACTACCAATTTGAACTTCTAAATCCCTTCACCTTTTTCACTCATCCCACTAACCCCCTTCCCATCGGGCAACCATCAAAATGTTCTGTTTCAATGAGGCTGTTTCTGTACTGCTTGTTCGTTTATGGTGATTTTTAGATTCATTTGTTTTAAAATATGTATTTATTGCCATTTTATTCATATTATTTTCTTCTTCTTAAAGAATACCCTTCAATATTTCATTTAATACTGGTTTGGTGGTGATGAATTCCTTTAGCTTTTTCTTGTCTGGGAAGCTCTTTATCTGTCCATAGGTTCTAAATGATAGCTTTGTTGGGTAGAGTAATCTTGGCTGTAGGTCCTTGCTTTTCATCACTTTGACTATTTCTTGCCGCTCCTTTCTGGCCTGCAAAGTTTCTGTTGGGAAATCCACTGACAGTATTATGGGAGCTCCCTTGTGGGTAACTAATTGCTTTTCTCTTGATACTTTTAGGGTTTTCTCTTTGTCTTTAACCTTTTGCATTTTAATTATGATGTGTCTTGGTGTGGGCCTCTTTGGGTTCATCTTTTTTGGGACTCTCTGTGCTTCCTGGACTTGTATGTTATTTCCTTTTCCAGGTTAGGGCAGTTTTCTGTCATTGTTTTTTTCAAATAGTTTTTCAATATTTTGCTTTCTCTCTTTTTTCTCCCAGCACCTCCATGATGCAAATGTTGGTATGTTTGAAGTTTGTCACAGAGGCTCTTTACATTATCTTTATATTTTTGGATTCTTTTTTTCTTTTTGCTGTTCTTATTGGGTATTTCTTTTTTTTGCTTCATTATATTCCAAATCACTGATTTGAATCTAGGCTTCATCTACTGTGCTGTTGATTCCCTATAAATTATTCTTTGTTTCAGTTAGTATATCCTTCATTTCTGACAATCTGGATGAAATGTGCAAAATTAATTGAAAAACATAACTTACAAGACTAACAAAATGAAATAGAATATCTTAGTAGCTCTGTATCTATTAAAGAAATTGCATTTGTTGTCAAAACCTTTTTCACAAAGAAACCTAAAGGCCCAGGTAGTTTTATTGGTGATATCTATAGAACACTTAACGAAAAAATAGTACTTAATTAACACAGGCTATTTTAGGAAATAAAGAAAGGAAACACTTCCAAACTTGTGTTGTTTTTTACATTGTTGTTTGTTTGTTTTAATATTTTTATTGATTTCAGAGAGGAAGGGAGAGGGAGATAGAAACATCAATGATGAGAGAGAATCATTGATTGGCTGCCTCCTGCATGCCTTCTACTGAGGATTGAACCTGCAACCGGGGCATGTGCCCCTTGACCAAAATCAAACCTGGGACCCTTCAGTCCACAGGCCGACGCTCTATCCACTGAGCCAAACCAGCTAGGGCTTTCTGTTTGTTGTTAATCCTCACCTGAGGATATTTTGCCATTGATTTTTAGGAATAGTGGAAGAGAGAGGGAAAGACAGAGAGGAACATTGATGTGAGAGAAACACATGGATTGGTTGCCTCCTGTATTGCCGGGAGCCGGTCCATCCTTGCTGTTTCAAGGGACCTGGCATATATGGCATACGGTTCTTAATATGTTTGCTCACCTTCTTGGCGCTGTGTTTTAACCAAAGTCACCTCTCCAAGAAAGGTTGAATCCCCAGGTAGGGATTTTCCCCTGAAGTTAGGGAGGGAATAAAACCCCTCAACTAAGTGCCAGGCGGGTAATTAATCCCTTTAACTACGAACAATCATGCTTAAACTACATAATCTTTTCTCCCTGGAATGGAGATAAGAAACGCCCTAACCTTTGTAATAGAGATTGATAGGATTGAATCAACTGGTATAAATACAGTTGTAACAAGACAGAAAGAACTCAGAACTCAGGAGACAGAATTCAGAAGACAGAACCTACACGGAGCCTAGAGACAGAAGAACTTCGCTGGCGAGAGCATGCCAGAGGATCCTGGACCGGGAATGGCTTCGGAGCCTAGAGACAGAGCCTAGCGGGAGAACATGGCAAGGGATCCTGGACTGAACCTGACTACAGAGATTGGCAGGAGAACCTGACTGGAACCTGGACACTGAACCTGACTGGAGAGCCTGGACAGAACCTGGCTGGAGAACCTAGCGAGGGAACATGGCTACAGAACCTCGCTGGAAATCCGAAGCAGAGCCTCTCTGGAGATCAAGACCAGAACTTGGCTGGAGATCCTGGCTAGGCTCCTGATCAACTGAACACTGTCTCCGTGTCCTTCCTTCTTCGCCGACTCCGTCCACACCTTTGGGGACCCCTGGACCTGCTGGGGTTGGACCCCGGCATCTGGCGCCCGAACAGGGACACCTAGGTAAGCGCCCCACACTCGGGACAGATCGGACTCCACCGTAGGAAGAAGGTGGATAGTCTTCGCCGACTCCGTCCACACCTTTGGGAACCCCTGGAACAGGATTCCCCTAGGTAAGCCCCCCTCCCCCATTGAGAACCCCCACACTCGGGACGGATCAGACTCCACCGTAGGAAGAGGGTGGATAGTCTTCGCCGACTCCGTCCACACCTTTGGGAACCCCTGGAACAGGATTCCCTTAGGTAAGCCCCCCCCCCATTGAGAACCCCACACTCGGGACGGATAGGACTCCACCAGGGTGCTACAGACCCCCCTATAGAGGATAAGTAGGGTAAGAAGGTGGATAGTACAGAACTTAGATTGAGAAGATGTGCCATACTGAGTCTAAAGAAAAAAGACTCTGTATTGATCTTTTAACATATATGCTTGCTAGCAGAGGAATTAAGGTTACTCCCAGTCAGACAGAACGTTTTAGACAAGAAGTATGTCCATGCTTTTCTGAGGAAGGAAAGGTAAATGTAATGGCATGGGAGAAGGTAGGCCCAAGGAGCCTTATCCTTAACTCCACTGCAGCCTTTCCACCCCGGGAAAGTGCAGGATTGGCAAGCTCTCCCTGAGGTGATAGATCAGGACTCAGGTAATAGCAGAAAGGGCCAATCCTACTCTTAAAATGGATACAAGAGAGCGTTTCAGGTTTTTCTTTTTAATGCTTGCTTTTAAAAAATAAAAAAGGGGGAATTTGCCGGGAGCCGGTCCATCCTTGCTGTTTCAAGGGACCTGGCATATATGGCATACGGTTCTTAATATGTTTGCTCACCTTCTTGGCGCTGTGTTTTAACCAAAGTCACCTCTCCAAGAAAGGTTGAATCCCCAGGTAGGGATTTTCCCCTGAAGTTAGGGAGGGAATAAAACCCCTCAACTAAGTGCCAGGCGGGTAATTAATCCCTTTAACTACGAACAATCATGCTTAAACTACATAATCTTTTCTCCCTGGAATGGAGATAAGAAACGCCCTAACCTTTGTAATAGAGATTGATAGGATTGAATCAACTGGTATAAATACAGTTGTAACAAGACAGAAAGAACTCAGAACTCAGGAGACAGAATTCAGAAGACAGAACCTACACGGAGCCTAGAGACAGAAGAACTTCGCTGGCGAGAGCATGCCAGAGGATCCTGGACCGGGAATGGCTTCGGAGCCTAGAGACAGAGCCTAGCGGGAGAACATGGCAAGGGATCCTGGACTGAACCTGACTACAGAGATTGGCAGGAGAACCTGACTGGAACCTGGACACTGAACCTGACTGGAGAGCCTGGACAGAACCTGGCTGGAGAACCTAGCGAGGGAACATGGCTACAGAACCTCGCTGGAAATCCGAAGCAGAGCCTCTCTGGAGATCAAGACCAGAACTTGGCTGGAGATCCTGGCTAGGCTGCTGATCAACTGAACGCTGTCTCCGTGACATTCCTTCTTCGCCGACTCCGTCCACACCTTTGGGGACCCCTGGACCCGCTGGGGTTTGGACCCCGGCACTGTATGAGCCCTGACCAGGGCCCAGGCCGGGGAGGAGGCTGCAATCAAGGTATGTGTCCTTGACCAGAATCGAACCCGGGACCCTTCAGTCCATGGACTGACGCTCTATCCACTGAGCCAAATAGGGAAGGGCTTCAAACTCATTTAATAAGTCTATCATAATTCTGGTACAAAATCTTGACAAAGATGTTATAGGCAACATGAATGAATGTCTATGTTGAAAAAAAAAAAAAAGCCACTGTTTCCTTTTTGATTTTCTGACTGATTGATCTATCCATTGATGTCAATGGGGTGTTAAAGTCCCCTCCTATTACTGTATTACTGTCGATATCTTTCTTAATGTCTGTCAATATTTGCTTCATGTATTCAGGTACTCCCACATTGGGTATAGACAGTTACAAGAATTTTGTGTTCTTGTTGGAGTAATCCCTTTAACATTATGAAGTGCCTTAGTCACTTGTTACAACCCTTGGTTTAAAGTCTATTTTGTCTGACATAAGTATTGCTACCATATTTTTATTTCATTTCTTTTCCACTTTTATGAAATACCTTTTCCCCTCACCCCTTTATCTTTAGTCTGTGTGTATCTTTCAATCTAAAGTGGGTCTCCTATAGACCATATACTATGGGTCTTTTTTATCCATCCCGCCACCCTATCTCTTTGATTGGAGCATTTAGTCCATTTAGATTTAGAGTATTTATTGGTAGGTACATAGTTGTTGCCGTTTTATTCATTGGTTTCTAATTATTTTTGTTGTTCTTCCCAGTTTGTTTTTATTCGCTTGCTTTCTCTCTTGCATGTTATTGACTTTCAATAGTGTTATACTTAGATTTCTTTATTATTTTTTATATCTCTTGTCAATTTTTGGTTTGTGGTTAGTATGTGCTATACCAGTGGTCTTCAAACCGCGGATCAGGAGCCCCATGCATCTCTTTGGCCCCTTGAGTGTGGCTCTTCCACAAAATACCACGTGAGGGCGCACATGTACAGTGCGATAGAAACTGAGGCCTATCCGCAGAAGTGGGTTTTCAGCCTGGGCAAGTCTATTTTGAAGAAGTGGCATTAGAAGTGAGGGGTGTCAGTCTGTCAGGGGAAGGGAGACTAGGCACAGGCTGGCCGCGGATACACAGCACTGGGGAGGCGCGCAATTCATGCAGGAGTTGAATGAGCCAGTCAGTCAGCAGTCTCATTGTGCAGTGGTTAGTGCTAGTCGGGTCCGCAAATCTCGCGTGGGTGACAAAAGATAGGCGAAAAAAGTATACAAGACGAGTGTGGATGGGAGAGTTGGAAGGGGTCGACCTCAGCGAATGTACTTCAATCAGATTGAGGACGTTTTTAGCAAAGGCCAGTTTAGGAGTACCCTAATTAAGTTAATAGCAATGTACCTACCTATATAGTTTAAGTTTAAAAAATGTGGCTCTCCAAAGAAATTTCAATCATTGTACTGTTGATATTTGGCTCTGTTGACTAATGAGCTTGCTGACCACTGTGCTATACCAAGCTATGTTTTTTTGTTGTTGTTGTTGTTTGGGGTTAGATTATTTTATTTTATTTATTTTTTTAATTAAATCTTTATTGTTCAGAATATTACAGTTTGTGGGAAACTGTTTATTGCCTTCACTATCTGATAAGCATAGACAGAGAACTCCCCGAAACCCCCCCCACCCCCCCCTGAAGGCTGGGTGCCTTTGAAGCCCTAGCAAAGCTCAGAGCTAGGCGCCACCTCTGTTTGTCCAGACAGTGATAGCTGAAACTATTCCCCCATTTATTATTATGTAAATCCTTGCTGATGGGCTAGTCTGCTTGTTACTGGGGGGTCGCCTGCCTAAGGGCTACTCCTGATCAATAAAAGATTGGAGCAGCCTGAGCATGGGTGGAAGTCCCTCTCCTTGAGTTGGACTTGCCCGCCTGGACCTCCAATATTGCAAAATTATCTCGTGTCTTTTTCTCTCATTTGTTGTGCGGCTCCTCTTTCAGATACCGAACCCTACTCCATGCGGGACGTGGAAGGAAACACTCAACATCTGGCGCCCGACGGGTAATCTAGAAGTGCAGGGCTCGCTGGAGCGAGAAAAGGAAGTTTTCACCGAAAAGGTGTGGAAAACTCACCGAAAAAAGTGAGAGGAGTCTACCGCACGCAATGCCCAGGATCAACTACAGAAGCCTGGGTCTGTAAGTACACTGGGAACGTTTTCTTAACCAGGCTAACAAACGGGGCAAGATTTGGCTTTAAAAAAGTAGATTCGGCTTTAAAAAGGTATATTTGGCTTTTAAAAAACTAAGAAACTGTATTATGTGCTTTTGATTTGCATGTTTAAAGTGTTAAAATTTTAGAAGGTAATCTTTTACAGTTTTTGCATGTTATTATAGAACATAACCTTTGCTTTTCTTGACGAAGGTACATTAGATCTTAAAAGGTTGCCAAAAAAGTTAGTTAGAACTTGAAAAAAGGTTAGCAGGAGGAAAAACCTCATCTCAAAAAAAAACTTCTTCCATGGGGAACATAATATCGCATTTGCCAAAGCCTTTTCCAGAGGCTGAGGAGGAGTCTCCTCAACTGGTTCCCTCCGCTCCTCCTAGTGAGGAGTGGGAAGACATGTTAGAGGAATGGCCTTCACGGTCCTCTCCACCTCCGCATGCACATCCTAATTCTGATATGCTTAATTGGCTGTCATTTGAATCACCTGTGCAAAAAGCCATCCGAGAAGGATTTAGGGAAATACCGGTGGAAGAAAGGCTTGCTTTCCCGATCATAGAGGTACCTGATCCACAGCTACCGAATCAGGTAATCAGACAGCATGTACAAATTGACTTTAAAATGATAAAGGCCTTACGGGAAAGTGTAGTCCAAAATGGTCCAACAGCTCCTTTTACAGGAGAAATTATGTATAGTATTTCTGAAGCTTTCCTAATCCCTCATGATTGGTATTCTCTAGCACGTGCAACTCTGGATGGAGGAGATTATTTACCATGGAAAGGAGAATTCTTGGAGAGATGCCAGGAGCAAGCCCAAATAAACCACGGGCTGAATGCTCAAATAACTTATGAAATGCTAGCAGGACTGGGACAATACAACGATGTGCGAACCCAGTTAGATTATGTGCAACTGGCATATGAGCAAATTAGAGCTTGTGGAAGGAAAGCGTGGTGGACTTTACCAGCAAAAGGGGACTCTGAGGGAGCTTTTAGTAAATGTTTACAGGGGCCTTTAGAATCATTTTCTGATTTTGTGGCTTGTCTCACTCGAGCAGTGAGACGACAGATTCAACATGAGGCAGCAGGAGACATTTTAATTCAGGAATTAGCCTATGAAAATGCCAATGATGATTGTAAGAAATGCCTGATGCCTCTGAGAATAGGTAGTACCATTACAGAAATGATTCGAGCATGTCAGAATGTGGAGTCAGGCACTTTTCAAGTGAATTTACTCACTGCCGCTGCTACTGTAAATAAAAGGTGTCATAACTGTGGAAACATAGGACATTTTAGAAAAGAATGTAGACAACCAAGAAGGACACAAGGAGGCGCTCCAGGGAAAGGCGCTAACATCTCGCCTCCTGAGCTGATCAAAACAGATCCAACCTCTCTGTGTCCTAGATGCCAGAAGGGCTACCATTGGGCCGGCCATTGTAAATCGAGATTCCACAAAAATGGGCAGCCGTTAAATCAAGACACAGGGTATGGCCAACTGCAGGGAAACGGCCAATGGGGCAACCCCCAGCCCCGTCAATAAAAGGGGAGATCTGCCCTGCAAAGCCCACAGTGGAATCTCTGATTTGGACCACTCCAGGAAGTGCAAGCCTAGATCTAAACAGTACTATAGCGGTCACTTTGACCCCTGATATGGCTCGGCAAGCTGTTCCTACAGGAATCTGGGGACCTGTGCCATCAGGAACTTTAGGATTAATTTTAGGGAGAACTGGAAACACTCAGAAAGGATTAACTGTTTTGCCTGGAGTCATAGATTCAAATTATGATGGAGAGATTAAAGTTATATTGGAATGCAATCATATTATGCAAATTACCCCAGGACAAAGAATTGCTCAAATACTACATCTACCTTATGCTCAACAAGGCAAGGCTATAAATAGGAAAAGAGGAATGCAAGGACTTGAAAGCTCAGACATCTATTGGATACAGGAAATTAGCAAAACTCGTCCTATGATTAATTTGAGAATAGAAGGAAAAATGTTTAAAGGCCTAGTAGACACTGGGGCAGATGTCAGCGTTCTCAGCAAAGAATTCTGGCCTCCTGGTTGGTCCATGGTAGAAGCTATGGACTCAATTAGAGGGGTGGGAGTTCCTGATAACACACAACGTAGTGCTGCAGTCTTAAAATGGCAAGATGAGGAAAGACAGACAGGATGGTTTCAGCCCTACATTGTCTCTGGAATTACAGTCAATTTATGGGGCCGGGATGTCTTAGAAGGTTTACAAGCTTGTATTATTACTGGCAAAGGTCAGCAGCTTGTAACTCAGATGTGACATCAGAGTGATCAAGGTGTAAAAAACCCAGGAAGGTGAGGATATCAACCTTTTTAGGAGTGGTCACTGCTCAGTCTCCTCGCCCCCATGCTGACCCTATACAATGGAAAGATGATAAACCTGTATGGGTGGATCAGTGGCCATTAACCAAGGAGAAATTAGGTCATATTCATGGATTGATACAGGAACAAATAGAAGCTGGTCATATAGAGCATTCCAATGGCCCTTGGAATACGCCTATATTTATTATACCTAAGAAGGTGGCAGGGAAATGGTGATTGATACATGATCTCAGAGCAATTAATGCTACTATGCATACCATGGGAGCTTTGCAACCTGGACTCCCAGCACCTTCACAAATCCCTTTAAATTGGTCTCTCATAGTAGTAGATCTTAAAGATTGTTTTTTCACCATTCCCTTGGCACCTCAAGATAAAGAAAGATTTGCCTTTTCAGTGCCATCTATTAATAATATAGAACCCATGAGAAGATATCAGTGGAAGGTTTTGCCTCAAGGAATAGCCAACAGCCCTACCTTGTGCCAAAAATATGTGGCTCAAGCTGTTCAACCTTTAAGGGACAGATATTCCCGATGTTACATTATCCATTACATGGATGACTTGCTCTTAGCAAGTCCACGGGAAGAGCAGACTTTTGAAATACTTTTCCAATTAGAGAAGGAGCTCCCTAAATGGGGCTTAAAAATTGCTCCAGAAAAGGTACAAAAACAAACACCTTTTAAATATCTGGGAACCATTATTGAAAACCAATGCATTAGGCCACAAAAGGTGGAACTAAGAAAAGATTGTCTTAAAACTTTAAATGATTTTCAGAAATTATTAGGGGACATTAACTGGCTAAGACCCTACCTAAAAATCTCTACGGGAGAAATGACAAATTTATTTGATATACTTAGGGGTGACTCTGACCTTTCCTCACCCAGAACACTAACAGATGATGCCAGAAAGGAGTTGCTAAGACTTGAACAGGCGATATCCTCAGCTCAAGTAGCACGGGTACAGCCTGAATTGCCTTTATTGGGACAGATTAACCATACTGCAAATAGTCCCACTGGAGTCATCTTCCAAAATAAAGACTCTCCCGCTATTATTGAATGGGTCCACCTAGGCCATCAGTCCTCTAAAACTGCTATTACTTATATAGAACTGATGGCTCAATTAATATATCAGCTTAGGAAGCGTTGCAAGCAGCTTAGAGGAGAAGAACCTAAATGCATCTATCTTCCCCTCACTGGAAAGCAATTAGAAATGTTGTTTCAACTGATGTAAATTGGCAAATTGGGTTAAGTGGATATTCAGGGGAACTTAGTTGTCACCTATTAAAAGATAAACTTTTACAATTTTTAAATAAGACCTCCATCATTATACCAAAAAATACTAGGCAGGAACCAATTCCTGGAGCTTTAACTGTTCTTACTGATGGGTCATCAAATGGGAAAGCTGCCTATCATCCTATAAATTCTGACCGAGTCATACTGACCAGTCATACTTCTGTGCAAAGAATTGAGTTAGAAGCTATTAAGGCTGCATTGCAAGATTTCCAACAGCCTGTTAACATAATTTCTGATTCCTCTTATGCTTCGGGCCTCGTGAGTAGGATTGAAACTGCCCGGCTGAAATGGCTTAGTGACCAAAGTTTATTCTTACTATTTAAGCAGGTTCAGCAGATTGTGCAGCAGAGAAAATACCCTTTTTATATCACTCACATCAGGGCTCACAGTGTATTACCTGGCCCATTAACTAAGGGAAATGCACATGCTGATCAATCGGTTGCTTTATTAAAAGAGGCTTCAGAGTCTCATCAGCTTTTACATCAGCCTGCTAAAATGTTGTCCAAACAATTCTCAATCTCTCGACAGAAAGCAAAACAGATTATCAAGGAATGTCCCAGTTGCATGTTACATCTACCTCAAGGGCCTAACACAGGAGTCAACCCTAGAGGTTTGCTAAGGGACCATATCTGGCAAATGGATGTAACACATTGTACTCCTTTTGGACGTCTTGGGCCGTTACATGTCTCTTTAGATACTTTTTCAAAGGTCCTATGGGCCACTGTATCTACAGGAGAGATGGCAAAACAGGTTATTAATCATTGCCTAGCTGCTTTTGCCGTCATGGGAATTCCAAAGATTATTAAAACTGATAATGGACCTGCTTATACAAGCTGTCAATTCCAGGAATTTTGTAAAAAGAGAAAATTCAGCACATTACGGGAATGCCATATAATTCCCAAGGACAGGCCATTATTGAACGTCAACACCAAAGACTGAAATCTCAATTAGAAAAACAAAAAGGGGGGATGATGGAGAAATCACCTGTGGGTAGGCTGCATCAAGCCTTAATTACTCTAAATTTTTTCACTTGTGATGCTGATGGAAAGACACCTATGGAGCTACATTGGTGTCAGAATAAAACAAAAGAAAATGGTCTAGTTAAATGGAAGGATCCCGAATCTGGTTTATGGAAGGGACCTGACCCATTATTAACCTTTGGCAGAGGGTACGCTTGTATATTCCCAGAGAATTTTTCCAAACCCGTATGGATTCCTGCCAGAAATATTAAACTGCATCAGGAATCTAGCCAGACTGAAGATCTTGCGCCTGGAGCCATAACATGTAGCTGTAAACAATCAACTTCCTCAGCCACAGAGAGCAGCGACTCCAAGCAGTCCACTGAAGATGAGGAACAGGAGGAAGACAAACCAGACAACCAACAGCCCAGAAACCACATGGGGCATGGTAAAGTGAAGTATGGTAGCAATTAACTCAGGTTAAAAACTATAGTTTCATACTGGTCTTAGAAGGCACATTTTTCCTTTACCTGGGAAGGACAGCATAGCTATCCCAAAGTCAGAAGGCTCCAGTTAGCGTGTCAACTCAGTGCTCTGGAGACCCAGAACTGTAATTTAGATAGCATGCTGTCTCTGCTTCTGTAAATTGCTTTTTTTTTTTTTTTTTTTTTTTTTTGCTAACTAGGTTCCTCATTCCAAACCTTGAGACAGCCAGTTTAAAATTAAGTTGTCATGACCTAGAGCAAAGAATATTCTTACATGGTATTATTCTACAAGTTTCATTAATAATTTTTGATGCTTTACAACAGTATATTGTGCATTTATCCCAAACAAATTTACAAATGAATTTGAATGTTTTACGTGAAGGGATTTATTCCTTTCCACTGGGTGGAGGGCCTCCTGGGGAAGGCACTTAAGCATTCTGTATTGACCTATCTTGATTTTTCTTTGCCAAGAGGAATCCAATTGCCTACAGCTGTTATCTGAGCTCTCTGTTCAAGCTGGGATCATGAAAAGCTGGTACCATGGATCTGTCTCTTGCCCAATGGCGTAAGCGTGGCCCTCTCTGGAGAAGAAACCTGGGTTCCCTATGATCAATGCCGGGGCCCCGCCAGCAGGCGAGGGGATCCAAAGGCAGTTGCTGGGCATGGAGGCCAGAGGGACACAGGTTAACAAGGAGACAGAACTGAACCTCACATCACCCTACTTGGCCCAGAGATGGTTGGTAGTCAACGACGGGTAAGACCCCACAGGGTGGGGCGACCTAAGATAGGCACAGCCGGGGGCCAGTAGGAGAAAACTTGGCGCGCAACAAAGGTGGGGCTCAGAGCCCCCCCCCCCAATGGTGCACGGGCTTGAACACTCGCCCCTTCTGAGGAAGGTCTCCTGTCCCCATGGCTGCTTCTTGCTTCCCATGCCCAGCCCAGATCAGGAACCAAATAACAGAAGAGATTTGGTCCAGCTGAAATCAGAATCCAGATAAACGGAGGCTTGGCTAACAGACCCTATGTCTAAATCTAGCCTAACAACAGGAATGCTCACAGCCTTCACAAGGATGTAAAGTGATCCTTTTCATTATTATTTACAGTGTAAACTAAGATTATTGTTAAAATATTAAATTTGACAGCAAAATAGTTTTCAAATTAATTAAATTTGGCTAATTTGAAATAAGTAATTATTCAAAAAGTATTAACAAAAATTTTCATTTCATGGTAAACATGCTATGAACCTAAAGCATGTTCAGGTTCATTTTTTTGTGTGCAAAAAATTAATATTTAAAGCTATCTAGACTGCATTATAAAATTTTCACTAACTCTCCTAATTAAATAAAAAAGGGGGGGGGGGGATAGTGGAAAAATATAGTGGAAGAATACCAAGTCAGGAAATAGATCCTGTAATTAAATTTCATTTAGAGAAAAAATTTTTTTTCGTTTATAATGCTAATAGTGAGACACCTAGAAAAAACACACATTATGCCAGGGTAAGCCAGGGAAAGATCATGTTAAAGAAAAGACCCCAAGTAAGGTGTTTTTTTTTTTCCCTTTAACCTTTGTTCGAGAATATGTTTGTATACTTTCAGAGAACAGGTACAAGACCATGGGGATTCCTGTAACAACAGATCCCAGAAAGCCAGCCACAGAGACAGAAGAGACAGTTCAGAGATGGAGATGGTGGAAGACGCCTTGCCATGCTAGCAGTCAGCAGCTGTGCGTTGCTGCAGGGTGCCCAGGACCAGACCAGAAAGGACCGGACCTGCATTTTCCACCATCCAGAACCAACATTTCATTGCTGGCATGTACACATGAACTTTTGGACATTGAAACATGGACTCAGAACTTTTGGACATTGAAATTGGAACTTGATTATTTTTTAAAGAAAAAATAAGGGGGAGATGTGGGAAACTGTTTATTGCCTTCACTATCTGATAAGCATAGACAGAGAACTCCCCGAAACACGCCCCCCCCCCCCAAGGCTGGGTGCCTTTGAAACCCTAGCAAAGCTCGGAGCTAGGCACCACCTCTGTTTGTCCAGACAGTGGTAGCTGAAACTATTCCCCCATTTATTATTATGTAAATCCTTGCTGATGGGCTAGTCTGCCTGTTAATGGCGGTTCGCCTGCCTAAGGGCTACTCCGGATCAATAAAAGATTGGAGCAGCCTGAGCATGGGTGGAAGTCCCTCTCCTTGAGTTGGACTTGCCCGCCTGGACCTCCAATATTGCAAAATTATCTCGTGTCTTTTTCTCTCATTTGTTGTGCGGCTCCTCTTTCAGATACCAAACCCTACTCCACGCGGGACGTGGAAGGAAACACTCAACACAGTTGTTCCTCCTTTTTTTCCCCATAGCTCCCTTCCACCCGGTTCCCACCCCCACTCCACCCTCACCCACCACTGTCCTCATCCATAGGTGTACGATTTTTGTCCAGTCTCTTCCCGCATCCCCGACACCCCTTTCCCACCCAAGAATAGTCAGTCCACTCCCTTTCTATGCCCCTGATTCTATTATATTCAACAGTTTATTCTGTTCATCAGATTATTTATTCACTTGATTTTTAGATTCACTTCTTGATAGATGCGTATTTGTTGTTCACAATTTGTATATTTACCTGTTTCTTCTTCTTCCTCTTCTTAAAGGATACCTTTCAGCATTTCATATAATACTGGTTTGGTGGTGATGAACTCCTTTACCTTTTTCTTATCTGTGAAGCTCTTTATCTGAGCTTCAATTCTGAATGATAGCTTTGCTGGATAAAGTAATCTTGGTTGTAGGTTCTTGGCATTCATCACTTTGAATATTTCTTGCCACTCCCTTCTGGCCTGCAAAGTTTCTGTTAAGAAAGAAGCTGACAGTCGTATGGGTATTCCCTTGTAGGTAACTGACTGTCTTTCTCTTGCTGCTTTTAAGATTCTCTCTTTGTCTTTTGCCCTTGGCATTTTAATGATGATGTGTCTTGGTGTGGTCCCCTTTGGATTCCTTTTGTTTGGGGGTCTCTGCGATTCCTGGACTTGTAAGTCTATTTCTTTCACCAGGTAGGGGAAGTTTTCTGTCATTATTTCTTCAACTAGGTTTTCAATATCTTGCTCTCTCTCTTCTTCTGGCACCCCTATAATTCTGATGTTGGTACGCTTGAAGCTGTCCCAGAGGCTCCTTACACTATCTTCGTATTTTTGGATTCTTTTTTCATTTTGCTTTTCTGGTTGAGTGTGTTTTGCTTCTTCGTATTTCAAATCTTTGACTTGATTCTTGCGATCCTCTAGTCTGCTGTTAGAACTCTGCATAATATCAGTGTATGCTTAATTTCTAGTTGGTCCATTTTCATAACCTCAAGGGTCTCACTAGATTTCTTGAGGGTTTCACTACATTTATCGGCAGTCTCACCAGTCTTTATGAAGGTCTTACTAAATTTATCGGCGGTTTCTAGAAAGTTCTTGAAAACCTTCAAAGTGTGGTTTTGAACTCTATATCCAGTCGTTTTCTTTCCTCCATTTCCGTCATTTGTGACCTGTTTCTTTGTCTCCCCATTTTCTTTGCCTCCCTGTGTTGGTAGAGTGGCTTTGTGTGCTAGGTGTCCTATAGGACCCAGTGGCTCAGCCTCCCCAATTACCTGAGGTGGACACTCTTGGTGCACCACTTTGTGGGCTTTGTGCATGGTCTTGTTGTAGTTAAGCCTTGATTGTTGTAGGTATCACTGGGAGGAATTGACCTCCAGGCCAATTGGCTGTGAGATTCAGCTGTGTCTACAGTGGGAGAACTTCTGTGCTGAAGACACCCTTATGAGGCAAGACTTGCTTCAGTGGAGCTTTGGTGCTCACTGAGTCTGCCCACTGAATGTGTCCTTTATGGATATGAGGAGATGTACTTGGATTGTCCCACTCTGACCACTGGGTACACTGGCTCTTGGATCTAAGGAGGTGCTAATTTAGCCTCTCTCTGAGGCTCCCCAGCAGGAGCTACGAGGAGATCTGCAGATTCCCCTTCCTTGTTTGGGGTTTGGAGGTGCCCAAATGAGGCCCAGCTGTGAAGCAATGCAAGCTCCTGTGGGAGCTTGGGCCTTCTCTTGGAAGTTCTGGATCTGTCTGGCCCAGCTGCAGTCTTTTAGGTAATTTTCAGATTGCAAAGGGCCAGGGCATTCATATGCAAAAGCCTCTGTCTCGGCTTGGGTGGGGCGGGGTCTCAGGGAATCAACAGGGTGGAGCAAGCAGCTATGGCTGATCCTCAGCCCTGCCCTAAGAGGCCCCGCGTCTCAATGTCCTGGTAATCTCTGCAAACACCTCTGACAGAAAGCCGCCCTCGAGTTCAGAGTTCTGCCCACTGCCAGACAGTCCATTTTCTCCCCGAATGAGTCTATGTCCCCAGAGTCTTACCAGGAACTGGAGTTCAGAGCAGTTGGAGGCTTGTGACTCCCTCCGAATTCAAAAAGAAAGCCGCATCCTCAGTTGCCAGCCCTTGCCCCATGCGCCTCCGTACCTCTGCACTTCCGCACCTCCTCTGAGTCTCAATGTGCTTTTGTCTTTCCTTCTAGTTGTAGAATTTCCACTCAGCCAGCCTTCCTGTGGTTCTGGATGATGTCTGTTTTGTCTTTTAGTTGTATTTTTGAATTTGTTGTGGGAGGCAGCAATTTCCGTTTTTTACCTATGCTGCCATATTGGTTTTCCGGGGTTGGATTATTTTAGTTGTCCCAAGCTATGTTTATAGCAGTCTATTTTAAGTTGATAGTCACGTAAGTTCAAACACATTCTAGAATCACGACAACTTTAACTCATCCCCTCTACATTTATGTTTTTATCATTACTTTTAGTTCTTATGTGTCTCTTAATTTATTGTTGAATTATACATGATCTTCCTACGTACCTTTTAACCTTTGTACTAGCTGTATAGTTGGTTGATCCACTGCTTTTATTGTTTGCCTTAATCAGCTTTGTCTTTCCTGTATTTTCTTTTTTTTTAATTTTTATTTTATCCTCACCTGAGGACATGTTTTTGTTGTTTTGTTTGGTGAGTGTTTTCCTTTTTTTTTTTTTTTTTTTTTTTTTTAGAACGAGAAGGAGAGAGAGAAACACCAATTGGTTGCCTCCTGAACAGGCCTGGAATTGAACTCATAACCTAGGTACTAGTATGTGCCATGACTGGGAATCAAATCCATGACCGCTTGGTGTATATGGGACATTGCTCTAACCAACTGAGTCATACCAGCCAGGGCTTCCCTATATTTTCTTATTCATATTTTTTATCTTTTCTCTTCTCCTTAAAGAAGTCCTGTTAGCCCAGCCAGTGTGGCTATAGAAGAAATGGGCTCAGGAAAAAAAATAGGCAATAGACAGGTTCAATTAAGGGAAAGATTCTTTTGTCAGGGAAGATTCTAGCCTAAGACATGACTACCTGTCAGGAACTGCTTTTGCTTAGAGTTTTAATTTCAGACCATCCTATGTGGTTGCTTCAGGTCTCTGAGTTTGTAAGGCCTCCCCTGAGCTTGTCAGGTTTAGATGTGGCCCCTTTTCGTCCACATCAGGGGTCCTCAAACTTTTTAAACAGGGGTCCAGTTCACTGTCCCTCAGACCATTGGAGGGCTGGACTATAGTTAAAAAATATTATGAACAAATTCCTATGCACACTGCACATATCTTATTTTGAAGTAAAAAAACAAAATGGGAATGAATACAATATTTGTATTTGCATGTGGCCCGCGGACCGTAGTTTGAGGACCCTTGGTCCACATAATTTACAAATATGCTTTCTATAACTCAACAGTGAGAGCTATTTAAACCTGTTATGTATTCCTCTTTGCCTTTTTTCTAGTAATCACAGAGTTAAATATTGTGTGTCTTTTAAATTCTTCGTTGGCCAGCATTGTTTCTTTTCCTGTTCTCATTACTTCTTGCTAATTTTAAGTATTTGTGCTAGTAAGCGTCACACTGCTTGGATTCAGATCCCTCCTCTACGAGTAAGTAGTTGGGTGGCCTTGGAATGTTGTTTAAACCCTCTGAGCCTCAGTTTTCTTAGTTATAAAATGGAGATAATGACAGAAACTATCCTGGAGATCTCCCTCCTGGGAGCACACCTGTGCCTTTCCCCTCCCATTTCTCTCCTCTCTCTTCTTCCCCCCAGGCTGGTCCTCCTTGCCTCTCTCTTTCTCCTAAGTTCAAAGTGTCCTTTTCTATTGCCTCCCTAACTTGTTTCTGGAGCCCATTTTTCTATTGCTCATTTCTTCTACCTCTGCAACTTTCAAAATAAATTTTCTCTTAGAGCTTGGGGGCGGGAGGGAAGGACCTATCCTATGGGATTTTTGTGGGATCATTGAAATTCTCTTGGTAACATAAAGGGTTTAGCACCTTGCATGCTGCATTATAAAAGCTAAAAAAGGTTAACTATTACTAATATCAATTGGAGTTAGTTAGTGGACAGAGACAGGGCCCACAGCAGTCTGCCTCAGGCAGGCCAGTTGTATGTTTGTTCTTGACTTGCTGCAGGAAAGATTTCACAACACAAATCCAGGTATTTCAAGAGCATATTTATTAACGGTGGGGATAGTAAAAGAGGAAGGGCTTAGGATAGAAGAAGCAACAGGAGAGACCTAGGCGGTCTGCTTTGGCCTCTGGAAATGTTATAGGAAAGAAATTAGCTGAGGCAGGGCTACTTTGGCTCAGAGTAAAGGGGCCTTGGAGACAGATTCAGGGATTAGCCCAGGATGAGATGTCGCTGCCCATTGCTCCCCTGGTTGCAAGTCTCCTGGAGGCCCTTAGAGTTTAGGAGTTGCACACCTGTGGGGAATGACAAGGGAAAAGGGGAAGGCACAGGCACACTCCCTGCGAGCTGGATCCTTGTCTTGAGGGTTTTAAAGGCTGGGAGTTTAGGGGAGTTCTTAGAGAAGGATCTCAATAGAATATTCATCTGCTTTTCCACGCATATCCTTTCAGGGTCATGGTCTCCACTGATTGATCAATGCCAGGGAAGGGGGTCATTTGTTAGCTGGTCCTGGCTTGCCCCCCTTGTTTTGCTGCTTTTCTGGCCCTGGAATTGAAATAAAACTGAGGCCTAGATGTTATGTCTAGGGAGGAAACGTCATGGTATCTAAACCACATGACCAGCTAGAGGAAACGTCATTAACGGAGCATCAGTCCAGAAACTGAATTATCTTAGCAACTCAGAAAGTATCAGGTTCACGACAGATACATAATCACTAAATTTATATTTGCTAATGGATGTGTATTTATAAAGGAGCCCTTTCCAGTGAGCATAAGCTAATTTTCTATTTGGGAAGCGGATGTGAGTTGGAATTGCTTATTGACCATAGACTCAAAACCAGGAAAACATAAGGATTTGAGTGAGACATATTTCCTAGGCCCAAGAAAGTCCCAAGAAATCTGCCTGTCCTGTAAGAGAAAACACCTTTCTAGAGACCCATTGTTCCCATCCCCCAAACCCCATGTGCCTCTCCCTGGAACAGTACAATGTGTACCCTAATAATACTTGTCTCTCTGGACCTCAGTTTCTTTGATAACTGTCCAGTGTACATCTAATTACACTACTTTTGCTCATTAACCCACACTGTAGTGGGCATGGGACATATTCTCTTTCCTCATGTAACAGTCAATAATTAATCAAACTGAATTTCCAGGCTGCCCCACTTTCACTGACTACAATTGGTATTCCATGGTGTTTAAAAATGGGGGACTAGAATTCAGGAAAGAGGCAGTCTAGATGTATGGATTTGGTCACCCCTGAAGAAAAGAACTAAATCTATGGTAAGTGATAAAACTAAACCTATGGTAAGTGATTTCTAAAGAGTGAATAGCTTAAAAAAAGGGGGGGAGAGGAGGTTATATCCCTATGGAAAAGAATAAAGTTGGACCTTACACCATTTATAAAACTTAACTTAAATGGATTTAAACATAACTATAAACTATAAAAGTCTTAGAAGAAAATGGGGGGAAACTTCAAGATAGTGGATGGCAATAGTTCTTAGATATAACAAACACAAAGGCTGAAAAAATAAAAATCGGTAACTTGAACTAAAAATTAAAACTTCTGCACATCAAAAGACACAATCAACAGAGTGAAAAGACAGCACATGGAATAGGAGAAAATATTTGCAAATCATATATCCAATAAAAGGCTACTACCTAGAATGTATAAAGAACCTGTACAACTCAACAAAAACAAATACCCCAATTATAAAATGGGCAAAGTAGTTGAAAAAATAATTCTACAGAGAAGATATACAAATGGCCAGCAAGCACATAAAAAGGTGCTCAACATCACTAATCATCAGGGGAATGGAAATCAAAACCATAATAAGATACCACCTCATGCTCATTAGGATGGCGAAAGGAAGGAAGGAAGGAAGGAAGGAAGGAAGGAAGGAAGGGAGGGAGGGAGGGAGGGAGGGAGGGAGGGAGGGAGGGAGGGAGGGAGGAAAGAAAGGAAGAAAGAAAGAAAGAAAGAAAGAAAGAAAGAAAGAAAGAAAGAAAGAAAGAAAGAAAGAAAGAAAGAAAGAAAGAAAGAAAGATGGAAACCAGTAAGTGAGGAGAATAAGAGGGAAGGAAGGAAGGGAGGGAAGGAGGGATGGAGGAAGGAAGGGAGGGAACAAGGGAGGGAGGGAAGGAAGGAGAGAGAGGAAGAAAAACAAGGGTTAGCAAGGATGTGGAGAAATTGGAGCTCTTGTGTCTGCTGGTGGGAATGTAAAATGGTGCAGCCACTATGGAAAACAGCATGGCAGTTCCTCAAAAAATTGAGAATAGAATTACCATATGATCCAGCAATCCCACTTCTGGGAATGTACTAAAAAATGTGAAATCAGAGACTTGAGCAGATTTTTTAATCTCCCTGTCTTTAGACACATTATCCACAACTAGAAGCCCCATGCACAATAATTTGTTCACTGGCGGGGGATGGGGGGTGTCCCTCAGCCCAACCTGTGCCCTCTCACAGTCTGGGACCCCTGGAGAGATAACCACCTGCTGGCTTAGGCCCGCTCCCCTGGTGGCAGATGGCAGGCCGGATCCTGCGCTGGGACGGGAAGCGGCTCGGGATCACGCTGCGGTCCCTGTGGATGTTCAGGCTCCAAAAGCGTAGTTTTTCTTTCTTGGTTTTGTTTTTACTTCTTGAAATTGAAATGTGTTAAAAATATTTTTTTTTTTCAAGAATAGCTCAATCACCCAGTGAGGCCTTAAAGCCTGGGGTGCTTGCTTGTGTTGTCCCAGTCTAAGCTCGCGGTGCTGAAGCGCCCCCAGGAGACAGGACCCTGGTGCGGCTCTGTCTCCTTCCTGCAAACCGCATGCACAGCTGCTGCCAGGTGCCCCGCTGCCCTCCTTCACTTTTCGTCCCAGACTTGCGGGTCACTCCTGGTCTCTGTCTGCCTCTGGCCAATGTGGGGGGAGGGGACCTGTTTCTTCCTGAGGAGCCATCCTGGTCCTGGCCCTGGGCCTCCACTTCCTCAGACCCACCCCCCCACCTGTTATGGGTTGGCTCAGTGAGATAGACCACCGACTCAGAATTTAAATTTAAGAGCCTTTATTAAGCTGGCCAGCTGACCCCGGTCCCAGCACTCTGCCGAAGCAGAGGCTGAACTGCAGTAATGACTGCAAGAGTTACAGCCTTTTTATTTGCAAAAACCACAAAGTTACAAAGCCTTGTTTACGCAGTTTGTTCCCAACACAGTATAGCATTATCACCTTCCTATCTATGTTTTCCTGGAACAGAGAGTACAGCATATTGAGGAGGGACCCTGAGACCATATCTCAAGGCCTGACCTGATGTCAGTACCTTCCTATCTATGTGTTCCAGGAACAGACAGCACAGCATGACCTGTCTGGCCAAAGCACCAGATATGCAGCCCAGTACATTCCCCACTGGTTTTATGTACATGAGTCAAATCATTGACTCTTTTGGGTCATTGTTGGGGAGGGAGTTATATTGACCCCTGAGGACTATAAGTCTTTGCCGAATAAAGTCAGTGGGCCTGTTTATAAGATAAGGGCCTGTAATGAGGGTCCACTGAGTCCTGGACGTCTCTATTTTGCCTGGGCTGTCTTAAGCTGGGTGTGATGAAGCCACGTCGGGATCCCGTCGATCTTGACTGCCGTGGGGGTGGTCCTTTCCAGGTAGGAGTCAGTCCTTGGGTGGCAAATTTCTTTACCCAAACAGAGTCACCAGGTTGGAAGGGATGAACCAGATACAGGCAGATCATCTCTGACGTGCTTCTGGTCTGCTTTCTGGGTAGACTGTAAAACCTGAAAGAACTTGAGTAAACTGTTGAGATGAGTAGTTCAGGGTCTGGAAGAGTCACTAGAATCTGTAAAGGCCCCACTGGTTTTAGGGCAGCCTCCTGGGCTGCTTTGTCTGCAGCCAAGTTCCCTCTTGCTTCTGGGGAGTCACTGCCAGTTGGCCCATCGTCCTTGCTCTGCTCATGTCTGCCTAACTGCCTACTATATTACCTCAAGGATCCTGGCTCTGAATTCTTTCAGAGAAAATAGGCATTGAATTCTCTTCTGTAACTACCTCGAGCTGAGGAGGGTCAGAAGTTTCTCTCAGAGCCAAGAGATCCTTGCTATCTGTCAGAGGGACGATGAGGCCTGGGCATAGTAGGAGGTGGGCTTGTGACCTGGCAGAGACAAACTGTAACAAATGGTCTGGTGGGAGGGAAAGAAAACATTTTAGTTTTAACCTCTATTAAAATAGGATTTTTCTCCTTAAAATTACCCCTCCGGTCATTAAAATACCAATTTATTTACTGTATTCAATTTGGCCTGATTGTTTGCATAAACACAACAAGAATGGTAACTGACTACCTTTGCTGGAATTTCATGATTGAATCTTAATGTGCCCCATAGGACCAGGAAGCCAAGCCATCCAGCCGCCTGCCTGCAGTGTCTGCTGCCCATTGTCCTTGTTTTAAGGCCGATCTCAGCAGCCCTCCTACTCATCGTGGCCCAGAGTGCATGGGAGTTCCGTGCTCCCCTTCTACTCTGACCAACCGCCAGTGATGGTAGGGCATGGGCCTGACGCTCCAGCGCCAGCTATTTTCAGGGCTACCAAGCAAGATACCAGGCTTTCTCCGTGGCATTCTTATTGGCTTCAAGTCTTCAGAGCTCAGACAGGGCTCTCTAAAACATGATACTCCAGTCAAAGTTTTCATTCAATAAAACCACTATTGGAAACCGGTCTTATTGAATTTATGCAAAGAAATGTATTGCCATGATTTATTAAGCATTGCCAAATTTCAGAGGAATTACATAAGGAGAAAAAAACCACTGACCTGCCTTAAGATCTTCTGATTTTCCTTGCCAGTCCTTTTTATGGACTCTCCAGAATTATAACAAAACAATAACTTAGATTTCTTTTATCAGTCCCCCCTAAGTACTTTGGCATAACTATTTACCCTCTGTTTAGGGAGGCAGAATGTAAATTATTTCCTCTCTCTGGCTTACTGGCCTGTACTATTTGATTAATTTCCTTTCAACATTTCTCTTCTCCTTCTTATCACATGCACAACCTTTATAAATTTCATACTTTTACATTAGCCTTTAAACCTTCTTTCTATGTCCTTTAAAAATGCATTACCATGCCTCAGATCTTCTACTCAGTAATTCCTTATTCCTAGAAACCTCAATCCTTTAATGATTACTATAAAGTAAACAGCCAGTATTTCTTAGATTACTAAGAGCAGGTGCTTCCTTCCTTATGCAATTTCAAGTATACTGTATCAGTCCAATTTAGTCTTGGAAGGGTTAAAGAGAACAAAATGGGGCAGAGAAAAACTTACTGTGCTTAGCAGCTTGCAGCCTTGAGTCCAGCAGATAAGTAAAAATCAACAAAACTTCTGGTCTGCTTTCCCTGCCGACTCGCCCCCCACTTTTCTGCATTAACTATTTCCTCAGCTGCTCTCTCCCTCCTAGATTTTTCCTTCTTTACTCTAAGCCCCAGAGACTTAAATCCTTTTCCTCCTTTACTACTTTTGACCTCTTTGACTATCCTCCTTTAGATCTAAAATAGTATAGAACCGGTGTTCTGGCTTGAGGAGGCGGAGAAGAATGTAAGGGTTCGGAACCGTGGGATGGATAATCTCAACCCTCTTGTTTACTTCCCTTAAGTCCTGTACCGGCCTGAAATCCTCAGTCCTTGGTTTCTGTACTGGCAACAGGGGAGTGTTCCAAGCAGATTGGCAAGGAATCAAGATTCCAGCCTCTTTCAGTCTCGTAATGTGCTTGGCGATTCCCATTCTCGCTTTCTGGCTCATTGGATATTGCCGGACTCTGACTGGGGTGGCACTGCTAGTCAGCTGGACTATAATTGGGGGCCGGTGTTTAGCTAACCCTGGCAGATTGTCCTCTGCCCAAACTCCTGGGATAGCCTGTCTTAGTTGTTGGAGATAGGCATCTGCGGAGACTTCCCCCGGTTCCTCCTCCTGTAGTAAATATTCCTCCTGTAAGGGCAGTGTGAGGAGATATATTCCTGCAGTCCCTGGGTTTTGTAATTTGACCTCAGGTCCTGGCCTCTAAAGGAGATTGTGTCCCGTAATTTCCTCAGCAAGTCCCAGCCTAGCAGAGGGTAAGGGCACCCTGGCATTACTAGGAATGTGTGAGTCACTGAACCGTTTCCTAGGTTACTGATCCGACCTTCAGTTTATGGGTAAGATTTTACTTTTCCAGTTGCCCCTTTGATGGGGATTTTGGTCGTAGAAACTGGACCCACTGCCTATTTCAGGACAGAGAAAATGGCTCCCGTGTCCACGAGGAAGTCCACCTCCTGGCCCCCCACTGTCAGAGTTATCCTGGGCTCTCAGGGGCCAGCTGAGCCCTGACAACCCTAATCCACGTCCTCCACCAACACGGGAGTCGGTTTCCCTGCACGTTTAGGGCACTCCCTTTTCCAATGTCCTTCCTTTTTGCAAAATGCACACTGATTTTTTCCCAAGCCGGGGTTGGACTCGTTTTCTCCCGCAAGGCTTTCCTTTTTCCTCCTTATCTCTCGGGCCCATTTTTCCTCATTTATGGCCAGGAGGATCTTTGCCATCCAGGCGTTTAAACATGCAGTGGGGTCCTCCTGATTGTTAGCAACCTTCTGGGCCACCTCAACCAATTCAGAGATTGATTTCCCCTCAAAGCCTTCTAACTTCTACAATTTTTTCCGAATATCTGGGGCAGACTGGGAAAAAAATGCTACAATGACAGCCCTCCGATTTTCCGGGGCATTAGGGTCAATGGGGGTATACATCCGATAGGCCTCAAACAGCCTCTCAAGGAAAACTGCCAGGCCCTCATTAGGCCCCTGGACTGTCTCTATCACCTTAGAGAGGTTTGCGAGCCTCTGAGCAGCAGCTCGGATGCCCCCCAGTAGAGTCTGGCAATACCGATCGAGAGCCTCCTTTCCTCTCTCACTATTGGGATTCCAGTTAGGTTGCCTGGAAGGAAACACAGACTCTAATCTATCTTGGTCAGAGGTAGGCTGCCCATCCGGACCCAGTACAAATCTCCTCCCTTCCACCTTGTCTCCTCTCTCCTCTGAAGTGAAAAGAGTTTGCATCAACTATTGGCAATTATCCCAGGTAGGTTGATGGGTAAAAAAAACAGACTCTAAAAGAGAGATTAACCCCTGTGGGTTCTGGGAGAAAGAAGGATTCTGGTTCTTCCAATTGTACAGGTCACTGGGAGAAAAGGGGACATAGACCATGAAAGGTTGCCCGTCTGGACCCAAATCTAAAGAGCCTGCCTGCCGTAGTGGCAGCGTAGGAACTGCAGGACTGGCGGACGCCGCTGGATCCTGCCGGTTCTACCCCTCTCCCTCTCTCTCTCCATATGCTGTCCCTTGCCTAATGTGAGGAGGGGAGAACGAAGCTGGGTCCTGGACTGGTGTTTTCGGAGGAAAGGAAAGCGGCTGT
Source organism: Myotis daubentonii (assembly GCF_963259705.1). NCBI lineage: Eukaryota > Metazoa > Chordata > Mammalia > Chiroptera > Vespertilionidae > Myotis > Myotis daubentonii. The sequence continues at coordinate 96,186,030 of NC_081841.1, read as the reverse complement.
GGAGGAGGCAGAGGTTCCGGGCCAGGGTCTTTAGCCACCGTCAGGCTGGCGGGTGGGGGAGCATATGGGGGAGGCCTGACCCTGGGGAGTGCCTCCTCACTTGGACCCTGGAAAACAGGGGGAGTCTTGTCCTTCTGGGCTGAAGCCAAGAGGACTGTCTGTCTCTGTCCCAATTTTCCCCTCGGGAGGCAAGCCCTCATCCACCGGGGTTTCTTGGACAATATGTCAACCCAAACCTGAATATAAGGAATTTGATTAGGATGCCCTTGGCGGCCGTATATGACATAATGGACCCGGTAGGCAATGGTCAGATCAAAAGACCCTGCATCCGGCCACCCCTCCTGGAAAGTGGGCCACTCCCGTTCACAGAAAGCAGAATAAATCAAAGTAGCTTTCGCTTCACATAGACTCTCACACTTACATTCATATACCAGACAGTCCGAGTTTTTGACTTCTACCAAATGTTTACTCAGAGTTTAAATAATCCAACGAATTCCTGACTAATTGCCTTAGGGAGCTCTATGACTTCCCGGGAGGTGATCAAGCTCCCCTTCCACTCACTCGGAGTGGGCCTGACTGATAGGGGGTCGACGAAGATGACTGACCCTATCCCTTTTGACAAAGACAAAGACAAAGACAACAAAGAACAGAGACAAAACAAACCAGCCAAATGCAACCTAAGGTTGCCCGGAACCTGCAGCTCGCTCCTTGAAGTCCTGAAAATTTTTCAAAAAACATTGCAGCAGGGTGTACACAGAAGCAGACAACTTTTTGACAATAAACACCAAGACAAACAAATACCAGACAGACAAACCCATTGCAGCCTACAGCCGCACAAACGAGGACCCCGGCCACCGTCGTGGCCGCAGGTCAGGACCAGGAGTATGGCTGCGTCTAGCCCTCCATATAGGTCCTTCCGTGGGACGTCCCAATTCCTGTTTAACGACCGGTCCTTACCTCTCTCGAGAGTCCAGGTGGCTCAGTTTCCGAATTGAAAGTTTTCGGTGGAATGGAGGCCTCCTTGGTAGTCGTTCTCCACAGGTGTGGGGTATCTCGCTGAGTGCCCAGCGACAAGTGGGGGAGAGCCTCCTGCCTTGAATAGGGGGTCCCTCTCCTCCTTGCCAGGGGAGAGCCTCCAGCCCTAAATAAGGGGTCCCTCTCCTCCCTACCGGGTATCTCGCTGGGGCCTCCAAATGTTATAGGTTGGCTCAGCGAGATAGACCACCGACTCAGAATTTAAATTTAAGAGCCTTTATTAAACTGGCCAGCTGACCACAGTCCCAGCACTCTGCCAAAGCAGAGGCTGAACTGCAGTAATGACTGCAAGAGTTACAGCCTTTTTATTTGCAAAAACCACAAAGTTACAAAGCCTTGTTTACGCAATTTGTTCCCAACACAGTATAGCATTATCACCTTCCTATTTATGTTTTCCTGGAACAGAGAGCACAGCATATTGAGGAGGGACCCTGAGACCATATCTCAAGGCCTGACCTGATGTCAGTACCTTCCTATCTATGTGTTCCAGGAACAGACAGCACAGCATGACCTGTCTGGCCAAAGCACCAGATATGCAGCCCAGTACACCACCCCCACGCCGGGCCTGCCTCAGAGCAGTCTCCCGCCCTCCCCTGTGCTCGCCGCTTTCCTGAAGCTCCTTTTCGCTTCCAGAGCTGCCCGGTCTTGCTGTGTCCCGTGCCCTTTTGCTTTTCCGTGGAGATGCCCAGACCTTTCTTTCCTTTGGGAACTTCCGGGGCTTTCTTCAGGTTTCCTTTCTGAGCTGTTTTTCTGATTTAGGACCTGGGAGCCAAGCCTCCTGCACTCAGAAGCTTCTGCGCTTCCTCTAAAATCATTTCTCCCTTAGGCCCCAGCCCCTCAAACCCCCCTGGAAGCACTGATTGTTTCTGGTGCCTGTGCGCTTCCTGCTCCTGGCATTTCACGTAAATGGAGTCAGACAGCCTGGGCCTTTGCACCAGCTGCTTCCCTCAGCTCCATGTTCGTCCTCGTCGCCCGCAGCGTTTCAGCCCTGCGCGCCTCTTCGCTGTCACCCACTTCCTGTGGGGACATAGTTCTGGGGTCGACACCTATTTTCTTCTTTGTTGTTTGTTTTAAAATAACTTCTCTAATGTATTGGTGCCTAGTTCCAATAAGCATAAGCCTGATGCTCGAGTAGGCAGGTTCAGGTCTCCTGGATATGCACCTGGGGCTGGAAACTCCTGTGTCCTTCTGAGGAGCTGCCTGCGCCCGGGTCTCCTACCCCAGTGGGGGGGGGGGGGTGGCTGCCAGCCTTTCCCTGTCGTGGTGCTGCCGCCCACCCTACCTGCCCTGCCCCGCACATGGCAGACCCGGATCCCGCACTGGGGCAGGTGGCGGCTCCGGATCACGCTGCCGCCCACCCTGCCCGCCCCGCCCCGCACACAGGAGGCCAGGATCTCACACTGGGGCGGCCAGTGCTGGGGATTGTGCTGCCGTCAGCCCCAGGCAGGGCGGCGTAGCGGGATCTGGTACAGTATCTGCCTGCAGTATGCAAATTAGCTACCATCTTTGTCGGTGGTTAATTTGCATATCGCGCTGATTAGCCAATGGCGGGCGTAGTGAAGGTATGGTCAATTACCATGTTTGTCTGTTATTAGATAGGATAGCTGAAAGGTGGAGGCAATCCAAGTGTCCATCAATGGATGAATGAATGAACGAAAATGTATCTGCAAAGAGCGTTAAATTTGAAGGAAATTCTGACCCATACTAGAGCGTGAATGAACCTTGAGAACATCATATGCATTAGTTAAGGTTCTTCAGAGGAACCGAATCAATAGGATATACTATATCCTGAGAGATTTCTTTTAAATAATTGGCTCACACAATTGTGGAGGCTTGGTGAGTCCAAAATCTGATGGGGTAGATTGGCAGGCTGGAGATTCCAGGAACAGTTGCAGTTCAAGTGCAAAGGCTTTCTGCTGGTAGAATCTCCTCTTGCTCTGGGAAGATCAGTCTTTGTTCTGTTCAGGCCTTCAACCGACTGAATGAGGCCCACTCAAGTTATATAGAACTTGTGGCCGGGTGCACCAAATTCGTGCATGGGGGCCGGGGGTTGTCCCTCAACCTGGCCTGCACCCTCTCCAATTTGGGACCCCTTTGGGGGATGTCCAGCAGTCCGATATCCCTCTCACAATCTGGGACTGCTGGCTCCTAACCACTCGCCTACCTGCCTGCCTGATTGTACCTAACCGCGTCTGCCTGCCAGCCTGATAGCCCCTCACTGCCCTCCCCTGCCGGTCCCATGGGCTCTAACTGCCTTCCCCTGCCACCCGATCACCCCCAAGTGCCCTCCCCTGCCAGCCTGATTGGCCCAACCTCCCTCCCCTGCCAGCCCTATCACCCACAACTGCCCTCCCCTGCCGTGACCCACCTCCTCCATGCGTGGCAGGAGAGACGTTGGGATGGGCCTCTTCCACGCTGCACGGAGCCATGGGACCCCCAGGGTTCATTGTGCAGAGCGGCTGCCAGACTCCACCTTTGCTATGCATAAAGCCATTGTGTGGCAGCCATCATGTAGCAACAATATTGCGCACAAAGCCACCTAGGCTTTATTAGTACACATAATCTGCTCTACTGAAAGTTGACTGATTTAAATGTTAATCTGATCCAACAACACCCTCACAGAAACATTTAGAATAATGTTTGATCAAATATCTTGGCACCATGGCCCAGCCAAGTTGATAAATAAAATTAACCATCACACCTGGGTAATAGCTATAGCCATTTATTTAGCACTTAGATATATCTAGTCTATCGCACTATTTTGTTTAATTCTGTAAAGCCCATGAAGACAGTTTAAATATTCTCATTTTTATATGAGGAAACCAAGTTTCAAAAAGATTTATCTAAAAGTTCATAAAATTTAGAAACAATCAAAATCATTCTGATCACTGCTAACTTCAAAGAAGTAAAATTAGTCAATTTGACCAAAGTGGGAACTAGTTCTCTGGTTTTTTCACCTCTTTCAAAGTTCTCAGAACTAAGTTCCAATAGCCTAACTGTTTCATGACTTTGGAAAACAAGTATTGCCTTCTCCCTTCATGCCAGACAAACTGCTAAGCTCTTTATATTAATGATCTCTTTTAATCCTTATAGCAATGTTGAAAGATTAAGTAAATCCATCAGGATTGGATTTGATGGTGACAGAAAACTCAAGATTGGTTAAAATAGATAAAATTTTATCTCTACCACATCCCCCAGATAAACAGTCTTCAGGGTAAGCTATCAATACTGGAAAACAGATCTCTTCTCATAACTGATCTAGGTTCTGTCTATCTTTTGGCTCTGCTATCACTTCCAATATATCACTTCCTCCTGATGGTCCAAGGCAGATGCCTAGTTCCAACTATGTTTACATTCTAGTCACCAGGAAGACTGGTGGTACAACAATGGATGTGCCCCTGCCTTTAAGAACACTTCTTGGAAGTTGCATATTCCACTTCCCTTACACCCACTTGGTCAGAACTTAGTTATATGACCACACCTAGCTGCAAGGGAGGATGGGATACATATTCTTTGTTCTGCACAGTTTATAACAAAACAGGGAAGAAGGGAAGGATGGATACTGGAGGACAACACCCAGGAGGTATTATAATACCATTTTGTAGATGAAAAATCAGGCACAAGGAGTACTGAAAGAGTGTAGCAAACTAGTCAGTAACAATTGGTCTGTGGTAAAGGGAGCAAGGATTCAAATCTAAGTTCTAGAATAATTACAAAAAATAAATAAGAGCCGAACCAGTTTGGCTCAGTGGATAGAGCGTCGGCCTGTGGACTCAGGGGTCCCAGGTTCGATTCCGGTCAAGGGCATGTACCTGGGTTGCGGGCACATCCCCACTGGGGGGCATGCAGGAGGCAGCTGATCGATCTCTCTCATCAATGTTTCTGGCTCTCTATCCCTCTCCCTTCTTCTCTGTAAAAAATCAATAAAATATATATTTTTTTAAATTAAAATAAATAAATTAGAATGGACTGAAAATTATCTAAACAATACATGCTTTCATGGCTATTGGATGTGCTTTTTGAGCGAGAGGGTTAGAGTCATTGCTGCTTCACTGTAGGTAAACCACAGCCCGCCTTTTATGCTTTAACCTGAAATCTGAATACACCTGTGGAAATGTGTCAAGCATGTGAATTTCATGCAACCTGTGAAGAGGTGAGGGAAAGATTGAAAACTAGGTGCCCTGTGATTCTACCACCCTACTCCTCCCTTTTGCCATTTGAAACTTTACCTGAAGGTAGAAGGAACTGCTTCCAGAGCTGTTGCTGCCACTCAGGTTTACCCCCTAACCAAACTAGGATGGAAGCCATTTTGTTTAGGATGAAAAAATAACGTTTATTTACAAATGTATATACTGATAGCTCACAGTACCCTAGGGGAGATAATGAACAAGGACTATACTATATCTTCTAAGACCAAAACTACCTATTTGGGGTTAAACCAAGTCGCCATCCAGTTGGAAAAAAGGTGGGAGAGATGACGGCAGAGTCCAGCACTGACATCTGAATAAACAACTGGAAAAGGCTTTAGCCACCAGTTCTAAATGTTCACAGTGACTCAGGAGCAACTTGTTTTGGGATCAATTCAGTTTCCTCAGGGGGACTTTCAGACTTCGGTGTTTGTGACTGTGTTGACTTTTCTAAGTTGCCTATTATAAGGGGAGTATTTTTTACACTCCCCTGCACCAGTTGCACAGTAAATTTAGAGGGCCTAGGAGCCAATTCCTGGGCTGATCAGTATCATTATTTCCTTCCCGTCTGACAGTCTTAAATAGGTGCCTCTTTCTTTTTTGGGCTTTCCTGCCACGTAATCGGAAGAAGCGAGTACTTATATGGGAAGTAGAGCTGTCCTCGGGATTAACATATTCCTCAATATTTTGAAGAAGAGTAGTCACCAGAATCTGGTTAGATTCCACAGGATCATTCTTCATACTTTCAAGAGCTGAAACCAGAAAGGAAGTCAACTCAGATTCTCAATCTCCAAAAACTGTTTACCCAAACTCCATTGTTTTCCACCCCACTTGTCACATTATAACTTCATTTAGAATAATTTTGTGTCATTGTAAAAGTGCTATTGTTTTATTATAGAAAATGTTTAAATACAAATTGTTTTTTAAAAAGGAAAGGAAGAAAAAGCTCTCAACCCTGCCAAAAAAATATTTTCATACCTGTCCTTGCAGTATTTCTTAAATATCTAACATAGACACTTTGTTTTACAAAAATAGGATTAACATTTTTCTCCCCATAAATTATTTCCCCATATAACTTAATATCCAATCACATGATTCTATCATAATTTCTTTGATGAACACCTTATTAGTGAACAATAAGGCTGCTTTCACTTTTTCACTGTTATAAACAATGATCAACAGCTCTTAATTGAGGTTTACAATACTATCATCATGCACTGTGCTATAAGAAAAAGAATGTGTCCCATCCTCCCTTGCAACTAGGTGTGGTCATATAACTAAGTTCTGACCAGGTGGGTGTAAGGGAAAGTGGCATATGCAACTTCCTAGAGATATAGTAGTGAATAAGAAAGACAGATTCCCCACAGTCAAGAACATTCTAGCCCAGCCGGTGCAGCTCGGTAGTTAAGCATCAATTTATGAATCTGGAGGTCACGGTTCGATTCCTGGTCAGGGCACCCTGCCCGGGTTTCAGACTCAATCCCCAGTGTGGTTCATGCAGGAGGCAGCCGATCAATGATTCTCATCATTGATGTTTCTATCTCTCTCTCCTCCTCCCTTCCCCTTCCTCTTTGAAGTCAATAAAAATAGATATTTCTTTAAATAGAACTTAATATTCTAGTGGAGGAAAAAAGAAAACATAAATTAAGTGCAAACAAGGAAATTTAACAGGACGATGAGAACAGCTAATTGGGAAGGACCCATTTAGATAGGCCAGTCAGGGAATGCCTCTCTGAGAAGGTGACATTTGAGCTGGGATGCAAAGAATGGGAGCCAGCCTCTAAGGCAGCCCCATGAAGATCAAGGGCAGAAAATGTCCCAGTGGAGGCAGGGATCGCGTCATCCTGCAGAAAATAGCCAGTGTGAGCTGCCCCTTCTAGTGAGGGGGACATGATGTAGGCTAAGGGTGGAGAGAAGTCAGAAGCCAGACTTTTCAGGGCCTGTGACCCAGGGTAAGGGACCAAACTTTGACCCAAAGAGCAGCGGAGAGCCACTGAAGGGGTTTAAGCAAAGGCGTGCCATGATCCAGTGTACATGTTTCAAGGAGATCCTGGCTGCTGCATGGAGAGTAGTGTAGAGAGAGGAGCCAGATGTCAGGAGCTGACAAAGTGATCCAGTTAAGGAATAGGGGTGCATAGTTTAGAGTTGAGTGGGAACAGAGGGATGGAGACAGGAAATTACTGACTAGTATTGCAAAGGAGAAAAGGCACAGAAAGAATGTGGGCTCAACAAATCTAAAAGACAACCAGGCCCATCAAAGTCTACAGCTTCATGTTGATCTCATTTAGAATAGAAAAAAAGAGAGTTGGGCTTGCAGTATATAGAAAAATATACAATCCTTTAAAGAACCACTTCTCAACCACAGGTTTGCTCAGCACTAGATATGGGTGGAAGTTTAATTAGAAGTATTGTCCTTGGGAAAAAATTCCTCCTATATAGGTATTTGGGCATCTTTCTAGGAGGCTGGATGTGAAGGGGAAGGCAAGGTGTATTCTCTGATAGACTTAGGAGTCCAAGATTTCCATTCTGGATATACTTTTCCTGAAATTGAACTATTGTACCTGGAATAGGTATCTACTACACAGTAGAGACCTCAACTGTAAAACCTAAAAGAAGGCAGCCAGCATATAAAATGTCAGAGTCAGAACTGAAGCCAGGGTCAAGCCTTCAGAGGGCAGATGCTACCAGCTGATGGATAATGTGCTAGCAGCAGCATGGCTTCTCTCTGGGAAGCAACAAATATACTCTTTTAGCTACAAATATACTCCCTACCTGCCCTCCCACTACCACCCCTCCCCTGGCCCAGAAGCCTGAGTCAGTTCAACACAGATGTTTTGTGGGACATCTATGTGCCCAGCAAAGCTCAGTGCTTCCCATGTTTTGTGTTCAATCTTCAAAACAATGTTCAAAACCAGCACTAGTATCCTCATGATGCCAATGGAGAAACTGAGGCACAGAGGCAAAGTAACTGGCCCAAGTTCACATGGCTCATTATCAAGAGATCTAGTGTGTGAAAGTGGTCTGAGTAATGCAGACTTTGTGGAAGAAAGTACCCTTAGAATTCATTACCATTTTATTCTATGGACAAAGAGCTGTACAGACAGCAAGGACTTGTCTCTCTCCAGTTGTCTGCTAGGCATTTCCTCTGAGACAGGATTCCACCACTACCTCACAAACAGCATCCCTCAAATATTCCCTCACACCCGGCACCAGGACACTCTAACTGGGCTCAGACTAGAGGGCAAAGCCCCTGAGGATAGGCATCTGCAAAACCAGAGCACAAGCCTGTGGCATTCATGCCAGGACTTTCAGACAAACACGTAACACTCTCAACTACAAAAGGGCTGAGACATAGGAACAGGAGCTAGAAAAGCCAACATTCTCTTCATCTTGTCTCTACATCAAGGAAGGAAACTGTGGTATGAAAAATAGTGAAGAATAAGTAATTCAAAAATCCTTTCCATTTGGTCCTGGAATGAATTATACCACCCACCATTAATCACAAGCAACCTAAACTCTTCCCACTGTCCATTAGCAGAGTTAAGAACTGTGTTCAATGCTGCACCCTACACTCAAGTAAAACCCTAAATCTTTACCATGTCTAAAGGCCGCATCAACGTGGCCCCACTGCTGCTCTCTGATCTCATCTCCTCCTGCCCTTCCTTTTGCTCACTCCATGCCATCACATTGATCTTCTTGTTCTTCCTTGAACATGCCAAGTGCTTATCCCTCAAAGAGTCATAGGGTTCACTCCCTCATTTCCTCTGGCTCTCTTCTTAAATGTCCCATAGCGGTGGGGTACCCCGGACCCCACTCTGGCCCTTCTTACCCCTTGCCTTATGGAGATAGTGACCTCCACAGTGCTCATCTAACATCTATGTATTTGTTGAGGGAGTATTCCTCCCTTCCCGACTAGAATGTAAACTGCATGAAGGATAGGTTATCAGTTTAGTTCACTGCAGTATCTCATGCTTAGAATAGGACATAGTTTACAGTAGGTTTTCCATAATTAACAAATGTAATTACTAGAGAACAATGGCAGGGAGTCAGCAGAAGTACATCCTATATAAAACATAGGTGTGGCTCTTCAGGGACTGAAGGGAACAAAGGGTTTTGAAAGGTTGAGGTAAAACTTTCTCTTCTGATGGACATTGGGAATAGCAGCTCCTCTTTCTCCACACTACCAACTTCCATTCCCTACCTCTTTTTTAGGACTTTGGTAAGATTAAAAATAATGGAGACCTGGCCAACATGGCTCAGTAGTTCAGCATTGACTCATGAACCAGGGGGTTACTGTTCGATTCCTGGTCAGGCCACATGCCTGTTTGTGAGCTCAATCCCCATTAGGGGGCATGCAGGAGGCAGCCGATTGATAATTCTCATCATTTATGTTTCTATCTCTCCCTCTCCCTCTCCCTCTCCCTCTCCCTCTCCCTCTCCCTCTCCCTCTCCCTCTCCCTCTCCCTCTCCCTCTCCCTCTCCCTCTCCCTCTCCCTCTCCCTCTCCCTCTCCCTCCCTCTTTCTGAAATAAAAAACAGCAACAACAAAGATTTTACTTTTAATTTCAGTTTCATCCTCAGCAAAATGGGAATAAAGGGTGTTGAGACATTCAAGGGAGGATTACAAATGTGCAAATCAGATTATGCATATTAACAAGGTTAGTCCCTCCTAGCCTTCAGGAATAAGAGGAGATCCCATAAGCCAGACTTTTGAACTTCATCCTACCCTCACCCTCGCCCACAAGTCCCACCTCCAAGGAGGATCCTTTGGTGGGTGAGGTCTTAAAGAGATTCACCTTCCTAGTGGTATATATAGGCCAGGCTCACATTAGTAAGCATTTAACTGGTAGGAGCCTGGCTTCAGAGACTCTTCTTGGAGATACACTTCAGGGACTCACTCAAAGGAGCAGGCCCCAGGTAAGCTGGGAGTCAGGATGATACTGGTGCGAGAGATGGGACCAAACTGAGAGCCATGGAGGTATTGCTCCCACCCGTGGCTTTCTGGGTGGCTACTCTAGCAGGGCCTTGACTTTACCTCATTAGCCAATCATCTCTTGGATTCAGGTTATTTTAAGGCACGTGCTTTCATTATTGCTGGTGTCCCTCAGTTAGCCTTGCCCTACTTTAGCTAAATGCTTGCAAAAAACACAGATACCAGGATCCCAATCTGACCTAAGAGGTGACTTAATGTCTATCTGCACCTGGAAAGCGCCCTGAAGTGCTGGTCTGAAGTTGCCTGTGGGAATCCTCTTCTAGAATGTCTCGGTGTCTGTTGTCAAATATTTTTGTTTAAAACCAGAGGTTCTGCCCTAGTCAGTTTGGCTCAGTGAATAGAGTGCCCAGGTTTGATTCTGGTCCTGGGCCTATACCCAGGCTATGGACTCCATCCCAGTATTGGGCCTGCAGGAAAGAGGCAATAAGTGATTCTCTCTCAACATTGATGTTTCTATCTCTCTCTTCTTCTCTTTTTCTCTCTGAAATCAATAAAAAGATATTTAAAAGATAAAACCAGAGGTTCCCAGAGGTTTACCTAAATTGCTGTGTATGCTGACACCAAACTGAAAGGGAGGCAGTTACTATTTTCCTGGTTGCATCTGTCTCTGGAGGAACCAATAATCAAAAATCCCATCCCCAATGACTCAGGGGGACTAAGATCAGACCTGAAATCCAGCCCATATAACCTACAAGCAGATGGCACTTTAATGCCAGCCTTGGTCTTTTCTCAATCGCAATTTATCTCAGTATGGGAGATTTGTTGGGTGGGATGGGATGTGGGAACAGGGAAGCAGGTGATGGATTTGGAGTGGAGAAAGGGGACCAGTTTGAAATAACTGTGAGGAAGAAAGGAGATGAAGTGGATCTGAGAACTCTGAGATGAAGGGACATGGATGAAGCTTAAGGAGGGAAGTAGAAGAGACATTTTTGGCTAGAAGAGAGCAGAGAAACACTGAAATGGAATTCAAATGGTTAATTTTTAAAAAAGTAAATTATAGAATGCTGGGGTCCAACCCCAGCAGGTCCAGGGTTCCCCAAAGGTGTGGACGGAGTCGGCGAAGAAGGAATGACACGGAGGCAGCATTCAGTTGATCAGCATGGTTGGGTTCTCTTGCCTGGTTCTATTGCCAGGTTCTGTAGCCAGGTTCTGTCTCTAGGTTCTTCAGCCAGGCTCTCTCACTAGGTTCTGTGTCTAGGTTCTGTGTCCAGTTTCTGTCCAGGATCTTTTGCCATGTTCTCTCCAGCGAAGTTCTTCTGTCTCTAGGTTCTGTGTCTAGGTTCTGTGTCCAGTTTCTGTCCAGGATCTTTTGCCATGTTCTCTCGCTAGGTTCTGTCTCCAGTTTCTGTCCAGGATCTTTTGCCATGTTCTCTCCAGCGAAGTTCTTCTGTCTCTAGGTTCTGTGTAGATTCTGTGTCTAGGTTCTGTATCCTGTTGTCTTGTTACAGCTGTATTTATACCAGTTGATTCCAATCCTATCAATCTCTATTCCAAAGGTTAGGGCGTTTCTTATCTCCATTCCAGGGAGTAAAGATTATGTAGCTTAAGCAATGATTGTTCGTAGTTAAAGTGATTAATTACCCGCCTGGCACTTAGTTAAGGGGTTTTATTCCCTCCCTATCTTCAGGGGAAAATCCCTATCTGGGGAAACAACCTTTCTCAGAGAGGTGACCTTGTTTAAAACACATCGTGCCAAGAAGGTGAGCAAACATATTAAGAACAGTATGCCATATATGCCAGGTCCCCTGAAACAGCAAGGATGGACCGGCTCCCGGCAACATAATATTCTAGGTATTCAGAATAGGAGAGAAAATCTTATGACTTCATGTATGAAGAACCCATATTTTATAAGTAACCTCTTTTGCAACTTCTTCCTATAGTCGTACCAACCTTTTGCCATTTCTGGGCAGGAAATCTCTATGAGTTTACTTGTAAACTTTTTATTATATATTTCTAAAAGAGAGTCTTAATTTATCACAAGCATCAAAATGCACAGTACTGAAAAGGGTGGCCTCCCTGTGCACACATTTAATATTTCAAAAGGAGAGGGTGATGTGAAGGAGGCTGAGGATTGATCACCAAAACTCAGCACAATGAAAACCAACAATAATGAATAATGGGCACTAGAATTCAAATTACCAGAGGTTTTAAAGAGATGAGCGGGGGAGGGTCACTTATCAATTCCGTTTTGACCACCCAATTATTAAGGTACTATTTTTAACAATAAGAAAAGATTGAGGGAAAAGAAAAAGTATATCTAAACCATTGAACGACCTATTGTTGTTCCTGATAAACTTCACTCACATCTTCCTCCTCCATTCCCAGTTCTTCTGGAGTGTGATTATCAGCACTTCTCTGACCCTCCAAGAGAAACGTGAGCCAGTTCATTGGAACTCCCAGTCTTAGACAGCATGATTCTTTGAGTTCCTTGAGGTGAGATGTCATTTTCACTTTGAAGTGAATCTCACTTCTGTCCTGTCCAATGACTTTGAGTTGAATGTATCCTCCTTCCTTCTTATTCCCCAAGTCTCCTGTTGAGGGTTTTGCCTCCTGTTCCGACATGGTGACGGTGACTCACCTGGGGACTTCACAAAGAAGTGTCCTCTGGTAGGCAGGACCTCGCTCTTGGTTTACAACTCCTTGTCTCTTTCCCACAGCACAAGATCACTTTTTTTGTGATGGTCGAGGGCAAGGATGAATTTTCTTAGATTGACTAATTCCTCTTAAGTTGCAAAATAGGTAGACTTTACTTCTAACTCCTCCTTAAATATTGTCATAATAACTGATTTGGACTACCTGACATGCTGTTCATACGGGGAGGGAAGGGTTAATGCTGATTGAACTTTTAATGGTGATATCTTTTTGTCCACAAAAACTACTTATGACTTGTGTGTTGCTTGGTTTTTGACCAGGGTCCACAGCTGATCTTCACTTGGGGAACCTGACATTAACTACAGAAGAAGGTGACAGGAAGACTACACGTCAGCTGGCCACTGGAACTCTTCTTGGAAGCTCCTACTGCGTTGCACAGAGAGGGAGACCTGAGCAGACCTCCGTTTCTCACTTCTCCTCGCTCCTGGAGGATCACACTGACTGAAGGGAGTCTCTTCTGATAGTCACTTGCACCATGGCCTTTGCAGCTTCCCTGGCCAAGCTCCAAGCAGAGGCCAGCTGTCCCATCTGCCTGGATTACCTGAGAGACCCAGTGACCATTGCCTGTGGGCACAACTTTTGTCCCTCCTGCATCCACCAGCGCTGGGAAGGTCTACAGGGCACCTTTCCCTGTCCTGTCTGCCTCCACCACTGCCCTGACAGGATCTTGTAGAGGAACACCCATTTATGTCACATGATTGAGATTGTTAAGCAGATCCCCACCTCAGGGAGCCAGAGGAAATTGCAGGAAGAAATACCCCTGTGTGGGAAGCACAATCAGGTTCTGACCCTGTTCTGTGAGAAAAGCCTGGAGCTGCTGTGTCCCCAGTGCAGGGACCCCTTAGACCCCCAGGATCTGCCCCTGATCCCCATTGAGGAAGCAGCAACTAGTCAGAGAGGGATGCTCAAAAGGCACATTGGGGTCCTCACTAACAGCCTTGAAAGTGATGAAACTGTATATAAAAAGCAAGTTGCAAATACTTGGGAAGTAAAGAGAAAGATGAAAAAATGGAGGGAGGAATTGGACTATGAATGTAACGAACTTAAGTTTTTATTGGAAAGAGAGCGAGATGAAATTGATAACGATCTGCCTATAGAAGAGAATGATGTTGAAGAAAATCTAATTGAAAACGGAAAGCAAATTTCATACCATATGTTCAGGTTAAACATTCTGTTAAGTGAAATAGAAGAGAAGTGTTTGCAGACAGGCCTGGGTTTACTCACAGGCATTGAAAGCATCCACAACAGCTATGGAAACATAGAGACCCCAGCAATGTTTTCATATGAATTAAAGAGGAGTTGCTGTCTCCCCCCACACTACTTGGGCCTGCATAAAATGATCCGCGTGTTTCACGTAGATTTGACCCTGGATCCTGAAACTGTCCATTCAAGTCTCATTATCTCAAGAGATAGAAAAAGTGTGACCTATAGGAGACCAGATGGTCTTCCTAATCCCCAGGCATGCACTTCTTCCCCGGCTGTCCTGAGTTCTGAAGGCTTTGATGCTGGCAGGCGTTTTTGGCAGGTAGCAATAGGAGGCACAGGTGATTGTTTCTTAGGTGTGTGTAAAGAATCCATCCTCAGAAATACTCTCAGATCACCATCCCCAAGCAATGGATGCTGGCAGTATCAGCAGAAAACTAATTTACTCCACATTTTCTGTGCAGGGCAACGTAAGATTGGCGTTTTTCTGGACTATGAGTTGGGAGAGGTTTCATTTTACAATTTGAATAGCAGGTCATTCTTGGATGGATTCCGTGATACCTTTACAGAGAAACTGAGGCCTTATTTCTCCATTGGACCTTCTTCAGAATCCCTTACAATTAGAGTGAAGTGATGAACAACTTGGGGGGAATTTTGTTTGCTTATTTTCTTCCCTTTTTATTGAAAGGAATACTTAGCATCAAAATCCTGATTCCTCTTTTGATGTTTGAATGTTGAAAGCGTTATGGACTCACCCTTCTCTCCTCCCTGACCTTACACCTGGGAAAGCTAATGAGAAAGTCCAGGTGCTCCATCCTTGGGCGCAGGTGGGAAGTTCCAATCAAGCAAGTTTCCATCAGTGTCAGCAGGCTCCCAACAACAGCACCCAGTAACCAACATGAACACCATAAGCTAGTCCCTTTTCCCTGTGCTCTCAGTCCTTCTGGGATTTATTCTAATATCTGCCCTTCTCTCCCCCAAAATGTCACCGTGTGAGTAATATACTTTGCCATACTCTTCTGATACGTGGGGAGTCATCATCAGTGTGAACATTTGAAACTAATTTTGGGTGCCTGCCTCCCTGCCTGTGCAAGCTGGTCCCCACCTTTGACATTGTGAGCAGGATTTTCCAGATATGAAGCCCACTGCCAGGGCTTCCTCTTCTGGCTTTGTGTGGTAACACACCCTGGCTCCCTAGGCAAGGGTGTCCTTGCAATTTGTGCTGCATTTGCTGAGTTCTAGGGAGGCTGTGTTGTAGATTTGACTGACCTAAGTCAGAAGTTTCCATAAGAAACATATTCTATTTACTATTTGTTATTTTCCATGTAATTTTTTGGGAATTCTAAATGTCTTGCTTTGTGTCTCATGTTTTATAACAATTTCATGTGCAGGGCTGAGCAAAAGCAGGTTGACAATAGTGTTACAAATATGTACAGTAATTAATAACAAATAACAAGAGAATAAACTTTTGCCTGCCAACAACTGTAAACATACCTTTGTTTTAAATTTCTCAACTGCACCTAGATGGAGTGGTGCAGTGGTTGAGCATCGATCTGTGAATCAGAAGGTCTTGGTTCATTTTGATTCCCAGTCAGGGCACATGCCCAGGTTTTGGGTTCAATCCACAGAGTGGGGTGTGCAGGAGGCAGCCTATCAAGGATTCTCTCTCATCGTTGATGTCCCTAACTCTCCCTCTTACTGTCTGAAATAAATAAAAAAATATTTAAAATAAAATTATCACCTGATGATGTTTACTGATAGAGAGAGAGAGAAACAGAGAGAGAGAGAGAGAAACAGAGAGAGAGAGAGAGAGAGAGAGAGAGAGAGAGAGAGAGAGAGAAACACACAGAGAGAGAAACATCAATGTGAGAGAGAAGCATCCATCAGTTGCTTCCTGTACTCACCCTGAACATGGATTGAACCCGAAGCCTATGTGCCCTGACTGAGAATCAAGACTGCCCACTTTTTGTTGTGTGACAAGACATTCCAAGGAACTGAGCCAAGTGGCCAGGGCTATAAACCTACGTTTTACAACCACTGTATGACCTGCCAAGGTCACATGCTCATTTTGACATTATGGGAAATTGACAACCTTTGAGAACATGCTTCTGTTTGTATACTTGTATGGTATTGTTTACAATGTTTGGAAATACAGTTTTACTGTGCATATCTCTGAACTATTTGTCTCTCCATAACTGGAAAAGTTTCTCCTCAGAGCTTTTATTGAGGTACAAGGGACCACTGCCCTGATCAGAATGCCCATGCCATGCTGTGGTGATCTCAGGTGCTTATTCTTATGAAGTGCAATGTAGGCCAGCAGGGCACCGTTCCATTACCCACCGGGGATCTAACTCCCTCAGTCATGTGTTGTCACAGCACTGGGTCAGTACAGCTAGAGGAAGAGGGAGCATTGAAGGGCCAGCTGGAACAGGCTGATAGCAGTTTTGAGCAGTAACTGCTTCCCCGGTTGCCACTCAGGAGCAAGGGGAGGTGGAGAAGCTTTTAGGGGCAATTGAGGCCAGCAGTCGCCATTTGCACCCACTAACCGCACTGAGCAATCAGGACAGGCGCTGGCCTCAGGCAGCTGCTGCGAGCAGCGGCTCCAGTTCCAGCTGTGGGTGTGAGTGTTGCTGCGCTGGCAGTGCGTGTGAGCACCCAGTGGAACTGTGGTGCACAGGAGCAAAGAATTTTCAGTAACCACCAGACACTTGTCTTGATGACAGTAACCAGCACCCCACCATGGTTTGGCGCCCCTGCTCCACCATGCCACCGTGGCCAATGCCCAACATGTTCCGTGCCCGCCCCCTGGTGGTCAGTGCATGTCATAGCGACCGGTTGTTCAGTTGTTTGGTTGTTCTGCCATTGGGTCTATTTGCATATTAGCTTTTTATTACATAGCATTGTTCCATAATACAATATGAGACAACTATGTGTTTTGTTCTACACTTTCCTTTAAAAAAATAATCATAAGAACTCTAGCCAATTTGGCTCAGTGGATACCCCTTTGATCTGCCGACCAAAGGGTCTGAGTTGAACTCCACAACAAGGCCACATACTTTGGTTGCAGGCTCTTCCCCGACGCGGGCTCTTGTCTGGGCTCATGCAGGAGGAACCAGCTGTTGCTCTTAGGTCATTGTTTGTCTCCGTCTTTCCCTCTCTCTTCCACTTTCCCTAAAATTGAATGGAAAAAAATTCTTGGGTGAGGATTAACAAAAATAAATAAATAAATAAATTATAAGCATCTATTTGAGCCCGAAATGATGACTATTGCTGGGAAGCAAGATATCAAATGTTCCCTATAATTTCCTTTTTACAAAAAATATATCTACAGGTTTTGTTTTTGTTTTTCACACCCACATACAGATATATTTCATGTATTGCTTGAAACCCACTCCATAGATGTGCTTGTGATTTTGATGGTGTATTCTCTGGTCACTAACTCCTTGATGGCAGAATGACCCTTCTTCTCTCCACTCTTCTTTGTGCCAGGCCCTAGTTGGAAAGGAAGCAAAGATTTTATCTTTATTAGTATTATTTTTTTAATTAAATCTTTATTGTTCAGATTATTACATGTTCCTCTTTTTTCCCCCCCATAACTCCCCTCCTCCCAGTTCCTGCCCCACCCTCCGCCCTCACTCCCCACCCACTGTCCTCATCCATAGGTGCAGGATTTTTGTCCAGTCTCTTCCTGCATCTCCCACACCCCTTTCCTCCCCAAGAATAGTCAGTCCATTCCCTTTCTATGTCCCTGATTCTATTATGATCACCAGATTATTTGTTCACTTGATTCTTAGATTCACTTGTTGATAGTGCATGTTTGTTGTTCATAATTTGTATCTTTACCTTTTTCTTCTTCTTCCTGTTCTTAAAGGATACCTTTCAGCATTTCATATAATACTGGTTTGGTGGTGATGAACTCCTTTAGCTTTTCCTTATCTGTGAAGCTCTTTATCTGACCTTCGGTTCTGAATGATAGCTTTGCTGGATAAAGTAATCTTGGTTGTAGGTTCTTGGTATTCATCACTTTGAATATCTCTTGCCATTCCCTTCTGGCCTGCAAAGTTTCTGTTGAGAAATCAGCTGACAGTCGTATGGGTATTCCCTTGTAGGTAACTGAGTTTCTTTCTCTTGCTGCTTTTAGGATTTTCTCTTTGTCTTTTGCTATTGGAATTTTGATGATGATGTGTCTTGGTGTGGTCCTCTTTGGATTCATTTTGTTTGGGGTTCTCTGCACTTCCTGGACCTGTAAGTCTATTTCTTTCACCAGGTGGGGGAAGTTTTCTGTCATTATTTCTTCAAACAGGTTTTCAATATCTTGCTCTCTCTCATCTTCTGGCACCCCTATAATTCTGATGTTGGTACGCTTGAAGCTGTCCCAGAGGCTCCTTACACTATCTTCGTATTTTCGGATTCTTTTTTCATTTTGCTTTTCTGGTTGGGTGTTTTTTGCTTCTTCGCATTTCAAATCTTTGCCTTGATTCTTGCGCTCCTCTGGTCTGCTGTTGGGAGTCTGTATAGTATTCGTTATTTCAGTCCGTGTATGCTTAATTTCTAGTTGGTTCTTTATCATAACATCGAGGGTCTCATTAGATTTTTTAAGGATCTCACTACATTTATTGGCGGCTTCTAGAGAGTTCTTGAGAGACCTTAAAAGTGTGGTTCTGAACTCAATATCCTCCATTGACAGTTTTGTCCTGTTTCTTTGTCTCTGCATTTTTTATGCTTTCTTGGTGCACCCCCTAGTGGTCTTTGTGCGCAGTCTTGTTGTAGTTAAGCCTTGATTGTTGTTGGCAATACGGGGGGGGGGGATTTGACCTCCATGTTAACTGGCTATGAGAGTCCGCTGTGTCTGCAGTGGGAGAGCTTCCTTGATGGATCTCTAGGGTGGTGCTAATCTAGCCTTTGCCTGAGGCTATCCGGCAAATGGCTCTGCGCAGGGCTTGGGTGGGGCGGGTGTCCGGGGATCTACAGGGCAGGCAGAGCAAGCAGTTATGGCTGCTCTCAGTTCCATCCCTAGGGGCTCTGCCTCACGGAGTCCCAGCAACCGCTGCAAACCTCGGAGAGAAAGCTGCCTTCGAGTTCCGACCGAAGCCAGACAATTCCACTTCTCCTGTTTGAGTCTGGGTCTCTAGAGACTGGCCCGGATCTGGAGCTCAGAGTCTGAAGCTCCCTCCCAATTGAAAACAACAACCGCGCTCTCCGCCTCCAGCCCGCTCCACGTGCACTTCGCACCTCAGTATTTCACTTCAGCACTGCGCCTCCTCTGAGTCTGGGTATGATATTCTCTTTCCTCCTAGCTGTAGAATTTCCACTCAGCCAGCCTTCCTGTGGTTCTGGATGATGTCCATTCCGTCTTTTAGTTGTTTTTTGAAGTGGTTGTTCGAGGCAGCAATCTCTGGCGTTAACCTATGCCGCCATCTTGGTTTCTCTATTAGTATTATTTTAATATATTTGTTTGGATTTCAGAGAGGAAGGGTGAGGGAAATAGAAACATCAATGATGAAAGAGAATTATTGATCAGCGGCCTCCTGCAAACGCCCCCCACCCCCCGCCCCCAATGGGGATTGAGCCTGCAACCTGGGTATGTGCCCTTGACCAGAATTGAACCTGGAACCCTTAAGTCCCAAGGCCAAGGCTCTATCCACTGAGCCAAACCAGCTAGGGCAAGATTTTACTTTTCATTTCCGTTTCTTCCACAGAAAAGAGGGGATTAAAGAGTGGTGAGAAGTTCAAGGGAGGATTATAAAGGAGCAAATTAGATTATGCATACTAACAAGGTTAGTCCTCTATGGCCTGCATGAATAAGAGGAGATCCCGTCAACCAGACTTCTGAAGATCCTCCTATTACCACCCTCACACTCAAGTCCCACCTCCAGGGAGGAGCTTTGGTGGGTGAGGTCTTAAAGAGATTCACCCTCCTAGTGGTATATATAGGCCAGGCTCACATTACTAAGCATTTAACTGGTAGGAGACTGGCTTCAGAGACTCTTCTTGGAGACACACTTCAGGGACTCACTCAAAGGAGCAAGCCCCAGGTAAGCTGGGAGTGGGGATGATACTGGTGCAGGAGGTGGGACCAAACTGAGAGCCATGGAGGTATTGCTCCCCACCCTTGGCTTTCTGGGTGGCTACTCTAGCAGGACCTTGACTTTACCTCACAAGCCAATCATCACTTGGATTCAGGTTATTTTAAGAAACATATTTTAATTATTGCTGGTGTCCCTCAGTTAGCCTTGCCCTACATCATCTAAATGCTTGCAAAAGATACAGATACCAAGTTCCCAATCTGACCTAATGGGTTATAAATACCCTTTCGTCAATACCCTCATGCAAAGTGCCCTGAAGTGCTAGTCTGAAGCTCCCTGTGGGAATGTTAGAGAAGACTGGAGAAAAACCAAGCCAGGCTTAGAGAAAGGGGAGTTACATTTTAATTATGGGCAGGCCCAGAGAAAAATGTGTCTTTCAAATTCTGGGCCTCCCAGTATGGAGGAAACTCTCTCTATACTTTTTCCAGTCCTTTGTCTCCCAAATTTGGAATGAGACTTCTGGGCCTTCTGAGAAAGAATGTCTGCGTGCTGGGAAGGGGCCATGAGACCATATCTCAAGGCCTGGGCTGGTGCCAGCACTGCAAACTCTGTCTGGGGCATAGTTTATGGCCTCTCTGGAATGGGAGTAGTCTTATTTCCTTATTATTTAAGCAAGCAAGCATTTACAGAAGCCAAAATAGGGTTAAAATTTCAAACAGTAGCTTTTATATAAGATGGATGCTTCAGGAATCCTCTTCTAGAATGTCTCAATGTTTGGTGTCAAATTCTTTTTGTTAAAGTCCCTCCCTAGCCAGTTTGGCTCAGCTGATAAGAGTACCTGGGTTCGATTCTGGTCAAGGGCATATACAGGGTTACAGACTCAATCCCCCAGTGTTAGGCCTGCAGGAGGCAGCCAGTAAATTATTCTCTCTCCTCATTGATGTTTCTATTTCTCTCTTCTCTTTTTCTCTCCGAAATCAATAAAAGTATATTTTAAAAATAAAACCAGAGGTTCCAAGAGATTCCCCTAAATTGATGTGTATGCTGACACCAAACTGAAAGGGAAGCTGAGTGATATTTTTCTGGCTGCATCTGTCTCTGGAGGAACAGATGATCAAAAATCCCATCCCCAATGACACAGGCAGACTGAAATCAGACCTGAAATCCAGCCCACACAACCTACAAGCAGGTGGCACTTTAATGCTAGCCTTGGTCTTTTCTCAATTTCTATATGGGAAACTTGTTGGCTGGGATGGAGTGTGGAAACACGGAAGCAGATAATGGATTTGGAGTGGAGAAAGGGGACCAATTTGAAACAACTGTGAGGAAGAAAGGAGATGGAATGGATCTGAGAGCTCTGAGATGAAGGGAAATGGATGAAGCTTAAGGAAGGGAGTAGGAGAAACCTTCTTGGCTAGAAGAGAGCCAGGGACCTGAGGCTGCATGGCACTGGGCCTGGCCGGGGGACCACAGGCCGTGCCCACCACCCTGGTGCTGGACTGAGGGACCTCAGGCTGTGGGCCCGGCCCCGGGTCGGGGAACCTGATGGTGTGCTGGGCGACCTGAGGCTGCGCTCCCTGCCCAGCACAGCCTGACGAGGGTGAGGTTGGCCAGGTCTGGATCTCATCCAATGGGGGTGGGGCCAGCTGGGTCTGGGTCTTGCGCAATCTTGAGGTGCCATGGGTGGGCGGGGACTTGACTCTGGGTCCCTGGGCACACCCCAGACTCTGACAGGAGGAAGATTTTCATATACATTTTGCTACTTTTCTTTCATCCCTGACACTTCAGTTATAGAGAAAGGGCAAATAGCAATATTAAAATATTTCCTCTAATTAATCCTCTTTTAATGTGGACAAATTTCGTGCACCTGGCCACTAGTATTTTATAACTAATTTTTTTGCTACTTTTCCTTATAGTCATACCAGCCTTTTGCCATTTCTGGGCAGGAAATCTCCATGAGTTTACTTGTAAACTTTTCGTTATATATATATATATATATATATAATAAAAGGGTAATATGCAAGTCAACTGAACGGTGGAACGACTGGTAACTATGATGGGCACTGACCACTAGGGGGCAGATGCTCAACACAGCAGCTGCCCCCTGGTGGTCAGTGTGCTCCCACAGGGGAGTGCTGCTCAGCGAGAAGCCCTGAGCCAGGCTTACAGCTGGTGAGCTGCGGTTGCATTAAAAATGTCTGACTGCGGCTTAGGCCCGCTCCAGTTGGACATCCCCTGAGGGCTCCCGGACTGCTAAAGGGCACAGGCAGGGCTGAGGGACACTTTACCCCCCACCCTTCACCCCCAGTGCACAAATGTTGTGCACCGGGCCTCTAGTACAGTGATGGCGAACCTTTTGAGCTCGGCGTGTCAGCATTTGGAAAAACCCTAACTTAACTCTGGTGCCGTGTCACAAATAGAAATTTTTTGATATTTGCAACCATAGTAAAACAAAGATGTATATTTTTTATATTTATTTTATATATTTAAATGCCATTCAACAAAGAAAAATCAACCAAAAAATGAGTGTCATAGGTTTGCTATCACTGCTCTAGTATATTTCTAAAAGAGACTCTTAATTTACATACTTCTACATTAAAGTTTTTAAAATTATTTATTTTTTAAATTTATTTTCTTGTAAAGGGTGAGAGGATGGGGCAGTGAGTCTAACAGAGAGTGAATGCAGCCTTCCCAGGTGCTTGTTCTCTTCAGGCCGTCAGTGGATGGATGTTGCCCACTGACATGTGGGGGGCTGTCTGCTTTTCTCAACAGATTCAAATACTAATCTCTCCCAGAAATCTCACAGTCACACCCAGAGTCAGTGTTTCAGCAGCTAAATGGCTATCCAGTGGTACAAGCAAGTTGAAATATTAAATTGACCAGATTATTCTTCAGAGTTTTCTCAATCGCTTATAGTTCCTGTAAATAGATGCTTTGGAACTCTGATGGGATTTAGATTCATTTATCAGGAAAAACTTCCTCACAAATAATGGTATAGTCCCTCCAACAGTTGTATGATGATTTTTTTTTTAAGAGAGGGAGGGAGAGAGAGTGCCAGAGAAACATCAATGTGAGAGAGATACCTCAATTAGTTGCCTCTCTTACATGACCCATGTGAGGCTGGAACCTGTGACCTGGTGCATGGGACAACACTCCAACCAACTGAGCCACACGGGCCCCTCTTTTTATTAATAGGCCTTTAGGGTTAGAGAAATGGGGGTGAGAGAGAGAGAGAGAGAGAAGTTGATTTGTTCAACTCATTTTTGCCTACAATCCTTGATTATTGCTTGGGCACTGACCATGAACTGACTCTGAAACAGTGACGCATCTGCACCATGCTCCAGCCAACTGAGCTGCCTGGCCAGATCACTTTTTTTTCCCCAAATATTTTTTTACTTTAATGAAGCTGGTACAGACCATGCCCATTGAAAAGTCATATCCCTGGCTGAAATGTACAAATGAAATTTAAAAAGAGCAGCGTTCTGTTGCACACACTTCTGCACGAATAACTTTATTAAATGCTGATGAAAATTAAAACTTTTCCAGGATCTATCTTCTGACAAGATTTTTTTCTTTACTCTTAAATATAAATATAAATATAAATATAAATATATATATATATATATATATATATATATATATATATATATATATATATATATATATATTATTGATTTTTTACAGAGAGGAAGGGAGAGGGGTAGAGAGTTAGAAATATCCATGAGAGAGAAACATCGAACAGCTGCCTCCTGCACACCCCAAACTGGAGATGTGCCCTCAACCAAGGTACATGCCCTTGACCAGAATCGAACCCGGGACCCTTCAGTCCGCAGGCCAATGCTCTACCCACTGAACAAAACTGGCCAGGGCAAGATTTTCCTTTACTCTTTTTTTTAAAATAAATCTTTATTGTTCAGATTATTACATTTGTTCCTCTTTTTTCCCCCCATAACTCCCCTCCTCCCAGTTCCCGCCCCACCCTCCGCCCTCACTCCCCACCCACTGTCCTCATCCATAGGTGCAGGATTTTTGTCCAGTCTCTTCCCGCATCACCCACACCCCTTTCCCCCCCAAGAATAGTCAGTCCATTCCCTTTCTATGTCCCTGATTCTATTATGATCACCAGATTATTTGTTCACTTGATTCTTAGATTCACTTGTTGATAGTGCATGTTTGTTGTTCATAATTTGTATCTTTACCTTTTTCTTCTTCTTCCTGTTCTTAAAGGATACCTTTCAGCATTTCATATAATACTGGTTTGGTGGTGATGAACTCCTTTAGCTTTTCCTTATCTGTGAAGCTCTTTATCTGACCTTCGGTTCTGAATGATAGCTTTGCTGGATAAAGTAATCTTGGTTGTAGGTTCTTGGTATTCATCACTTTGAATATCTCTTGCCATTCCCTTCTGGCCTGCAAAGTTTCTGTTGAGAAATCAGCTGACAGTCGTATGGGTATTCCCTTGTAGGTAACTGAGTTTCTTTCTCTTGCTGCTTTTAGGATTTTCTCTTTGTCTTTTGCTATTGGAATTTTGATGATGATGTGTCTTGGTGTGGTCCTCTTTGGATTCATTTTGTTTGGGGTTCTCTGCACTTCCTGGACCTGTAAGTCTATTTCTTTCACCAGGTGGGGGAAGTTTTCTGTCATTATTTCTTCAAACAGGTTTTCAATATCTTGCTCTCTCTCATCTTCTGGCACCCCTATAATTCTGATGTTGGTACGCTTGAAGCTGTCCCAGAGGCTCCTTACACTATCTTCGTATTTTCGGATTCTTTTTTCATTTTGCTTTTCTGGTTGGGTGTTTTTTGCTTCTTCGCATTTCAAATCTTTGCCTTGATTCTTGCCCTCCTCTGGTCTGCTGTTGGGAGTCTGTATAGTATTCTTTATTTCAGTCAGTGTATGCTTAATTTCTAGTTGGTTCTTTATCATAACATCGAGGGTCTCATTAGATTTCTTGTAGATCTCATTAAGTTTATCGGAAGCTTCTAGAGAGTTCTTGAGAGACCTTAAAAGTGTGGTTCTAAACTCTTTATCTTCCATTGTAAATTTTGTCCTGTTTCTTTGTCTCCACATTTTTTTAATGCTTTCTTGGTGCACTCCCTAGTGGTCTTTGTGCACAGTCTTGTTGTAGTTAAGCCTTGATTGTTGTAGTTAATACTGGGGGGATTTGACCTCCAGGCCAACTGGCTGTGAGAGTCAGCTGTGTCTGCAGTGGGAAAAAGTCCTTTACTCTTAAAATGCTTTCTCTTCAGTAAAGCCATCTTTGGCGTCAGTCATAACTCTCACCTTATCTGTCATCTTGACTCCAACCTGATATTCCTCTTGTTTTGGTCCAGACCTTCAGATTTGAAAAGTAGCTTCAAGCTGATGAAAGGTCATAATTCCACAGTTGAGTTCACTGAAAAACTCCCACCTCCCACTAAAAGTCATAGTCCAGGAGTGAAGCAATCACATGCTAGAGCTTCCGGGCCTATTAGAAGTATTATGAACACTTGCATTGGTCCACCTCATTTATCACAAGCCTCAAAATGCACAGTCCTGAAAAGGGTGGCCTCCCTGTGCACACATTTAATATTTCAAAAGGAGAGGGCGATATGAAGGAGGCCGAGGCTTGATCACCAAAACTCAGCACAATGAAAACCAACAATAATGAATAATGGGCACTAGAATTCAAATTACCAGAGGTTTTAACAAGATGCGGGGGTGGGGGGTGTCACTTATCAATTCCATTTTGAACATCACATTACAAAATAATTATTTTTAACAATAAGAGAGGATTGAGGGAAAAGAAAAGAAAAAGTATATCTAAACCATTGAATAACCCCCTGGTTGTTCTTGATAAACTTCACTCACATCTTCCTCCTCCATTCCCAGTTCTCTTGGAGTGTGATTATCAACAATTCTCTGACCCTCCAAGAGAAACCTGAGCCAGTTCATTGGAACTCCCCATCTTAGCACTATTCTTTGAGTTTCTTGAGATGTGTTGTCATTTTCACTTTGAAGTGATTCTCACTGCTGTCCTTTCCAATGGCTTTGAGTTGAATGTACCCTTCTTCCTTCTTATTCCCTGTTGAGAGTTTTGCCTCCTGGTCACACATGTGCTTGGTGCTTCACCTGGGGTCTCAGCACAGAAGCAGCCTCTGGTAGGCAGGACCTCACTCCTGGGCTTACAAATCCTTCTCTTCCCCACAGCACAAGATCACTTTTTTTTGGTGATGCTTGAGGCCAATAATAAATTTGCCTAGATTGACTAATTCCTCTTAAGTTGCAAAATAGGTAGACTTTACTTCTAACTCCTTAAATATCTATAATCTATAATAATAAAAGGGGTGATATGCTAATTAGATAGGATGTCTTCTGGAAGTCCTTCCTGACAAAGGAGGGGCCAGAGGGAGGCCAGTTCAGGTACCGGGTACCTGTTGACGGCTGGAGCAGAGAAGCCCAGGTCCCAGGTGCCAGAGGGAAGCGGGTTCTGGCAGCCAGGGGAAGGAAGGCCTACTCTTGCATGACTTTTGAGCATCAGGCCTCTAGTTGTCATGATAAATGATTTGGTCTACCTGACATATCATTCATACAGGGAGGGAAGTGTTAATGCTGAATGAACTTTTAAGTGGTGATATCTTTTGGTCCTCAGAAACCTCTTATGACTTGCATGTTGCTTGTTTTTTTTACCAGAGTCCACAGCTGATTTCCAGAGGGGGCAACCTGACATTAGATACAGGAGAAGCTTACCAGTATAGGAAGACTGGACATCAGCTGATCTTGGGAACTCTTCTGGGAAGCTCCTAGTGACTTCCACTGGGAGGGAGGCCTGAGCAAACCTCAGCTTCTCACTATTCCTCACTCCTGGAGGATCACACTGACTGAAGGGAGTCTCTTCTGATAGTCACCTTCACTGCACCATGGCCTTTGCAGCTTCCCTGGCCGAGCTCCAAGCAGAGGCCAGCTGCCCCATCTGCCTGGATTACCTGAGAGACCCAGTGACCATTGCCTGTGGGCACAACTTCTGTTCCTCCTGCATCCACCAGCGCTGGAAAGATCTACAGGGCACCTTTCCCTGTCCTGTGTGCCTCTACCATTGCGCTGACAGGAGCATGGAGAAGAACACCCAATTATGTTACATGATTGAGATTTTTCAGCAGATTTCCACCTCAGGGAGCAAGAGGAAAATGCAGGAAGAAATACCCCTGTGTGGGAAGCACCATGAGGTTCTGACCCTGTTCTGTGAGAAAAGCCTGGAGCTGCTGTGTCCCCAGTGCAAGGGCTCCTTAGACCCCCAGGATCAGCCCCTGATCCCCATTGAGGAAGCAGCAGCTAGTCAGAGAGGGATGCTCAAAAGGCACATTGGGGTCCTCACTAACAGCCTTGAAAGTGATGAAACTGTATATAAAAAGCAAGTTGCAAATACTTGGGAAGTCAAGAGAAAGATGGAAAAATGGAGGGAGGAATTGGACTATGAATGTAACGAACTTAAGTATTTATTGGAAAGAGAGCGAGATGAAATTGATAACGATCTGCCTATAGAAGAGAATGATGTTGAAGAAAAACTAATTGAAAACGGAAAGCAAATTTCATACCATATATTCAGGTTAAACATTCTGTTAAGTGAAATAGAAGAGAAGTGTTTGCAGACAGGCCTGGCTTTACTCACAGGCATTGAAAGCATCCACAACAGCTATGGAAACATAGAGACCCCAGCAGTGTTTTCATATGAATTAAAGAGGAGTTGCTGTCTTCCCCCACACTACTTGGGCCTGCATAAAATGATCCGCGTGTTTCACGTAGATTTGACCCTGGATCCTGAAACTGCCCACCCAAGTCTCATTATATTAAGAGATAGAAAAAGTGTGATATATAGGACATCGTTTGGTTTTCATAATCCCCAGGCACTTACTTCTTACCCAGCTGTCCTGAGTTCTGAGGGATTTGATGCTGGCAGGCATTTTTGGGTGGTAAACATAGGAGGCACAGGGAAATGGTCCTTAGGTGTTTGTAAGGACTCTTTCCCCAGAAATACTCTATCACCATCATCCCCAAGCAATGGCTGTTGGACTCATACATTTGGCCCTTCCCATATAGGACAAGGAAAGATTGGTGTTTTCCTGGACTATGAGTTGGGAGAGGTTTCATTTTATAATTTGAAGACCTGCTCATTTTTGTACGGAATCACGGCTACATTTACAGGAAAACTTATGCCTTATTTCTCCATTGCATCTTCTTCAGAATCTCTTACAACCAGTATCATCAGAGTCTAGTGATGACAAATTTGAAAGAAATTTTGTATGTGCTTAGTTTCTACCCTTGCTGTTGAAAGAAATACTTCCAATAAAGAGCCTGATTCCAGTTTTGATGTTTGAATGTTGCAAGTTTGTAGGAGGCATCCTGCTCTCCTCCCTGATCTTACACCTGGGAAAGCTGATGAGAAAGTCCAGGTGCTCTATCCTTGGGGGTAGGGGGAAAGTGTCAATCAAACAAGCTTCTGCCAACAGCACCCAGTACCTGCCATGAACACCACAAGCTAGTCCCTTTCTCTGTGCTCTTAGACTTTTTGGGACCTACTGTAATACCCAGCCTTCTCTCCGTCCAAAACCTCATCATGTGAGTCATAAAATTTTTCATACTCTCATCCTATGTGCTGAGTCATCATCAGTGTGAGCTTTTGAAACCAATTTCAGATGGCTCCACCATGACTATGCAAGCTGGTCACCACCTTTTCCAGATATGAAGCCCCCCACCAGGGCTTCCTCCTCCGGCTTTGGGTTGTAACACACCCTGGTTCCCTAGGCAAGGGTGTCCTTGCAGCTTTGCTCTGCATTTGCTGAGTTCTATGGAGGCTGTGTTGTATATTTCACTGACCTAAGTCAGAAGTTTTGGTAAGAAAGATATTCTAGGCCAGCCAGTGATGCTCCCTCAGTGGCTGAGCATTGACCTATGAACCAGGAGTCAAGGGCACATGCCCTGGTTGCTGGCTCAATTCCCAGTAGGGGGCGTGCAGAGACAGCCAATGCATGATTCTCTCTCATCACTGATGTTTCTATGCCTTTCTCTCTTCCTTCCTTTCTGAAATCAAGAACATTTATGTTTTTAAAAAGAAATACATATTATTTACTTTTTATTATTTAAAAAATATTTTCCATATACATTTTTGGGAATTCTAATTGTCTTATTTTTGTTTCATGTTTTATTCAATTTTCATGTACAGGGCTGAGCAAAAGCAGGTTGACAGTAGTGATACAAATGTCTACACTAATAATAGACAAACATGTAAATTGACCCTACCTCATGAAGTGAGTAATAAACCATTTCATACCCTCTTGCTGTGTCTGTGCCAATAGCAGTCTTGACACCAGAACCAAATTTTGAGTCTTAGGTTTTGCCTATGTTATGTGGCCATAAAAATAGTTCTTAGAATGTCCCAGGATCCTAGGGGTTTTTTTGTGTCAACCATAGGTAGAAGAGGTACCTCAAAGAAGAAATGGGCTTAGAACACAACTTGTAGAGGCAAAAATAGGGTCCTTGGTGCTTAGATGTGAGGAAGGTCAAGGTGTGCCACCTCTTGGATGGGGAGGGGAGAGGGAAGGGCAAAGCAGGAGCCAGCCCCCAGGAGGGAGAGTGTGCTGGGTCCTGGGTACCCAGGGTTTTAAAGGTGGAGACTTTAGGGGAGGTCCCAGGGGAAGATCTCAAATAATGTACATCCGCTTTCCAGGTATGTCCTTCAAGGTCAGGGTCTCCACTGATTGGTTCTAGCCTGGGCAGGGGGTCATTACTCAATGCAGCTGGTCCTGAGGTCAGCTGTAGTGTTGGTTTTCTGATTTTGCTGCTTTTCTGGGCCTGGGGCTGGCCCATGGTCATTGCTCTGCTCATGTCTGTCAAACTGCCTACCACAGAGGGAACCCCTTGCACTGGGGGAGAACACACCTCACAGGAGAGGTGGCCCTGCCCCCTGCCATGACCTCATTTTAATTCTTTGGTGTCTTCTGTTCCCAGGAGCATGGCATATTTGTGTTTGTTTTGCAGCTACCAGGAGACAGGTGCTTTTATCCCTCCTTTTCTGAAATTATCTGTAATATTTTATTTGAGATTCCTCATTTCTCTGCAGAAAGGTGTGGGAATCCATTACAAATTCTTTTCAATTTTCAAAAAATTAAAGCATTGCATCAGCGATTCTTTCAAAAAAAAACCTAACACAAATATATCTCACTTTTATTTTTACATTGAGGAGGCATTGAATATTTTTTAAAAGTACATGAAATAAATCTACATAGCAAATGGGAAAAATATCTCTTACTTTAAAAATATGTATTTTTTATTGATGTTAGAGTGAGAAGATGGAAGAGGGAGACAGAGAGAAAATCGATGTGGAAGAAAAACATTGATTGCTTATGATGTAAGAGAGAAATATGGGTCAGTTGCGTCCCGTGCCCACCCTGACTGTGGATCTAACACACAACCTGGGAATGTGCCCTCACCAGCAATCAAACTGGCGACCTTTCAGTGCACAGGACAACACTCAAACAGCTGATCCACACTGGCCCAGTATACATTTTAAAAGTGTAAAAGGAATGCTCTGCTTCCCAGGAGCACACCTGAGCCTTCCCCCTCACCCATCCCCCACAGTCAGGCATCTCCTAAACTTTAAGGGATTTTATGAGGCTTGCAACCAGGGCAGCAGTGGGCAGTGCCCATTCCTCGCAGGAATGCCCTCCCTGAAGCCTGTCCCCAAGGCCCCCTTTTCTCTGACTTCTTAGTGAGCAAAGCAGCCCAGCCTAGGCTCATTCACCCAACCCTTCCCTGTTTATAAGCGTCCTCTAATATTCTCCTGGACTCATGTTGTGAATTCTTTCCTGTATGAAGTCAAAAACCCATACACCACTGGCTGGTCCTATGTAGACTGGTTCAGGGCCAGATACGCTTTCTGGTAAAACAAGGAGTAGCCCATTGTCTCTCTCACTGCTTCACAAGTAAACTAACTCACACACACACACACACACACACACACACACACACACACACACACTCACACACACCCCAAGTATAAAATTGCAAAAACCAAAAAAGTATAGAAATACAAGGGACATAGCACATTCATAATGTAAAATCAAACAAGAAAAAAAAAGGTTTTTGCTTGTATATCTATATATGAATAGTAAGCTCTTGAAATTACAGAAGAAACAGAAAAATTGTAATGCTGTGTAGTAGCGTAGAATCCTGGTGGTCTGGGTGCAAAAGCAATGTGCTTTTCAGTGTACTCTAGTATAATACCTGTGTTTTTACCAAAAATTATATATCATTCCTTTA
Organism: Myotis daubentonii; assembly: GCF_963259705.1. Lineage (NCBI taxonomy): Eukaryota > Metazoa > Chordata > Mammalia > Chiroptera > Vespertilionidae > Myotis > Myotis daubentonii. The sequence continues at coordinate 96,154,640 of NC_081841.1, read as the reverse complement.
AAAAACGCATACACAAGTTTATTTGGCATTCACTGGGAAATTGCTAGTATCCAGGTTATAGTGTTGCTGGTTAAAGGACACCCACTATCCTATTCATAGAATAGACAGCCATCCACATGGAGGAAGTCTCAAACCACATCATGTTTCTCTGTTGTCTGGGCTGTCAGTCTCTGATAATGGGAACTCCTGTGGGGATCTTTTCATCGAGGCTTCTAACACAGGGCCTCACATTTAGCAAAGGCTTATACAAGGCCTGCTGCATGAATAATTAAATGATATGTGTCCGGTGGACCCTAATATGCCAGGAGCCCTGGGATGAAGAGACAAAGAAGTCAATGAAAAATAGAGTGATGGGAAAGAAACTTGGATCCACCTCCATCTGAGGCAGTGAGAGGGAGAAGAAACTAGCCTGTTAAACGGGCCCAGGAAGTGCAGTCTGAGACCAGTCAGCAAGGTCTAGTTCAGCAGTGGGCAAACTACGGCCCGCGGGCCGCATCCGGCCCGTTCGGCTGTTCTATCCGGCCTGTGGAGCCGAAAGAGCGGAGGGTTCTCTTGCTCTCCCCTCCGCTCCTTCACCAGCAGCAGTGTTAACATGTATTAGTTCACACAAACACCCCATCCATGCTTTTGTTCCGGCCCTCCGGTCCAGTTTAAGAACCCATTGTGGCCCTCGAGTCAAAAAGTTTGCCCACCCCTGGTCTAGTTCCTAATGAATCAAAAAAAGTAAAATTCAGTAAAATCTATCCCAAGTCTGGCATGACAGTGTTGGAGGGCCAACCAATGAATCAGGATGTCATGGCTCAATATCTGGTGAAAACACATGCCCAGGTGTGGGCTCGATCCCCAGTGTTTTGTGTTCAGGAAGCAGCCAATGGCTGATTTTCTCATCGTTGATGTTTCTATCTTTCTCTCCCTTCCTCTCTGAAATCAATAAAACATATAAATAAAAACTATTCCAGTGTCGGAAACCAAAATCTCAGATACATTTGGAAATAAACTGAGAGCATTGTTAGAGAGGGAAAAGAAAAATGGCTTCTTCTTGAGAAGGGAGGAGACAAACAAATACATTCTTTACTTCATTTGGTCCAGAAAAATTTGTAATGTGGGAATAAATGTTTCTTGGGAGGTGATATAAAGGGTGGAGTAATCAGGTTTCTGTGTTTTATTATAGAGTCATTGTTTCTAGTGTCGCTACCAAATTATAGATGAAAGAAATGATCCTCACTTGAAGTAGTAGTAATAGCTATCATGTATGTTGTTCTTTCCCAGTTCCAGGCACTGTTTTCAAAAAGTTGGCATGTACAGCCTAGTCAGTGTGGCTTAATGGTTGAGTGTCGACCTACATACCATGAGATCATGGTTTAATTCCCTGTTAGGGCGTACGCCAGGGCTTGGGCTCAATCGCCAGTAGGGGACATACAGGAGGCAGCTGATCAATGATTCTCCCTTATCATTGATGTTTCTATTTCTCTCTCCCTCTGCCTTCCTCTTTGAAATCAATAAAAAATATATTTTAAAAATATAAGCTAGCCCTAGCTGTTTTGGCTCAGTGGATAAAGTGTCCACATGCAGATCAAAGGGTCCTGGGGGTGATTTCACTCAATGGCACATACCTGGGTTTTAGGCTCCTCCCAGGTTGGCCCTGGTCAGGGCTTGTGCAGGAGGCAACCAATTGACGTGTTTTTCTCTCACATCGCTGTTTCTCTCTGCCTTTCTCTCTCTCCCTAAAAATTAATGGGAAAATATCCTATGGTGAGGATTAAAAAGAAATAATAATAAATCAGATATTTTTCTTATTTTTGAAACCTCATCCGAGGACATGGTTATTGGTTTTAGAAAGAGAGAGAGAGAGAAAAAAAAACATTGATGAGAGAGAAACATTGATTGGTTGCTTCTCAAATGCATCATGACTGGAATCTAATTGGAAATATAGGCATTCACTCTGACATGGAATCAAATCAAGAACCTTTGGGTGTATGGTGTATGAGATGATTCTCTAACCAACTGACCCACACTGGTCAGAGCAAACCAAAACTCTTCTACCAGATCTTTTGGGTTTGAATCTACCACTTAAAATGTAAATGGGCACAGGGCTGAGTGGGAGATGGTTATGATGTTGATGCCATAAAAATTACCGAGTTAACACACAAGTTCTGTTCTGAAAATGTTTTGCCCTTGCCACATGACTCCATTGCTTGAAGCATCCCATTATGGGTTCAATCCCTGGTCACTCTAGTTGTGGGTTCCATCCCCAGTCAGGCATACCTCTCTCTCTCCTTCTCCATCTGTCCCTCCCTGTACCTCTCCCTGTCCCTGTCCCTGTCCCTGTCCCTCTCCCCCTCTGCCTCTTCTCTCTCTCTCTCTCTCTCTCTCTCTCTCTCTCTCTCTCTCTCTCTTGCTTTTTCTCTCTGACTCCCTCTCTCTAAGCATGCCCTCAGCTAAGGATTTAAAAAAGGTGTGTAATCCCCAGATCTTATTGTGGTTTTATGCTCAAATCACACCTTCGGTTCTTCAGCTCAGGCCTCCCTGGAAGAACAGGGTCCGCCAGACAGTTACACCTTCATTGCGCTGCACTAATATTCTACCAAGCAGCCTGGGGGTAGCAGCCATCCAGGCTTCTCTAGGGGTGTAATAGCAAACCCTTGGTTTGGTTGGGATAGAGACTCTCATATGTTCTGCCCATTGATCCTGAGAAAATTATCTGCACAAAGGCCCTTCTCTCCATCCTTCTTTTTGAAAGCCATTATGTTGGGCCCAAGTTGGAAAGGAAGCAAAGATTTTACTTTTATTAGTATTTTTATTTACATATATTTTTAGTGATTTCAGAGAGGAAGGGAGAGGGAGAGATAGAAACATCAATGATGAGAATCATTGATCAGCTGCCTCCTGCACTCCTCCAACTGGGGATTGACCTTGCAACCTGGGTATGTGCCCTTGACCTGAATCAAACCTGGAAACTCTTCAGTCTGCAGGCCAATGATCTATCCATTGAGTCAAACCAGTTAGGGCAAGATTTTACTTTTAATTTCAGTTTCTTCCTCAGCAAAATGGGATTAAAGGGTGTTGAGAAATTCAAGGGAGGATTATAAAGTGTAAATCAGATTATGCATATTAACAAGGTTACTCCCTCCTAGCTTTCAGGAATAAGAGGAGATCCCATCAAATAGACTTCTAAAGATCCTCCTATTACCACCCTTGCCCACAAGTCCCACCTCCAGGGAGGAGCTTTGGTGGGTGAGGTCTTAAAGAGATTCACCCTCCTAGTGGTATATATAGGCCAGGCTCACATTACTAAGCATTTAACTGGTAGGAGACTGGCTTCAGAGACTCTTCTTGGAGACACACTTCAGGGACTCACTCAAAGGAGCAGGCCCCAGGTAAGATGGGAGTCGGGATGATACTGGTGCAGGAGGTGGGACCAAACTAAGAGCCATGGAGGTATTGCTCCCCACCCTTGGCTTTCTGGGTGGCTACTCTAGCAGGGCCTTGACTTTACCTCATAAGTCAATCATCACTTGAATTCATGTTATTTTAAGACACATACTTTCATTATTGCTGGTGTCCCTCAGTTAGCCTTGCCCTACTTCATCTAAATGCTTGCAAAATATACAGATATCAGAATCCCAATCTGACCTATGGGGTAATGAATAACACTTATGTCAATACCCTTGTGGAAAGTGCTCTGAAGTGCTGGTCTGAAGCTGCCTGTGGGAATCCTCTTTCTATAATGTCTCAGTGTCTGGTGTCAAATTCTTTTTGTTTAAAACCAGAGGTTCTGCCCTAGTTGGTTTGGCTCAGTGGATAGAGCGCCTGGGTTCGATTCTGGTAAAGAGCATATACGTAGGCTACCGACTCCATCCCAAAGGTGGGGCACACAGGAGACAGCCTATAAATGATTCTCTCTAGTCATTGATGTTTCTATTTCTCTCTCTTCTCTTTTTTTCTCTGAAATCAATAAAAATATATTTAAAAAATAAAACCAGAGGTTCCAAGAGGTTTACCTAAATTGATGTGTATGCTGACACCAAACTGAAAGGGAAGCTGAGTTCTGTTTTCCTGGTTGCATCTGTCTCTGGAGGAACAGATGATTCAGGCAGACTGAGATCAGACCTGAAATCCAGCCCACATAACCTACAAGCAGATGGCACTTTAATGCCAGCCTTGGTCTTTTCTCAATATCAATTTATCTCAGTATGGGAGATTTGTTGGGTGGGGATGGGATGTGGGAACAGGGAAGCAGATGATGGATTTCGAGTGGAGAAAGGAGACCAGTTTGAAACAGCTGTGAGGGAGAAAGATGAAGTGGATCTGAGAACTCTGAGATGAAGGGAAATGGATGAAGCTTAAGGAAGGGAATAGGAGAAACCTTCTTGGCTAGAAGAGAGCAGAGAAACACTAAAATGGAATTCAAATGGTTAGGTTTTTAAAAGTAAATCATAGCCCTAACCGGTTTGGCTCAGTGGCTAGAGCGTCGGCCTGCGGACAGAAAGGTCCCAGGTTCAATTCCGGTCAAAGGCATGTACCTTGGTTGTGGGCACATCCCCACTAGGGGGTGTGAAGGAGGCAGCTGATCAATGATTCTCTCTTATCGATGTTTCTAACTCTCTATCCCTCTCCCTTCCTCTCTGTAAAAAGTTAATAAAATATATTTTTTAAAAAAAATAAAATAAAAGTAAATCATAGAATATTCTAGGTATTCAGAATAGGAGAGAAAACCTTATGATCTCATGTATAATGAACCCATATTCTATAACTATGCTTTCTGCAACTTCTACCTATAATCATACCAACCTTTTGCCATTTCTGGGCAGAAAATCTCTATGAGTTTACTTGTAAACTTTTCACTATATATTTCTAAAGGAGACTCTTAATTTACATACTTCTTCATTAAAATTTTAAAATTATTATTTTTTAGTTTATTTTTTATAGTGAGAGGTTGGGGTAAGGGAGGGAGAGAGAGAGAGAGAGAGAGAGAGAGAGAGAGAGAGAGAGAGAGATTGGAAATGAGAAAGGGACATTGATTTATGGTTCCATTCTGTCATACATTTATTGGTTGCTCTTTGTAAAGTGCTCTGACCTCAGATTTAATCTGAAACCTTGGCATATTGGGACTAACAGAACTACCTGCCAGGGTAATTTACATACCACTAATGCCAATCATTACCTCAGTGTAACATAATCATCAACCAGGTTGTTTGAATCCTCAAATGTCCAACTTCCAACTAAAATTGATCAAATATTTCAAAATAAAATGAAATTAGATGTATACATTACTGATTTCTATGGCTTTAAGTCTATTTTAATTCCTACAATTTACTTTTTTAAATATATTTTTATTGATTTCAGAGATGAATGGAGATGGAGAGATGGAAAGATCAATGATGAGAGAAAAGTCATTGATCAGCTGCCTCATGCACTCATCCTACTGGGAATAGACCTGCTTGTGCCCTTGATTGGAATTGAAGGGGAGAGAGAACCTTCAGTCAGCAGGCCAATGCTCTATCCACTGAGTCAAACCAGCTAGGGTCTTCAACGTGTGTGTATCTGTATTTCTTTTTTTACTTTCTGTTTATATTTCTGTTGAAGCAATATGATCAAATTTTCAGTAGAGTTTATTACAGTCAGGATTTTACTGATTACTTACTCCGTGTATTATTAAAGGCTTACAGAGAAACAGAACCAATAGTGTGTATCTAGAAAGACACTTATTATAAAATATTGGCTCACAAGGTTATGGAGCCCGAGATGTCCCATGGTCTGTAGTCAGGAAAGACGGTGGTATAGTTGGAAGGCCTGAGAGTCAGAGAGCAGATGGGTCTGAAGGACTGAGAACCTGGAGATCCCAGGACAGGAGGTAGATGTGTTACCTTATTCAGTCCAACAGAGAGTGAATTCAGCTTTCCCAGGTGCTTGTTCTCTTCAGGCCCTCAGTGGATTGGATGTTGCCCACTGACATTGGGGAAGTCCCTCTGCTTTGCTTATCCACAGATTCAAATATTAATCTCTCCCAGAAATGTCCTCACTTCACACCCAGAATCAGTGTTTCACTTACTAGCTGGCTATGTAGTGGACCAATCAAATTGAAACATTCTTCTTTAGAGTTTTCTCAATCCCTTATATTTCCTGTGAATAGGTGGTTCAGAGCTCTGATGAGATTTATATTCATTTATCTGGCAAAACTTCCTCACAAATAATGGTATAGTCCCTCCAACAGTTGTATGATATATATATATTCGAAGCCCGTTGCACGAAGATTCTCGCAATAGGCCTTCCTTCCCCTGGCTGACTGCACTGGTCTCTCTCCAGCACCAGAGACCCAGGCCTTTGATCCAGCCCCAGTGGAGAAGCCAAGCCTCTTCAGTCTTCAGTCTTCACTCTGGCCGGAGCTATCAGTCTTCGCTCCATGCCTGCATATACAAATTAACCGCCATCTTTGTTGGGTTAATTTGCATACTCATCCTGATTGGCTGGTGGGCATAGCGCAGTAACACCAATTTGCACGTTTCTTTTTTACTAGTGTAGGTATATATTTTTAGGGAGGGAGGGAGAGAGAGTGCCAGAGAAACATCAATGTGACAGAGATACCAGAATTAGTTGCTTCTCTTACCTGACACAATCCCAGATGGAACCTGTGACCTTGAGGTGCGTGGGACAATGCTCCAAACAACTGAGCCACACAGGCCACTCTCTCTCTCTCTCTCTCTCTCTCTCTCTCTCTCTCTCTCTCTCTCTCTATATATATATATATATATATATATATATATATATATATATATATATATTCTATTTATTGATTGCCTTTTAGACTTAGAGGAATGGGGGGACGAGAGAGAGAGAGAGAGAGAGAGAGAGAGAGAGAGAGAGAGAGATTTGTTCAACTACTTGTTACTGCATTCATTGTTTAATTATTGTATGGGCCCTGGCCTTTAACTGAACCTGAGCCCTTAACACATCCCTAACATTCTCCAGCCAACTGAGCTCCCTGATCACGATCACTTTTACAAAAAATATTAAAAGGAGCAGTGTTCTGTTGCACACACTTCTGCATGAATACTTTATGAAATAAAAATTAAAACTTTCCTGGAATCTTCTGAAAAGATTTTACTTTCTATTAAAATGCTTTCTCTTCAGTGAAGCCATCTTTGGAATTAGTTTTTACTATCACCTTATCTGTCATCTTGTCTTCAACCTGATAATCTTCTTTTTGTCCAGATCTTCAGAGTTTCAAAGTAGCTTCAAGCTGAGGAAAGGTCATTTTTCCACAGTTCAGTTCACTGAAAAACTCCCACCTCCCACTGAAAGTCATAGTCCAGGCCCTAACCCCAGTGGATAGAGTGTCATCCAGTAGTCTGAAGGATCCCAGGTTTCATTCAGGTCAAGGGCACAGGCCTGGGTTGTGGGCTCAATCCCCAGTAGAGGGCATGCAGGAGGCTACCAACCAATGATTATCTCTCATCATTGATGTTTCTATCTCTCTCTCCCTTTCCCTTCCTCTCTGACATCAATAAAAATATATTTTAAAAGAAAAAGAAAGTCATAGTCCACGAGTGAAGCAATCACAATGCAAGAACTTCTGGGACAATTGGAAATATTATGAACACTTGCATTGGTCCACCTCATTTATCACAAGCCTCAAAATGCACCGTCCTGAAAAGGGTGGCCTCCCTGTGCACACACATAATATTTCAAAAGGAGAGGGTGATATGAAGGAGGCTGAGGCTTGATCACTGAAAGTCAGCCCAAAGAAAACCAACAATAATGAATAATGGGCACTAGAATTCAAATTACCAGAGGTTTTAAAGAGATGGCGGGGGGGGGGGGCACTTTTTTTTAACAATACAAGATTGAGGAAAAATAAAAAGGATATCTAAGCCATTGAGTGATCCCAAATTTGTTCCTGATAAACTTCACTCACATGTTCTTTCTCCATTCCCAGTTCTCTTGGAGTGTGACTATCAGCAATTCTCTGACCCTCCAAGAGGAACCTGAGTGAGTTCATTGGAACTCCCCACGTTAGCATTATTCTTTGGGTTTCTTGTGGTTTGTTGTCATTTTCATTTTGAAGTGACTCTCACTGCTGTCCTGTCCAATGACTTTGAGTTGAATGAACCCCCTTTCCTTCTTATTCGCCAAGTCCCCTGTTGAGGGTTTTACCTCCTGGTCCAACATAATGATGGTGACTCACCTGAGATCTCCACAAAGAAGTGTCCTCTGGTAGACAGTACCTTGCTCCTGGTTTAAAAATCCTCTATTCCCCACAGCCCCACAGCACAGCATCAGTTTTTTGTTTTGTTTTGTTGGGTTTTTTTGATGGTTGAGAGTAATGATGAATTTGCCTAGATTGACTAATTCATTTTAAGTTGCAAAATAGAATTTCCTTCTAACTCCTCCTTAAATATTGTCATGATAAATGATTTGGACTACCTGACATATTGTTCATACAAGGAGGGAAGGGTAGATGCTGCTTGAACTTTTAAATGATGATATCTTTTCCTTCACAGAAATCACTTATGACTTGCATGGTGCTTCGTTTTTGAGGAGAGTCCACAGCTGATTTTCACTTGGGGAACCTGACATTAGACACAGGAGAAGGTGACTGGAAATCTGGATGTCAGCTGGCCACTGGAACTCTTCTTGGAAGCTCCTACTGAGTTGCACAGAGAGGGAGGCCTGAGCAGACCTCAGCTTCTCACTTCTCCTCGCTCCTGGAGGATCACACTGACTGAAGGGAGTCTCTTCTGATAGACACCTTCACTGCATCATGGCCTTTGCAGCTTCCCTGGCCAAGCTCCAAGCAGAGGCCAGCTGTCCCATCTGCCTGGATTACCTGAGAGACCCAGTGACCACTGAGTGTGGGCACAACTTCTGTCCCTTCTGCATCTACCAGCGCTGGGAAGGTCTACAGGGCACCTTTCCCTGTCCTGTCTGCCTCCACCACTGCCCTGACAGGAGCTTGGAGAAGAACACCCAATTATGTTATATGACTGAGATTATTAAGCAAATCCCCACCTCAGGGAGCCAGAGGAAAATGCAGGAAGAAATGCCCCTGTGTGGGAAGCACCGTGAGGTTCTGACCCTGTTCTGTGAGAAAAGCCTGGAGCTGCTGTGTCCCCAGTGCAAGGGCTCCTTAGACCCCCCGGATCAGCCCCTGATCCCCATTGAGGAAGCTGCAGCTAGTCAGAGAGGGATGCTCAAAAGGTGCATTGGGGTCCTCACTAAACACCTTAAAGATGCTGTCAATGTATATACATACCAAGGTGCAAATATTTTGGCAGTGAAGAGAAAGATGACTACATGGAGGAATAAACTGGACTATGAATGTAATGATCTTAAGTATTCCTTGGAAATAGAGTACAATGAATTTGATAATGATCTACTTGTAGAAGAGAATGATGTTGAAGAAAAACTAATTGAAAATGGAAGGCAAATTTCATATCATATGTTCAGGCTAAGCAATCGGTTAAGTGAAATAGAAGAGAAGTGTTTGCAGACGGATGAGGATTTACTCACAGGTATTGAAAGTACCCACAACAGCTATGAAAACATAGAATCCCCGGCCATCTTTTCATATAAGTTAAAGAAAGAGATTTTCACTCTCCCGCCACATTATTTGGGCCTGCATAAAATGATCCGCACGTTTCAGGTAGATTTGACACTGGATCCGGAAACTGCCCATCCAGACCTCCTTATCTCAATAACTGGAAAACAGGCGACATATTGGGAACCAGATCGCAGTCTTAATCCCCAGGCACTTACTTCTAACCCAGCTGTCCGGAGTTCTGAGGGATTTGATGCTGGCAGGCATTTTTGGGTGGTAACCATAGGAGGCACAGGGAAATGGTCCTTAGGTGTGTGTAAAGAATCCTTCCCCATAAATACTCTCATATCACCATCGCCAAGCAATGGCTGCTGGACTTATACATTTGGCCCTTTCTCTATTCCAAAAGAGATTGGTGTTTTTCTGGACTATGAGTTGGGAGAGGTTTCATTTTATAATTTGAAGACCTGCCCATTGTCGTATGGAATCACTGCTACATTTACAGGAAAACTTATGCCTTATTTCTCCCTCGTATCTTCAGAACCTCTTACAACCAGTATCATCAGAGTCTATTGATGACAAATTTGAAAGAAATTTTCTATGTGCTTAGTTTCTACCCTTGCTGTTGAAAGAAATACTTACAATAAAGAGCCTGATTCCAGTTTTGATGTATGAATGTTGCAAGTTTTTAGGAGGCACCCTATTGCCTATTCTGGGGGGCATTATTGAACGACATCTCCAACTTTTTTATTTTAAAATCCATTAAAATCCATCACTGTTTAAAAGTGAGGCTAGATTCCCAAAGGTTTCTTCCAGCCAATGACTGAGTATGGCAGGCCCACTAAAGCAGGCCTACATATGCAAGATGTAGGACATTGGCTTGATGACTCTGTGCGCATTGAATCCCTGTTGGCTTTGAACTTTCTTAGAACGACACTCTAATGTAAAACTTTCCTTTCTTCTTCCCTTCTCCCCCTTCTTCCCTCCTTCCCCTTCTCCTTATCAATGGTCAGAACTACTACTCAGTCTGATGGCTCTCCCAGCCTCCTCTGGCTCCTTCCCTGTTTTTTCCTCACAGGCGTTCCTCCAATAACTCTCTTGCACCTCTAGTCCAGGTTGGTATCTGCTTCTTAGAGGACCAGACTAACCCACATATTGAACACTCAAGGAAGTCCTACAGGTAAGAAATTTGTTGAATTTTAAACTCAACATTTCTCACCCAGTTTACTAAATAACACGCCTTCTTTTTGTGGAATACTCATTAGAAGTTGGGGGAACTCGGTTTGAGAAATGCCATTGAATTAGAAGGAAAACTGAAACAACAATCAGAACATTTGTGTTGTGGTTCTTGAAATTCTGTACATAAAAATACCCAATATGTGTATAACATTTCTATCACAGGCATAATTCTGAAATGGCCCTTAAAATCCCAGGTCCCTGGTGTACACACACCTTCTCCTGGATTTTCAATCAAGCACTACGCTGGGTGTTGATGTGAAAGGATTTTGCAGATAAAGGGTCTCCCAAAATTCACCCAAGATTTGAATTATTATTATTGAAAGTTATTATTGAAAGGTACTTGTTTGTAGCCATATCTTTTCTTGTGTGGCTATTTTCTTTCTGAGCTTTTTATTTCTTCTTTTTACACCAGTCCCTCTAGCGTTTCTTGCATTGCTAGCTTGGTGGTGATAAACTCCCTTAGCCTTTTATTTTTTTTTTTTATCTGTGAAGCTCCTTATTTCCCCTTCAAGTTTGAATGATAGCCTTGCTGGATAGAGTATTCTTGGATTCAGTCCATTGCTTTGCATCACTTTGTAAATTTCCATCCATTCTTTTATGGCCTGATGTGTTTCTGTTGAGAAATCATTTGATAATCTAAAGGGATATCCCTTGAATGTAACTTTCCATCTCTCTTTTGCAGCCTTTAAGATTCTCTCTTTGTCTTGAACATTTGCCATGGTAATTATGATGTGTCTTGGTTTGGGTCTTTTTGGGCTCACCTTGTTTGGGACTCTCTGTGCTTGTGTGACTTTTTCCTTCCCTTCCTCAGGGAAGTGTTCAGATATTCTTTCTTCGAATAGGTTTTCTAATCATTGTTCCTCTTCCTGTTGTTCTGGCACCCCTATCATTCGTATGTTGTTTTGTTTCATGTTGTCCCATAGCTCCCTTAGGCTCTCCTCCTGTCTTTTAATTTTTTTCCCCAATTGCAGTTCAGTTTGGGTGTGTTTTGCTTCCTTGTCTTCTAATTCACTAATTCGATCCTCCGCTTCTCCTACTCTACTGTTGAAACTTTCAATGGTGTTTTTTATGTCAGCTATATCGTTCTTCATTTATTTTTGGGTCTTACCTAAGTTATTGCTTTTTTCATCCATTTCTTTTTGATTCTTACATAAGGTATTGATTATTTTATCTGTTTCTTCTTGCTTCTTGCATAGTTGATTTTTTCCTCCAACCGGTTTATGCAGTCTTGGACCCTTAATCTGAATTCTTTTCCTGTCATGTGGCCTGCCTCTGTATCACTCAGCTGCTTTTCTGGTGAGTCCTCCTATTCTTTGGGGGTTTCTTTGTCTACCCATGTTTGATATCACTGACATATCTAGACGTTGAGTCATTTAGTGGCTGCTCCCTGGGTGGCAGTGGCTCCTTGAGCTGTGGTTGCTCCTCGGGCGGTTGTGGTAGCAGCTGCTCCTCAGTTGGCTGCAGCTCCTCTGCTGGGTGCTGTTCACAGCTGTGGTGGCTGTTCTGGCTGGTTGTGGGAGGCTTCACATGCAGCTGCTGATCCTCAGACAGGGGGTCTGGTGATCAGGAGGCTTCTGTTGCTTGGATTGGCTGCGTTGATTTAAAGGCACAAAATACAACACAACAAGGCACAACGTACCAGGCACTGAACACAAATGTATTCACGATATTAATAACCCCAAATAAAGGTGACCACTCAAGCTAAGAGAATTAGGGGATAAGGAAGAAAAAAGAGAAAAAAGAAGGAGTGCAAAAATGAAATTGGGTAAAGGGAGAGGAAAAATGTAAGAGAGAAAAGAGAGAATGAAGTAGAAGAGGGGAAAAGACTATTTATGTGAGGGGAAAACTCCGATAGAACAGCCACTAATCCAAACAAATTCCAGCAACAGATCCCTGGAGATGAATGCAAACTACAAACAACCAATATTATCAAGCGACACAAGCGAAAACAGAAACACAAAAATAACCGGGTTTGGGGGGGGGGGGGGAGAAACCAACAGAAAAAGAAAAAGAAAAGGAAAAACAACCTCACAAACAATCCTAAAAAAACCAATATACTCAACAATCCACCAAACAACAACAAAACAATAGGGAGAGAGAGAGAAAAAAAAGAAAAAAACATTGGATAGTGAAGAAAGATAAGGAAGAGGTGTGTAAGGATTTAGAGCAGGGGGTTGGAAATAGGATATAAAAGTAGGGTGAAATTTTGACAGGGGGTAAACAGAAGGAATAGGGAAAAACTAAAACAAGAATAGGGTAAGAGAAACAGGACAACAAAAGGGGAAAAGTGAGGAAGAGGGTTTTAGCATAGAGGTAAAATTGAGGTAGAGAAAAATGATGTTAAAGGAACGATGAAAATAGAATGTAGAACACTAATACCAAAATAAAATAAAGAGAAAATAAAATGACACTTTAAAAAATGGAAAAATGGTAGCAATAATAATACTGGTTAAAAATAAAAATGTAGTAATTAAAAGGGTAAAATCAGGTGATGAAAAAAGAAAAAGAATTGGTTTCTTAGTTAAAAGGTGAAAAAAGAATAAGAAAAATAAATAAAAATTTGCAGTAGTGAGGGTCCTTCGGTTCTTCTACTCTTCAGTCTGGCACGCCTTAGTCCTGCCAGGTATTCAGGAGAGTGTTGAATTTCCCTGTGAAACACTGTTCCTCCGTGTTGTAAACCACCGTCCTGATTTTAAAGCAGGCTGAACTTGTTTCTTAGACTGCCTTAATTTGTATTTACATAAGAGTCAGTTTGTGGCTGAGCCTCTGGGTGGCAGTGTTTCTGGATTGACCTCCCAGGCTATACGGCCTCTCTATCCAATAGTTGGGGTTTATTTTCTCTATTGCACTTAAAACTGGTCTGAGGAAGTCCACTGCCCAGAGCTGGTTCTTTAATCGTTATCCTGCTCTGTTCCCGAGATTCCACAAAAACAACTTTCCCCTCCAGTCTCTGTGAGTGTCCCCAACTGGGAAATCCCATGCACTGGGTTTAATAATCAAATGCCAAGATTTAAGGAGAAGAGAAAGAAAACAAAAAAATAAACAAAAACAAAAAACAAGAGCCTGCGGAGTTGCGGGAATTCGCAACCCTGCACCTTCCAGCCCACACAGTCTCTTCAGCACTCCCTCTCTCTCCTTACATTGAGTAGCCTGCGCACTGGCAAAATCTGAGGTTACCTTTTTGCATCCAGCCCAGCTATGGGCTAATTTTAAGCGTTCCCTTCTGCCAGCAGCCCTGTGGGAGCTCTTCCACACTCGCGGATCACGCAGGCCCCAAAGGCCGAGGTCTTTGTGGGGCACAGACCTTCATGCGCACTCTCCTCTCCCCAACCTGAATTGCAAACCGCACCTTCAAGCGAGACCTGACCTTTCCGTGAGAAGCAGGACTCCATGTACTCGCGCTGTCCCAGATCCGGTGTCTCCGGGTTAGCAGCCGATGTCTGGATGCCTGGTCTTTGCATGTACAGTATACGTTTTGAAAAAAATAGCCACTCAAGATGGCACGGTCTCCACAGCTGAGCCGGTGCTCAGGGAGAGATTTCAGCCACAGTCTCCAACTTTCAATTCGCTTTCTCCAGGATTCCTCCGCCTTTCCTGGTTGCAAAATGTCCCTCAGCTGAATATCCTCTGCTTATTCAAGCTGTATGTTACCGGCTTCAGCTGCTCACCCTAACAGCTCCGGGACAAGGCATGGGACACGTCCGTCTATACCTCCGCCATTTTTCTCCACAGTTTTCCAACTCTGTTTTAAAAATTCAATAGAAAACTTATCCTCAGGTGAAGATTAAAAAAAAAATTACTCTGTATATGAAGAGCCCGGAAAATCTTGACTCACATGGGAAAAGCCAATTGAGATGAAACAGTTAAGATGAAACAGATGTTGGAATTATCTGATATAAACCTTCAAGGAGTTATGATACAAAATACTCCAAAAACAACCCTGCATAACCTTGTTATCAATTCAGAAATAAAAGCCTCAGCAAAGAAATAGACGAGATAAAGAAAAATGGGAAATATTTAAACTGATAAATACAAATTAGCAAAACACAGGTGTCAGAGGAAAGACACAGTGAACTTGAAGACAGATCAATAAAAATTCTCCAATCTGAACAACAAGGAGAAAAATTATTGAAAATGAACTGAATCTTGGGACCGATGGGACAACAGCAAAAGGTCCAACATTTCTGTCATCAGATTTCTAAAAGGAGAGGAACACGAATGTGCTGAAAATGTTTTGGAGAAATAATGGCTACAAAATTTAAAGTATGGTAAAAGACATAAACATAGTGATTTCAAAAAATTCATGCTAAACATAAAGAAATTCATGCCAACAAATCCTAAATTGCTAAAAACTAAAGACAAATGTGAAACAAAATAAAGACATTTTCAGACCAGGACTGAAAACATTTGCTATTAACAGACCCTCACTGAAGAAGCCACAAAGAAAAAAGAATAAAACGAATCTAGGAGGGAGGAGAGAGCTATAAGAAGGAAAGGTAAATGAAGAAATGTGTAAGCAACATATGGGAAAATCCAAATGAGTATTGACTGTATAACACAACAGCGATGGTGGTGATTATTTTAAGGACCACATTTGGGGATTTTAAAAGAATGTGAAACTAAACTACTATACATTATTAATAAAACGGGGGCACTGTAATCAAGCTTCTAAGGTTCTTATATTGTTTGGATGAAGGGTAAAGATTATTTTTAGGCTTTGTCAAGTCAAAAATACATGTTGGGTTTTAAAAGTAACTGAAAAATAGATGAATCATGGAGTTAGTGTCCAGGCTCTTCGAGATTATGAGGCTGATACAAAAATAATTGAAATCCAAGGTTCAAATATTAAATATTGATAGATGCCAGAGCAGGAATACTGTAAGTAAGCATATATCTGTCAGAATGGCTATCATCAACAAATCAACAAACGACAAGTGCTGGAGAGGATGTGGAGAAAAAGGAACACTCGTGCACTGCTGGTGGGAATGCAGACTCGTGCAGCCACTATGGAAGACAGTATGGAGTTTCCTCATAAAACTAAAAATGGAACTCCCATTTGACCCAGTGATCCCACTTCGAGGAATATATCCCAAGAAAGCAGAAACACCAGTCAGAAAGGATATATGCACCCCTATGTTCATAGCAGCACAATTCACCGTAGCTAAGATCTGGAAACAGCCTAAGTGCCCATCAGCAGATGAATGGATTAGAAAACTGTGGTACATCTACACCATGGAATACTATCCTATCTAATAAAAGAGAAACATGGTAATTGGCGTACAACCTCTACCCTTCCCATTGGCTAATCAGGGCGATATCCAAATCTACTGCAATGCAAGATGGCGGTGGTATCCAGGCAGCTTGAAACTAACATGAGGCTTGCTTGCTTCAGTGACTGAGGACTCCAACGTTCCCCGCCTGCCGCTGCAGGCCTCTGAGCTGGCAGTTTGAAATATAGTTACAAAAATAGAAACTAAACAAAAACCCAGAAACCAGCTTTCAGCTAGCCGGGATCTCAGACCTGGAGTTGATACAGAGTTTCGATTGTAGAACCTAAACAAACCAGATACCTGCTTTCAGGAGCGGAGGTCTAAGAGCTAGAGCCTCAGAGATAAAGCTGGCTCAGAATAAAAAACAAAAAAAAGGAGCAGTTGGGAGCTTCAGTCCCAGTCTGAAAACAGCCCTCAGACCCTCACCCAGACTGGCCAGGCACCCCAGTGGGGACCCCCACCCTGAAGGGTGTGTGACCAGCTGCAAACAGCCATCATCCCCTCATCTAGGCTGGCCAGGCACCCCAATGGGGACCCCCACCCTGATCCGGGACACCCTTCAGGGCAAACCGGCCAGGCCCCACCCATGCACCAGGCCTCTATTCTATATAACAAAAGGGTAATATGCCTCCCAGCACCAGGATCAGCGGAGCCGCGAGGTCTCCCGGCATCAGGATCAGCATGACAGGGGGCAGCGCCCAAACCCCCTGACCACCCTGTGGCTCTGTGTGTGACAGGGGGCGGGGCCACAACCTCCCTATATGCCCTGCTCTGTTCCTGACAGGGAAAGGCGCCCCAAACCCCTGATTGGCCCTGCTCTGTGCCTGATAGGGGGGAGCTCCCCAATCCCCTGATCGCCCTGTGGTTCTGTGTGTGACAGGGTGCGGCGCCCCAACACCCCCACCCCGCAGACCCTGCTCTGTGTGTGATTGGGTAGAGCCATAACCTCCCCATTGGCCCTGCCCTGAGTGTGACAGTGGTGGCGCCCCAACCCCCTGATAGGCCCTGCTCTGTGCGTGACAGAGGGCGGCACCCCAACCGCCTGATGGGCCCTGCTCTGTGCGTGATGGGGGGAGCTCCCCAACCCCCTGATCGGCCCTGCTCTGTGCATGCCAGGGTGGAGCTCCCCAACACCCAGATTGACCCTGCTCTGTGCATGACAGGGGGGAGCTCCCCAACCCCGATTGGCCCTGCTCTGTGCGTGACAGGGGGTGGCGCCGAGACCTCCCCATCAACCCTGCCTTGAGTGTGACAGGGGGTGGTGCCCCAACCCCCCAATCGGCCCTACCCTGAGCATGACTGAGGGTGGCATCACAACCTCCCAATCTGCCCTGCTCTGTGCATGACAGGGGGTGGTGCCCCAATTCCCCAATCAGCCCTGCTCTGAACCCGACCAGGGGCTGCACCTAGGGATTAGGCCTGCCCTCTGCCACCCAGGAGCAGGCCTAAGCCAACAGGTCGTTTAATCCTGAGGGGTCCCAGACTGCAAGAGGGCACAGGCCGGGCTGAGGGACCCCCTTTCCCCCGGAGTGCACAAATTTTTGTGCACCGGGCCTCTAGTGCTTCTATAAAAAAGAAGGAATTCTTACCATTTGCAGCAGCATGGATGGAGCTGTAAAGCATTATGCTAAGTGAAATAACCCAGTCAATGAAAGAAAAATACCACATGATATTATTCATTTATGGATAATTAAGACCATGATAAACTGATGAGCAAAAATAGATACAGAGGCAGAGAAATATCGAACAGACTGTCGAACTACAGCGGGAAGGCCGGGGAGGGTTTGAGGGGTGGGTAAGAGATCAACTGAAGGACTTGTATACAAGCATCTACACTAATAAAAGAGAAACATGGTAATTGGCGTACGACTGCTACCCTTCCCATTGGCTAATCATGGCAATATGCAAATTAACTGCCAACTAAGATGGTACAGCAGGATGGTACAGCGCCATCAGAGAGCAGGTTGGGGGTGTGAGTGCCGGCGGTCGCCGGTACCCGATCCCACCAGCAGACTTGGACGCGGGCCGGCGGGGCGGCTGCGGTGTCCGCCTGCACTCATGCCCCCAATCCGCGAGAGTGGGTAAGGGGGCGTGAGTGCTGGCGGTTGCCTGGGACCAATCCCACCAACAGACCCGGACACAGGCCGGCGGGGCGGCTGGGGCGTGAGTGCCGGCGGTCGCCCCAGACCAGATCCTGTCAGCAGACCTGGACGCGAGAGGGCACAGGCCGGGCTGAGGGACCCGACCCCCCCCTCCCCAGTGCACAAATTTTTGTGCACCGGGCCTCTAGTATAAGCATAACCAATGGACACAAGACACTGGGGGGTATGGGAAGCTAGGGGAAGGTCATAGGGAGAAAAAAAAAAGGAGACATATGTAATACTCTTTATAATACTTTAAGCAATAAAAAAATTTAACAGAAAGAAATATTCAAAGTGATGAATAGGAAGAAACTACAACCAAGATTACTCTACCCAACAAAGCTATCATGTAGAATTGAAGGTCAGATAAAGAGCCTCACAGACAAGAAAGAGCTAAAGGACTTCACCACCACCGAAACAGGATTATATGAAATGCTAAAGTGTATTCTTTATGAAGAGGAGGAAGAAGAAAAAGGTAAATATAAAAATTATGAACAAATTGACAACAAATACATATGTATCAACAAGTGAATCTAAAAATTAAGTCAATAAAAAAATCTGATGAACAGAATAAACTGGTGAATATAATAGGAGCAGGGGCATAGAAAAGGAGTGGACTGACAATTCTCGGGGGAAGCGGGTGTGAGGGGTGCAGGAAGAGATCGGACAGAAATCATACACCTATGGATGAGTACAGTGGTGGGGGGCAAAAGCATGGTATGGCTTGGGAACCAGGTGGAGGGGAGCTGTGGGGAAAAAAAGAGGAACATCTGTAATAATCTGAACAATAAATATTTATTTTTTAAAAAAAGCAAAAAAGGGGCCCATATTTTTATTAATGGTTAGAGCGTTGGCCCATGAACCAGAAGGGTCTAAGTTTGATTCCCGGTCAAGGGCATATATCTGGGTTTCAGGCCTCACCAACCTGGGTCGGGACCTGTGCAGGAGGCAACTGGTCCATGTATCTCTCATATCAATGTTTCTCTCTCTCGCCCCCTCGCTCCCTTCTACACTATCTAAAAATCAGTGGGGACCTAGTCATTTTGACTCATTGGATAGAGCATTGGCCTGTGGACCTAAGGGTCCCAGGTTTGATTCTGGGTCAGGGCACTTGCCCAGGTTGTGGGTGTGGGTTGTGGGAGGCATGCAGGAGGCAGCCAATCAATGATCCTTTCTCATCATTGCTGTTTCTCTCTCTCTTTCCCTCTCCCTGCCTCTCTGAAATCAAAGAAAATGTATTTATTTAGCCCTAGCTGGTTTGGCTCAGTGCATAGAGGGTTGGCCTGTGCACTGAAGCGTCTCAGGTTTGATTCCGGTAAAAGGCACATGTCACGGGTTCATATTAAAAAATATGGGAGAAACCAAGATGGCAGCATAGGTTAACGCCAGAGATTGCTGCCTCAAACAACCACTTCAGAGATATAACTAAAGGACAGAACAGACATCATCCAGAACCACAGGAAGGCTGGCTGAGTGGAAATTCTACAACTAGGAGGAAAGAGAATATCATACCCAGACTCAGAGGAGGCGCAGTGCTGAAGTTAAATGCTCAGGTGCGGAATGCACGCACGGAGCGGGCTGGCACGGAGGGTGCAGTTGTTGTTTTCAATCGGGAGGGAGTTTCAGACTCTGAGCTCCAGATCCAGGTGAGTCTCTGGGGGCCCAGACTCAAACGGGAGAAGCGGGACTGTCTGGCTTCGGTCAGAACTCGAAGGCAGCTTTCTCTCCGAGGTTTGCAGCGGTTGCTGGGACTCTGAGAGGCAGAGCCCTGAGGGACGGAACTGAGAGCAGCCATAACTGCTTGCTCCGCCCGACCTGTAGATCCCCAGACACCCGCCCCGCCCAAGCCCTGCACAGAGCCATTTGCCGCATAGCCTCAGGCAAAGGCTAGATTAGCACGGCCCTAGAGATCCAGCACAGAAGCTCTCCCACTGCAGACACAGCTGACACTCATAGCCAGTTAGCCTGGAGGTGAAATCACCCCTGGTATTACCGACAACAATCAAGGCTTAACTACAAGACTGCACACAAAGACCACTAGAGGGTGCACCAAGAAAAGATAAAAAAATGCGGAGACAAAGAAACAGGACGCAAATGTCAGAAATGGAAGATATAGAGCTCAAAATCACACTTTTAAGGTCTCTCAAGAACTGTCTAGAAGCTGCCAATAAACTTAGTAAGGCCCTCGAAAAGACTGCTGAGACCGCCGATAAATGTAGTGAGATCCTCAAGAAATCTAATGAGACCCTCGATGTTGTGATAAAGAACCAACTAGAAATTAAGCATACACTGACTGCAATAAAGAATATCATACAGACACCCAACAGCAGACCAGAGGAGCGCAAGAATCAAGTCAAAGATTCAAAACATGAAGAAGCAAAAAACACCCAACTGGAAAAGCAAAATGAAAAAAGAATCCGAAAATACGAAGATAGTGTAAGGAGCCTCTGGGACAGCTTCAAGCGTACCAACATCAGAATTATAGGGGTGCCAGAAGATGAGAGAGAGTAAGATATTGAAAACCTATTTGAAGAAATAATGACAGAAAACTTCCCCCACCTGGTGAAAGAAATAGACTTACAAGTCCAGGAAGCGCAGAGAACCCCAAACAAAACGAATCCAAAGAGGACCACACCAAGACACATCATCATCATCAAAATTCCAATAGCAAAAGACAAAGAGAGAATCTTAAAAGCAGCAAGAGAAACTGAGTTACCTACAAGGGAATACCCATACGACTGTCAGCTGATTTCTCAACAGAAACTTTGCAGGCCAGAAGGGAATGGCAAGAAATATTCAAAGTGATGAATACCAAGAACCTACAACCAAGATTACTTTATGCAGCAAAGCTATCATTCAGAACTGAAGGTCAGATAAAGAGCTTCACAGATAAGGAAAAGCTAAAGGAGTTCATCACCACCAAACCAGTATTATATGAAATGCTGAAAGGTATCCTTTAAGAACAGGAAGAAGAAGAAAAGGTAAAGATACAAATTATGAACAACAAATATGCATCTATCAACAAGTGAATCTAAGAATCAAGTGAATAAATAATCTGGTGATCATAATAGAATCAGGGACATAGAAAGGGAATGGACTGACTATTCTTGGGGGGGGGGAAGGGGTGTGGGAGATGCAGAAAGAGACTGGACAAAAATTGTGCACCTATGGAAGAGGACAGTGGGTGGGGAGTGAGGGGGGAGGGTGGGGCTGGAACTGGGAGGAGGGGAGTTATGGGGGGAAAAAAGAGGAACAAATGTAATAATCTGGACAATAAAGATTTCATTTAAAAAATGGAAAAAAATGTATATATTTACTTTTTAAAAAATCATTGGGGGGGGGAGGGTAGGGAGTGGAGAAAATGGTGGCGGTATAGACGGAACTATTCAGTGCCTTGTCCTGGAGCAGATAGGGTGAGCAGCTGAACCAAGTAACATCTAGCCCAAAGAGGCAGCGGAAATTCAGCTGGGAGACAGTTTGCAGCCAGGAAAGGTAGAGGACTCCTGGTGAAAGGGGACTGTTGGAAACTGCGGCTGAAAACTCTTCCTGAATGGCTGGCTCAGCCGCGGAGTCCACGCCATCTTGAGTGGCTGTTTTCGGAAGCGTATACATTCAGAGACCCTGCAACCATGGCATCCAGGAATCGGCTACTGACTCAGAAACACTGGATCTAAAGCAGCGCAAATGGTGGACTCAGAGGAGCCCTGCTCCTCCTCACGGAAAGGTCAGATTTCGCCTAGATAAGGGTACAGTTTGCAATTCAGGTTGGAGAGAGGAACGCAGGCGTGGTTAGTCTGCTCCCCAGGAGGTCTGAGGCCTTGGCGCCAGCGTGATCTGTGAGTGCGGAAGGGGTCTCACAGGGCTGCCGCCAGAAGGGAACACTAACAATAAGCCCATAGCTGGACTGGGTGCAAAAAGGCTGCCTCAAATTTTGCCAGTGTACTGGCTGCATAGTGCCAGGGAAGAGAGGTCGTGTGGAAGAGACTGCGCACAGAGCTTGACGGTGGAGTGTTGCAAGAGCTTGTGCTCCTCCTCAGGCCCTTTTTTTTCTCTCTCTCCCCCTTAAATCTTTGCATTTGATTATTAAACCCAATATGTAGGATCGCTCAATTGGCGTCACTCGCAGAGACTGCAGGGAAAAGTTGTTTTTGTGGAACCTGGGAATCAGAGCTGGGAGTAACATTCAAAGAAACAGCTCTGTGGCAGAAACAGCTCTCCCAAACTACTGGCTAGAGAGGACTTATAGCCTCGGAGGTCAATCCAGAAACACTGCCACCCAGAGGCTAAGCCACAAACTGACTCTTAGCTAAACACAAATAAAGGCAGTCTGGGAAACAAATATTGCCTGCTTTAAAATCAGGACTGTGGTTTACAACACGGAGGAACAGTGTATCGCCGGGAACTTCAACACTCTCCTGAATACCTGACAGGACTAAGGCGTGTCAAACAGAAGAGTAGAGGAACTGAAGGACCTTCACTACTGCACATTTTTAAAAAATTTTTTTCACCTTTTACTTAAGAAACTAATTATTTTTCTTTTTTCTTCACCTGATTTTACCTTTTTAATTACTACAATTTTATTTTTAACCAGTATTATTACTACTACCATTTTACCCTTTTTTAAAGTGTCATTATATTTTCGCTTTATCTTATTTTGGGATTAGTGTTCTAAATTCTATTTTCATTTTTCCTTTAGCATCATTTTACTCTACCTCAACTTTACCTTTACACCAAAACTCTCCTCCTCCCTTTTCCCCTTTTGTTGCCGTTTCTCTTACTGTATTCCTGCTTTAGATTTTCCCTATTCCTTCTTTTTACCCCGTTAAAATTTCAACCTACTTATATATCTAATTTCCAATCCCCTGCTCTAAATCCATATACACCTCTCTCTTTTCTTTCTTCACTATCCAAATTTTTTTTCTCTCTGTCATTTGGTTGTTGTTTACTTGATTGTTCAATATATTGGGGTTTTTTTTATGCTTCTTGTGAGATTCTTTGTTTTTCTTTCTATTTTTCTGTTTGTTTTTCTTTTCCGGCTATTTATTTGCTCCTGTTTTCCCTCACCTCACTTGATATTAATTGTTGTTTGTAGTTTGCATTCTGTTGCTGGAATTTGGTGGGATTAGTGGCTGTTCTATTGGAGTTTTCTCCACATATAAATAGTTTCTTCCCCTCTTCTATTTCATTCTCTTTCTTTTCTATCTAACTTTTTTTTTCTTTTCCCAATTTCATTTTTGCACTCCTTTTTTTCTCTTTTTTTTACCCTCTCTTTTCTTTTTCTCTTCTTTCTTCCTTATTCCCTAATTCTCTTTGATCTGGTGGTCACCTTTATTTGGGGTTATTAGTAACGTGAATACATTTGTTTTCAGTGCCTTGTGCTTTGTGCCTTGTTGTATTGTATTTTGTGCCTTTAAATCAACGCAGCAGAGAGAGAACTACATAACCAAACAACTGGAAAAGAGAGTTCATGGTGAGACAAAGAACCAGTCCACATATGAAAGAAAAAGAGGCATCACCAGAAAAGGAAGTAAACAAAATGAAGGCAATAGAGGCAAGCAACCTGTCAGAGAAAGAATTCAGAAAAATGGTCACAAGGAGGATGAAAAGAATGGAAGACAATTCAACAATATGTGTAAGAACCAAGAGGAAATGAAGAAGAACCAAGAAGAAATGAAAAATGACATCACTGCTATAAAGAACTCAATAGAAAGCATAAACAGTACACTAGAAGAAGCAGAGGACTGTAGCAGTGAGCTAGAAGACAAGGTAGGAAAAAATAACCAAGCAGAGCAACTTCTAGGAAAAAAAAAATGAAAAATCAGGAGGAGAGCCTAAGAGATCTTTGGGACAACACAAAACAAAACAACATCCGTATAATAGGGGTGCCAGAAGGAGCGGAAACTGAGCAAGGAATAGAAAACCTATTTAAAAAAATAATGACAGAAAACTTCCCTGATATAGGGAAGAAAAAGCTCACACAAATCCAAGAAGCTCACAGAGTCCCAAACAAAATGAACCCCAAAAGACCAACGCCAGGGCACATTATAATTAAATTGGCAAACACCAACGACAAAGCAAGAATCTTAAAAGCGGCCAGAGAGAGACAAAAATTTACCTACAAAGGATCCCCCATCAGGCTAGTGACTGATTTCTTAACAGAAATGCATCAGGCAAGAAGGGAATGGAATAAAATATACAAAGTCATGCAAAGCAAGGGTCTGAATCCAAGAATACTGTACCCAGCAAGGCTATCAATCAAAACTGAGCGTGAAATCAGGAGCTTCACGGACAAAAAAGGACTACGGGAATTTATTACCACCAAACCACCAATGCAAGAAGTCCTAAAGAGTCTGCTGTAAAAAGAAAAAATAGGAAACAAAGAAGGAACACAGGGGTAAAGAATAAAAATGGTGACAAACAATAATAACTTTAAATAATAACTGTAAATGGGTTAAATGCCCTAATCAAAAGACATAGGGTAACTGAGTGGATAAGAAAACATGACCCATATATCTGCTGTCTACAGGAAACCCACCTCAGAAAAAAAGATGCACACAGACTGATGGTGAAGGGATGAAAAAAGGTTTTTCAGGTGAATGGAAATGAAAAAAAATCTGGTGTAGCAATACTTATATCTGACAAATTAGATCTCACAGTGAAGGACATAAAAAGAGATAAGGAAGGACACTTCATAATACTAAAGGGAGCAATCCAACAGGAAGAAATAACTCTGGCAAATATATATGCACCCAATATAAGAGCACCCAAATACATAAGAAAACTTCTGGAGGGAATCAATGGAGAGATTGACAGCAATACAATCATAGTAGGGGAATTTAACACCCCACTATAACCATTGGAAAAATCCTCTAAACAAAAAATCAGCAAAGAAACATCAATCCTAAATGACTCACTGGATCAGATGGAATTAACATCTTCAGAACATTTCATCCCAAAGCCACAGAATATACATTCTTCTCAAGTGCACATGGGTCATTTTCAAAGATAGACCATATATTGGGTCACAGGCAAAGTCTCTTCAAATTCAAGAAGATAGAAATTATATCAAGACTCTTCTCAGATCACAATGGCAAAAAACTGGAAATCAACTATAATAAAAACAATCCAAAAAATGAAACACATGGAGACTAAATAGCATGCTATTAAACAATGAATGGGTTACCAGAGAGATCAAGAAGAAATGAAAAACATCATGGCAACAAACGACAATGAAAGCACAACAATCCAAAACCTATGGGACACAGTGAAAGCAGTCTTGAGGGGGAAGTTCATAGCTCTATAAGCCTACTGCAAAAAAACAAGAAACAATGATAATAATTTACTTACCCTACAACTCAAAGAGTTACAAAGAGAGCAACAAGAAAAGCCCAGCGTAAGCAGAAGGAAAGAAATAATAAAGATCAGAGCGGAGATAAATGACATAGAGACCAAAAAAAAAAAAAAAAAACAATACAAAAGATCAACAAAACCAAGAGCTGGTTCTTTGAAATGTTAAACAAGATTGATGAACCTCTAGCCAGGCTCACCAAGAAACAAAGAGAGAGGACCCAAATAAACAAAATCAGAAATGAAAGAGGAGAAATAACAACAAACCCCACAGAAATACAAAGGATTGTTAAAGAAAATACTGTGAACAACTCTAATCCAACAAACTAGACAACCTGGAGGAAATGGACATATTCCTAGAAAAATACAACATTCCAAAACTCAATCAGGAAGAATCTAAAAATCTCAACAGGCCAATAACTATGGAGGAAATTGAAGCAGTAATCAAAAAGCTTCCAGCAAACAGAAGTCCAGGGCCAGGCGGCTTCATAGGGGAGTTTTACCAAATATTCAAGGAAGAACTAAAACCTATCCTCCTCAGACTCTTCCAAAAAATTCAAGAAGAATGAACACTTCCAAGCTCATTCTATGAAGCCAGCATCACCCTCCTGCCAAAACCGGACAAAGACAACACAATGAAAGAGAATTATAGGCCAATATCCCTCATGAACATAGATGCCAAAATCCTAGCAAATCGGATCCAGTAATACATCACAAAGATCATACACCATGATCAAGTAGGATTTATCCCAGGAATGCAAGGATGGTACAATATCCGCAAATCAGTAAACAAATTGAGAGATAAAAACCACATAGTCATATCAATTGATGCAGAAAAAGCATTTGACAAAATCAAACACACTTTCTTGATAAAAACTCTCAGCAAGGTAGGAATAGAAGGATCATACCTCAACATAATAAAAGCCATATATGACAAACGCACAGCCAACATCATAATCAATGGGCAAAATCTAAAACCATTTTCCCTAAAAACAGGAACAAGACAGGGATGGTTCCTCTCACCACTCCTGTTCAACATAGTACTGGAAGTACTAGCCGTTGCGATTAGACAAGAAGAAGAAATAAAAGGCATCCAAATTGGAAAAGAAGAAGTAAAACTTTCCTTATTTGCAGATGACATGATACTGTATGTAGAGAACCCTAAAGACTCCATCAAAAAATTATTAGACTTATTAAATGAATTCGGCAATGTAGCAGGATACAAAATTAATGCAAAGAAATCTATGGCATTTCTTTACACCAACAGTGAACTTACAGAAAGTGAGACTAAAAAAGCAATCCCATTTAACATCACACCAAAAAAATTAAGATACCGAGGAATAAACTTAACTAAGGAGGTAAAAGACTTATATGTGAAAAACTACAGGACACTGAAAAAAGAGATAGAGGAAGACATAAACAAATGAAAGAATATACCATGTTCATGGACTGGTAGAATCAACATCATCAAAATGTCCATATTACCCAAAGCAATCTATAGATTCAATGCAACCCCCATTAAATTACCAATGGCATATTTCACAGATCTAGAACGAAGGCTCCAAAAATTCATCTGGAATAAAAAAAGACCTCAAATAGCTGCAGCAATCCTGAGAAAGAAGAACAAAGTAGGTGGAATCTCAATACCAGATATCAAGCTGTATTACAAAGCCACTGTTCTTAAAACAGCATGGTACTGGCACAAGAACAGAGATATAGATAAATGGAATAGAATAGAGAACCCAGAAATCGACCCAAACCACTATGCCCAATTAATATTCGACAAAGGAGGCAAGAGCATACAGTGGAGTCAAGACAATCTCTTCAATAAATGGTGTTGGGAAAATTGGACAGATACATGCAAAAAGATGAAACTAGACCACCAACTCACAACATACACAAAAATAAACTCAAAATGGATAAAAGACTTAAATGTAAGACAGGAAACCATAAATATACTAGAGGAATCCACAGGCAGCGAAATCACAAACATATGTTGAAGGAATTTCTTCTCTGATAATGCTCCTAGGGCAGTGGAAACTAAAGAGAAAATAAACAAATGGGACTACATAAAAATGAAAAGCTTTTGCACAGCAAAGGAAATCATCAACAAAACAACAAGAAGGCCTACTGCATGGGAGAACATAGTTGCCAACGATATCACCAATAAGGGTTTACTCTCCAACATTTACAGGGAACTCATGCAACTTAACAATAGGAAGATAAACAATCCAATCAAAAAATGGGCAATGGACCTAGATAAACACTTTTAGAACGAGGACATACAGAAGGCCGAAACACATATGAAAGCATGCTCCAAGTCACTAATTATAGGAGAGGTGCAAATCAAAACAACAATTCGGTATCATCTCACACCTGCCAGAATGACTATCATCAACAAATCAACAAACAACAAGTGCTAGAGAGGATGTGGAAAAAAAGGAACCCTTGTGCACTGCTGGTGGGAATGCAGACTCGTGCAGCCACTGTGGAAAACAGTATGGAGTTTCCTCAAAAAACTAAAAATGGAACTCCCATTGGACCCAGTGATCCCACTTCTAGGAATATATCCCAAGAAACCAGAAATACCAATCAGAAAGGATATATGCACCCCTATGTTCATAGCAGCACAATTCACCATAGCTAAGATTTGTAAACAGCCTAAGTGCCTATCAGCAGATGAATGGATTAGAAAACTGTGGTACATCTACACAGTGGAATACTACGCTGCAGTATAAAAGAAAGAACTCTTGCCATTTGCAACAGCATGGATGGAACTGGAGAGCATTTGCTAAGTGAAATTAGCCAGTCAGAGAAAGATAAATACCACATGATCTCACTCATTTGTGTAATATAGAGAACTACATAGACTGACGAACAAGGACAGATCCAAAGACAGAAACAGGGATCAGACTATCAACCCCCAGAGGGAAAGAAGGGGAGGGTGGGGGTAAGGGGAAGAGAGCAACCAAAGGACTTGTATGCATGCATATAAGCCAAACCAATGGACATGGACAACAGGGAGATGAGAACATGAGTGGAGGGGGGGAGGTGGGGGTTAAGGGGGGGGGATGAGGACACATTTGTAATACCTTAACCAATAAATTAAAATAAAAAATAAAAAATCAATGGGAAAATAATAACCTCGGGTGAGGATTAACCAAAAAATTAATTAATTAATTAATTAATTAATTAATTAATTAAAGAGGTTACAGGAGCTTATGGTCAAGATGGCATCACAGGAAACACCGTACTCGCATCCTCCCACAACCACATCAAAATTACAACTAAACTACAAGACAATCATCATTCAGAAATGCAGGGAAAAACTGGAAGGATATACATCAACATGGTAACATATCCACATGGTGCAGTATTCACACCAAGTAGTACATATACTATTCTAGACATTTCATATAAATGAAAGTTTGCAATATGTGTTCTTTTGTGTCTGGCTTCTTTCATGGAACATACATTTTCAAGGTTCATCATTATTGTAGTAATGTATTAGTACTTCCTTTTTATGGTTGAATAGTATTTCATTATATAGCCATACTACACTTAGGTTATTCTTTCATCTGTTGCTGGGTGTTTGATTGTTGCCATAGTTTGGCTCTTGTGGTTAGCGCTTCTATGAATATTTAATACAATTCTTGGCACTTCTATAAAACATCAATTGACTATGAATATAAGGTTCAAATTTTTTAAATTTATTTATTTGAGAAGGAGAGAAATATCATTTGTTGTTCCATTTATTTATGCATTCATTGATTGATTCTTGTATGTGTCCTGATGAGGAATCAAAGCCACAACCTGTGGCATATTAGGGCAATGCTCTAACCAACTGAGATACCTGACCAGGGCTCTAAATATAAGGGTTTATTTCTGGACTTTCAATTGACCTATATGTCAATCTTTATGCCAGTAATACACTGTATTGATTATCTTAGTAGTCAGTTTTGAAATCAGAAAGTGTAAGTCCAACCTTATTCCTTTCCAGGATTGTTTTGGCTATTCTGGGTCCTTTGCATTTCCATATGAATTTTGCCAAAAAAGAAAAAAGGAAAAAAAGGAGCAGGGATTGTGTTGACTCTCAAGACCAGTAGTTGCCAAACTGCAGCTAGCGAGCCACATGCCGTTCTTTGGCCCTTTGAATGTGGCTCTTCCACAAAATACCACGTGTGGGCGAGCATATACAATGCAACTGATACTTTGTGGCCCATGCACAGAAGTCGGCATTTTGTGGAAGAGCCACACTCAAGGGGCCAAAGAGCCACACGTGGCTCGCAAGCCGCAGTTTGCTGACCACTGCTCCAGACCAACTGAGGAGTATTGCCATTTTAATAAATTTAGTCTTCTGATCCATGAATATGTGATGCGTTCCTCTTTGTTTAGGTCAATGGTTCTCAACCTTCCTAATGCCGCGACCCTTTAATACAGTTCCTCATGTTGTGGTGACCCCCAACCAAAAAATTATTTTCCTTGCTACTTCATAACTGTAATTCTGCTACTCTTATGAATCATAATGTAAATATCTGATATGCAGAATGTATTTTCATTGTTAAAAATTGAACATAATTAAAGCATAGTTATTAATCACAAAAACAATATGTAATTATATATGTGTTTTCCCATGGTCTTAGGTGATCCCTGTGAAAGGGTCATTTGACCCCCAGAGGGGTCGCGAACCACAGGTTGAGAACGGCTGGTTTAGGTCTTAAATTTCTTTCAGCAATGTTTTATAGTTTTTAGTGTATACATTTTGATATGTAAATTAAACTTCAATAAAACTGTTAATTTTTTTAATGTTTAAAAATGGTCATATCTACCCCTAGCATCAAGATTGTAGCCTCCAAATCCCACTTCCCACTAAAAGAAACCAGGACTTGGAGAAATTATTGATTCCAGGACTAGAGCCAAAGATGTGAGATGAGCCTGGAACATATTGCCACTCTAGGGAGCAAAGATTATCAGGGTGATGTCAACAAGTCTCAAGAGCAAATTTGAAGGGACTCCTGCCAAAAATGAGACATTTTGCACAATAAGGAAAAGAATTGCAATCAATTGAAATACACCAAATATGTTTAAATCTCACCCTAGCTGGTCTGACTCAGTGAATAGAGTGCAGGCCTGCAGACCCAAGGGTCCTGGGGTCGGTTGCGTACCTACCTTGTTGCAGTCTCCTCCCTGGCCTGGGGCCTCGTCAGGTCTGGTGCAGGAGGAAACCAATCAATGTGTTTCTTTCACATGCATGTTTCTCTCTGGCTTTTCCTCTCTCTTCCACTCTCCCCAAAAACAATGAGAAAATATCCTCGGGTAAGGATTAACAAAAAACAAAACAAAACAAAATGCGTAAATCTCAAAGTTCATAATGATTCTTAAGAAAAAATAAAGCTGATTGCAATTGAAGGGTATGAAACAACCAATTATTTTTAAAATTGTAAATAAAAAGAATAAATCAAGCTATATCCAGACTTTTCTATATATATCTGACCACTGGGTAACAAAACAGTTTGTAAGGGACAGTATCTCTTTATAGAAGTATGCCAGCTAATCAATGAAGAAGAAATAATATAAGAATACCACCATTTTTCAATCCATAATGGATCACCTGCTAATATCACCAAAAAAAAATAGACAACCAGACATTGTGTACCTCCTGATAGAAGAATTTAGCAAAATATTTGTTGTCCCTCCATATTTAACCTGAATCTGATCAAGCCTTTGTTTATGTTTACAAATATTTTTAATATGTTTTCATTGACTTCAGAGAGAGGAAGGATGAGGGAGAGCGGGACAGAAACATCAATAATGAGAGAATATCATCCATCGGCTGCCTCTTGCACACCCCCCAATGAGGAAGGAGCCCACAACCCTGGCATGTGCCCTGACCAGGAATCAAACTGTGACCTCCTGGTTCATGGAATGACACTCAATCAGTGAGCCACACTGGCCAGGCTGATCAAGCCTTTGGATCAAACTACTAATTTACAGTAAATACAGAGAACAGAGAAACATGTTAGACAACTGCATGAAGACATAATTGCAAAATCCAAAATATGTAAAAATAACCTTGTTTCTTCAATAAATAAATCGTAAGGGAAGAAAAACAAGAGATCAAAGTAGAAACCAAAGTTCAAAAAAATCCAAGAAGCCCAGGCGGTATGGTTCAGTGATGAGCATTAACCCATGCACCAAGTGGTCGAAGTTCAATTCCCAGTCAGGGCACATGCCTGGGTTGTGGTCCCAAAGTGAGGCATGCAGGAGGCAGCTAATGAATGACTCTCTCTCATCACTGATGTTTCTATGTCTCTTTTTCCCTCTCCCTCTCACTAAAATCAATAAAACCATATTTTTAAAAGTTTTTTAAATTAAAAATAAAAACAATTGTTTTAAAAATGCCAGGAAACAAATTTAAAAATCATAAAGTAGGACCTTATTTGGATCGTGGTTCAAAAAAACACATTGTACAAAATAAGTAAGACCATTGGAAATTTGGAATACTAGAGTATTTATAGATATCCTATCTAATAAAAGAGAAACATGGTAATTAGCCATACAACCACTACCCTTCCTATTGGCTAATCAGGGCGATATGCAAATTAACTGCCAGCCAAGATGGTGGTTAACCGCCAACAAAGATGGCAGTTAATTTGCATACTCCCAATGATGGGAGACGAAAGGGGAAGGACTGAAGAATGGTGATCAGCAACCCAGGCGGCAGGCAGGAGCTGGGGGGTGGGCAAAGGCCGCCTTTCCCCACCCCCCAGCCGGTTATCGCCATTAGAAAGCGGGGTTGCCCGCTGGCCTGCGGCTGGTGATCGCCATGGTGATAGGGGGGCAGGAGAAGGCGGGAGGGCCGGGTCGCAGGCCAGGTGGCAACTGCGGACCCCCACCATGGCGATTGGAGGGCGGGAGGGGCGGGGAGCAGGCCAGGTGGTACCCCGGGTCCCCGCCATGGCAATCGGATGACAGGAGAGCCGGGGCGCAGGCGAGGCCGCAACCCGGACCCCCACCATGGCGATCAGAGGGCAGGAGGGCCGGGGAGCAGGCCAGGAGGCAACCCGGGACTCCAGAAAACTTTCTTAAAGGTTCTCTTACAGCAGTTGGTGAGGGACCTCGGAGAGCTCCAGGGGGCCCTGGTGCCAGCAAAACTGAGACCTGGGGCGGCTCTCCCCAGGAAGGTCCAGGGAACAGCCACTGCAGCCTGCCTCCACCCCAGCTCAAGGCAGGGCAGGCTGGGCCCGAGGACCCACCCCCTCCCAGAGGCCCCTCGCTTGCTCATGCAGCCCTGGTCACGTCACTGGAACAGCTACAAGGCACAGCAAGCACCAGGGACAGTTGCTTGCCCCTACCCGCATTTGCAAAGACAAGGCAGGAGGGTGTGAGGGCGGGCTCACATCTCCTTCTCCCTCCTTTTGCTCCTCCTCTGGCTGCTTAGCTCGCCCAGCTTATAATCCAGGCTCCTCTGCAGCTGGGCCCTCTTGGCGGGGTCCAGGGACCCGTCCTTGGCCCTACTGCCCGTGTACAGCATTGCCTCCCAGCTGATTCTCTGCTGGGCGTGGGCGTGGGCCCTCTCCCCACAGCCATGGATCTCAGACAGGCAGTGGCTGAGGCAGTAGCAGTGGCTGCAGTTTGGGCAGAGCTGGCCCAGAATCACAATGCTGGCCCGGCACTTGGGGAGGCCACAGGTGTTATCAGCCTTCATGGCAGCCGAGACCAGGGCTTCGAAGTCCTGCGTGGAGGGCAGATCCAGTTCCGGGGTCCTTTTGCATCTGTCTTCTTTTTCTTTTATCGCAACTTCCGCAGCCCAGGCCTGCGGCCCTTGGGCCCTCCTTGGCTCGCTGCTCCTGCCTGCCCCTCTCCCTCTGCAGTCGCTCCAGGTGCACAGCCCTCAGGTCCAGGCTGCTGGGCTCTTGCCTGGGGGGCTCTGTCTGCGTGGGGCTGGAAGGCTCAGGATGGAGAGGGGCTTTGCTGTCAGTCCCTACCGGGACAGGTGGGACTGGTGGAGCCGATTTTTTTTTTTTTTTTTGGCCGTGTGCACATAGATTTAATTCTTAAATAATTTATACTCCTCTGAAACAAATAAAACTCTGTGGCCCCGTGATCGCCATGGTGATCGGAGGGCGGGAGAGCCTGGGCACCCCAGCACCTGACATGCAAAGGTCGGGGATGAAATGACTTTTCCCAACCACATCTGCAAATATCCTGGGGAAGGCATCACTGAAGAGTTCACAACAACTCTCTCACTTGGCAAGGAAGAAAACCGTTAGCAATGGAAACAATCCCTTACATCAAAGTTAAGGTCCCTCTGGGTAAAAAAGAATATTTCCACTGTAAAGGAGGGAGCAGGCAAAAACAATAGGTTCTCATGACTTCCACTGAAGATTGAGCATATGACAGAGTCAAAACGAACATACAAATTAAAACACACAGTGGACATTCAAATGACCTGAATCAACTGTCACTGTTTGTCCCAATAGCAGCAATGCTTATGTGATAATATAGTTTAACAGACATACAAAACAAGTCACATGATAAGATAGGTTCGGCTTCAAAAGTAAATTGAATATGTTCTTTTAAAATTCTAATGTCCTTTCCTCTGACTATAATTCTTAATTTTCCAATCAGAAAATTACCCCAGGTGATCCAATAACATGTAGAACTCCAGTAACCTAACATTTAAAAAAACAAGCATCCCAACCATTTTTAAAATATTTAAATTGATATTTTAGGGTTAAAATTATAGAAGATATTTAGATCCAAATATATTTTCTGAATATTTAAAAAAATATAGATATATATGTAATACATTTTCCCAAGGAACTCTGAATTAGTACCTTTCCCTCTAACTTTCTTCAAATTGAGAGAATCTATGGAGTTCCCTATACTGCACAAGTTTTAATGAAAGAAAATAAGACTTTCTAAGAGCATCAAATACATGTTTTCTTATTTACAAACATATACACTCTTCTCTCTCTCTCTCTCTCTCTCTCTCTCTCTCTCTCTCGCTCTTTAAAATAAACTCTTACTGATTCAGAGAGGAAGGGAGAGGGAGAGAGATAGGAACATCAATGATGAGAGAGAATCATTGATCGGCTGCCTCCTACACGCCCCATACTGGGGATCAAGCCCACAACCCTAGCATGTGGCCTGACCAGGAATCAAACTGTGACTTACTGGTTCATAGGTCGATGCTAAACCACTGAGTCACACCCACCAGGCTCAATTCTTATTTATAAACTCATTCCAAGGACATGTACAGCTTGAAAAGCTTTGGAAGCAGTTTCAAAAAATCTAGCTTTTAAGTAACAAGAAAACAGTTATAGATGAAAGTTTAAATTAAAAGAAAAAAATTGTTTTAATTTATTCAAGAGTGGGAACATCCTCCATGAAAATGTGTGCCTTGACTGTGGATGGCTGGGTGGCCTTATCACACCTTAGGAATTCAAATGCTTTTTACAATGACAAGAAAGAGAGTTTCATCTCATTTCTCTCCCAGGGTAGATGTCTGTCAACAGAAGGTGGACATCAATAAAAGGAGGGGCTTGCACAATCAATCCAGAAAGTCAGCAATCTATGAATAATCCAGAACCCAGTATTTATCTCCTCTGCCACACACCCTCCCTCCCAGCCAGTGAGCAAGATAATTACCCTCAAGTCAAGCTAAGTGCCCCCCAGTCACAGTGGCCCAATGCTGACATACAAAGCATACAAATAATTCTCACTCTGGCATAAAAGTGACAACTTTCTTGGAAGAAAAACAGATACTGTAAATTTCTCAAAGTCTTCCTGAAACACTTTTTAAAGTAATTTTTACTTCTTTAGAAAAAATGCATACATGGCGCACCATCTGTAATAAAAGGCCCATTCTATAAAATTTTACCTGGTCCTACTCATATCTGCAATCATACCCATATTTACAGACAAATACTAATAAAAGAGTAATATGCTAATTAGACTGGGAGACCTTCCAGGAGACCTTCCAGATGTTCTTCTGGACAAAGCCATGGTGGTGGGGCCGAGGTAGAGGCGATTAGAGGCCTAGAGGGGAGGGCAGTTGTGGGTGATCAGGCTGGTGGGGGATGGGGCCATTGGGGGCAAGCAGACCATCAGTGGGGGTCAGTTGGAGGTGATCAGGACAGCGGGGGGCGGGGGGGAGTTTGGAGTGAGCAGGCCAGCAGGGGGACAGTTGGGGATGAGCAGGCCAGTGGGGATGGAAGGTTGGGGCGAGCAGGCCAGCAGAGGGGGCAGTTTGGGGTGATCAGGCTGGCGGGGGGGCATTTGGGGACAAGCAGGCCAGCAATGGGGGGGAGGGCAGTTGGGGGCGAACAGGCCAGCAAGCAGAGTGGTTAGAGTAAATCAGGCAGGCAGGCAGGCAGGTGAGCGGTTAGGAACCAGCAGTCCCAGATTATGAGAGGGATGTCTGGCTACTGGTTTAGGCCCAATCCCTGTAAACTGGCAGGACATTTTTCGAGGGGTCCCAAATTGGAGAGGGTGCAGGCCAGGCTGAGGAACACACCCTCCCCCGTGCACGAATTTCGTGCACCGGGCCACTAGTCCTATATAATAAAAGCATAATATGCAAATTGTCCCCTCGACAAGGAGTTCCACCACTTGCTCTGATGTACACTGACCACCAGGGGCGGACTGGAACATGGCAGGCGTCAGAGATGCAGCACTGGCAGTGGGCAGCCATGGAGGCGGTGCTAACCCTCATGAGCCTCCATGAGAGCGGGATCACAGTGGGATGGTGGAACAGGTGAGCAGGTGGTGCCAGGCCAAGGCAGGTGGGTAGTGGGGTTTTGAGGCCACAATCTTGATGCTAAGGGTGACCAGCTGAGGCGGCAAGGAGCAGGGCCACCGCCCAGCTTACAGGCCCTGAGGGAGCCAGGCGGAGGGGGGGCCTTCCCCATCTTCTCCCCACCCACCCCCCCACCACCTTTCCCCCCAGGACACTACTGGCCTGACCTATTGTTAAACAGACAGCAACCAGCATCCCGCAGGCCCTGATCACCCAATCAGGTCTGGGCTCTAGGCTGACATGGGAAATTAGAGGTGGGTGGCAGCAACCAACTTCCCAAGGTATCTGAGCTGGGGGCTTCGACCTCTCACAGGCAGGGTGAGAGGGACAGAGGTGTGGTGAGAATGCGGGGTGTAGGCCAAACTTGCTCTTACTCCCCTTGCTACCCTCCCCAGGATGCCAGGGTTCACGCACTGGGGAAGCCCCTGCACTCAGGTGCCTGGTACCTGCTCCACAACCGTGAGGCCTCTTCTGGGTGAGCCTGGACGCAAGCGCCGGGACCACTGGGGCCAGTCGGGCTCCCTGTGGGTCCATGCAGGAGCTGGTCTGTGAGGCCGGCCAGGAGAGAGTGTGCTGCCTTCCCAGCTTCTGTTTGGCACCGCTGGCGGCCTAGAGGCCCACGCTGTGCCCTGGCCTGCGGTGTCCAGCTGCACTCAGAGCATCTCCACCTGGGGACTCATGCACTGTGACTCAGCTGAGGGGGACGCGTGAGTGCCCAGGAGGCCCAGGTGCGGCCCATGGCCCACAGGTCAGCTGGGACCCGTCCTTCCATGCCAGACACTTGTGCTTCAAACTCTGGCCAGGCCTAAGGACAGCACGCATGCAAGAATTTCTTGCACTGGGCCTCTACTTAAAGAATGATTGTGTGATCATGATACTCTGTTATGTTTATTTGAAGCAACTTTATCTTTTACAGATATATACTAAAGTGTTTATGAATGAAATTATATGAGAACTAGGATTTGCTTCAAAAGAGTAAGAAAGGGGGGGGGGGGGAACAGGGTTGAGTATGTGTGACACATGATTGATCCTGAGTTAATAAATAGTGAAATTTGGTGATGAGTACAAAAGGTTTACTATGCTATTCTCTTGACTTCTGCATATGTGTAAAATTTTCCACAAAAGAAAATTTTCCTAAAAATGTACTTCATAGGTTTGTAATGAGTATTATAAAAAAATGAATAGAATGTTTATCACCATGGCATACAGTCCCCATTGTTTTCTATTGTTATACTAGAGGCCTGATTCACAAAATCCATGCAAGGGGCTCGTCCCTGCTGTCACTGTGGTTGCCTCTGCCTCAGCCCCCGCCACTGCAGCTTTGTCCAGAAGGTCATCTGGAAGGACGTCTGGTCTAACTGGCATATTACACTTTTATTATTATAGATTTTCTTTCAATTAATCACACCTAGAAGAAGTACATTATTTAGACCGTGAGCCATGGCCCACATGACTTTGTCTACCTAGTAGAAATTGATTAAAACTTCAAGTTTAAAATTAGGAAATGCCAACCTATCATGCAACAGTAATCAACAATTTCAAAAGCCTCCCTACCACTTCTAGTAAATAGGATTGTCTTCTTATCACCTTGTAGAAATATTTGAGATCATTAAATCATTATTTTTCAGTCATTTATCATGAGTAGGTTCTGAGGGTGCAAATATTAACATAGTGGACCCTTGACTGATTGAATGCATTTCAAGGGCCAAATGAATTCAATAAAAAGTGCTAAGCAACTATTATTGATACATAACTCAGTAATCATTAACTCCCCTCCTAAAAGCTTTTTGATGTGCTTTTTGAGTGAGAGGTAGAGTTATTGCTGCTCCACTGTATGTAACCCGAGGCCCGCCTTTTATGCTTTAACCTGAAATCTGAATACACCCATGGAAATGTGTCAAACATGTGAATTTCCTGCAACCTGTGCAGAAGTGGGGGAAAGATTGAAAACTAGGTACCCTGTGATTCTACCACCCTACTCCTCCCTTTTGCCATTTGAAACTTTACCTGAAGGTAGCAGGAACTGCTTCCAGAGCTGTTGCTGTCACTCAGGTTTATGCCCTAACCCCCCAAACTAGGATGGAAGCCATTTTGTTTAGGATGAAAAAATAACGTTTATTTACAAATGTATATACTGATAGCTCACAGTACCCTAGGGGAGATAAAGAACAAGGACTATAATATAACTTCTAAGATCAAATCTACCTATTTGGGGTTAAACCAAGTCGCCATCCAGTTGAAAAAAAGGTGGGAGAGATGACGGCAGAGTTCAGCACTGACATCTGAATAAACAACTGGAAAAGGCTTTAGCCACCAGTTCTAAATGTTCACAGTGGCTCAGGAGCAATTTGTTTTGGGATCAATTCAGTTTCCTCAGGGGGACTTTCAGACTTTGGTGCTTGTGACTGTGTTGACTTTTCTAAGTTGCCAATTATAAGGGGAGTATTTTTTACACTCCCCTGCACCAGCTGCACAGTAAATTTAGAGGGCCTAGGAGGCAATTCCTGAGCCTATCAGTATCATTATCTCCTTCCCGTCTGACAGTCTTAAATAGGTGCCTCTTTCTTTTTTGGGCTTTCCTGCCACGTAATCGGAAGAAGCGAGTACTTATGATGGAAGTAGAGCTGTCCTCAGGATTAACATATTCCTCAATATTTTGAAGAAGAGTAGTCACAAGAATCTGGATAGATTCCACAGGATCATTCTTCAAACTTTCAAGAGCTGAAACCAGAAAGGAAGTCAACTCAGATTCTCAATCTCCAAAAACTGTTTACCCAAACACCACTGTTTTCCACCCCACATGTCACATTATAACTTGATTTAGAATACTTTTTTGTCATTGTAAAAGTGATATTGTTTGATTATA
Organism: Myotis daubentonii; assembly: GCF_963259705.1. NCBI lineage: Eukaryota > Metazoa > Chordata > Mammalia > Chiroptera > Vespertilionidae > Myotis > Myotis daubentonii. The sequence goes on along the minus strand of NC_081841.1, from coordinate 96,115,435 downwards.
GAAAATGTTTAAATACAAATTGTTTTTTAAAAAGGAAAGAAAGAAAAAGCACTCAACTCCGCAAAAAAAAATATATATATATATGATATCTTCATACCTGTCCTTGCAGTATTTCTTTAATATCAAACATAGACACTTTGTTTTACAAAGATAGGATTAACATTTTTCTTCCCATAAAATATTTCCCCATATAACTCAATATCCAATCACATGATTCTATCATAATTTCTTTGATGAACACCTTATTAGTAAACAATAAGGCTGCTTGCAATTTTTCACTGTTATAAACAATGATCAACAACTCTTAATTGAGATTTACATTACTATCATCATGCACGGTGCTATAAACAAAGACTATATATCCCATCCTCCCTTGCAGCTAGGTGTGGTCATATAACTAAGTTCTGACCACGTGGGTGTAAGGGAAAGTGGCATATGCAACTTCCTAGAGATATAGTAGTGAATAAGAAAGACAGATTCCCCACAGTCAAGAACATTCTAGCCCAGCCGGTGCAGCTTAGTAGTTTAGCATCAACTTGTGAATCTGGAGGTCACGGTTCAATTCCTGGTCAGGACACCTATCCGGGTTTCAGGTTCAATCCCCAGTGTGGTTGATGCAGGAGGCAGCCGATCAATGATTCTCATCATTGATGTTTCTATCTCTCTCTCCCTCTCTCTTCCCCTTCCTCTCTGAAATCAATACAAATAGATATTTTTAAAAATAGAACTTAATATTCTAGTGGAGACAAAAAAGTAAACATAAATTAAGTACAAAGAAGGAAATTTAACAGGACGATGAGAACACCTAACTGGGAAGGACCCCTTTAGATAGGCCAGTCAGGGAATGCCTCTCTGAGAAGGTGACATTTGAGCTGGGATGTAAAGAATGGGAGCCAGCCTCCAAGGCAGCCCCATGAAGATCAAGGGCAGAAAATGTCCCAGTGGAGGCAGGGATTGCGTCATACTGCTGCAAATAGCCAGTGTGAGCTGCCCCTTCTAGTGAGGGGGACATGATGTAGGCTAAGGGTAGAGAGAAGTCAGAAGCCAGACTCTTCAGGGCCTGTGACCCAGGGTAAGGGACCAAACTTTGACCCAAAGAGCAGTGGAGAGCCACTGAAGGGGTTTAAGCAAAGGCGTGCCATGATCCAGTGTACATGTTTCAAGGAGATCCTGGCTGCTGCATGGAGAGTAGTGTAGAGAGAGGAACAGGATGTCAGGAGCTGTCAACGTGGTCCAGTTAAAGAATAGGGGTGCATAGTTTAGAGTTGAGTGGGAACAGAGGGATGGAGACAGGAAATTACTTACTAGTATTGCAAAGGAGAAAAGGGACAGGAAGAATGTGGGCTCAACAAATCTAAAAGCCAACCAGGCCCATCAAAGTCTACAGCTTCATGTTGATCTCATTTAGAATAGAGAAAAAAAGAGTTGGGCTTGCACTATATAGAAAAATATACAAACCTTTAAAGAACCACTTCTCAACCACAGGTTTGCTCAGAACTACGTATGGGTGCAAGTGTAATTAGAAGTATTTGTGGAAAGCTGATATAGGGTTAAGCCTTGGACTGACCTGTTGGTAAAGTCACAAACAGTTCCCAGCTTAGAGGGCACAGTCCTCTTAGCATAATTAGGTTTGACCTTATAACACTCCCTAGATCTTATCTGGGAAGCTAAGGGGCTGAGGAAGTGCAGGAAGTGTAACCATGGTCAAAACAAGTGAAGCTCACAAGAACTGTGTAACTATGGTAACCACTACCTTGTTTACCTCTCACTATAAAAAGCTTGGTGAGACCTGAGCACAGTGGAAGTCCTTCTCCTTGAGTTGGACTTGCTCGCCTGGCCCCCAATATTCCCAAATTATCTCTTGAATTTTCTATTTCATTTGTTGTGCGGCTCCTCTTCCAGACCCGAACCCTGAACCACGCAGGAAATGGAGGGAAAAACTTACGCCAAGTATTTTCCTTGGGAAAAATGTCCTGCTATCTAGGTATTTGGGCATCTTTCTAGGAGGCTGGGTGGGAAGAGGTTAGGCAAGGTGAATTCTCTGATAGACATAGGAGTCCAAGATTTCCATTCTGGATATACTTTCCCTGAAATTGAACTATGGTAGCTGTAATAGGTGTCTACTATACAGTAGAGACCTCAACTGTAAAACCTAAGAGAAGGCAGCCAGCATACAAAATATCAGAGCCAGAAATGAAGCCAGGGTCAAGCCCTCAGAGGGCAGATGCTACCAGCTGATGGTTAATGTGCTAGCAGCAGCATGGCTTATCTCTGGGAAGCAATAAATACACTCCCTTAGCTACAAATATACTCCCTACCTGCCCTCCCACTACCACCCCTCCCCTGGCCCAGAAGCCTGAGTCAGTTCAACACAGATGTTTTGTGGGACATCTATGTGCCCAGCAAAGCTCAGTGCTTCCCATGTTTTGTGTTCAATCTTCAAAACAATGTTCAAAACCAGCACTATTATCCTCATGATGCCAATGGAGAAACTGAGGCACAGAGGCAAAGTAACTGGCCCAAGTTCACATGGCTCATTATCAAGAGATCTAGTATGTGACAGTGGTCTGAGTAATGCAGACTTTGGGGAAGAAAGAACCCTTAGAAATCATTTACCATTTTACTCTCTGGACAAAGAGCTGTGAAGACAGCAAGGACTTGTCTCTCTCCAGTTGTCTGCTAGGCATTTCCTCTGAGACAGGATTCCACCACTACCTCACAAACAGCATCCCTCAAATATTCCCTCACAGCCGGCACCAGGACACTCTAACTGGGCTCAGACCAGAGGGCAAAGCCCCTGAGAATAGGCATCTGCAACACCAGAGCACAAGCCTGTGGCATTCATGCCAGGACTTTCAGACAAACACGTAATACTCTCAACTACAAAAGGGCTGAGACATAGGAACAGGAGCTAGAGAAGCAAACATTCTCTTCATCTTGTCTCTACATCAAGGAAGGAAACTGTGGTATGAAAAATAGTGAAGAATAAGTAATTCAAAAATCCTTTCCATTTGGTCCTGGAATGAATTATACCACCCACCATTGATCACAAGCAACCTAAACTCTTCCCAGTGACCATTAGCAGAGTTAAGAACTGTGTTCAATGCTGCACCCTACACTCAAGTAAAACCCTAAGTCTTTACCATGGCTAAAGGCCACATCAACGTGGCCCCACTGCTGTTCTCTGATCTCATCTCCTCCTGCCCTTCCTTTTGCTCACTCCATGCCATCACATTGATCTTCTTGTTCTCCCTTGAACATGCCAAGTGCTTATCCCTCAAAAAGTCATAGGGTTCACTCCCTCATTTCCTCCGCCTCTCTGCTTAAATGTCCCATAGTGGAGGGGTACCCCGGACCCCACTCTGGCCCTTCTTACCCCTTGCCTTATGGAGATAGTGACCTCCACAGTGCTTATCTAACATCTATGTATTTGTTGAGGGAGTATTCCTCCCTTCCCGACTAGAATGTAAACTGCATGAAGGATAGGTTATCAGTTTTGTTCACTGCAGTATCTCATGCTTAGAATAGGACATAGTTTACAGTAGGTTTTCCATAATTAACAAATGTAATTACTAGAGAACAATGGCAGGGAGTCAGCAGAAGTACATCCTATATAAAACATAGGTGTGGCTCTTCAGGGACTGAAGGGAACACAGGGTTTTGAAAGGTGAGGTAAAACTTTCTCTTCTGATGGACATTGGGAATAGCAGCTCCTCTTTCTCCACACCACCAACTTCCATTCCCTACCTCTTTTTTTAGGACTTTGGTAAGATTAAAAATAATGGAGACCTGGCCAACATGGCTCAGTAGTTCAGCATAGACTCATGAACCAGGTGGTTACTGAATCGAATCCTGGTCAGGCCACATGCCTGGTTGTGAGCTCAATCCTCAGTAGGGGGCGTGCAGGAGGCAGCCGATTGATAATTCTCATCATTGATGTTTCTATCTCCCTCTCCGTCTCCCTCTCTCTCTCTCCCTCTCCCTTCCTCTTTCTGAAATAAAAAACAACAACAACAGCAAACCACATATCTTTTAAAAAAGAAAAGGTGACCATGAATTGCTACTTGTTGAAATTGGAGTATGGGTACCTGGTTACTATATTACTAGAGGCCCAGTGCAAGAAAATTCATGCACTGGAGGGGGCTCCTCTCACAGTCCAGGAGCCCTCAGGTGTGGGAGGTGACCTGGCGATCAGGGGCAGGCAACACCCCATCACACCTCTGCTGCTGCCCCTGCCAGCAGCATAAGCCTCGGCTAGCCCTTGAGTCTCAGGCTGGATCTGGGCAGCTGGGGGGCTGAGGGGACTGGGGTTCTCCGGAACAGGCAAGTGGAGCAGCTGTGCCCACTGGGGGCAGGCTCGGCCTTGCTGCGTACCTGCCACCCTGGCGGGGCTGAGGGGACTGGGCACCACCATCTGGTGGCTGTTGGTGCCGCCATCTTTGAGGACAGGGCAGTCAATTAGCATATTCCCTCCTTATTGCCTGTGGACACTGCCATCTTTGCGCTGGCATAAGGGTCAATTAGCATATTTCCTCTTTATTAGATAGATTCTCTATACTTTTAAATAACACTTTAAAATATCTTAAAACAGCCGCAGGAAAAGGAGAGATTACCTATAATTGAAAAAAAAAACTAGAATAGCAGGCTTCAAGTTAGCAACAAACAAAGCCAGGAAATAATAGCACAATGTCTTCAAAATGCTGAGAGAAATTAATTGTTGGTGTAGAATTTTAAAACTAGTAAAGCCATCTTGCAAGGATGAGGGTAAGAAGAAATTCTTACAAACAAAACAAAATCTAAGACAGTATATTATCAAGATACCAGCACTAATATGCAATAACTTAATCAATAAAAATATTAATAAAAAGTGTGCAAAAAAAAGATACCAGCACTAGCCCTGGCCAGGTGGCTCAGTTGGTTGGGTGTCATTCCCTACACCAAAAGGTTGCAGGTTCCATCCCCTATAGGGAATGTATAGGAGGCAACCTATGGATCTCTCTCTCTCTCTCTCTCGCTCTCTCTCTCTCTCTCTCTCTCTCTCTCTCTCTCTCCTTCTCTCCCTCTCAAGGCAATAAACAAATCCTCCAGTGAGGATTTTTTAAAAAGATACCAGCACTAAAGAAACTTCTAAAAGGATGGAGAAAAATGACCCCTGAGGGATGGTCAGAGATATAAAAAGGAATGGTGAGCATATAACACTTTGTAAATCTATGGCTTATATAAAATAACAATAATCATAGCATATAAATTATGATTTTACAAAAGTAACTAAAATATTGGGTAATAAAAGTCTGTAATTGGGAAAGGCGGTGATTGAAACTCATGTCAACATAGTAGGAAAGATTAAAATGTTGTACTTTAAACTCGGTTAAGTTCAACATGTATGATAAAAGTCTACATTTTAGTACCTAGTCTGGAGTAAGAATTACACTTGTATATAAGGAGGCATATATAAGAATGTTCATGGTAGCATTGTTTGAATAGCAAAAAAACTGAAATAACTTAAATATTAATATATCAAGGGCTCTATAAGTATAAATTAATTTTAAAATATTTTAAGGCAGTAAAAAAGAACACAAAACTGCATGTTCTTCGGGGGGAAAGGAACCATGTCTGCCTTACACACCTCTGCACGGTCAGCCCAGAGCACAGGACGGAGGGGCAGCGACAAGAATGTGCTGTTAACAGAGCTTTTATCTAACTGGTATGATGATAAATAATCTTATCTTTCTCTTACTTCTCTTCACTTAAGCTTTTAGATATAACATTTATACTGGTAAGAGTAAACTTTTAAAATAATGTCACATGTACGTCAGGAATTGCCCCTTCCTAATTTCTATCTTGCCCCATCCCCTTATGTAACCCAGAACCCAGGTGCAAGGCCCAGACTCACCATTTCGTAACAGCTGCACATCATCCTCATGTATGGAATGCAGGTTTATCTTCTTAGCTATTAATGCTAAAGACAGAACAGATGTAAAGTCCATCCAGAATTCCTGAGCCTTTGGGCCATCCCTTTCCCCAGGCTCGGTAGTGAACAAGGAAATTTATAAAATGATTTTAGCAAGGAGTGTATGTAAGAGATGCCTTGCTGCCTACATGTCAGTGTCCTAGTGAACGAACAGCCCTCAGAGCAGCTGTGACCCAGCTGATAAGTGGAGCCTGCGCCAAGGATGTTAAACTTCATGGGGCTCCTACTCCAACAGAAAGATGGACAGGGGGCACTAGGCAATAATTTGCAAAAATAAAATATGGATGGGAAATAAACAGGACAAAATACATAACCTAGCTGTTGATTAAAAAAAAAATTTACCTAAACAACAAGCTTCTTTGTTTTCACCTATCAAATTGGTAATGATTTTAAAAACATATTACCTAGGGTTGCCAAATGTTTGGCGAAATGGATACTCATATACATACTGGTGACAAGAGAAAAGGAATCTAACTTTTTAGAGGGCAGTTCCAAATCCTTAAAATTCTGCATACCCTTTGGGTCCAGCAACTCTACTTTTAAGCAATGTATCTTAACAAAATAATCATGATGACATGCAGAGATTTAACCACTATGTCCCTGTCTATAAAAACAAAAGATAACACAGTCTCAATATTCAAAAATAAGGACTGGTTTCATAAATCCATCTATACAATGAAATTAATATTATGTAGTCATTAAATATAATGTTGATGAGTATGTAATGCATGTCTTTGTGATGGAGCTGTCTGTGTACCAAAGTTTATTTTTAAACAGTTTGCCCTAACTTTTTGCTCCCAGGTTCCATTCTGGTCAAGGGCATGTACCTTGGTTGTGGGCACATCCGCAGTAGGGAGTGTGCAGGAGGCAGGTGATCAATGTTTCTCCCATTTTTTTTTTGTTTTGTTTCTAAATCTCTATCCCTCTCCCTTCCTCTCTGTAAAAAATCAACAAAAATATTTAAAATAATGAAATGAATGGAAGTTCTATAGCTCTGCTCCAGTGGGTCAGTGATTGAGCATCGATCCAGGACCCAAGAGATTATGGTTCAATTCCCAGTCAAGACACCTACCTGGCTTGTGGGCTCAATCTCCAGTAGGGGGAATGCAGGAGGCAGCCAAGCAATGATTCTCTCTCTCCCTTCTTCTCTCTCTAAAATCAATTAAAAACATATATTTTTTTCAAGTACTATATATATGTGTGTGTGCATGTGTGTGTGCGCATGTGTGTGTGTATGTGTGTGCGCGCAAGCACGCACGCGTCTGTGTAGCATATTTTTAAGAAAAATAATTCTATGGTGTTAGTAGTGGTTAAATCCAAATGGTGTAAGTTCTGGCATTACTCATTGTCTTCTTTCAGCCAGTCTGAATATTTTATGCTTTCTAACATAAACACAGACAATTATTATAGTTTAAAACAAAAAATATTTTGGGAAATCCATGGGGTTCCAGTTGAAGCAACAGCTTTTTCCTTCCAAATGCATACATTTCTCTTTCTAACAAAGGAGTATGCTGACAAAGTGGGTAGATGCACACGGAGCCAGGACAAAGGCAAATAGCTTACTCCTCCTCCCCAGGCTTTTCTAACACAAATTTTGGATTCTGGCAGCACATCTCAAATCAGGTCAGAGCTAGGAAAGGATGTAACCAACCTCTTCATGCCATGGCTCTGGCTTAGCCCTTTAGTGAAAGGTCAAGGAGGGCTTTCCTGCTGGAGAGAAGGGAGGAATTGACAGGAGGGACCCCTTACCTATGAAATGGAGTGCAGCTGTCCGTAGGAAGGACTCGGAGCTCTTCAGGAAGCTGAAGCTCTGAAACAGTAACTCCCCCACTAATTGTCTTTTGCATGTATTCACCTGTGAAGTCAAAGAGGAGTAATGCTGACAAGGAGAGGGGGGCTGCTGGGAACTCTACTGAAGACCGTCTGGCAGCCTTGGCCCTCTCACCTTGTCCACAAGCAGCAGCATTTTCTGTCTTCAGTCCGCTTAAACGATTTGAACCTATACACTCAGACACCCATACCCCAGCAAAAGTGCAGACTAAGCAGGAAGTTCAAAAAGAGAATTTTGCCCCTTGGTACCAACATGATAAGGGAGAAAAGAACTGATGTAGAGCCAGGAGACCCATGTTTGAATACTGGCCCAGACACTGGCCTCAGTTTTTTCATCTGAAGTGTTGAAATAAAACCTGCCTAACCTACCAATGGCTCCACTGGGATAATGGATGTTAAAGTGTACACGGTAAAGTGCTCTATGTAAGGCATTCAAATTCATAATATTAGAATTACTCATGTAGTTCCTAACCTACTTGCGTAGCCCTTAAATGTTTACTTTTCAACAAGGATTCCTGCTCTATAGCCTATTCTTGACTTCACTGAAGTCACTGAAGCTACAGACCGTTACCACCATGATTGTTGATCTCAAGCCCTGAGGACTCCTGTCTATATTTCTTCCTCTAACCAGAAGGCTTCTATCCCATTGGCATCTATTAACCTTGCATGATGTCCCTAGCCACTGCGGCAGAGTTTGGGATGCTAAGAGGATCAAATATGGAGATCCAGGGACTGGCATCCCAAATGTGGGTTCTCAGAGTTTGCTGATGAGAAAGAATGAGAATCAAGGAAAGGAAAGAATACATCTTCTGTCAGCCCTCTCCTCTTTGCCCACCAAGCCTGCCAGTGAGTCCATAGCATGCATATTGCAACCGGCTTCCTCAGAGACTCTCACTCACCAAATGGTTGCATGTTTCTTCCAACACCTGCATGTGATCACTGAGGGTGGTATGCTGAAACATCTGTGTGAAGGATGACCAGCCAATCACCTTAGTCCACTCAGTCAGGGCTGCTCCACAGGCCTATGGGATGGAGACAAGGAAATCCTAAGTCTCGCTCCTATAATTCTAGAGAGCTAGGCCTGACCATGAAACTAGCCCACAAGGGGTTTGGTTGGGATTAGTAGCTGGGATCAGGGGCCTTGATCGTGTGAAAAGATGTAAATAACTTCAGGGAGGAGGACCATATCTGTCTAAGACTGATGGCACCCAATAGAGGGTAAAAGTGCTCAGATTCAGCCCAGAAGATGATACCAAAGAGGTGTAGAGCAGCGGTTCTCAACCTGTGGGTCGTGACCCCTTTGGCTATCGAATGACCCTTTCACAGGAGTCGCCGAAGACCATCCTTCATATCAGATATTTATATTACGATTCATAACAGTAGCAACATTACAGTTATGTAGCAGCAACGAAAATAATTTTATGGTTAGGTCACAACATGAGGAACTGTATTTAAATGGCCAGAAGGTTGAGAACCACTGGTGTAGAGTGAATGCAGATCCCAGACCAGGCTCATGAAAGAGGACTAAAGGGAAGGGGCTGTGTTCTAGCAGGAAGGGGTTGTATCAGGCTGAGTTTGGCAGGGCAGAGATCACCCATACCTTGACCACCTCTGTGTTGTCGTCCTCTAAGCTAAGGAGCAGCGGGACTAGAAAACTGTACAGATGTTTCTTGATGTCATATCCAGGCCTGAATTTGTTGACTCGATGTAGCATGTGCCCAAGGGCAGAGATGGCTGTGATCCTCACCTGGTCCCTCTCCTGCCATGAAGAGCAAAATGCAGAATGAGGAGGCTAGGGTTTCCCTCTGACCATGCCTGGCTTGGCTTTCATACACCCACATTTCGTTTTTCATGTCCAAAGGACGCTGCTTTTACATACTGGAAAGGCAACATGATTTGTGGAGCTGAGGAAATCTCTTAGCCCCCTAGAGCTAATAAGCCTCCTAGAGTTATGGCACTGTGCTAGGGAAACTAAGATTATAATTTCAGTTCTGCCCTGGATCCTATCTATAACCTATCACTTTATTCTCTTCTGGGGATTTAGCTCAAGAATGCCAAATTTAAAAAAAAATTAATTGTCCCGGTTATGCTGTAATTGTTTAAATCTATCTTAGTTTGTGTTAATTAGCAAGGATCACAAATAGCTAAACTTTATACACTTTCAAGAGTATCTACACTAATAAAAGAGAAACATGGTAATTGGCGTACGACCGCTACTGTTTTCATTGGCTAATCAGCGAGATATGCAAATTAACTGTCAGCCAAGATGGCGGCCGGCAGCCAAGCAGCTTGAAACTAACATGAGGCTTGCTTGCCTCAGTGATGCAGGACTCCAACGTTCCCCGCCTGCGGCTGCAGGCCTCTGAGCCTGCAGTTTCAAACACTGTAACAGATACCACCGGACTTCAGCCAGCAGATTCGCAACATTGTATGCAAAGGCCAGAAACCTACTTTCAGCAGCGGAGGTCTAAGAGCTGGAGCCAAGCCTCAAGCTAAAGCTGGCCCAGAATAAAAAAATAAAAAAAAGGAAAAAAGGAGCGTTTGGGAGTTCAGTCACCCCCAGACTGAAAACAGCCCTCAGCCCCTCACCCAGACTGGCCAGGCACCCCAGTGGGGACCCCCACCCTGAAGGGTGTGTGACCAGCTACAAACAGCAATCATCCACTCACCCAGGCTGGCCAGGCACCCCAGTGGGGACCCCCACCCTGATCCAGGACATCCTTCAGGGCAAACCAGCCGGCCCCCACCCGTGCAACAGGCCTCTACCCTATATAGTAAAAGGGTAATATGCTCCCAGCACCGGGATCAGCGGAGCTGTGAGGCCTCCCGGGACCGGGATGAGCGTGACAGGGGGTAGCGCCCCAACCCCCTGATTACCCTGCAGCTCTGTGTGTGACAGGGTGCAGCACCCCAAACCCCCCCCCATGGGCCCTGCTCTGTGTGTGACGGGGTAGAGCCATAACCACCCCATCGGCCCTGCCCTGAGTGTGAGAGTGGCGGTGCCCCAACCCCCTGATCGGCCCTGCTCTGTGGGTGATAGAGGGCGGTGCCCCAATGCCCCCCCCCCCGCCCCCCCACGGGACCTGCTCTGTGTGTGACAGGGTAGAGCCATAACCTCCCCATCGGCCCTGTTCTGTGGGTGATAGAGGGCGGCACCCCAACCCGCTGATCTACCCTGCTCTGTGTGTGACGGGGGACGGTGCCCCAAATCCCCTATCGGCCCTACTCTCTGAGTGATGGGGGAGCTCCTCAACCCCCTGATGGGCCCTGCTCTGTGCGTGACAGGGGGGAGCTCTCAAACCCCCTGATGGGCCCTGCTCTGTGCATGACAGGGTATGGAGCCCCAACCCCCCTGATGGGCCCTGCTATGTGCGTGACAGGGGGCAGCGCCCGAACCCCCTGATTGGCCCTGCTCTGTGCGTTATAGGGGGTGGCGCCACAACCTCCCCATCGACCCTGCCTTGAGTGTGACAGGGGGCGGTGCCCCAACCCCCCAATCGGTCCTACCCTGAGCGTGACTGAGGGTGGCATTGCAACCTCCCGATCTGCCCTGCTCTGTGCATGACAGGGGAAGGCGCCCCAACTCCCCAATCGGCCCTGTTCTGAGCCCGACCAGGGGCTGCACCTAGGGATTGGGCCTGCCCTCTGCCACCCAGGAGCAGGCCTAAGCCAGCAGGTTGTTATCTCCCAAGGGGTCCCAGACTGCGAGAGGGCACAGGCCGGGCTGAGGGATCCTCCCCTCCCCCCTCGAGTGCACAAATTTTTGTGCACCGGGCCTCTAGTAGTATATATTAACTGTACAAATATTTTTAAAGCACCTATTATGAGCTAGGCACTTACTAAATAGCAGACATGATGGGACAAGACAGTTCTTGAATTTGTAGGATACGGAAAACAGATATTTTAACAAGTTGAATTATATTTTGCACAAAGCACATAATGGCTAAACAGAGGGATGATTCAATGTTTGTATTTTAATTTAAAAAAACCCCAACAGGATCCAATAGAGTGGCGGAGTAGGTGGAAGTTACATCACCTCCTCCCAGGATCAAACCAGAAGTACAACTAAATTTTAGAACAATCAATCTAAGTAACCAATTGAAGTCCAGCTGAACAGAAGTCTTATGACCAAGGATTTACAGAAGAAGCCACTTGGAGACTGGTAGGACGGACTGAGGCTCAAAAAGAGGTGGCCCCACACGTGCAGCAGTAGAGAATCTGGAGAGATATTTCACCTACAAAGTCCACTGTCAGGATCAACGGGCTCAACGCAACACAGGCTCCCCAGCCTGGAGCACCACAAAACGAAGAGAAACCCACCTAATTCCTGGCTGTGAAAGTCATCAGAGATTCCATCTATTAGGGAGAGAAGGGAGTCTGCTGGAAACCCAGGAGCCCCCGTCAAAAGTCAGTGCAGAAAACGTCATTTGCAGCCACTCACCGTGGACTCCAGCAGAGGGAAGGTGGCTCAGAGCAGACTGGAGTCATACAGGGAGAGACTGGGATGTGTGGCTTCAGGGAGAGCTAAAGGGACAGCCACAAGGTCCTTGTGTTGAATCCCTCTCCCACCACAGTCCATAGATGCCATATTTCTTCGGTTGAGCATTCCCCTCCACAGGGCATCAACGTGGTGGAATGCATTAGTACTCCCTCCCAAATACCTGTATCCCTGCCCTGCCAAGCTCCCACCAGCCAGCCTGAGCTGGCAGTGCAGACTTTCTTGGAGGGATCTTTAGGATGTGTAGGCAGACAAACGGGATGTCAGAAACTAAGTTCTGTGGCTTTAGGGTGAGGGTCATTTTCCCCCACACATGCTGACTGGAGCCACCATTGCTGTGGAAAGCTCTCTATCCACATGACCAAATATTGATCTGTTTTAGCCCTATAAACTCTGCTGGCCTCACCCTGATGACTCCCTCAGAACCCACCCAACCACAAATGTCTGTAGGCCCAATGCAGGTGGCAGGTGGCAGCTGGCCCTGATGTACAATGAGACATTTGCTGAGTGGCCTCAGAAGCAGTACTGGCTTCAGGTTTGTATATGTATCAACCTGGTGAATACCAGTGGCCCCAACATGAGAGCCTACTTCAATTTGCATATTGCCAGAGGCAATTTCAGTGATTGGGCCTAACAGGAAGCCAGCAGGCACAGGCATATCTTGGAGTGCCTTGGGACTTTTGCTGACCCCTCCCATGCGTTTGGTGCTAGTGGAGCCTGGACTTGGCATGCACTTTGGCTCCTCCCATATGCACCCTTGTCTTGCAGAGGCTTCCACAAATTGTGGATTGTTTGTAGCTCCTAACAGGTAGCCCAGGGCCAGTCACAGGCAGCATCTGATATTCACCAGCACCAGAGTCCCTCCCAAGAGGCCTCAGGACCTGGTGGCAGGCTTCAGACCACATTAGCCCCACAAGTGGCACATCCAAAGGAAGATTTTGGCAGATACCAGACCCTGCTGGGGTGAATTCTACTTCATGGGGTTAGTCCCTGCCCAGCAGCTCATACAGTGAGGTCAGGGTCAATCCTCACAGTCAGCCAGCCTGAAGGTTAACCCCACCCATGGATGCACCAACAGCAATAAGGCTCAACTACAGCCTGGCTAGTGTGCTTCAGTAGGTTGGTTGTCTTCCTGGGCACCGAAAGACTGTCAGTTCAATTCTTGGTCAGGCCACATGCCCAGATTGTGGGCTCAATCCCTATTAAGGGAGCGTGCAGAAGGCAGCTGATCAATGTTGCTCTCATACTGATGTTTCTCTCTCTCTTTCTCCCTTCTTTTCTCTCTAAAAATAAATAAAAACTCTTTTTAAAAATGACCCTACTACAACAGGAGGGCTCACATAACACACTCCCGGAACACCTTGCTCTAGTGATCAGGGAGACAGCAGTACCAAGCCCCACAGGACACCTATGAAATAAATACCAAGATTGGGAGACATAGCAGATCTACCTAATACAATGAAACAAATACAGAGAGGTACCCAACGTGAGAATACAAGGAAACATGCCCCAAACAAAATAACAGAAGAAATCCCCAGAAAAAGAACTAAAAACAATTAAGGCAAGCAATCTACTAAGTACAGAGTTCAAAACAATGGTTAAAAGGATGCTCCATAAATATAGGGAAGAATGGATGAACTCAGTGAAAACAAGAAAAGATAGTAATAGGACACAGAAACTATAAAAAAGAACCAGTGAGAAATAAAGAATACACTAGAACAGGGGTGGGCCAACTTTTTGACTCGAAGGCCACAATGGGTTCTTAAACTGGACCGGAGGCCCGGAACAAAAGCATGGACGGAGTGTTTGTGTGAACTAATATAAATTCAAAGTAAACATCATTACATAAAAGGGTACGGTCTTTTTTTTTTTCCAATAGTTTTATTCATTTCAAACGGGCCGGATCCGGCCCATGGGCCATAGTTTGCCCATGGCTGCACTAGAAGGAACCAACTATAGACTAAATGAAGCAAAGGATGGAATTTTCAATTTGGAAGATAAGGTAGCATAGAATAGGAAATCAGAGCAGTGAAAAAAAAAAAAGAGAGAGAGAATTCTTGTTGTTGTTAATCTTTATCCGAGGATATTTTATCTAGTAATTTTTAGAGGGAGTTGGAAGGGAGTGGGAGAGACAGAGGGAGAGAAACATTGGTGTGAGAGAGACACATGGATTGGTTGCGTCCCGCACACTCCCCAACCAGGGCCAGGTATTGAACCTTTGACCAGAATTGACCCTGTGACCCTTCTGTCCATGGACCTATGCTCTAAGCACTCAGTGAACGAGCCAGGGCTAAAAGAGAATTTTAAAAAATGATAATGCCATAAGGGGCCTCTGGGACAACATCAAGTATACCATTGTCTGCATTATCGGGGGCACCACAAGGGGCAGAAAGAAAGCAAGGGATTAAAAACCTATTTGAAGAAATAATGATGGAAAACTTTCCTAACTTTGTGAAGGAAAAAGACACACAAGTCCAGGAAGTACAGAGAGTCCTATACAAGATAATCCCAAAGAGAACCACGCAAGACACATCAAAATTATGATTTTAAAAAAACTCTCAGCACAGTAGAAATAGAGAGAACATACCATAACATAATAAAGGTCATCTATCACAAACATGCAACTAACATCAAACTCAACAGGGAAAACCTAAAAGATCAGAAACAAGACAGAGATGTCCACTTCTACCACTCTTAGGCAACATAGTTCTGCAATCAGACAAGAAGAAGAAATAAAAGGCATGCAAACGGGAAAGAAATAAAACTGTCATTATTTGCAGATGACATGATACTCTATATTGAGAACCCTAAAGATTCCAACAAAATAGACTACTAGAATTTATAAATTAATTCAGTAAAGTATCAGGATACAAAATAAATATTCAGAAATCGATTGCTTTTTTTTTCCTTTTCAGTTGCATTTGTATACACCAATAATAAACTACCAGAAAGTAAACCTAAGAGAACAATCTCATTTACAACTGCATCAAAAATAATATAAAATAGCCGAAACCAGTTTGGCTCAGTGGATAGAGTGTGGGCCTGTAGACTGAAGGGTACCAGGTTCGATTCCGGTCAAGGGCATGTACCAGGGTTGCAGGCACATCCCCAGTAGGAGATGTGCAGGAGGCAGCTGATCAATGTTTCTCTCACATGGATGTTTCTAATTCTCTATCTCTCTCCCTTCCTCTCTGTAAAAAATCAATAAAATACATTAAAAAATGATATAAAATAAAATACCTAGGAATAAATTTAACCAAGGAGATAGAAGAACCATACTCAGAAAACTATGGAAGACATTAAAGAAATACACTGAAGAAGATACAAATAAATGGAAGATTATACTTGATAGGAAAAATTAACAGAATTAAAATGTCCATACTACCTAAAACAATCTATACATTTAATACAATTCCTATCAAAATATCAATGTTTTATTTCCCAGAACTAGAACGAATAATCCACAAATTTATCTAGAACCACAAGACCCCAAATAGCCAATAACAATCTTGAGAAAGAAATACACAGTTGGAGGTATCACTTTACCTGATATCAAAGGCCATAGTAATCAAAACAGCATGGTACTGGCAAAAAAAAAAAACAACCCAAAAAACAAAACAACAAAGCAAAAAACAAATCAACAGAACAAAATGGAGAGTCCAGAAATAAACCCGCGCCTATATGGTCAAAGGAGGCAAGAACATCCAATGGGGGTAAAGACAGTCTATTCAATAAATGGTGTTGAAACAATTGGACAGACACATGCAAAAAAAGAGAAAGAAACTAGACCACCTTCTTACACCATACACAAGAATAAACTGAAAATGGATTAAAGACTTAAACCCACAAAACTTCTAGATGACAATATAGTAAAATCTCTGACACTTCTCTTAGCAATAATTTCCTTTCTGATATATCTCTTTGGGCAAAGGAAACAAGAAAAAATAAACAAATGTGACTACATCAATCTAAAAAGTTTCTGTACAGCAAAGAAAACCATCAACAAAGTAAAAAGTCAGTCCAGCCAGCATGGCTCAGTGGTTGAGCATCAACCTATGAACCAGGTAGTCATAGTTCGATTCCCATTCAGGGCACATGCGTGGGTTGCAGGCATGTAGACATGCAGGAGGCAGCTTAACAATGACTCTCTCATCATTGATGTTTCTATTTCTCTCTCCCTCTTGCTTCCACTCTTAAATCAACAAGAAAATATTTTTTTAAAAGACAACCTACTGAATAGGAGAACATGTTCGCCAATGGGTTAACATATTCTGATAAAGGGTTAATATACAAAATTTATAAAGAATTTATACAGCTCAACACCAGGGGGAAAAATTGATTTAAACACTTCTCCAAAGAGGGCATACAGATAGAAAATAGACATGAAAGAAATGCTCGTCACTAATCATCAGGGAAATGCAAATTAAAACCAGACTGAAATATCACCTCACACAGTCAGAATGACTATCATCAATAAGTAACAATTATTGGCGTGGAGAAAAAGGAATTTTCATGCACTGTTGGTGGGAATGTAGATTGGTGCATGGAAGTGGAAAAGAGTATGGAGATTCTCTCTTTGGCCCTGACTGGGTAGCCCAGTTGGATAGAGTGTTGCTGACTATGGCAAGGTTGTGGATTGATCTCCAGTCAGGGCACCTACAAGAACCAACCAATGAATCCATAAAGAAGGGGAACAACAAAACAGTTTTTCCCTCTCTCCCTTCTCTCTCTCTTTCTCTCTTTCTCTCTCTCTCTCTCTCTCTCTCTCTCTCTCTCTCTCTCTCTCTCACCAATACTTTTCTTTTTTTAAAGATTCTCCATTCTTAATCTTTTGCATTTTAATTATGTGTTTTGGTGTGGGCTTCTTTGGGTTCATCTTATTTGGACCTCTCTGCATTTTCTGGACTTTTATGTCTGTTTCCTTCCTAGGTCAGAGAAGTTTTCTGTTTTGTTTTTTTTTTCAAATAGATTTTCAATTCTTTGCTCTTTCTTCTGGTACCCGAATGATACAAAGGTTGGTACACTTGATATCACAGAGGCCCCTTAAACTATCCTCAACTTTCCGTGGATTCCTTTTTCTTTTTGCTGTGTTGATTGGGTGTGGTCTGCTCCCTTATCTGCGAAATCACTGATTTGATCCACTACTTCATTCAATCTACTGCTAACTACTTCTAATGTATTTCTTTATTTTTCAAAGATCTTTAAGTTTATTTTTAGACAGAGAGGAAGGGAGAGGGAGAGAGAAGCATTCATGTGAGAGCGAGGCATTGATTGGCTGCCTCCTGCATGCCCTCTACAGGGTCTCAAGTCTGCAAACCGGGCATGTGCCCTGACTGGGAATTGAACCTACAACCTTTAGGTGCACAGGACACCATCCAATCAACTGAGCAACACCAGTCAGGGCTCTAATGTATTTCTTTGTTATTGTATGTTCATTTCCAAATAGTTCTTTTTTTATATTTTCTATCTTCATGGTTTTTGAAAATATATTTTTATTGATTTCAGAGAGAAAGGAAGAGGGGGAGAAAGATAGAAACATCAATGTTAGAGACAATCATTGATTGGCTGCCTCCTGAATGTCCCCCAATGGGGATGGAGCTCACAATTGGGGCATGTGCCCTGACCAGTAATTGAACCGTGACCTCCTAGTTCCTAGGTCAATGCTCAACCACTGAGTCATGGGGGTCAGGCTCTACCTTTGATTTTACATTTCTTCTGCATTAAAGTTCTCACTGAGACCATTTAGCATCCTAATAACCTGTGTTTGGAATTCTGCATCTGTTAGACTGCTTGTCTCCATTTTGTTTAGTAACTTTTCTGGAATTTTGTTCTGTTCTTTCATTGGAACATGATTCTTTGTCTCCTTATTTTGGCTGCCTCCTTGTGTTTATTTCTATGTATTAGGGAGGGCTGCTACATCCCTCACTCTGGTAGAGTCATCTTATGTAGTAGGTGTCCTATGGGGCCCAGTGACACGGTCTCCCTGTTCACCTGAGCTGGGTGCTCTAGGTATGTCCCTTCTGTGTGTTTGTGTGCCTTCTTATTGTAGTTGAGCCTTGATTGCTGTTGGCACATCAATGGCATAGATTGACCTTCAGGCAGATTGGGTGTCATGACTCCAGTGGAGGAGCTATTGTGCAGGAGTGAACCTACAGAGCAGAATTTGCTTTAGCAGGACTCTGGTACCATGTGAGTCTGCCCTTTGAGTGTGTCATTTGTGGATGGAGTTGGATGCTGCTCTGGTGTAGTCTGAAGCTGACCACTGGGTGTGTTGGTTCTGGGGCCTATTGAGAGGTGCAGGTGAAGGTTATCTGTTGCTTGTGACCTGCCTGGGGCCAACTGGTATTAGCTACAAAGTTTGCCCCCTGTGGTAGACTGGGAGGTGCCTGGGAGAGGCTAAGATGCAAACTGAGGCCAGAGGCTGCTAGTGCCAGGCTTGGAGGTGCTTGGGAAGCGGGACAAGGCATGCCAGGGCCAGATGCTGCTTGTTTGGGGTTTGTGAACCTTTGAGATATTCTAGGAATGTGGGCATATGCCAAGACAAGCTTTTTGTATGGAACAGTGTTATCGAGGTTAGTGGAGACTCAGATTTGATGCTTGCCTATACATGCACGGGGAGGGCTTAGCACAGGAACAGTAGCTTCTGTCAGCACTTCCTCTGGGAGACAGCTGCCCTTCCAGCCTTTCCCCTGAAGCCAGATAAGTCAGTTCTACCTCTGGCATCTTTTGAGGTACTGCCCCAGGGCTGGAGATCAGAGCAAGTGAATCCATCAGCGAGTAATTCCATGCAAAGGCCCTTTAAGAGCAATGCTTGGGATTCCAGGAGCCTCGCCCCCTCCACCTACCAACCCCCTAAACCCCCGCCTCACTGAGCCACCATCTCTACTGGTTTTCTTAGTCAGAAGTTAGGGACTTCTCTTGCCAGCGCTGGAACTGGAGAGCCTGGTGTGGGGCTGGGACTCCTACTCCACAGTGGGAGACTTCACAGCTGAGATATCTCTCCCAATCTTTAACCAGTACATGTGGGTTGTGGGACCAGCCCATTCCAGGCCTCTGCCCCTCCTACTAGCCTTGATGTGGCTTCTTCTGTGTATCCTTAGCTATAGGGCTTTTGTTCAGCTAGAGTTCAGGCAGGTATCAATGATGGTTGCTCTGAAGTTTTGTTGTTGTGGTCATGGGAAAAGGGGAGTACAGTGTTTACTGATGCTGCCATCTTGACCGGGAGCGAAAACTACAGAGTTTTAACAAAGCAAATGTATATGACTAGGTGAATGTTAAAGGAGCACCTAGAACCCAAATTTCACAGCCCTTGCCTTTCACTTTCTAGGCTCCCATTGTGTAGATAATGGCCACTTACTATTTCTCAGTTAGACAATAAATCTTGACTTCCCACTCCAGCAATAAGGAAGATAACCTGACAACCTTCCCATTATAGACATCTTAAAATGCAAAAGAAAATATACTAAGAAATATTTAAATAATTACAATTTCAAGAAAGGGAAATTCCCAGGGCCAAAGATAAAGAGGCTGCTGACACTACAGCGCCCATGGGGTAGAGGGATATCATTGGTTTCTATGACCTAGGGGCCTGGCTTTTCCTATTGATTGGTCTCCCCAACCTACCCAGAAGGCAACCAGAAACTGGGAAGAAAGCACCATAGGCTGACAGAATGCTCCAAGAGAAGTCATCTAGTGAATCTCAAAGAGCCAGAAAGGGAACTCACATTGCTCAACGAGAGGGGAAACCCCTCAGTTCTTTTTCTCCTACTTTTCTCTCATGCCACAGCCCCCACACAAACCAGGGGGAACCTATAGGAGCCAAAACTCTGAGGGAGGGAAACCTTACTTTCCCTTTGATGGAGCTGAGGCCCCAAGAGGATGGCCAAACCCCCATTTCTTTATTTCCTCTCTCTGCCTCCGTGCCACGTGGCCCAAACGTAGGCACAGTCACAGAAGTCCCTGGCATTGCAGGCTAACTAAAACCTCAGCTTTGTGGCCAAACAACTGGAAAAAGGGAACCCCAGGGAACTATAAAATCAGGGAGGTCACCGAGAGGGAGTACCTTGGGAAAGTGAACATTCAAGGGGGCAATGGCTGGCAATTCAGACTGTCATTGAAATCACACTGTGCACACAGAAGCCTAGTCAGAACTTGCGGCCTGAAGTTAAATAGGCCAGTTGCCTTCTAAAGCAAAACTATGAACATCCTCCTTAGGACTTCAATGAGACTCAGAGTCACATAACTTAATATTTATAAAGATACGATCAAAAATCACTCTGGCCAGTTTTTCTCAATGATTAGAGCATCAGCCTGTGGACCAAAGGGTCACAGGATCAATTCCTGGTCAAGGGCATGTACCTCCATTACAGGTTCGGTCCTCTGCAGGAGCAGGAGGCAACCAATCTGCGTGTCTTTCTCATATCCATGTTTCTCTCTCTCTCTCTTTCTCTTTCTCCTTTCTCCCCCTTCCACTCTCTTTTATAAAAAAAATCAATAGAAAAATTATCCTCAGGTGAGGATTTAAAAAAATCACTCTATATATTAAGAGCCCAGAAAATCTTGACTCACATGGGAAAAGCCAATTGAGATGAACCAGTTAAGATGAAACAGATACCAGTTAAGATGAAACAAATGTTGGAATTATCTGATATAAATCTCCAAGGAGTTATGATACAAAATACTCCAAAAACAACACTGAATAACCTTATAATAAATTCAGAAATAAAAGCCTCAGCAAAGAAGAAGACAAGATAAAAAAAAATGGGATATATTTAAACTGATAAATACAAATTAGCAAAACACAGGTGTCAGAGGAAAGACACAGTAAACTTGAAGACAGATCAATAAAAATTTGCCAATCTGAACAACAAGGAGAAAAATTATTGAAAATGAACTGAATCTTGGGACCGATGGGACAAGAGCAAAAGGTCCAACATTTCTGTCATCAGATTTCTAAAAGGAGAGGAACATGAATGTGCTGAAAATGTTTTGGAGAAATAATGGCTACAAACTTTTAAAGTATGGTAAAAGACATAAACATAGAGATTTCAAAAAATTCAGGCTAAACCTAAAGAAATTCATGCCAAGACATCCTAAACTGCTAAAAACTAAAGACAAATGTGAGACAAAATAAAGACATTTTCAGACCAGGACTGAAAACATTTGCTATTAACAGACCCTCACTGAAGAAGCCACAAAGAAAAAAGAAGAAAACGAATCTAGAAGGGAGGAGAGAGCTATAAGAAGGAAAGGTAAATGAAGAAATGTGTAAGCAACATATGGGAAAATCTAAATGAGTATTGACTATATAACATAACAGCAATGGTGGTGATTATATTAAAGACCACATTTGGGGATTTTAAAAGAATGTGAAACTAAACTACTAGACAATATTAATTAATAAAACAGGGGTGGTGTAATCAAGGTTCTAAGGTTCTTATATTGTTTGGATGAAGGGTAAAGATTATTTTTAGGCTTTGTCAAGTCAAATATACATGTTGGGTTTTAAAAGTAACTGAAAAATGGATGAATCATGGAGTGAGTGTCCAGGCTCTTAGAGATTATGAGACCGATACAAAAATAATTGAAATCCAAGGTTCAAATATTAAAAATTGATAGATGCCAGAACAGGAATACTGTAAGTAAGCATACATCTCAAATGTGAAGTCCCTTCAACTCAAAATGGCTCTGACCTGTAAAGAGGCTGAGACATGGAGTGGGCTGTTTGGAAGGAGGGTAGAAGTTATGAGTTCTTCCCCCACTCTTTAAGGTGCAGGAGAAGAGCGTTGGAGTCAGAACCAATTTTACATCAGTATGTCACATTTTCCCCTTCAGTGGCTCCTTTAGGAAATTTGTGGTAAGAGAGTAAGTGGATGAGTGCTACATCTGTATGTAATAGGGAATGAATTTTGCACCTGTCTAATGCACTGCTTCAAGTAGCCAAGTCTCCTTTTTTCTGCCCCTCAGTGATTTTAGCCTTCCACCAAGTCCCATAGCCCTGCCCCAGTGCCCTTAATTCAGCTTCCAGGGTTCACCTTCAGCCCCAGCCCATACTGTTCCCAACTAATCCTAGGGACTTAGGCCCATACATCATTGATGAGTGGACGCAGATGCTTGCAGATGCTGCAGAACATCGCCTTGACCTCTTCTCCATACGCATGTACGACCATGTTCCGTAGGGCCTTCACTGCCTGAACTGTCACTCGTGCCTCACTCTTCAGGAAGTCTCGCAAGGATAGAAACACCTTCTTCACAGACTCTGACTGTTTGAAAAAAGGCAGAGATCACTTTCCACCTGGGCATCATGCAACACTTTAGGGATAGGGTTTTGAGAAGACAGGTGGTGCCTAAAAGAAACAGACCTAGGGAATCTAGGGGCTGGATGTGCAGAGGAAGTGGAAGGCTGGTGCTCTTGGTGTTTGGGAGGCCAGAATGCCAGGCTATAAACTGGATGTCGTACTGCCCTAGGATGAGGGGTTGGGAAATTTACTAAGCTCTGAGTAATTAAGAGACCCCAAGGGAAATAAATTAAATGGTTCAGAGACTAAAATTTGATTCCCATTGGGCCCCCCACTTTTACTTGACTTTCATGCAGTGCCAGGTTACTGATTCCACGGAGTCCAATTTCTTTCATGATGAGGTTAGGCTCCTTGGTCCACTTGATTAGATTGCCCACAAAGTCTTGTCCCAGAGTCTCAGCCACTGATTGATGCCAGAGGAGCTGTGGAAACAAGGTGACTATAACCATGGATGGAGAAAAGGTCATGGGTACCTGGTGCTTCCCTAGCTCCCCTCAGGCCCCATACTCAGGTAAGAACTGTGACCAGTTGAGAGCAGTAGTAGATCTATGCACATGGGGTAGAGTCTACGGCAATGGTGGATAGCGCTGATAACGTTAGCATTTTGGGCCAGATTCTGGAATCCTAAAATCGTTCTGGGAGGACTAATGCCGCTGATCCCCTCCCCAGGCTTTCCATGCCTTTTTTATTTTAAAAAATATATATTTTATTGATTTTTTACAGACAGGAAGGGTGAGGGATGGAGAGTTAGAAATATCGATGAGAGAGAAACATTGATCAGCTGCCTCCTTCACATGCCCTACTGGGGATGTGCCCGCAATCAAGGTACATGCCCTTGATCGGAATCGAACCAGGAACCCTTCAGTCCGCAGGCCATCGCTCTATCCATTGAGCCAAACTGGTTAGGGCTTTACCTGCCTTTTTTAAACCAGGCTCTGAAGTGGCAGGGAAGCAATCCCACTCAATTCTATTCTTTCCACTTTCTGGGGCAAGTTATTTAACATCTCTGTTAAATGTTCCTCAGCTACAGGAAATGAATGGCTAGGGCTGTGGTCCTCCCTCCAGGCTTTCACCTGTGCATAGACGGTCCTGGCCAAGATCTTCTGATGATTATCTCCGCTGTCAAGGAAGGTCTTGGCAAGCTTCAGAATTCGGTGCAGCATGACTACTTCACAGTTCTTCACAATGCCACTGGGGTGGGGCAGGGGAAGCCAAGAGTTGCTGGGTGGGGAGTGGGCAGTGGTGGAGGGGAGGGGGCAAGGAAACAGTATGCACAGAACAGGGAAAATGTGAAGGCTGAGGTCTGGGAGATGAGCAAGGGAGGGTTAAAGTCTGCTGTATTTGAAAATTGGGATTGGGGGCTAGAGTGGTATTGGGCATGCTGGGGAAATGGTCCCACCTTGTCAGGTCCATGATGCCTCTGTAGTAAAATTTAGAGGAGGACAGATGATCCCAGCACTTATGCTCATCTGCATAGACCACCACTCCATCATATGCGGCTGCGAGCAGCACAAGCTTCACCACCTCCAGGGCACAACTGAAGGCCAGTCGTCACGAGGTTTGTGAAAAGAAAGAAACAGAAGGATGGACAAGGTGTTATGCCCTAGTTTGCATCCTTGTCCTGGCAAGCCAGGAGACAGTTCTCTAATCTGGATCTGGTGCATAGCTGGATCCTGCTTTCCAGCTGATAAAAACCCATGGCTCTCTGAAACCCATCTCCAATTGTGTCTGCTCACCCCTTCAACCTTGGTGCTCATCCAACCACAGAGTCTTGTAAAAGAGACTATAGAGATGTGCTAGTGCCACAGCTTTCAAATTCAGCTCTCCAGAGTGTAGCAGGGTTAGGATACCTCTTTACCTCCACACGCACCTAACCAGAATGTCTCTGGTTACTGGTTTTATTTTTTTACTGTAAGATTTCACTTG
Organism: Myotis daubentonii; assembly: GCF_963259705.1. NCBI lineage: Eukaryota > Metazoa > Chordata > Mammalia > Chiroptera > Vespertilionidae > Myotis > Myotis daubentonii. Next base: position 96,090,912 of record NC_081841.1, on the reverse strand, counting down.
AATAGAATACTCTGAGTTTTTTAAAAAGGTCTGACAACCACTTATTTAGGAGTTCAACACCCTAAACTGCAGTAGTGAATTGCATGAGATGGCACAGTTAGTGACAAAGCTAAGCCAGAGGTGATCCAGATTCGAATGGCCACAGCTGCATGGAGAGAATTGAATCTTTCATGGGCCGAGTCATGAACAGAGACCTGAACCGCTGGGTGAAGCAGAGGAGTGCATGCAAGGAAGAGGGTAACGAGAAACTTGAAAACACGTGGGAACATTCCAGCATGTGATGTTGGGGCACTCACACTGACATTCTAGCTCTGTGCTGCTGTCAGTCTCTTCTTCAGCTTCCCTAGGGGGTTGGTATCCAGGTGTCCAGGGCCCTCTGGAGTTGACTAGTCTCATTTCTCCATCACACCAGGGGTAGGCTTACCTAGTGGAGTCAAAGGGCTTGCCTAAGCCCCCATCCTTCCTGTAGACCACCACATTCTGGGGGGTATTTTGCTCAATCACCCAGAAGAGATGACATAGCACAGCCAGCAATAGCCGGGGGTAGAGTTCCAGGATGGCCTCCCGACACAGAGTCCCGGATAGCATCTCACACAAGGCACACGCCGCCTGGGGAGGATACGTGGAAAGGCAGAAGCAGAATTGACTAGGTCTGGTAAAGACAGAAATGGTCCCACAATCCCACACACTGCCCCTCCCTGTCACTGCCCAAAAGTCACAGTGCACTCTGAGTGAGGGTTCTAAGAAGCCCTCAAAGACTGAAAGCCCACAGCTCCACCCTGGGGAAATGAGGGGCCACACACATGTAATCTGCTCTCTCTTTATTCCCAAACATTAAAAACAAAAAGGGAAGCAACTCTAATTTTTCAGCAAAAAATAAATTGGGCTACCCAATTTCAGACAACAAAACTTCATCCTCTGCACCAGCACCGCATGCCCCTGGCCCCAGAAATATGGACACCAGACACAAAATCAGGAGATAGAAAAAGCTGATTAACTCTGAACATCAGTTTCCTTGTCTATGAAATGGGATTGATTCCTGCACTTTGTACATCATGCAGTTCTTGGATGTACAAAGTTAAAGTGCTAAACGTATGTGCAGTATTAGTGAGTCCAGTGTTAACAGTCTCCTCTTCACTGCTCCCTAACAACTGCTCGCAACCAACAGGTGCCCTTTAATCTTCGGCTCTGTATGCAAGTCCCAGATATAAGTCCTCCGCCCCCCGCCCGCCCTCCCCATGCTGACCTCCACGGGCTGCAGGGCTATCTCCGTCGTGCCCTCTGTGGAGTGGTTTTCCAGGATGCCTATCAGCAGCTGCAGGACGTTGATTGTGGTCTCTCGCTCGGTGCCGAACACCTTCCACACGGCCAGAATGGTTCTGCAGGAGCCAGGGATAGCTATGTCATGGGCCCTGGTAATCATATTCTAGTACCAATCTGGTCTTGAGCCTATGAAGGGCCAGTTCTCAGGTTCTAGAGGGAGTGAGGCCCAAGAGGACTTGGCCAAAGAACATGAAGTTTGATTGGCATCAAGAAGAAAGCATCCTTGTGCAGTGATTTTTAACATGGGCTTGGGTTGGAGCAGGGGAGGGTTTTCTGGAATGGAGTGTGCTCCTGGGTGTGGGAGAGGTACCTATCCCAAGGGAGGGGCCTGTTGAGCAGCAGGGGCACAACGCTGTGGGTGCTGTTGCCTGCCAGCAAGCACAGGGCCCGAAGGGTCTCCGCCTTGGTGTTCGGCTCCAGCTGCAATTTGAGCCGTTCCAGGATGTCCGCCACAATTTCCGAGACCTGCAGGGGAGAGCCAGAAAACCCCGTCAGTCCTTCTTGACTTCCTTCCTCCCTCCTCCCTCTCTACTGAGTCCTCAAACTCAAAGGGCCTAGTTGCAATCCTGTCCCTGACTCTCTTCTCAAGGCAGAGTTCCGGAGTGCCAAAGGCCAGAGCATCAGGGCCCACAAAAGGGAGCTCAGGCCAAGGCCCACTAGAGCAAATGCCTGCCCAGAGCCCCAACGTCAAGAGAGGTGGTCTGAGGTTTCTCAGGAGACAGAAGACCCTTCAGAAAGAAAGCCAAAGCCCTGGAGGCACTCAGGCCTTTCCCTCCCAGCTAAGGTCAACTTCCAGCCCGGAAACTGCAGGGACAGTGGCACTGGATGTGGAAAGACCACAGGGTTCTCATCTGGTGCTCAGAGCTCTAAACTATGGACCTCTAGGAAGTCCATTTCCTTTTAATATCTCAAGGACTGTCATGGTGCCCCTCCATTTCTGGTACCTAGGCCACGCCAGTCACATAAATGAGTGAAGGCAATGGGTGTCTGGGGATTCATAGGGAGAAGGGGGTGGACAGCCCGTGATACATATAAAGGGGATGATGGCCACTAAGTACTATGTGATCCGATTTTAAAGTTGTTTTTTTCTTAGTGAAGTGAGGAACAGATTTCTAAATGCTGGGCCTTCCCATATTTATGCTAGCTTAAAAGAACATTTATGCATAGGTCAGTCATTCTGTGAGCTTCCTTGTTTCCAATCCACATAGTTCTTACCCCTTCACATAGTTCTCAGCTCCTGACACCCCAGCAGGTCGGGGTGAGTCCCCCAACAATGCCTACACCCCTGCACATGGCTGTCATTACTGAGGAATTGGCCACCCAGATAGGAGGCACTGCAGTTACAAGCTCAGGATTACAAATGTTGGAGCTCAGTGGACCACGGAGGAAATGTAGTGCAAGCCTACGTTTGAGAAGCGAATGAATTAAAGCCAGCTGAGGAGAGGGACTTGGCTACAGCCCTCTGGCTGCTAGGTAACAGAGCCAGGACATGAGCCAGTGCTCCTGACCTTCAGGCCAGAGCTCCCACCCAGCACCACACTACCTTTTTCAAATCTGAGCCCCGCTTTTTCATGACAGCGCTCATCAACTGGGCTGCAGCCAGAGACACCTTAGCCCTGCTGCCTGTCAGCTCCTCCATGGCTGTCAGCACCAGGTTGGTGAGCTGCCTCTGGGTGAAGTACTCTGCAAAGGCCTGCAACAGGGTGGGATCACATGGTGCGATGAGTCTGGATGCAGGGCTCCCCCTGCCCGAGACCGCCTGTGCCATTCCTCCTGGTGAGGGAGGGCTTCACTTGTGAGCTTCTGTGCTTCTGTCCTAGGCTTGTGCTGTCTGCCTAACTCAGCCGTGGGCAAACTACAGCCCGCGTGCCGGACCCGGCCCATTTGAAATGAATAAAACTAAAAAAAAAAAAAGACCGTACCCTTTTATGTAATGATGTTTTCTTTGAATTTATATTAGTTCACACAAGCACTCCATCCATGCTTTTGTTCCAGCCCTCCGGTCCAGTATAAGAACCCATTGTGGCCCTCGAGTCAAAAAGTTTGCCCACCCCTGGCCTAACTCCTAGAAGACCCTTTCCTGGGGACAGAGTCCTGGGGATGGAAGAGAGGAGACACTGGTCTCAAGGGCAATGTGGGGCTCAGAGGTCAGGGGGTGGAGAGGCAGAACCCCGGGAGAGGAGGGCTGGGGCTAAGACCCTCAGTGACATCTCTGAGTCTACACATTGCTCACAAAGCAGCATTAGCATGAAGCAAATGCTTCTGGGGGGACAGGGAAAGACAAGGATCAGGACCATTGATGCTCAAGGGGGGACAAATAGTAGCATGTGATAGGAAAATTTCCCCCAAAGGAAAAGTTCACATCCAGTAATAGAATGGGAAGAGAGACAGGATAGGACTCCCACCCCAGGAGTCTATAACAGCGTGTAAATGCGATGCCCAGGCTTCCCTCATTTTTTCTCTGGTCCTGCTCTCTCACCTCGGCAATTTTAAAGGTGTTGTTATAGAACAAGTTGGCACTATACACTTCATTCATGTCCTCTTCTATCCACAAGCCTTGTATTTTCTTCTTCATCTCTGAAACAGAGACACCCGACCCCACCTCTCAGACACTCAGATGGCATGTTAAACTCCCCCTTTCCCACCTTCTAGCCCAAAGCTCCTACTGAACTAAGTCAGCTTGGGGCTATGTATGTCCTTTGGGGCTGGGAATAGAGGAATGGGCATTAAGATAAATGGTGGGAGCTGAGGTAAAAGACAAACAAACTATCTTGCCTGCCTCAGAGCAGAGATAGAACTGGGTAAAAGGATGGGGCTGAGCCAAAAAAGAAGAAACTAATTCCAAAGAAGTATTTCCTATGTAGGTATTTTTTTTCCCAAGAGATTATCTGTAGATGTTTGGGGGTAGGTTCCTCAATGGAAATGAGGTACTCAAGCAGCTTCTTGGCTCTCACTGTCTTGGGACGAGTGTGTGGGGATGGCCAGGCCTAAGTGTGTGGTTGGAGGGGGAGGGGTAAGAGAATGTTCCTCATACGCTTTTTCTTCAAGAGGATACAGTAGAGGTGATACACAGCCTTGGAAGACAGGAAGCAGATGCTGTCCACTGGGTCCTGGCAGCGCATGGCCAGCAGCTTTACCAAGCGCCCCAGCCGGGTGAATTCAATTGCCATCTGGGGAAGGAAGCTGGAAGTCACAAGTTATCCCAGCCATTCCCTTAGGCTGAGCTATCACAGGAAGAACTCAGAGGAGGAAATGCATAAGCCAGAGACATGAAAGGTGAGACTATGTGAGGTTAATGGGAATGGAATTCGATAGATGAGTTGTGGCCATAAAGGACATCAGAGGTCATTGTTTTATAATTACCTTACTCTATCCCCCTTCTTTGCCCCTTGACACCCCACTCATCTGTCAAGTCTAGTTCAATGCCTTCTTCTCTATGAAGCTTTCCCTGCCCCCTCAACTTGTAATTGTTTTGATCTTTTAGTCCCACTATATTCAGTTTATCTATTCATTATCACCTTCTCTTTAAGTTTGATCTATGCATGCCTCTCTCCGCAGTGGACTGTAAGGTTCATGAAGTCAGAAACTATCTTGGTCATCTGTGTGTTCGCTATAGCACCTACCACAGTGCCTGGCACAAGATGAGTGTTTAGTCATTGCTTGTTCAGACAAATAACATCAGACTGAACCAAGTGGGATGAAATAAAACTGATGGATGGAGAAAAAGACCAAGTAGAAGATGACAGACGGGAAAAAGGAGAGAACAGGATGGGATCCACAAGAGAAAATAGCATGGGCCACGGAGAATGTGGATGAGAATGAGTGACTGAGGCTAGATAATATATATGATGAAGGTAGGGATAAGGGCAACCAGACAGGGTATGGGAATTCAGACTCCACGGCTGGCTCCCACTCACATTGAAGTCCTCCATTTTTGCTGTAAACTCCAAAATATGTGCAGCACACCACATGGCCCGTTCCCGCTCGTTATCCTTTTGGGAATTGAGCCACGGATCCATAAGCTGGAGGAAGAAGATAATGAAAGGAGAGGCCCATTCATCTGTGTCCCAGAGAACAGTGATTCAACATACCCTTGAGTCACCCTACCCACCGCCTCCCATTCTTCAGTAGAGAAAGAACTTGGTGTTAAAAAATAACAGTCACTGTATTCACCGAATCCAGAGTAAAGTGTGTGTAAATCTATTAGGAAAATATCATTATAAATGGTTTCACTTGAAACACAATGGAAAAGTGTCTCACCTTTGGTTAATTATGGGTCCCAAATACCACTGCTACTTGTCAATCTACAGTCATCAATCTGACAATAATGTAACCACACAGACCGTGATATATAATTGAAAAAGAAGAAGAGTAGCAGGTGAAAAAATCCACAACCAACTCAAAAGAACACTGATGCTGCACTGACCAGAAGAAACACGTCCTGCCCTAGTCAGCTTGGCTCAGTGGATGGAGGGTTGGCCTGCGGAGGGTCCTGGGTTTGATTCTGGTCAAGGACACATGGCCGGTTGCAGGCTTGATCCCCATTAGGGGGTGTACAGGAGGAAGGCAATCAATGATTCTCTCCTATCATTGATGTTTCTCTCTCTCTATCCTTCTCCCTAACCCTCTGAAATCAATTTTTAAAAATTGTTGAAAATTGAATAAAGTCTATGTCTTATAATGGTGTGTCAACATCAATTCACTATTTTTTTGTGTGTGTTTTTTAAATATGTTTGTATTGATTTTAGAGAGAGAGGAAAGGAGAGGGAGAGAGATAAAAACATGCATCAGAGAGAAACATTGATTGTCTGCCTCCTGCACACACCCTCAAACCCCCTAAATGGGGATCAAGCCTGCAACCCAGGCATGTGCCCTGGCCGGGAATTGAACCAGTGACCTCTTGCTGCATGGGCCAATGCTCAACCACTGAGCCATACTGGCAAGGAAATACCCTGGTTTTAACAGAGGCTTTATGTACTATTTGTGCAACTCCCAGTGAATCTACAATTCTTTCAAATTTAAAAGTTGAGAAGAAAACCAGTGGCAAAATAATTACAAGCAGTCCAACATCCATCCATAGAGGACTGACTGAATAAACTATATTACATGCACACAATATATGAAACAATAAAAAAAGGAATATATCTGTGAATTGATGTGGATAAATGAAAACAGTAAGGCCAAGAGCACTGAATAGAATGTGCTAAGGACTGTGTAAAACAGAAAGGGAAATAAGACTATAGCCTAAACAGAGATTTGCTTATTTTCACACTAAGAAAAACAGGCAGGACAAACCAGAATTTAATGAAAATGGTTATCTATAGAGGGTGAGTGGGAATAAGGTTAAGAGGATCAGTTTGGGAGCAAAAATCCTCTGAATAAAACTTTACATAGTTTTACTAGTAAGTTTTTAACTACGTAAATCTTTATATCATCAAGCTCTTCAGTTAAGTAAAAGAAAAGCCCTAAAATTTAAGACAAACAAGTCTAAATTATATCAATTGACAATATAATCATACAGAAAAAAATATTTCAAGTAACTTTTGAATGCAATACTCTGAATATAGTCCTCAGTGACATACATTTTTTTTATTGCTTAAAGTATTACAAAGAGTATTACATATGTCTCCTTTTTTTCCCCCCGCCCTTGACAATCCCCTGGCCTCCCCTACCCCCCAGTGTCTTATGTCCATTGGTTATGCTTATATGCATGCATACAATTTTAATAACAACAGGAACTGCAAAGAAATCTTGAACTCCCTGTGGTAACTGGGGAATAGCAATTTCAGGAGAAAGCCAAAGTATCCCAATGACATTAGCATAGAGTAAATCAAGTCAATAAAAAGACAATTTTAAAATGGGCAAATCAGTTGTACCTGCACCTCACGTCTTTGAGCCAAGCACTTGTAAACATCTCATTCGATTACCAAGTGACTGTATTAACTAGGTACTGTATGTCATTCCACTTTCCAAGAGAAAACTGAGGCAAACAGAAGGTAAACAACTTCCCAAGACCATACAGCAAACAGCAGAGCCACGATCTGGAACCATAGTGTATGGCAGTCCAGAGCCTGTGTTTTGAACTGTTAACTGCTATGCGGGAGCAGTGGGCAGCTGAGAGAGAAGCTGGCCACAGCTATGGCTGAAGGGGAAGAAGGAGGAAGCTTTCTCCTCTAAAGGCAAGACCAATATTAGTTATTTGATCTTAGCCCTTATTATCATTTCCCTAAAAGCTTTGCACCCAATCGTCATCAGCAGTTCTACTTCTTAGTTTTTCTGACTGTGAAAATAAGCAGTTCCTAGACAGTTCTCCTGGTCTGTTCCCAACTGTACCAGGTCGATGGTGTCCCCCCAAAATTCATGTCCACTCAGAATCTCAGCATGTGACCTTGTTTGAAAATAGGGTCTTTGCAGATGATTAAAATTAAGGTGAGTTCATACTGGATTTGTGCGTCCTAACCCAATGACTGCTGTCCGTATTAAGAGCCCTAGCTTGTTTGGCTCAGTGGATAGAGGGTGGCCTGCAGACTGAAGGGTCCTGGGTTGGATTCCAGGCAAGGACACATGGCAGGGTTGTGAGCTCAATCCCCAGTGGGGTTGTGCAGGAGGCATCCCATCGATGATTCTCTCTCGTCATTGATGTTTCTCTCTCTCTCTCTCCATCTCCCTCCATCTCTGAAATCAATAAAAACATTTTTTTTTTAAAAAAAGAGAAACACACACACACACACACACGCACGCATGAATGCCCTGTGAAAATCAATGGAGGCACAGATTGGAATGATATGTCTACAAGCCAAGATCCCATGGGTTGCCAGGAGTTACCAGAAGCTAGGAGAGATGCACAGAACAGATTCTCCTTCAGAGCCTCCAGTAGGAACCAAACCAGCCAATACTTTTATTTTGGACTTTTGTCCTTTACAACTTGAGAGAATGTATTTCTGTTGTTTGACGTCACTTCGTGTGGTATTTATTTATGGCAGTTCTAGGAAATGAATACACCGACGTTCAGGGGTTTGTTCCCACGAACCTGCAAGCAGTTCTGGATCCGGGTGGGCATCTCAACAATAAGTGTCTCCATTAGTCTTAGGAGGGATTGCATGGTCCCCTCAAATAGATCCTGAGGGGGAAAAGAAAATCAAAAAATTGCCAACCTGAGGGGAGAAACTAAGATGGCGGCATAGATAAACACCGGGAAATTGTCGCCTCACACAACAATTGAAGAATACCGCAAGGGTCAGAGCAAACATCGTCCAGAACAACAGGAAGGCTGGCTGAGTGTAATTTCTACAACTAGAAGAAAACCGGGGCACGCTGAGAGCCAGGGGAGCTGCGTAGGTGAAGTGCAGAGGTAAGGCGGCGGCTCACGGGCGCGGAAAGGGGGTGGCGCCTGAGGACGCGGCTGTCTTTTTGAATCACAAGCTCCCGACTGCTCTGAACTCCGGTTCCAGCGGGTCTCTGGGGACCCAGGGCTCATACGGGGAGAGGCTGGTATGTCAGGCGGCAGCGGGTGAACTTGAGGGCAGCTTTCCCTCAGAGGTGCTTGCAGCCGTTACCGGGACACTGAGACACGCGGCTCCGGGCGCGGAGAATCACCATAGCTGCTTTTACCGCCCTTACTCCCTGAGACCCCGCCCCACCCAGGCTGCGGCAGAGGCTTTTGCATGTGAATGTACCTAACTACAGCCCAGCCAGGCAGACCTGGAACTTCCAAGAGAAGGCTCAAGGCCCCGCAGAGGCTTGCATTGCTTCACAGCTGAGCCTCTTCTTGGCTCCTGCTGTGTGGCCTCAGGCAGGGGCTGAATTAGCACCTCCTGAGATCCAGGAGCCGCTCTACCCAGTGGTCAGAGGGGGACCATTCTCCCACTCCAGACACAGCTGATTCCCACAGCCAATTGGCCTGGAGGTCAATTCCTCCCAGTGATCCTACAACAACCAAGGCACCAAGAGTGCACCAAGAGTGTCCACCCCAGGTAACTGGGGAGGCTGAGCCACTGGGCCATACAGGACACCTGGCGCGCAGGGCCACTCTATCAACACAGGGAAGCAGCCAAAATGCGGAGACAAAGAAAAAGGTCACAAATGGCAGAAACGGAGGAAAGCAAACGACTGGATATAGAGTTCAAGGCCACGTTTATAAGGTTTTTCAAGAATTTTATGGAAACTGCCGATAAATTTAATGAATCCCTCAATAAGTATAGTGAGACCATGGAGGACATGAAAAAGGACCAACTAGAAATTAAGCATACACTGACTGAAATAAAGAATAATTTACAGAGATCCAACAGCAGACAAGAGGATCCCAAGAATCAAGTCAAAGATTTGAAATACAAAGAAACAAAAAATACCCAACTGAAAAAGAAAAAAGAAAAGAGATTCAAAAAATATGAAGATAGTGTAAGGAACCTCTGGGACAACTTCAAGCGTACCAACATCAGAATTATAGGGGTACCAGAAGGAGAGAGAGGGCAAGATATTGAAAACCTATTTGAAGAAATAATGACAGAAAACTTCCCCTACCTGGTGAAAGAAATGGACTTACAAGTCCAGGAAGCGCAGAGAACCCCAAACAAAAGGAATCCAAAGAGGACCACACCAAGACACATCATAATTAAAATGCCAAGAGCAAAAGATAAAGAGAGAATCTTAAAAGCAGCAAGAGAAAGACAGTCAGTTACCTACAAGGGAGTTCCCATTCGACTGTCAGCTGATTTCTCAACAGAAACCATGCAGGCCAGAAGAGAGTGGCAAGAAATATTCAAAGAGATGAATAGCAAGAACCTGCAACCAAGATTACTTTATCCAGCAAAGCTATCATTCAGAATGGAAGGTCAGATAAAGAGCTTCACGGATAAGAAAAAGCTAAAGGAGTTCATCACCACCAAACCAGCATTATATGAAATGCTGAAAGGTATTCTTTAAGAAGAGGAAGAAGAAAAAGGAACTCTTACCATTTGCCACAGCATGGATGGAACTGGAGAGCGGATAAATACCACAGGATCTCACTCATTTGTGGAATATAATGAACAACATAAACTGATGAACAAGGACTGATCCAGAGACGGAGAGGCATTGATTGGACTGTCGGGACTTGGAGGGAAGGTAGGGGAGGGTGGGGGCAAGGGGGAAAGATCAACCAAAGGACTTATATGCAAGCATATAGGCCTAACCAATGGACATGGACAACGGGGGGGTGAGGGGATGAGCGGGAGGGGGGGGGTAGAGGGTACACATATGTAATATCTTAATCAATAAAAAATATTAAAAAAAATAACAACAACAACAAAAAATTCCCAACCTATCAGCCCCAACCCTCCTTTTAAACTGCTCAGCATTCTGGCTGTCCCAGCCTTCCTGGAGAAAGCCTGCTCCAAAAACTTCCCTACATTTAAGACCTACTGGCCCACCATTCACTTGAATAAATCCCTCTGTTGTTTCACCAGAGCACAAATGTCTGCCTGGTGTGTAGTTTGTCCTGGTGGACTGGGAGTTCCCCTGCAACGTAGCTACCCCACCTCCTCCATCCCCACTCCCTAACTTGAGCCCATCTGGGACTCTGTTCCCAGAAGGTACAGCTTCAGTAAGCAGCCAGGACTGACAGGCTGACTGGCTCCAGGTGGGAGGAGGACTGGCCTGGCTGTCTGCAGAGTAACTGATTCACAAAATCTAGAACAGTGGTTTTCTCCCTCTCATCATTGAATGAACCAAGTGGCCTTGCCCAAAGCCTTATAAAGAGAGTAGGTGATCTGTCAAGGAGGGCTTGTAAACGTAGGGCCTGCTGGGAGAACCAGAGCAACATTGTGATAGATCCCAGCCTTGAAAATTGGAAATCTGGGGGGGGGGGGGGGAGGGGGGGGGATGCAGCTCTCCCTGGAATAAAATACTCAGAAAAAACCTACCTAGGTGTAAAGCTATTTGTACTGGGCAGCTGGAACTCCCAGCTTGCTCCAAACACAGGAAAATCCTGTCAAAATAACTTCCTCATCCAAATCAGATTTACACTGAGGGAGGCCAGAGAAAACCCACCTCCGCCTTTTCTATATGTACCAGTCTTCCCTTTATGACATAACTGTGAACTAAAAAATAAGGATTACCAGAAAACAGATGAAAAGGAGGCCCAAGATGAACAAACCAACTGACCTTAAAGAAAATCAAGCTAATTTGGTAAATAATAGAAACCTGTATTTTTAAATTCTTTTTAATATCTTCAAAAACATTTCAAGAGACTATGGCATCAATAAAACAAGAACGACCAGGCAAGACAAAGGTGTAATCAGAACACATGAAAGAATTCCTAGGAATTAAATTTATGAATATAAATTATAAACTGAATCCCTCTTTCATTCCTCAAGGAAACACTGCAGGCACTATAAGAAATAGACTCCGATTGCTTGCTCCTGGGATTCCCTGGATTTACTTACTTTTCAACGGTTAGTAAAATCATATTTGAACCTTCTAGTCTCGTTTCAATCACACAGCAGTTATAAAGGGAAGGATCAAGTGTCTGCCTTTGGGCCAGAGTGTTAAAGTCGTGGCAGTGGTAATCAACGGGTAGAAGGAGGAAGTTAGATCTCAGGAGTAGTGTTCAGACTACATGGCCTACAACCTCTTCTTCACAGGAGGGCTTCCTTCCAATGATTTTGTGTTTTTATTAAAGAAGGCCGAAGGCTTTTACAAAAAACTGCCAAACCCATACTTCCTAACCTCTTAAAAAAATAAAAAGTGAAACCAAAGAGACAAACATCAAAGAGTTACTTACCACATTGGCCTGGCCCTTCTTGGGACTAGATGCCTTCTTTCGTAACACTTCTATGGGTGGCAGGCAGAACACACTCTTGAAGCATGTTCCCAGGAGCTCTACTCTTTCTTCTATCTCTAAGAGGGGCCTGAGCATCCTACGATCCAGGGAGAAGAAATGTAAACAGTGTTGTCAGGAATAACAACAGAAAAGGGTATAGACAGAGTGATGGAGACAGAAGAATAAGTGGGAGCAAGAAAGAGGAAGATATCAGAAGAAAGGGTATTAAAAGAAGAAAGGGAGTAACAGTAAGAAAGGGTGAAAAGAGCCAGGAAGATGGAAAGAAAGGAACTAGGGAAAGAGAGGAGGCATGACTATTACAGGAAAGGGTGCTGCTAATTTGGGATGATATGTTATTACTTGTTAGTTCCCCAGAGCTTTTGAGAGAACGGGACATCACTGATGGAGATGGAGGTGCCTATCAGGGACAGGGCTGAAAGGAAAAGGATGCCTGGGGCAGAATTAACAGCAAGTGTCTATAGACACAGGAGAGGCCATCTCTACCAGGTCCTTTGAAAATCCCATTCAAAAAATCTTAGCCAAAAGAAGTGGCAGATATTGGCCAGTAAATTTCTACTATTCCCTTATGCTAGAAGCAGAAGCAGAAACTAAGAGGTGGGGATCAACTAGGGAATAAAGAGCTGCAATAGAACCTGTTCAAGGAAGACAGAGTGGATGGTGTGTTGTTACCTGAAGTTATTGATGATGTTCATTGCCTTCTGTCTAATAGGGCTGGAAATGGAGTTCAAGGGCTCCTCCTTGATTACGTCCTAACACACACACACACACACACACACACACACACACACACACACACACACACACCAAAAAGATGGTGAACATATTTTTCCTGTTTGCCTCTGCCTCCACCCACTCCAGGCTGTGTTCATAAGAAGGTGGAATTTAGAATTTTTAGTGACTTCCAAAGGCTCTGAGGACAGCACATCTCTCCTAGTCTCCACCACACCTTCTCTTCAGTACTCACCCCAGCCTTGAGGATGGCAAAGGGAACACTAAGGCGGGAAAAGGAAACTAGAAAATCTGGGCTTTTCCCTTCAGCTCTAGCCTAGGAGTGCCACCAATGGTTTCCATGTGGACCCATCCTCCCTCCTCTCTGCATTCCCACCTCCATCCTCCTGCAAGATACTTACCAGCATGAAGGAAACAATTGCCAGCTTGTGGGGGAACTTGAATTGAAAGGCCACGTGCTGCTGCCTGCCCAGGGTTTTTGTCAGTATGATGAGGGCATTCAGGTAATCCAGCTTCAGGGCCTTATCCTGAATGAACCAGTATGCTCAGGGTTCTCCAAGGTGGCAATGGATCTGGGCCAGGGCACACTACCTACACAGTCTGGGGGGTGAGGACCTAAGCCTTCTTTAGCCTTCCTTAGGCTGATGCTCTGCACCTTCCCTCTGAGGGTAGACCAGTGCATCCCTGTGGTGGAGAGAGCCAGTCCTCTCACCAACCCCCTTCTGAAGCCACCCTCATGTTACTCTGAAATTAGGACAGATCAAGCTTCCCGGTCTCTCAAGGTATTGTCTTTCCCTTGAACGAGTTTTACCAAAAGATATCTGGCTTGGGAATGGAAAGGGATTCTTCTCCAACCCTGGGACCCATGCTTTGGACACATAGCAAAGGCAGGAGAGCAGTACGGGGCTCGGCTGCCTCTCCTGAATGCTTCTTCCTACAAACACTAGGGAATTTAGGTTTTACTCATCCCTTCATCAGAGAGGGCAGTGAAGCGCTCAATGGCGGGTTACGAAGCTCTGTCAGCAGGAAGGACACACTGTGAAACAGACCTAAAGTCACTGTGGTCTCCTCCTTGGGCCAATTAGAGTCTCCAAGTAGCAGGATTAAGTGAAAGGATTACAATGTGGGAGAAGTCACTGTCCTAGCCCCTGACTCCCATTTAAGGCCAAGCATCTTTTTCTTGGGCGGTAAGAGAGGACGTGGCAGAAATGGAAAGCTGGAGAAGTAGAGTAAGCAGGAAGTACCTTTTCCAAAATGCAGTTGTGGTAGTGTTGCAGGATCAAGGCCAGCACGGCATCGAAATGCATGAAAATATCTCCCTTGCTCTCTAAAATAATCTTGCTGTAGCTTAAGTAGATGGTGTTACAGACAAGAACCCATTCCTTTCGCTGATGTTCCTGTAGGGGGGGGGGCGGGGGAAACAGAGGTTCAGAGAGGAAAAGGTTGCTCAGAGGATTTGGGAAAGAAGATGGGACTGTGGGATGGCGAGCAGCTTGGGGGACAGGGTGGGCATGTAGCTGGTGATACCAGGGCCTGAAACGCAGAGCAAGAGAAAAGGATCGAGGATGAAACTTTCCCACAGTTGTTGCCAGGGAAAGAGAAGCATTTATAGATGAGTCACAAGGCCTCAGAGAAATGGGAGGCTGGGGTGATGGGGATGCCTTGGAAGGCTTTGTATGGGAGGCTGGTAGAGCACCCTGGGAATGACATCACCTTTGCCAGTGTGAGGATGGACGATGACTCCTTGTCAGTGAGGACAGCACTATACACTTTCAGTTGCTCCAGGACTGTCCTCAGATGGTTCCTGGACACGATGCTGAATGCCACAGCAATGCCCTGTAACAAAGAGAGCCTCAACCCCATGCCACAGTTCGGGGTGAGCCAGACACATGCTATGTTCCCCCACAAGCAGGATATACATAGAGGAAGGGGAAGGGGAAGGAGAGGAAAGAAATGGACAGGAGATTTGGTTCTCCACGTTTGAACTACTGAAAATCCAGGTGGAGAACCAAATATCTTTGCGAGGAGTAATTGAATACGTAAATTATGAAGAAAAATCATAGTCACAGATTTACAAAATCTTGGTCTTGTCAAACCTAACCCTGTACATTTCAGAATGCTTTTATAGGCACTAGGAATTCAGAGAATGGTTGCTCTGAGGAGGGAACAGAAGGAAGAACAAATCCCAGGCACCTTGCTGACAGGATTGGATCAGCCATGGGCAAACTACGGCCCGCGGGCCGGATTCGGCCCGTTTTAAATGAATAAAACTAAAAAAAAAAAAAAAAGACCGTACCCTTTTATATAATGACTATAGGCCCGGTGCACAAAAATTTGTGCACTCGGGGGGGGAGGGGGGGTCCCTCAGCCCGGCCTGTGCCCTCTTGCAGTCTAGGACCCCTTGGGAGATAACGACCTGCTGGCTTAGGCCTGCTCCCAGGTGGCAGAGGGCAGGCCCAATCCCTAGGTGCAGCCCCTGGTCGGGCTCAGAGCAGGGCTGATTGGGGAGTTGGGGCGCCGCCCCCTGTCACACACAGAGCAGGGCCCATCAGGGGGGTTGGGGCTCTGTACCCTGTCACACACAGAGCAGGGCCCATCAGGGGGTTGGGGTGCTGCCCTCTATCACCCACAGAGCAGGGCGGATCAGGGGGTTGGGGCGCCGCCACTCTCACACTCAGGGCAGGGCTGATGGGGAGGTTATGGCTCTACCCCGTCACACACAGAGCAGGGCCCGTGGGGGGGGGGGAGCTCCCCCCTATCAGGCACAGAGCAGGGCGGATAGGGAGGTTGTGGCCCCGCCCCCTGTCACACACAGAGCCACAGGGCGATCAGGGGGTTTGGGTGCTGCCCCCTGTCATGCTGATCCCGGTGCCGGGAGGCCTCACGGCTCTGCTGATCCCGGTGCCGGGAGGCATATTACCCTTTTACTATATAGGACGGAGGCCTGGTGCATGGGTGGGGCCGGCTGGTTTGCCCTAAAGGGTGTCCTGGATCAGGGTGGGGGTCCCCACTGGGGTGCCTGGCCAGCCTGGGTGAGGGGCTGAGGGCTGTTTTCAGGCTGGGGGTGACTGAACTCCCAAACGCTCCTTTTTTCCTTTTTTTCCTTTTTTTTTTTTAATTCTGGGCCAGCTTTAGCTTGAGGCTCGGTTCCAGCTCTTAGGCCTCTGGCTGAAAGTAGGTTTCTGGCCTTTGCTTACAATGTTGCCAATCTGCTGGCTGAAGTTGGGCGTATTTGTTACAATGTTTCTTAAACTGCCCGCTCAGAGGCCTGCAGCCGCAGGCGGGGAACGTTGGTTTCCTCCGTCACTGAGGCAACCAAGCCTCATGTTAGTTTCAAGCTGCCTGGCTGCCGGCCGCCATCTTGGCTGACAGTTAATTTGCATATCTCGCTGATTAGCCAATGAAAAGGGTATCGGTCGTACGCCAATTACCATGTTTCTCTTTTATTAGATAGGATGTTTACTTTGAATTTATATTAGTTCACACAATCACTCCATCCATGCTTTTGTTCCGGCCCTCCGGTCCAGTTTAAGAACCCATTGTGGCCCTGAAGTCAAAAAGTTTGCCCACCCGTGGGATTGGATAGCTAGTCAGAGAGGAGATGGAAGACAGGGAAGACTTAAAGATAATGCTAATATTTCTAGTTTAGGAGAACAGGAAACATCAGTAACTCTGAACAAAACAGGCAGGTGAAACAGAGGCCTGTCTAAGTTGGAGAGAGAGAGAAAAGAGTGAGTTTCTGAATGTGTTGTGTGGGAGATTATGGCAAAACAACTCAATGGAAATGTCAGTGCCAGTGGGTTTGGGAATCACAACCTACAGAGAGTCAAAAGCATGAAGACTTGGGGATTCTGTGGTCCTGCCAGGAACAGTCTTTAACTTAACCCCTCAGCCTCATAGCAGGCCCTTTTGACAACAGTGTCAGCTGAGTCCCTCCCTAGAGCTTACTCAACAAGGATAACTCTGCACAGAGCTAAGAAAATGCTCAAGCAGACATTCAGGTACCAGCTGTTAGCAAATTGGCTCATTTGTCCTAGAAGGGCTACCATTGAGACTTTGCAGGAAGAGCAGACAGATGGAGGGAGCCTCGGGACAGTGACAGGCTCCAGGACACAGATCCTGGAGAGGGAGGAAATTTTAGTGGGACTTGTAGACCATTGGATATCAGGTAGATAAAGGGAAAATTTTACCTCTTTAGAAAAGAGGGACTAGTGGAGCATCAGAAGGGGGTTCTATCTGTCCCTCTTCTTACGTCCTCCCTTAGCCATGGCTACCACGCCTTCTGGTCATCAAAATCATATGACATCATCATCATAACTGACATCATCAGAACATCAGTGCTTAACCTTTACCAGCCTTGTACATGTTACTTGATTAATACTCACTAATGCATTAAGGTAAATATTGTCGTCCCCATTTAACAGTCAGGGAAAATATGTTTCCCAAATCTAGACACGAAGCCCAGGTTTGAGTTCCCGGTCTACATGCTTCTGTACATGTCCCCCTGACACTCCAACCCCTTCCAGTCAAAAACTAAGTACATCTACTTCCTCCCCCTTTGTCCTGGGTTCCTGGTCTTAGGAAGGATACCATTCTCCTCCCACTTGGACCAGAAACCCAAGAATCATCCCAGATGAGCTTTCCTCTCTTATCTTTATCTTCTGTATTCAATCTGTTCCCAGGTGCTAGCAAGAGGTCACTTATGCCCTAACCGGTTTGGCTCAGTGGATAGAGCGTTGGACTGTGGACTGAAGGGTCCCAGGTTTGATTCCGGCCATGGGCATGTACGTTGGTTGCGGGCACATCCTTAATAGGGGGTTTGCAGGAGGCATCTGATCAATGTTTCTCTCTCATCGATGTTTCTAACTCTCTATCCCTCTCCCTTCCTCTCTGTAAAAAATCAATACAAATATTTTTTTTTAAAAAAAGAGGTCACTTTTACTTCCTTGTCAAAGAACTCTGCACTCCATTCCCACTAGACCATTGACTATTCTCTAGAAGTGCTCCCCAAAGTCTTGATCCTGAATCTTGACTCAGAATGTTATATCAACTGGGAATACCTGCATCCCTCCTTCCCCTAAACTCGCCCCAACCAACCCAAGTCCCAGCAAGCCTCAATGCCACAATGACTGCTCATTTAGCCTTTAGAAGGCCATTGAGTATAGTTAGCTGTTTCCTTCCTGTATATATCTTACTCCTCATTGATACTGTTTGCAACTCAGGCTTAATAAATACCTGTTGCTGATCGTGGAGCTGATGGATGCTCTGAGAATCTGGCAGGAGAAGGGCCTTGGAGAGGGAGGCCCTAGGGCATGAACACCAGCACTACCAGTAATCAGCAAGTAGAGAGTGCTTATGTACCAGCATTGCTCTTAGTGGTTTTACATTTAAATCCTCAAAACCATCCTACAACACACATCACTTCTATGGTATTCCACCAACAATGCACACTCTGGATCCAATCATGACGATATATGAGACAAACCAAAACCGAGAGACGTACAAAATAAGTGGTCTGTGCATTTTTAAAATGTCCAGGCCATGAAAGATAAAGATGAGGAACTTGTTCCAGATTAAAGAAGAATAAAAAGAAATGACAACTGAATGCATGGCTTGATTCTGAATTAGACCCTGGACTAAAAAAAAAAAGAGAGAGAGAGAGAGAGCTGCTTGAGACTAGGATCCTGGCCTCAGCACCACTCAGTCTGATCGCAGACGCATACCAGGACCCTGCAGCCACTGGGGACAGAGACCTCTGACCACAGCTACAGACCTTCGGACACCAAAAGTTCAGAAATCCCCGTGGCAGATCCCTGAGTAACAGAGCCCATCCCCCCTCCCTGCAGGCTTGACAGACTCACCCATTGCCTGGGCCTCAGTGCTGCTACAGGAGCTTAAGCCTGGAAGTGTGCAAGCACCTTGGAACTGATCCCAGGTAGTGCCCGGTTCAGGACTCCTGGGCTGGGAGCAAACGCTAACACTGAGAATTTGTCCCGCGAAGCGCAGGCCCAGGGACCCCGATTCTCTGGGCAGGAGACAGCACCAAGCACCAGTGAGTTGACTGTGTTTCTTATCACCTGCGCCTGAGATCCCTGATTCCCTGTGCATTCATACTAAGAGCCAGTGACTCAAATTCTTGGTGCAATGGCACACAGGGACCCTGATTCTCAATGTGAGGTCGCACGAAGCAACAGAGACTCTGATACTGGATTCTTGGGGAACTCTGACTCCTGGCGCACGCTAGGGGGCGCTGATTTTCAACACACTCCAGGGGGGTCTCTGTTTCAGCACTGTGCAGGCAGGGTCCCTGATTCTAACATCGCGCACGAGCCCACATTGAGCGCTGGCAACACTGACTCTGAGCGAGCCTGGTTCCCACCAACCCACAACAACAACACATCTTAGTGTCAAAGCTATTCAGTGACACTAGGGTGGTGTGAGGCTCCCACTGCACACGGCCCAGGCCCACGCAACTCGACGTTTGAACCATAGGGAGATAATCAGAATGAAGAGATGACACAACACTCAGAGGAAAGACAATGAGGAGTCACCAAGAAAGGAAATTAATGAAGTTGAAGCATGCAACATGAGAGAAAAAGAATTCAGAATAATGCTTGTACAATTCATTCACCGGATGGGTCAGAAAATCAACAACTTATGTAACAATCAGGAAGAAATGAAAAGTGATATAGCTACAATCAAAAACACCACAGAAGGAGGGAGGGGGGTAAGAGATCAACCGAAGGATGTGTATGCATGCATATAAGCATAACCAATGGACATAAGACACTGGGGGGTAGGGGAGGCCAGGGTATTGTCAAGAGCGGGGGCGGGGAGGAAAGGGACACATATGTAATACCCTTTGTAATACTTTAAGCAATAAAATAAAAAAAAATAAAAATAAAGCCACACACACAAAAAAAACACCATGGAAAGTTTCAACAGCAGACCAGAAGAAGCAGAGGACTGAATTAGTGAGTTAGAAAATAAAGCAGAGAAACAAGCTCAATCTGAACAGCAACTGGAGAAAAAAATTAAAAAACAGGAGGAGAGCCTAAGGGAGCTTTGGGACAACATGAAACGAAGTAACATACGCATAATAGGGCTGTAAGAAGGACAAGAAGAGCAGCAAGGATTAGAAAATCTATTTGAAGAAATAATGACAGAAAACTTCCCAGATATGGGGAAGAAAAAAGTTACACAAGTACAGAGAGTCCCAGGCAAGATAAACCCCAAAAGACCCACACCAAGACACGTCATAATAACGATGGCAAATGTACAAGACAAAGAGAGAATCTTAAAGGCTGCAAGAGAGAAACAGAGTTACCTACAAAGGATCCCCCCATCAGATTATCAAATGATTTCTCAACAGAAACACATCAAGCTAGAAGGGAATGGAAGGAGGTATACAAAGTGTTGCAAAGCAAAGGACTGAATCCAAGAATACTATACCCAGCAAGACTATCAATCAAAATTGAAGGGGAAATCAGGAGCTTTGCAGACAAAAAAGGCTAAGGGAGTTTATCACTACCAAGCTAGCAATGCAAGAAATGCTAAAAGGAATGCTGTGAAAAGAAGAAATATAAAGGTAAGATAGAACACAGGCACGAAAACAGAAATGAATCCAAGCACGTATCTTTCAATAATAACTTTAAATGTAAACCGACTAAATGCTCCAATCAAAAGACATCGAGTGGCTGAATGGATAAAAAGACATGACCCATATATATGCTGTCTACAAGAGACCCACCTCAGATAAAGGGACTCACACAGGCTGAAAGTGAAGGGATGGAAAAATATTTTTCAGGCAAATAGAAATGAAAAAAAAGCTGGGGTAGCAATACTTATATCTGACAAAATAGACCAAAAAGTTAAGGTCATAACAAGAGATAAGGAAGGCCACTTCATAATATTAAAGGGATCGATACAACAAGAGGATATAACCCTTATAAACATATATGCACCCAATGCAGGAGCACCCAAATACATTAAAAAAAAAAAACCCTGGAAAATAACAAGGGAGAGATCAACAACAACACAATCATAGTAGGGGATTTAAACACACCACTGACATCACTGGATAAATCCTCTAGAAAAAAAATCAGCAAAGAAACAGCAATCCTAAATGACTCACTAGATCAGATGGACTTAATTGACATCTTCAGAACATTTCACCCCAAAGCCATGGAATATACGTTCTTCTCAAGTGCACATGAGACATCTTCAAAAATAGACGACATATTGGGTCACAAGCAAAGTCTCCCCATATAGAAGAAGATTGAAATCATACCAAGCATCTTCTCAGATCACAAGGGCATAATATTAGAAATAAACCACAATAAAAACAATCCAAAAAACTCAAACACTTGGAAGCTGAATAACATGTTACTAAATAATGATTGGGTTACCAGTGAGATCAAAGTAGAAATTAAAAACACTCTGGAAACTAATGACAATAACAGTACAAAAACCCAAAACCTATGGGACACAATGAAAGCAGTCCTGAGAGGGAAGTTTATAGCACTACAGGCCTACCTTAAAAAACAAGAAAAAATGATAGTAAATCATTTAACTCTACAACTCAAAGAATTAGAAAGAGAACAACAAAAAAAGCCCAGAGTGAGCAGAAGAAGGGAGATAATAAAGATCAGAGCAGAAATAAATGACATAGAGACCAAAACAACAATACAAGATCAATGAAAGCAAGAGCTGGTTCTTTGAAAGGATAAACAAGATTGATGAGCCTCTAGCCAGGCTCACCAAGAAGCAAAGAGAGAGGATTCAAATAAACAAAATCAGAAATGAAAGAGGCGAAATAACAACATACCCCTCAGAAATTCAAAGAATTGTTAAAAAATACTGTGAACAACCCTACTCTAACAAATTAGACAACCTGGAGGAAATGGACATATTCCTAGAAAAATACAATCTTCCGAAACTCAATCCAGAGGATTATAAAAATCTCAACAGGACAATAACAATGGAAGAAATTGAAGCAGTCATCAAAAAGCTCCCAGCAAACAAAAGCCTGGGGCCAGATGGCTTCACAGGAGAGTTTTACCAAACCTTCAAGGAAGAACTAAAACATATACTCCTCAGACTATTCCAAAAAATTCAAGAAGAAGGAACACTTCCCAGCTCATTCTATGAAGCCAGCGTCACCCTAATGCCAAAACCAGATAGAGATAACACAATGAAAGAGAATTATAGGCCAATATCCCTCATGAACATAGATGTCAAAATACTCAACAAAATTCTAGCAAATCGGATCCAGCAATACATCAGGAAGATCATACACCATGACCAAGTAGGATTTATTCCAGGGATGCAAGGATGGTACAATATCCGCAAATCAATAAATGTGATTCATCACATAAACAAATTGAGTGATAAAAACAACATAGTCATATCAATTGATGCAGAAAAAGCTTTCAACAAAATTCAACACCCTTTCTTGATAAAAACTCTCCTCAAGGTAGGACTAGAAGGATCATACCTCAACATAATAAAAGCCATATATGACAAACCCACAGCCAACATCATAATCAATGGGCAAAACTAAAACCATTTCCCCTGAGAACAGGAACAAGACAGGGATGCCCCCCTCACCACTCCTGTTCAACATAGTACTAGAAGTACTAGCCATTGCGATCAGACAAGAAGAAGAAATAAAAGGCATCCAAGTTGGAAAAGAAGAAGTAAAACTGTCCTTATTTGCAGATGACATGATGCTGTACATAGAAAACCCTAAAGACTCCATCAAAAAATTATTAGACTTAATAAATGAATTCGGCAATGTAGCAGGATACAAAATTAATGCAAAGAAATCTAAGGCATTTCTTTACACCAACAGTGAACTTACAGAAAGGGAGACTGAAAAAGCAACCCCATTTACCACTGCACCAAAAAAATTAAGATACCTAGGAATAAACTTAACTAAGGAGGTAAAAGACTTATATGCGAAAAACTACATGACACTGAAAAAAGAGATAGAGGAAGACATAAACAGATGGAAGAACATACCGTGTTCATGGATTGGTAGAATGAACATCATCAAAATGTCCACACTACCCACAGCAATCTATAGATTCAATGCAATCCCCATTCAATTACCAACGGCATATTTAACGGGTCTAGAACGAATGTTCCAAAAATTCTTCTGAAATAAAAAAAGACCACAAATAGCTGCAGCAATCCTGAGAAAGAAGAACAAAAAGAACATGCAAAAAGATGAAACTAGACCACCAACTCACACCATACACAAAAATAAACTCAAAATGGATAAAAGACTTAAACGTATGATGGGAAACCATAAAAATACTAGAGGAATCCACAGGCAGCAAAATTGCAAACATATGCCGAAGGAATTTCTTCTCTGATAATGCTCCTAGGGCAATGGAAACTAAAGAGAAAATAAACAAATGGGACTACATTAAAATAAAAAGCTTTTGCACAGCAAAGGAAATCATCAACAAAACAACAAGAAGACCCACTGCATGGGAAAACATATTTGCCAATGATATTACCGATAAGGGTTTAATCTCCAACATTTACAAGGAACTCATGAAACTTAATAATAGGAAGATAAACAATCCAATTAAAAAATGGGCAATGGACCCAGATAGACACTTTTTGAAAGAGGACATACAGAGGGCCGAAAGACATATGAAAACATGCTCAAAGTCACTAATCATCTGAGAGATGCAAATCAAAACGACAATGCGGTTTCACCTCACTCCTGTCAGAATGGCTATCATCAACAAATCAACACACGACAAGTGTTGGAGAGGATGTGGAGAAAAAGGAACCCTTCTGCACTGCTGGTGGGAATGCAGACTGATGCAGCCACTGTGGAGAACAGTATGGAGCTTCCTCAAAAAACTACAAATGGAACTCCCATTTGACCCAGTGATCCCACTTCTAGGAATATATCCCAAGAGGCCAGAAACACCAATCAGAAAGGATATGTGCACCCCTATGTTCATAGCAGCACAATTCACCATAGCTAAGATTTGTAAACAGCCTAAGTGCCCATCAGCAGATGAGAGGATTAAAAAACTGTGAAATATCTACACAATGGAATACTACGCTGCGGTAAAACACAAGGAACTCTTGCCTTTTGCAACAGCTTGAATGGAACTGGAGAGCACTATGCTAAGTGAAATAAGCCAGTCAGAGAAAGATAAATACCACATGATCTCACTCATTTGTGGAATATAGAGAACAACATAGACTGATGAACAGGGACAGATCCAAAGACAGAGAAACAGCAATCAGACTATTAATCCCCAGAGGGAAAGTAGGGGCGGGTGGGGGTAAGTGGAAGAGATCAACCAAAGGACTTGTATGCATACATATAAGCCAAACCACTGGACATGGACAATAGGGGAATGAGAGCATGACTAAGGGGGAGGGGGAGGATGAGTGTAAATGAGGGGGGGGATGAGGACAAATTTGTAATTCCTTAACTAATAAAGAATTTAAAGATTTTTTAAATAAAAAAAAATTTGTTTTGCTCTAAAACACATTGTTGAGACAATTGATTTTCAAACTGGGTCTATAATTTAGATATCAGTGGTGTAGCAATGTTAATTTCCTGATTTTGATCATTGCACTCTGCTTATGTAAGAGAATGTCTTTATTTTTAGCTAGTAGACAGTAAAGTATTTAGGGGTAAATGAGCTTCATGACTGCAGCTTTCATTTCAGATTCAAAAAATACAGTAATAATGTTAGTAAATAAATTATGTAATTTATGAGAAAGAGAATGATAAAGCAAACATGGCCAAACATTTATATTTTGGGAATCTGGGAGAAGAATAAATAGGAATTCTTTGGGATTTTTTTGCAACTTTCCTCTAAATATTAAATTATTTAAAATTCAATAAATCTTTTAAAGAAATATCCTATCAGGAAGGTACCATAGCCTTGTCTTAAAGAGGAGGAAACTGAGGCACAGAGAGGTTCAGTAACTTGCTCAAGGGCACATAGCTAGTAGGTGGCAGAGCTGGAACTCGCACCCAGGTGCTCTGGTTTGCCAGGCCCAAGGTTTTAGCCACCTTGCCATCCTGACTCAACCTGAAAATGCTTTGCCAATGCACTCTGCCTCACCTCCCTCTCCTGCACGTTTTCATGGGAAGTTTGAAGGATGGCGGAGAGCATCATCTTCACCAGTTCCTCACTTCTTGAGGTCCACAGGGCGAAGCCAAAGAATTTATACAGAAAAGCCTAGGAAAGGAAGGAGAGCAGGGTCACGCAGAGCTTGAAATGAGGGTAGGGCAGCATTTCCTATACTAGCCACCACCTTTGCCCACAGCCCCATCCTCCACCCTGGCCCTTGCTCTCTAGAGGCATCTGGATAAGGCAGTGATCCTATAGAGCAGGGGTTCAAGTTACAGCGAAGAGAAAGCTGCCTTTCCAATGTCTCAGCCTCTTAGGGATCATCCTTTAGGAACTTGCTCTGACCCCCATACCTCGTACTTACAGCTAGGAAATTAAAAAGTTCCTTAAACTTGAATAATTTTAAAATCAAAATTGTATAATTGTAGAAGCACTTTTATGTAATTCTTTCTCCCTCCTCTGAATGTCAGTGGCCTTTATCCTTGCTTCCTGCGCACTGTCCTGTCTACCTTGTGATACCAGACTGTGTGGACTCACCACTCCCTTCTTCAGGGTCTCTGTACTCCCCATTTTCTCTGTGTAGAACCCTCTTCCCCAGGCTCTTGAAATGTCTCATTCTCTTGCCCAAACCGGGTTGGCTCAGTGGATAGAGCATCGGCCTGTGGACTCAAGGGTCCCAGGTTCGATTCCGGTCAAGGGCATGTACCTTGGTTGCAGGCACATCCCCAGCAGGGAGTGTGCAGGAGGCAGCTGATTGATGTTTCTCTCTCATCGATGTTTCTAATGCTTTATCCCTCTCCCTTCCTCTCTGTAAAAAATCAATAAAAATATTTTTTAAAAAATGTCTCATTCTCATCTTTCAGATATCCCCTCAGTGAGCCTGCTCTGACCTCCGAAGTCCCTCTCCAGCTCCTCACCCTGTTTCCTTCTTTCAGGGCTTCATCATAATCACTCATCTTGTCTGTGGATTTGTTCTGTTACTTCCCAACTTGCTCCAACCCCACATCTCAGGTGAGACTGGAGCTCAAGAGCAGTGTCTACCCAGTTCATTACTCCGCCCCATTGCTATCAGTGCCTGACGCAGTGGGCAAACAGGACATTCCGGCTGTTCAATGAATGCCTTAACTCCCCCTCTTATGGGTATCTTTTCTCCTCTAGCAGAGGCTCATGGTGCCTTGCCCAGACCTTAGGGTTCCTTTCCTTCAACTGGCCGCAGGAACTTTTCTGAACAGCTACTCCCTGCAGCCTTGGGGGAGAACTGTCCTGAGGTGACTGGGGCCTCCTTACCCCAGATGCTCAGGCGCTACATTGTTCTCTCTCCCCTCCCAGCGCAGGACTAACCTTGGAAACCTGGAGCCAATGACAAACAACCTGGGGGCAGAGGGTACAAAAGCCTCCTCACTTGTCCCCAGGCAAGACAGACTGTGCAGTTTCCAAGCAGGGCTCCCATGGGATCAGGCCACATCCTGGCTTGGCTCCTCCTCTCCCCTATCCTGTGTCCTTCACTCTATCACAAGGTCTCCTGAGAGCATTTCCTCGCCAAGTCACTTGACAAGAATCCTCACCTTAGGCTCCGCATCAGTTAAACCTGACCTAAGGCACCTACTTTTCTGCTTCACTGGCAAAGACTACTCATCTTCCCAGACTTCCCACTCCTCTGCAGGAGACTCATCTTCCCATTTTGCCCAGGACTGAGGCGCTTCCCCGGACACTGAACTTTCAGCACTAACATCAAAACAGTCTTGAGCAAACCTAAACAGCACATCACCTCTGACAAAGCTGCTCTGCCCAGGCCCCTCAGGCCTCCTCCCTGCTCCCAAGCACACAGTGCATATTTCCACCCTGACACCTACAAGGCTTAGAATAATGCCCACTTTCTTGTCTATTCACTCAAGTAGATGATGGTTTCCTGAAGGCAGAGGCTGTTTTTACATGAATACCTTCGGCTCAGCCCAGTGTCTGCTCTGCTCTAGGCATTTAGTGCACTGCTTTTTTAATCCTCACCCAAGGATATTTTTCCATTGATTTTTTGTTAGAGAGAGTGGAAGAGAGAGGGAAAGACAGAGAGAAATATCGATGTGAGAGAGACACCTCAATTGTTGCCTCCTGCACATGCCCTGACCAGGGCCCAAGAAAGGGTGGAGTCTGCCACCAAAGTATGTGGCCTTGACTGGAATCGAACCCGGAACCCTTCGGTCTAGAGGCCAACGCTCTACTCACTGAGCCAAACCGGCTAGGGCTAGTGCACCTTTTAAATAACTGAATTAAAAAGATCAGAATTCTCGCTTGCTTCATTTTGTGCCCCTAATCTACCAACCACAAAGATGTGCATACATTAGGTGCTTCATAAGTACTGTTAATAATAAGAGAGAAAACAGTCTTGGAAATAAGGCCTCTTTCCTGGAAACCTCCAGAGCTCAAATAAAGTATTTCTCAGTGGCAGGAAAACAGGAATCGAAATCAAGAAACCTGCATTCAGGCCCTAGCCAGTTTGGCTCAGTGGATAGAGTGTTGGCCTGCGGACCGAAGGGATCTGGGTTCGATTCCAGTTAAGGGTATATATCTCGGTTGCAGGCTCCTCCCTGGCCTGGTCCCTACTCAGGGCATATGCAGGAGGCAACCAATTGATGAGTTTCTCTCACCTAGATATTTCTGTCTTTCTGTCTCTCTTCCACTCTCCCTAAAAAATCAATGGGAAAATATCCTCAGGTGAGGGAGGAAGGAAAGAAGGAAGGAAGGAAGGAAGGAAGGAAGGAAGGAAGGAAGGAAGGAAGGAAGGAAGGAAGGAAGGAAGGAAGGAAGGAAGGAAGGAAAAAAGAAAAAAACTTGGATTCAGGTGCCAGTTTTACCAATAATTTTCTTAAGATTTTAAATCCTCCTGGATTGTGTTTCTTCAACTTCAAGGTAGGGATGACGACAGCTATAGGTTATTTAGGCTAATATGTTAAAAATCTTTATTATTGACACTTTATCAACACTAAATTGGGAGCGCATGGAAAAGCCAAGGCAGGACCCCACGCCGTCACCACCACCAACCTTGCACTCTATGTGGAAAGGCGCCCATATTTCTTCCTCAACTCTGTATCCCCAACATGAAGCACAGTGTATGCGATGCCCTCAAATATTACTTGAATTGACTGCTTAAATAGGACTCTAAAATCAACAATCTTTCCACTGCACCAAGTACAAGCTCCATTCTATTAAGAATATTAGGAGATTTCAATGAAGACAATAGATGGCAAAGTTCTTGATAAAGCCTAAAAGGCTAAGCAAAAGTAATACACTTTGATATTTTTGTCATGCCAGTGTGACGACCAGTTTGTGGTCCTCTCCACCCCTTGATTCCCAGGATGCAGGAACACTGGTTTGTTCTTTCCCCAAGGCCTGTACTCATTCACATTTGCTCAGCCACCTGTGTGAGCACCAGGTTTCTTCAGCCCATCCTCCACCTTCAACGCATCCCTCCGCCCCCGCATTGCAACCACCACACGCCCAGACAAACCTTCTCATCACCATCATCGCCAAAATAACACATCCTCTCCAAGATGGTTCTGATGAGTTGCTCCTGCCAGCGGTCATCATCAATAGCCACCAATGAGTGACTCAAAAACTGAGGAAGAAGAAGGGAGAAGAGGACCACAAAGGTCAGTGGTAGGCTGTTCTGGCCCACAAAAGTGGGGTCAGGAAGTAGCAAGAGCCGTAGCCCGTTGGCTCAGTGAATGGAGCGTCGGCCTGCGGACTGAAGGCCCAGGTTTGATTCCGGTCAAGGGCATGTACCTTGGTTGCAGGCACATCCCCAGTGCGGGTGTGCAGGAGGCAGCTGATAGATGTTTCTCTCTCATCGATGTTTCTAACTCTCTATCTCTATCCCTTCCTCTCTGTAAAACAATCAATAAAATATATTTTTCTTAAAAAAAAGAAGAAGAAGAAGAAGAAGCAAGAGACAGGGGTTATGGCCTGTAAATATGGAAAAAAGGGGAAACACATGGTGGGAGTTAGGACTGAAGAATGATATTACAGTGACAATGATGGTAATGCCAATTACATGTGTGAAGCCCTTTCCAATTTACAAGGTCCTCTCCGATATCATCCTTTTTAATTCTGGGAGGCAGGAGTTACTTCCATTTAACCCATGAAGAACGTGAGACATGCAAAGGCTAAATACCTTGCCCAAGGACATACAGCTAGGGCCCTTTCCCTTACTCCCCCTTGATATAGGGTCCTAAGGGTATGCAAGGGGGCTCAAGACTTAGCACATAGTCAGATACTCTGAGGCAGAGGCCAGGAGGCAAGGGGACCACAGAAAGAGGTTTGCTTGAGCAGTTAGGCCCTTCATCATGGCCTCAGTCTCTGGGGGGCTTGGGGCTATCCTCCCTCAGGTTCCTGAAGATGGGAAAGAAGGCAAGTGTGGAGGGAGGGAGGTCTTGGGGAGTGCTTACGCAAAACAGCCTGTCCTCCCACTCCTCCTGATTCAGGCTCTTCTCAGTATGATCTAGGAAAGGAGAGAGCATGGGGACCCACTCAACCGGAAGGTCCCAGACAGGGAGAAGAAAACATTTAAGTACTATGCGGCACTCAGCCTACAAGGAAACTGCTCTCCCACTTTCCAGAGGCTCCAGAAGATGAATGACTTTCCAAAGGTTAAATACACACAGCTGACCAGTGTCAGAGCAAGGATACAAAACTGGTCTGTTTCCAAAGCCAATAATCTTCCCTGATCTTCTGCCCATAAGAAGGTGCAGGAGTCATTCTGGGAACACTGGAGCTACAGAACTTTGGACTGTGTTTCCGCTCAGTTCACAACATTGCCTCCAAAAGCAGACCCATCCAATAGCACCTCAAAGTGACAGAGAGCCTGGTTCCAGTTCTCCTCACCCCAAGGAAGGTCCATCCTGCACCTGGGGACGCCATCTCTTTTGGAGTCTGGCCACTGTCCCAGCTTCATTACTCCCCCTGCTAACCAAGCCCTTACCATCTAGTATCTCCAACATCTGTGGGATCACCTTCCTCCACAGCTGGCCAACACTATGGCTTATAACAGGATGCGGAGAAGTGATAGGATGCAGGGCAGATAGTAGCCTCAGAGAGCTTGTACCAAACTCCTTTTCCCTGTAGGGCTTCCGGGAACACATCTGAGAAGCAAGCAGGAGGCAGAGAAAATATTTAAAAGAAGAGAACAAAGAAAATGAAAGCAAATCCATAGAATGGTAGAGCTGGAGCTTAGGCCCTGCCCATTCTTTGCCACCTATTGAAGTGCTACATCCTTCCAGATCCTCTGGAAACATCACCTCTTCTGTGATGCCTTCCTGCCTCCTGGAGACCATGTCAGCCTGTTGCTCTTCTAAGTCCCGTTGCACCTTATGTATTCATCTATTAGTACATCTGTCACACTAGACTATAGATAGCTATTCCCACACTTGTCTTCCGCACTAAGTCTGTGAACACCTCAAGGGTAGGTCTACCTTTGTCATTCCAAGTGTGCATAATGTCTAGCACATAATATCTGGGCTAACAGAGAAACTCAACACAGAGATCCAGAAAGGTATGTGGGCGTGTCCACGGTCAACAGAGAGCAGCTCACAATAAGGCCACATAGGAGAAAGGCAAGCCTTTCCCATTGCCCACATCCTCATCTCGAGGCCTCACCACTATGCTCCCAGGTCCCTCCTCCATGCTCTTTGGCCCCTATCTCATTATTCCATACCCAGCATAATGCCTGAGACAAAGTAGTAACCAGCTCTTTTTGAAATGAGTGGATGGATGGGTGGGTTGATGAGTGGATGGAAGGATATATGACTGTGGAACTCATTCTGGCATCACTTACCACAAGATGGGTCAGGAGTCTCTGAGGGGAAACGTACTCGGTAGCTAAGTTAGAGAGAGGATAGAAGAAGAGGGCAGAGTCAGTGCACACTTCAGGATGCTCAACCCCCCGCCTCCACTGGCAGCTCCCCATCAGTACTTCAGAGGAGGAGAAAGAGCAAAGAGGAGAGGGAATATCAGTGTCAATGCCACGGGAGCTGTGACATTTTGATTCAGACTAAAACACAAACCATTACAACTTCAGCCTTTAGAAAACACACATACATCAATGATATGCTGAACAGACATCCTAACTCTAACCCTAAGTCCCACTGGGGTTAGAGGTCAGGGATGCGGTGAGCACAGAGTGAGGCTCAGAGTTAGGGCAAAGGAAGAACTAAGGGTCAGGAGTGTGTGTATTCATTACTTTGTAATTAACAATGTTTGTACATCTTGAATCAAGTGTTCTATAATGAGGAGTGAAGGCAAGAAGGAACTGTGACTTTGAGAGGCATCCCCTTTTCATTCATGAGGCCAAATGGCCTTAAGGAGTTGCCTTACTCTTCCCAACGTGGCCCAAGCATGGGACCTACAACCCCGCCTCCAGCATCCTCTTCATCCTCTTCCCCACACCCATCACTCCTTCAGTGTCTCAGTCAGCCCCCAACTCTAACACTCCATGCCCACAAACAGACTTAATTTCACAGTGAGCACCTCTCCACAGGCTGCCCCACCCTTGTACTTACGATCCTGGTGAAAGCAGCTGAGGTAAGGAACCTGGCCCAGGGAATGAGCCTTCAGAGCCATTTGTGTGGCTGCCTTACACAGAGGCACGAAGGCCAAGGTGTTGTTGGGCTCACACACCAACGTGACCAGTTTGGGCAAAGATACCTGGCAGGAGATGTGGCAAGAATTTCAATGCCAAGCCCCAAGTCAGCCCGTCATCAGTCTCCAACCCCAAGACCTTGTCTCCCTTTCTGGACCGAGTATTTGAGGCCTGTATACAGAGCCCCCTTAACCCATTCATATTCATTCTCTCCTTCCTCTCCCTCTTCTTTCTCTCTCTCCCCGCCACCCCCACCCCCAACCCCTCACTGCATGTTGGAAAAGTATAACCAAGGTCCTGATTATAATTATAGCAGGCATGAGTTGACTTGATAGATGAGGACTTCTTGAAATTTGGAATGTGTGACTTGTAATCACCTTCATTGAGGAACCTTCCAGAGTCAGAGACATGCTGAAGGTCAGGAGGCAGAGCTCACTGGGAGGGAGAGGAAATCTTAAGTCCTTTTCCTCCCACAACACAGCCCTTTCCTCAGCTCTGATGCAAATCAGTTCATATGAGCCTCCCAGAATGCCTGGAGGTTGCTGAGAACAGTCAGGAAATATAATCACCCCCTTTTTTATAAAAGAAGACACTGCAGCTGGGAGAACAAGTTATTCAAGATTTTACAGCTAGAAAACTGGCTGATCAGGACTCAGACTCTGGTTTCCAGATCCACACCCCGTGACCCTCTTTTGCCGCACTGAGCACTTCTCAGTGGAACCCCAGGCACTTGTATGGAATGAAATGCAGGTGGGCTGAGGTGATAGAGACACCACAAGGCATCTGATGGAAGGGGAAGGTGTGAGGTAGTTGGGGGTGGGGGCCGGGGTCAGGGTAGTGATCTGGGGAGCCAGGGGAGGAGGAAATGGAGAGGCCTATTTGGCCCTAGCTGTTAATACCATCTGTAGGATTCTGGAACACATTATTCGGATGTCCTCTTCATTCTAGGATGAGAAAAGGAAAGATTTAAATCTAAAACCAATGCTAGCTAAGTCTCTGGCTTCACGGCCTTCCCTGCCTCACTGCTCAGGGTTTTACAGGCCAAAGACACTTCACATGTGCCAGGCATACCCTCCTGTTTCCCTCCTGCTCCCAACACTGCCTTCCTCTTGTTCTATCCCCTGAGGTGTGCTCCCATCCTCGGTCCCCTCCCTGCCCAGCCCCTTGCTCACTGATGACTCAGACTCCACAAGCTTGATGACATAGTTGATTAGAGTGTTCCCCTGGGGCAAGGCCAAGTAGTTATGCTGACCCAGCATCTCAATGAAGTGCACGAGGACCTTCGGCACCTGTGGAGTCACAGACCATCACATGACAAGACAGAAAGGAATGTCAGGGACTGCCAGTGTGACCCTTCATAATCCAGGTGAGGACACAGAGGACCAAGGCAGGTGAGGGGATCAGATCTCCTGACACTAAACCCAGTGAGACTCTACAGTGGGCTCTCAATAATGACAGACCACAAGCCATTAACCATGACCATTTCTGTACCTTGCCCTGAAGTTCAAACTGCTTCAGCTCCCACCACCTCCCTGGAGAACTCTAAGTACTTACCTTGCCCTCACCTTATTTCCCCAGAGATATGAAAATTAGCAGGAATGTGGGATTGGGGGAAAATCCGAGTCCAGGAAAGTCCCATGGTCTGGCCTTCCTAGGGAAAGCCAGGAACAAATCCCACAGCCCTGAGGGCCCATCCCTCAAGATTCCAAGCTTTCCATTAACCTTCTGGAATGTATTTTTAGGGATGATGCTACTGTCGTGCATTTGGTACCCCAAACCACTGCTCCTCTCCTCTCCTGTTCCCCTATTCTGTGTGATCCAGAACTGAAGCAGTCTCTGCTGTCTCCAGCCCTGTCTGAAGAGCTTTTTAAAAAATATGGTTTCTCACAAAATATTGAGTCATCAATTTGAAAGATAAGGTAGCAGAAAACACCTAATTAGAACAGCAGAAAAAAAATGAGGATAGTTTGGGGGCATCTGGGACAATATCACGCATACAAATATTTGTATCATCAGGTGCCAGAAGGATAAGAGAAATAGGAAGGAATTGAAAACTTATTTGAAAAAATAATGACAGAAATCTTCCCTCACCTGGTAAAGGAAATAGACATACAAGTTTAGGAAGTGCAGAGTCCCAAACACAATGAACCCAGAGAGGCCCACACTAAAACACATCATAATTAAATGCAGAAGGTTCAAGACAAAGAGAGAATTTTAAAGGCAGCAAGAGAAAAACAGTTAGTTACCTACAAGGGAGCTCCCAGCTGATTTCTCAACAGGAACTTTGCTGGCCAGATATATTCAAAGTGATGAAAAGCAAAGACCTACAACCAAAATCACTCTAACCAGCAAGGATGTCCTTTAGAATCCAAGGAGAGATAAGGCTTCCAAGACAAGAAAAGGCTAAAGGAGTTCATCAACACCAAACCAATATTACAAGAAATGTTAAAGGGACTTCTTGAAGGAGAAGAAGAAAGGAATATCAAAACTATGAATCATTAAATGGCAATAAGTACATATCAATCAACAATTACTTTAAATGCAAATGAATAAAGTGCTCCAATCAAAAGACATAGGATGATTGAATGGATAAGAACACAAGATGCTTCCATTTGCAAGAGTCACTTCAGGTCAAAACACACATACACGGACTGAAAATAAAGCGATGGCAAAAGGTATTTCATGAAAATGGTAACAAAACAAAAATAGCTGGAGTACCAATACTTACATCAGACTAAATAGACTTTAAAACAAAGACTATACGGAGAGCCAAAGGAGGACCCAGCAATTTCACTTTTGGATATTTATCTCGAGAAACCCAAAACGCTAAATTGAAAAGACATATTCATCCATATGTTTCTCACAGCATTATTTATAATAGCCAAGATCTGGAAGCAACCTACGTGTTGCTTCAACAGAGGAATGGGTAAAAAAGAAGTGGTGCATATATACAATGGAATATGACTCAACCCTGAAAAAGAATGAAATCTGGCCATTGGCAGCATGGATAGAGCTAGAGGGTGTTGTACTGAGTGAAATAAGTCAAACAGAGAAAGACATATGCAATATGATTTCACTTAGTTGTGGAATCTAAAAAACAAAATAAATGAACAAGCAGAACTGAGCCAGACTCATAGAATCAGAAAACATTTTGATAGTTGGCAGATGGGAGGGGAGTGGGTGGATGGATGAAAAGGTGAAGGAATTAAGAAGTACAAATCGGCAATTATACAATAGTCATGGGATGTAAAGTACAGCACAGGGAACATAGTCAGTAATTTTGTAATAACTATGCTGGGTGTACACTAGGTTTATTGGAGTGATCACTTCATAAGTTATATAAATAAATGTCTAATCCCTAGGATGTACACGTGAAACTGATATAATATTGTATATCAACTGTAACTGAATAAAAATTTTAAAGAAAGAATTTACATATATATATATATAAAGAAAAGATAAGCATATATTGATAATATGTATATATATATATAAATCTTCTCATAGCACATCCAAAATGTGATGTTTCAGGACTTCTCTCCCTAACCAAACTGTGCATTCTCTGGGGGCAAAATTAATATCTTTCAGAGCTCCATGTCCCTACTGGGCTCACCACAGTCTTGCCCACAGAAAAAGCTCAGAAAATAGGAAGAAACCACCTTTCCACTTCTCAAACCTTTCTCAGGTTTTCACAAGTCCAAATGTAACCCAAGGGCAGAAGTCTGAGGCCAGAACTAGTTTGGCAAGGGGGCCTTACCTCTCTCTTCATTCCCCCAAACCTTCCCCTCTCCATCTTACCACACCTCAAGTTCTCAAAACAGCAACTGCCCTCCCAGCCCCAACATTCTGCCATTCTGCTCACTGGTTTGAGGTCCTCCTGAATCACCAGAATGGTTGAATTCAGTACCATGCGCTGCAGCTTCTTGGTCTGAGGCACTAGAGGAAAGACAGACATGCAGAGGGGTCAGTCTCCTTCCTCCCCCTTTGTTGCTTTGGGAGGCATGAGAAGACAGACAGGCAGGAGAAATTTTAGATACAGTCCTGCTCCTAAAGGCCAGATCAAACCCGAAAGGCTATCTCCCCCACCCCCCTGCTTCAAACCTGACTAAAAAGTGACCTAAAACAGTATTTCATCAAGGTAGCGCTTGCCCCTCAGCGCTTGCCGGCCTCCCATAGCTGACCACACAAGTCTACCTCATGGGCGGAGCTCTTCTGCTCACCGTTTGCCTACCTCAACCTTTAGAAATGCCAGCACTGCTCTTCTGTGTGAATTCCTTCTGCTGACTCAGTCTCATTTCTACTCTCAGCACAGCTCCTACACAGAGTCTATCCTATCTCCTGACTGACACCTTCTCTGCATTCCTGTTGCCCATTGCCATCACATTTAAGTAATTTATCACCTATTATCCTGTATCCTTTTGCTGTGTGAACAGTCTCATCTTCCCTACTTGACTGAGCTCCTCAGAACAAGGACCATATCTTATTTAAGTGTGTACTTTCTGTGCTTCGTACTGTTAGTCACACAGCAATGTTTTGATGGACACTTGATTGAAGTTAAAACCTACAATCCAAGATATGTTTTGTCCTTTAATTCTCACTAAAAATGGCTAAAGGTAGGAATTGATGTTACTTACATTTTTATTTTTTAAAATCCTCACCCAAAGGATATGTTGTTTTTTATTTTATTGAAAGGGGGGGTGGAGAGAGAGAGAGAGAGAGAGAGAGAGAGAGAGAGAGAGAGAGAGAGAAGAGAGAGAGAGAGAGATGAGAGAGAAACATTGATCAATCACCTCCCATATGCCCCTAATCGGGAAACACACCAGCCACATAGGTATGTGCCCTGACCGGGAATTGAACCGACAGTCTTGTGGTGTATAGGATGACACTCCACCAAACTGAGCCACCCAGCCAAGGCAACTCCATTTTTCAAATGAGGAAATAGAGGTTCAGACTAAAAGTAATCTGCCCCAGTTTGCACAGCTAATAAGAGTCAAAACCGGGATTTGAACCCACTGAGTTTATGTTGAGTTTAAAGCTGTGCTTTTACCTACTCAATGGGACTATCTGCCAGAGCAAGATTTCCTGAGAAGATCCCTAGGACCAGGCTTGTTTCCTACTCACATTCCTGGAACACATCTGTGAACGCCTGAAGGGCTGATTCCATCTTGGCTGGATCACTGGATTCCATGGCGGTTAGTAATAGGGATACCATCTGATCCTGGTATAACTTGGCTATTAGAGGGCATGAATAAAGGGAGTCGGGGTATGTTTAAGTGGGAGGTGGTGTGTAGAAGTAAATCATGCTCCCAGCAAACCACTGATGCCATGGGCTGGATAAATTAGGGTCTATTAGGTTGGAGAAAGGAAGCAGGAAGAAAGAGAGCCAGTGTTTGTCCAGCATTTACCATGTGCCACGCTAGGGGGCAGATGCTTTTCCTAACCTAGGCCTGTCCCTCCCCTGCCCCACCATGTGCTCACCAATTAGGTCAGAACCACTTTCGTGACCATCAGTGCTCTAATCACAGTATCACCTTTCTGAGCTCAGGATCACCAAAGGAGAACGGGAAGTCAACCCCAGGGGAAGGGAGTGGTAACAAAAGGGATAGGGAAGGGAGAATGTCTGTGCCCTTGGAGATTAATTGAATTTCAGGAAAACTTTACATGGATTACTTTGCATCTTGTCTGAAGAAGGCTGTCTTGGGAACCTAGCCTCCCATGGAGTACAAGGTCCCCGGGCCCATACCTGGGGTTAGGAAAATGTGTGGACTTACCCAGGATGAAGATAGCCCTCAGGGCGAGGCTGCGGTTCTCCACAGAGTGAGGGTCTGCTGGGTTCACTCGTTCACAAAGCTGTGGGGAGACCAAGGGCATCAGACCTGGGAGCACTGAAAAATCTGGGGCTCTGGGCATGGATGGAGAAACTGAGGTATGCAGCCAGAAAAAGTGCGGCACTTGCCCATAAGAACGTGAAAATAGGACCCAGGAATACACCTACACAGCCCCAAAGAAAAGACGACAGTGGCCAGCAAATATATGGATGGTAACACCTTTTAGCAAAATGTTCAATTGTCCTCTTCCTCCCCTAGGCTACAACACAGAAGGCCTGCCATTTCCCACAGCATAATGGGTCGGTTTGGACTCTCTGCCCCTAACCAGTTTAGAGGGAGCAACAATGGCCTCCACCCCCAGAAACATCCAGAAATGTATCCAATTTACCTCATAGAGAATATCCACTCTGTGACTAGAATCCAGGCAGGGAAGCCTGAGGTGTGTGCAGTTACAGTCACCATGAGAAAAGCTCAGGGCCATGTGGAGGTAGTGACCTGCTGTGGGGTAACCATCACCTCCAAACAAGAGGGGAAGACCAAGCCCAGGATACCTGCAGCCTCCAGCACTCACCTGCTGGAACAGCATGCCTGTAATGTTTTCCAGCTGGGATTCCAAGTTTATACCTCCGCAGCCGCTGAGCGCCAGAGCATCCACGAGTTGGTAGATACACTGTGTGTGTAAGGACAGAGTCAGCCACTCAGCCAGCCCTTGCCCCGG
The DNA here is from genome assembly GCF_963259705.1 of Myotis daubentonii. Classification (NCBI taxonomy): domain Eukaryota; kingdom Metazoa; phylum Chordata; class Mammalia; order Chiroptera; family Vespertilionidae; genus Myotis; species Myotis daubentonii. Next base: position 96,052,748 of record NC_081841.1, on the reverse strand, counting down.
CCTCAACGGAAAGCCTCTGTCCTCAGATCTCCTCTTAGAGGTGGCCCAATATCATAGTTCACACTGCCCTCTTGGACCTTTTCAAGAAGGCCCAGGGGCTAGTTTTTCCATAGCCAAATACAGCCATGACCTGTTCTTTCACCTCACCTAAGAAGCTACACTTACTTTCAAATAACCTCATTATTTCACGGTAACTTTTAGAGCAACTCAACATGGCAGGTGTTGGCTGATTTCAAAGAAATAGGATAAAGAAATCATGGTCAAAGAACTGGTTCTATTTCCTGACTTTCGAAATTTGGAAAACCTCGTTTTAAAGCCTAAATATCTATCCTTTACCTAGTGAATTGTATTGTTTTATGGGTTACTAGAGGCCAGGTGCACAAAAATTTGTGCACTCGGCGGGGGGGTGTGGTGTCCCTTAGACCAGCCTGTGCCCTCACGCAGTCTGGGACCCCTAGGGAGATGACCACCTGGTGGCTTAGGCCCGGTCCCCGGGGGAATGGGCCCAAACTGGCAATCAGACATCACTCTGGCAGACTGGCTGCCCTCGGTGGATGTCCACTTGCCAGCAGGGAGCAGACCTAAGCTGCAGTTGGACATCCTTAGCGCTGCTGAGGAGGCAGGAGAGGCTCCCACCACCACCGCTGTACTGGCAGCCATCAGCCTGGCTTGTGGCTGAGCAGAGCACCCCCATGTGGGAGCTAAAGGACCACCAGAGGGCAGCTCCAGCATTGAGCATCTGCCCCCTGGTGGTCAGTGTGTGTCATAGTGACCAGTCATTCCCAGTCTTTCTGCTGTTAGGTTCAGTGTGCATAGTACCCTTTTACTATATAGGATAGAGGCCTGGTGCACGGGTGGGGGTCAGCTGGTTTGCCCTGAAGGGTGTCCCAGAACAGGGTGGGGGTCCTGCTTGGGTGCCTGGCCAGCCTGGGTGAGGGGCTTATGGCTGTTTGCAGCTGGTCACACCCCCTTTAGGGTGGGGGTCCCCACTGGGGTGCTTGGCCAGTCTGGGTGAGGGGATGAGGGCCGTTTTCAGGCTGGCCGGCGACTGAAGCTCCCAACCTCTCTTTTTCTTTTTTTTTCTTTTTTATTCTGGGATTTATTTACCTTCTATAATTGAAACTTTATTGCCGGCCTGCTCGCTCTAGCTCTGAGGCCGCAGCTGGCTGAAATCAGGTATCTGGGGTTTGTTTAGCTTCTATAATTGAAACCTTGTTGCTTTTGGACCTGTTGCTTTCGGAGCTCAGAGCCGGGCCATGGCAGGCGGGGAACCTTGGCTTCCTCCATCACTGGAGCAAGCAAGCATTCTGCTCGCTACAGCTGCGTGGCTGCCGGCCGCCATCTTTATTGGCAGTTAATTTGCATCTCTTGCTGATTAGCCAATGGGAAGTGTAGCAGAGGTACGGTTTATTACCCCTTTTGTCTTTTATTAGATAGGATTCTTCTCACTTGTATGAAAAGCTGCAAATAGCCTTAGTTTTCACATGTGTAACCTGTACATTTTATTTCATTTTATTTTTTAAAATATTTATTGTTCAGATTATTACAGTTGTTCCTCTTTTTCCCCCCATAGCTACCCTCCACCTGGTTCCCACCCCACCCTCTGCCCTTACCACTCCCCCATCCTCATCCATAGGTGTTCGATTTTTGTCCAGTCTCTTTCCGCACACCCACACCCCTTTTCCCCCCGAGAATTGTCAGTCCACTCCCTTTCTAGTATAAGTATTCTCTTATACTCACCAGTTTATTCTGTTAATCACATTTTTTATTCACTTGATTTTTAGATTCACTTGTTGATAGATGTGTATTTGTTGTTCATAATTTTTATCTTTACCTTTTTCTTCTTCCTCTTCTTAAAGAATACCTTTCAGTATTTCATATAATACTGGTTTGGTGGTGATGAACTCCTTTAACTTTTTTCTTATCTGTGAAGCTCTTTATCTGACCTTCAATTCTACATGATAGCTTTGCTGGGTAGACTAATCTTGGTTGTAGGTTCTTGCTATTCATCACTTTGAATATTTGTTGCCACTCCCTTCTGGCCTGCATAGTTTCTGTTGAGAAATCAGCTGACAATCATATGGACACTACCTTGTTGATAACTAGGGTTTTTCTCTTGCTGCTTTTAAGATTCTCTCGTTGTCTTTTGCTCTTGGCATTTTAATTATGATGTGTCTTGGTGTGGTCCTCTTTAGATTCCTTTTGTTTGGGGTCTCTGCACTTCCTGGACTTGTAAGTCCATTTCTTTCACCAGGTAGGAGAAGTTTTCTGTCATTATTTTTTCAAATAGGTTTTCACTATCTTGCTCTCTCTCTTCTTCTGGCACCCCATAATTGGGATGTTGGTATGGTTGAAGTTGTCCCAGAGGCTCCTTACACTATCTTCATTATTTTTGGATTCTTTTTGCTTTTTGCTTTTCCGGTTGGCTGTTTTTTACTTCTTCATACTTCAAATCTTTGACTTGATTCTTGCTATCCTCTAGTCTGCTGTTGGATCTCTATATAATATTCTTTATTTCACTCAGTGTATGCTTAATTTCTAGTTGGTCCTTTTTCATATCCTCGAGGGTCTCACTAGACTTATTGAGTGTCTTAGTAAATTTATCGATGCTCTCACTAGAGTTATTGAGGGTCTTACTAAATTTATCGGCACTTTCTAGAAAATTCTTGAAAAACCATAAAACCGTGATTTTGAACTCTATATCCAGCAGTTTTCTTTCCTCCATTTCTGTCATTTGTATCCTGTTTCTTTGTCTCCGCACTTTTTATGCTTTCTTGTGTTGATAAAGTGGTTTTCTGTGCTAAGTGTCCTCTAGGGCCCAGTGGTTCAGCCTCCCCAATTACCTGAGGAGGACACTCTTGGTGCTCCCCCTTGTGGTCTTTGTGCACAGTCTTGTAGTTAAGCCTTGATTGTCGTAACACTGGGAGGGGTTGACCTCCAGGCCAAGTGGTTATGAGAATCAGCTATATCTGCAGTGGGAGAACTTCTGTCCTGGAGCTCTAGAGAGGTGCTAATCTAGCCTCTGCCTGAGGCTATCCAGCTAACGCCTCTGTGCAAGGCTTGGGCAGGGTGGATCCCAGGGGATCAACAGGCCAGGAGGAATGACCAGTTACGGCTGCTCTCAATCCTGCCTTCAGAGGCCCCACTTCTCAGTGTCCCAGCAATCGCTGCAAGTACCTCCGAGAGAAAGCTGCCCTCGAGTTCCGACCGATGCCAGACTGTCCCGATTCTCCTGTATGAGTCTAGGTCCCCAGAGACTCGCCTGGAACTGGAGCTCAGAGGCTGAGACTCCTTCCCGACTGAAAAAGACAACCACGCCCTCAGCTGCCGCTACCTTGGTTTTCCTTCAGTCCATTTCATTTTTTATTTTATTTTATTTATTTATTTATTTATTTATTTATTTATTTATTTAAGAACAGCTTTATTGATGTCTAAGCCTATATAATAAAAGGGTAATATGCAAATCGACCGAACAGCGGAAACACCGGTCACTATGACGTGCACTGACCACCAGGGGGCAGCCACTCAATGCAGGACCTGCTCCCTGGAGGTCAGTGTGCTTCCACAGAGGAAGTGCTACTCAGCCAGAGGCAGGGCTCATGGCTGGCTAGCGCAGCTGCAGTGGCACGAGCCTCTCTTGCCTCCATGGCATGGGACATCCCCGAAGGGCTCCTAGACTGCGAGAGGACGAAGGAGGTATGAGGGACCCCCCCCCCCTACCACCACCATGAGTCTCATGCAATGGGCCTTTAGTTGATATATAATACACTGCACATATTGAAAATATACTATTTAATAAATGTAAACATCCTTGAAACCATCTCCACAAATAAGATAATAAGCATACTCATCATTCCCAAATCTTCCTCTGGTCACTTTGTAACCCCTCTTGCCCTACCCTCCCAACACCGTTCCTTTCCCCAGGCAACCACTGATCTGCTCTCTAAATTATAAATCTCTCACTTACTTTTTAAAAAACTGCCGAACTGTTTTCCTAAATGGTTGTGCCAATTTACTTTCTATCAGATTTGTAGTGGCATCTCATTGTAATGTTTAATTACCTAAATGATGTTTAGCAACTTTTCCTGTGCTAAGTTGCTATCCCCATATCTATTCAATTTATTTTTGCCAATTTTTAAAATATTTTAAAATTTATTTTAGAGCGGATGGCGGGTGGGAGGGGGAAAAGGGAGGAGGGTAGGAAGGGGGGAGGGAGGGAAGGAGGGAGGAGGAGAGAGAGAGAAACATCAATGTGAGAGAGAAATATCAATCAGTTGCCTTCCACATGTGCGCTGACCGAACCTAGGATCAAAACCAAAACCTGGATATGTACCCTGAATGGAAATCAAACCCACAACCTTTTGGTGTACAGGACAGCGCACCAACCAACTGAGCCACACTGGTCTGGGCAGTTGTTTAATTTTTTAAGTTGCATTTTGAGAGTTCTTTATATATTCTGGATACATATATATATATGATTTGCAAATATTTTCTTCCAGTCTGAGACTTGTCTTTTCATTCTCTTAACAACTTTAAAGAACAGAAATTACTCACTTTTGGAGGGTGGAGAGAGTGAAGGGGGTGGAGGAATTGAGCAAAATATGTTAAAAAGAGAAAAAAACTCATGGACAGGGACAGCAGTGTGGGGATTGCTGAGGGATGGGGGACAGGGAGGTTGAGGAGGGTATAGAGATGATAAATGGTGATGGATGGAGACTTGACTTGGGATGGTGAACACACAATACAGTGTACAGGTGATGTGTTGTAGAATTGTGCACCTGAAACCTATATAATTTTGTTAACCAATGTCATCCCATACATTCAATAAAAATGGAAAAAAATTAAAATAAAATTTAAAAATAAAGTGTTCACTTTGATGAAGTCCAATTTATTAATCCAGGTTTTAAAAATCATGTTTTATTTTTCGCCCTGGCCAATGTGGCATTGTCCCAGGCACTGAAAGGTTGCAGGTTTGATTCCCGGTCAGGCACATACCCAGATTTCGGGCTTGTTCCCTGATATGGGGTTGCAGGAGGCAGCCCATTGAAGGATCAATGCTTTGCTCCCATTGATGTTTCTCTTTCTCCCTCTCCCTTCCTATTTATTTTAAAAAGAATTATTTTAAATCTTTTTAAAATAAATAAATATAGTCAGGATTTATTTTTTCATTTACAGTTCACAACCCAGTGACCAGACATTAAATAACTTACAAAGTGGTCACCTCGATAAATCTAGTAGCCATCTGACACCCTTCAGAGTTGTCACAGTATTACTGAGTATATTCCCTATACTGTGCTTTACATGCCATGTCTATTCTGTAACTGCCAATTTGTACTTCTTCATCCCTTCATATTTTTCACCCATCCCTCACCTGCCTCCTATCTAGCAATCATCAAAATGTTCTCTGTTATCTCTGAGTCTGTTTCAATTCTGGTTGTTTATTTTGTTTCTTAGATTCCACAAATAAGTGAAATCATATGGCATTTGTCTTTGTCTGACTGACTTATTTCACTCAGCAGAACACCCTCTAGGCCAGTGATGGCGAACCTTTTCAGCTTGGCGTATCAGCATTTTGAAAAGCCCTAACTTAACTCTGGTATGTATTTCTGTACCATATAGAAACACCACGTCACATATAGAAATATTTTGATTTTGGCAACCATAGTGAAACAAAGATTTATATTTTTTATATTTATTTTATATATTTAAATGCCATTTAACAAAGAAAAATCAACCAAAAAATGAGTTCACGTCACCTCTGACACACGTGTCATAGGTTCGCCATCACTGCTCTAGACCCATCCATGTTGTTGCAGATGTTAAGACTTCATTCTTTTTTATTGTTGACAGTGTTTTTCTACAGGCCGGGCTGGCTTCCCCACGGCCACCTGTAGGCACCCGGGACACGAGCTGGCTTCCTTTTGGCCCTGGCTTTGTCCGGAAGGATGTCCAGAATGATGTCTGGAAGGATGTCCAGTCTAATTAACATATTACCCTTTTATTATAGATCTTCTCAGTTCCATTGTCTCCACGGACAAATCTATTATTGTTATCATTATTCCTCCATATTAAATATTGTTTTGTGTACCTAAGATTTTCTCTTTTTCAAAACCTATCCTTCTCAAATTCTTCCAAAAAAATGAAGAAGAGGCAGTACTTCCTAACACATTCTATGACGCTAATATAACCCTGATACCAAAACCTGGCAAAAATAACACCAAGAAAGAACAGTACAGACCAATATCTCTGGTGAACACAGAGATATTGTGTTCAATATCTCTGATGAAAAGTCCTAAACAAAATACTAGCAAATCAAATACTACAGTATATCCAAAAAAAAAATAATCATCACAGTCAAGTGGGGTTCATTCCAGAGTCACAAGGATGGTTCAACATACACACATCAATCAATGTAATACACCACATCAGCAAAAGAAAAGATGAAAATCCTATGATCATGTCAATAGATGCAGAAAAAGCACTGGATAAGATACAACATCCATGTAGGATTAAAACATTCAATAAAATAGGAATAGAGTACCTCAACATTGTAAAGGCCATCTATGATAAATCCTCAGCTAATATCGTACTCAATGGTGAAAACCTGAAACTTTTCCTCTAAGAACAGGAACAAAACAAGGATGTCCACTCTCACCACTCTTATTCAACATTGTGCTAGAAATCCTAACCAGAGCAAAAAGACAAGAGAAAGAAAGAAAAGACATCCAAATAGGGAAGGAAGAAATGAAACTATCACTTTTTGTAGATGACATTTTTCTGTATATAGAAAACACTAAAGACTCCACCAAAAAAACAAAACTATTAGAAACAATAAACAAATACTGTAAAGTTGCAGGATACAAAAATCAATGTGCAAAAATCCATTGCCTCACAGCCAATGACATGGGGATGGCCAAGTGCACCAGCCAATCAGGCAGCCACTACCCATGTTTGGCCACTGAGCACTGAAAACAGCCAGTCTGAGCTGAGACATGCCATAAGTGCAAAATACACAACAGGTTGTGAGGATTTAAAAACACTTTTAAAAAAGAATGTAAAATATCTCATTAACAAACTGCCTGGAGGGTGTGGCGCAATTGGTGGAGCCTCCATCCATGCACCAAGAAAAAAAAGTCCATTGCCTTCCTGAATACTAACAACAAAACTTCAGAAAAAGAAATGAAAAAAATAATTCCTTTTGCAATTGCAATCAAAAGAATAAAGTACCTAGGAAGAAACTTCACAAAGAATGTGGAAGACCTATCTACTGAAAATTATAAAGAAATATTAAAAAAGATTGAAAAAGACACAACAAAAGGGAAAAATATTTCATGTTCACTGATGGGAAGAATCAAAATAGTTAAAATGGCCATATTACCCAAAGCAATATACAGATTCCAATGTCATTTTTTAAAGAAATAGAATGAGAAATCATCAGATTTGTATGGAAACATAAAAGACCCCCAAATAGCCAAGGCAATACTGAGAAAAAAGAATGAAGTTGGAGGTATCACGCTACCTGACTTCAAATTATACTACAGAGCTATGATCATCAGAACTGCATGGTAAGGACACAGAAACAGACACATAGATCAATGGAAAAGAATAGAGAGCCAGGCTATAAAACCACATGTATGTGGACAGATAATTTTCGACAAAGGAGCCAGAAACACACAATAGAGTAAAGATAGTCTCTTCAATAAATGGTGCTGGGAAAACTGGAAAGCCACATGTAAATGAATGAAATCTGGTTACGTTTTGGTCCCACATACAAATATGAATTCAACATGGATCAAAAGGGGTGGGAAGAGAAGAGGGAACTAATATATGGTGACATGAGAAGATCTGACTGGGTAGTGAACTCATGGAGCAATATACAGATCTTATAATACAGAAATCCACACCTGAAACCTCTATGTTCATGCTAACTAATGTCACTCCAATAAATTCAATTTTAACACATCTCGTACCGCATAGAAATCTCTAAGACATATGCCAGGGACTGCATGATTTTGGGCAAACTGCATGTTATTTAAATCATCATAACTACAGATCATAATGCACTTTAGGTGTTGTTTTTCAATAATTATAACATTTTTATTTACAAAAACAATTAAACAATTAAAGTTCCTAGTACTTTTTTAACATATGGTACTGCGTAAAACATTTTCCTCTATGAAGAGGGACCAAACAAAATTTACATAAGTATCTAGATTCGCTCCTTTTTCCATGGGCGGCACAAACTCTGCAGGCTCTCATAGGAAATTTTTTCTTTCCACTCGCTGGAATACATGTAGGTTCATGCTGCTTCATATCACCTGACAACCTTTTGGGTGGATCTTTACGAGGTGCTCTCCTTGCACCCCCAGGGGAAGGGCTGGACAGATTTGTCTCTGGTTCCGGAGAGCCTTCATTATTGTCATCCGTTATCCAGTCTCTCGCCACCGATAGCAGAAAGTGTTTATACTTCATTTTTGCTTGTGGATTGAGGACGTTGTACACTCTAAATGAATTGAAAAGTCCACAGTTTACAAGGTACAGCACTACTTTCTTTGTCCATTTCATCGTTTTCCTTAGAATGGAACAACACGAAAGGAAGTGTATCAGTTTCCTTGGTTTCCTTCCTTTTTCTGAGAGAGGGCATTTCTAAAAGCGCCAGGAACTTGAAGACGAAGACTATTCGAATGACCAAAATACAATGTAACTGCAATGCTTTGTGGGTTCATGCAATTATATAGTTTTTCGTAGATTGACCTGCATGGTTTCCACCAATGAGATCGCTTCATTCGATGTGGGCAAGACAGTGTGTTGACATCTAAGGTCCATAACAGATGGCGCGCGAAACATGAGAAAGCTCCTGAGTGGTACGAAAGGTGTTAAAAAATCATTTTTTCTTTTCCACTGGTTTGGAGAAATTTGATTGTGACATGATTTGGAGTAGTTTTGTTTATTTCTTGTGTTGGGTTCATTGACTGTGTTGGATCTGTAGGTTTATTCTATTCTTCAGATTTGGGAATTGTTCAGCCACTATTTCTTCAAATACATTTTCTTTCGCTTCCTTTATGAGGGGACTCATATTGCATATAAATTAAGCTGCTTAAAGTTGTTGCATGCCTCACTGATGCTTTTTTTCCTAATTTATTGTGTTATTGATTTTAGAAAGAAAAGGAGAGGGAGAGATAGAAACATCAACCATGAGAGAGAATCATTGATTGGCTGGCTCCTGCATGCCCCCCACTGGGGTTCAAGCCTGTAACCTGCTCATATGCCCTGACCCGGAATCAAACCATAACCTCCAGCCTCATAGGTCGACGCTCAACCACTGAGCCACTCTGGCCAGGCTGATGCTTTCTTCTTTATTTATTTTTTCATTTTTTTCTGTTTCATTTTGTGTAATTTCTAATGCAGTCTTCAATTAACCAGTATTGTCTTTTGCAATGTTTAATCTGTCATTAATACCATCCAGTGTTTTTCATCACAGATATCCTAATCTTTAACTCGAGAAGTTCAATTTGGGTCCTTTTAAAATATATTTTTCCTGGTTTGTACTTATTTACTTAATCTTTCTACTAGTTTTTAATCCAACAGAACCAGTTATAATATTTGTTTAAATGTCCCTGTCTGCTACTTCTAACATCTGTGTGAGTTCTGGGTCAGTTTTTTATTTATTTTTCTCGTTATAATAGGCCATATTGTCCTGCTTCTAAGCATGCCTGGTGATTTAAAAGAAAAATTAATGTGACTCATTGTAAACTTACCTTATTGGGTATTGGACATTTTAGTATTCCTATAAATATTCTTGAGTTTTCCCTGGAACACAGTTAAAGTCACTTGAAAATAATTTGATCCTTTGGGTCTTGCTTTTAAAATTAGTTGGATAGGAACAGCAAAGCATTCAACCTACCATTAATTTTGGTCCCCAACCCACCCATCTACCTAACGTCCTATGAATTATGAGGTTTTAAGACTGGTTGGTGGGAACAGATATAATTCTTGGCCCTGTGTGAGTTCTGGCTACTGTTCTTTCAGGTTTGGGGGTTTTCCTCACCTGGAACCATTTCCTCACACACATGGACTATTAAGTACTCCACCCTGTAAACTCTAGCGATGCTGGTCTCCCTGGCCTCTCAGTCCTATCTTCTCAACTCAGAAAGTCCATCAACTCTTCCTGGGGTTTCTTTTCCTCTGCCACTGACTGGAAATTTTCTCAAGGAAGTAAATAGGGGCAATAATAGAGCTTATGCCATGTCTCCACTGTCTCTCAGGCACACTCTTCTTTATTGCCTGCTGTTCAATAGTTTGAGAACCATTACTTCATATATTTTGCGTAGTGTTTTAGTTATTTCAGATAAGAGAGTAATTCCGGCATCGTTTACTCCATCTTTGCCAGAGCAGAAATCCCTCCACTGGATTTTAAATATTTAACATTTCTTCCCCTTTGGTTTGCCGATGGACCCCCAAATTGGGCCAGCCTCCCTAAGTAGAGCTGGCTAGTGCTAGTTACTGTCCAAACAAATAATACTACAGACTGACAAATATCTCGATTCTTAATCACTATCCCCTGGAGTGATAGAGAAGGAGAGAGAAGGAGGAAGTAGCCAAAACATTTCCACTGTCTACAAAATGTAGGGTACAATCTCTACCTGACAATCTGCAGACTAGTGGGTAGGTTACAAATTTCATCCTCTAACCGGCTAATTGACTACACAGAGCAAACCTCTGCTCCAGGTTCATAGACCTTACCTGAGGCAACATGCAGACACATGACAGGAGGGTAGGTACTAGTAAATAAGAGACTGGCTGCTCCACTAAAGGAGAAAGCTCAGAGCACATACATGAGGAAGGTCAAATCTTCACACACCAAGGAAAGTGCATGTGAGGTGGTAGTGCAATGGTAGAAAACAAATGGTGATCCCTGAAAACTTGATGCTCATGGGGGTTGCACTAAAAGGAAAAAAATCTCCTCTTGGAAATTTACAAGTGCATACGAACATGTTGAGCAACCATGAAAAATGTGCCTCTCAGATGCCTATTCTGGAGGGCATAATTGAACGACATCTCCAACTTCATTACTTTAAAATCCATCACTGTTTAAAAGTGCGGCTAGATTCCCAAAGGTTTCTTCCAGCCAATGACTGAGTATGGCAGGCCCACTAAAGCAGGCCTACATATGCAAGATGTAGGACATTGGCTTGATGACTCTGTTCGCATTGAATCCCTGCTGGCTTTGAACTCTTAGAATGACACTCTAATGTAAAACTTTCCTTTCTTCTTCCCTTCTCCCCCTTCTTCCCTCCTTCCCCTTCTCCTTATCAATGGTCAGAACTACTACTCAGTCTGATGGCTCTCCCAGCCTCCTCTGGCTCCTTCCCTGTTTTTTCCTCACAGGCGTTCCTCCAATAACTCTCTTGCACCTCTAGTCCAGGTTGGTATCTGCTTCCTAGAGGACCAGACTAACCCACATATTGAACACTCAAGGAAGTCCTACAGGTAAGAAATTTGTTGAATTTTAAACTCAACATTTCTCACCCAGTTTACTACATAACACGCCTTCTTTTTGTGGAATCCTCATTAGAAGTTGGGGGAACTCGGTTTGAGAAATGCCATTGAATTAGAAGGAAAACTGAAACAACAATCAGAACATTTGTGTTCTGGTTCTTGAAACTCTGTTCATAAAAATACCTAATATGTGTATAACATTTCTATCACAGGCATAATTCTGAAATGGCCCTTAAAATCCCAGGTCCCTGGTGTACACACACCTTCTCCTGATTTTTCAATCAAGCACTAAGCTGGGTGTTGATGTGAAAGGATTTTTCAGATAGTGTGTCCCAAAATTCACCCAAGATTTGAATTTTACCCCATTGGTGCCGTCAAGTGTTGCCAATGAAAAAAAAAGATAGCGTGACAGCTGACAGTTCAGGGTTATTAACAATGGAGCGCTGCACGAAAGAACAACACGTTTTCATTGTTGAGCAATATTTTAAAAATAATGAAGGTTTGGCAGCTACACTTAGCAATTTTCGTGCAAAATATGATCGGAATAGTGATTTTACTTCATCAACTGTGAAGAGATTAATTAAAAAATTTAGAGAGACTGGATCAATTAGTGATCTTAAACACTCTGGCCGTCCTTCAACAAGTCGTTCAACACAAAACATCAAAGCAGTTTGTGAGAGTGTAGCTGAGAGTCCAAGGACATCCATTTGGCACTGTGGTCAAGAATTGGACATTTCGAGAAGCCATTTACCCGATATGCTATTCCATACATAACCCTATACTGTATACTTCGTGAATCAATGAAAAGATTACAATTTTTAATTATAAACCTGTGTTTTCTATCAAAATTACTTCTTGCGTCATTTTGGGACACCCTTTATAAGTAAGGTCCCACACTGGTTAACTTTAACATAGGGAGGTATTCCAGGTAGGCTTGATCTAATCTCGTAGGCCCTTTAAAGCTGGGTCTAAAGGTCAGAGACAAGTCAGAGAGTTTCAAAGCATGAGGTGAATTCAACAAATGGACATGGCTGAGTTCCAGTAAAACATTCCTTACAAAAATAAGCTTCAGAATGGATTTGACCTATGGGCCAAGCTTTGCCCAACTCCAGCATTAACTACTCAATAAATATGAAATACATGAACGAGTCAAATTTCCCTCTCACGCACAACCCAATCACCTGGGAAATGTAGAAAGGTGTCACTTTCGTGGACATCAAAATCATTAACCATCGTGTTAACCGGTTTACTTGGTTCTTGAGTTTGGATGGTGGCATAAGGAAGAAAAGGTGGCCCATTATCTGCAGAACCTGCTCTGTCACCTGTGCCTACGGAGATATAGAAACTTGCATCAGCAATAGGATGAAGGAAGAAAAATCCTCAGGGGTTGTGCTTTATTCATCTTTGTATGACCAGGGCCTAGCATCATACCTGGCAAATGAGACTAATCAAGAAATGTAAATTGCACACTTAACAAATAAGTGAATGGACAGTGCGGTGTTTTTTGACTCTATGTTTTTCTGGGGCATGGTAAGAGGAGCCTGAGGAGGAACACCTGCTCTCCCAGAAGATCCAAGTGAGTCAGCCTTCTACCAGCAAGTGGACACACTTGAGCCCACCTTTGGCTCAAGCTTTACTCCTTCACCCCATCCACCCAACCCCTGTTATCTCCCACTCCCACCTTGTCCTTGCTCTTCAAAGACCAACGGTTGAGGAAGATGCGGAAGGTGATGTAGGCCTTCATGGACATTTCCCTTTGACTAAAGCCCGTCACCTTATCATCCCAGGAATCCAGGTGTTTCTGGGCACTGATGACCAATCCATAGAATACTGTACGGAGGGAAGGGAGTTAGAGCTGCCCATCACCTTTCCCATCCCACAAAGTAAAGCATACACACCTATAAGTACAGTCCTCTCCTCTCCAACCCAAAAAGGGCTTTGGGGGTCCTGTTCTGGGAAAGACCCACCTTCCCACCACCTCTCCAACTATCGTTCCTTTCTGACCACACCTAGTTCCAGGAGTGGCAGGGAAAGTGAAAGAGAAAGGCGGTCAACACCTACAGCTTCCCTATCAAGTTTGCTCGTTGTCCCAAACCAGGCCAAGAAAGGTCAGATGGAGAAGAGCATCTACTCATACCTGGCCTGCTCTCAGCCATCATCTGCCCCTTCCATAGACTTAAGAGATCCAAATTCAGAGGGACCCAGTCTCTTCCTGGCCTTCTTTCCTCCCTCCTGGATTCCAATTAAGCCTTTCCCCAGACCCTCCTGACCCTTACCATGACATATCGCCAACATGTCATTCTTCTCTTGGGCCAACTTCAGAAGAGGCTGGATATATCTCCATATAGAACCAACATAGGAAACTGTATCTGCGAGGGAGAGTAAAAGAAAAACATCCCTATCCCAAGGAAAGGAGCCTACCGCCTTAGTGTACAAAATCTTATGATTAGGGACCAGGAGGTTTGGGTTCTGCTCCTAGCTCTGCCTCCAAAGAGTCTGGGCAACCCAGAGTAAGATAATTTATGCTAGTTTCCATGTCCTCAGCTGTTAAATAGGACTACAGTTCCTAATGTGCCCACCTCCTCACAGGGCTGTTGGGAAAATGAAGCTCCATAATGGATGATAGCACAGCATGCAGATGCAAGGTACTGCCACACCCTACACATGCACACTCCCTTCCAAGGACCCTTATGGAGCAAAGATCTGTGCAGCCTGAGGCTCTCTCACTCTTCTAAAGTGAGAACATTTGCCCTGATTAGATCAAGAGACACATTTCTGGCTTCTGTGCTGTGTCCTCTGAGTTTGCTATGCAGCCCAACCCATAAGCCTTGTCATTTTGAACCTAATGCCCAGAAGGCCAGCTGACTTCCCCCAATATCTCTCAGGCCCAAGGTCCAAGTGGCAGAGAAAGGGCAGGGTCTGGCATTTCCCTGATGACTTGATTTTTTCCTCAACACTTTTTGATTGAGGGAGGGGAATACAATGGGTAAGAGAACTAATGCTGTCACCAACAGCCACCAGGATGGAGATTGTATGGTGATTCTCAGCCTCATCCTACTACACTATTGCCTTCCAAACCTCTAATCAAATTCAAAACTTCAGGTTCCCCTAAGCCAGCCGTGGGCAAACTATGGCCCACGGGCAGGATCCGGCCAGTTTGAAATGAATAAAACTAAAAATAAAAAAAAAAGACCGTACTCTTTTATGTAATGATGTTTACTTTGAATTTATATTAGTTCACACAAACACTCCTTCCATGCTTTTTTTCTGGCCCTCCGGTCCAGTTTAAGAACCCATTGTGGCCCTCCAGTCAAAAAGTTTGCCCACCCCTGCCCTAGGCAAAGCACTCCTCACGTCTCTTTGCCCCTCCCCACCTCTGTTGAATGGGGGCTTTCTATTCAGTCTTCCCTCTAGTTCTCCTAGTCTTACCTCCAGCCCCACAGTTTCCTGTGCTTTAATATGCTCTCCTGTGCCACTCCTAGTCTCCAGGAACTCCCTCCTCAGTTCCCCTTGGACCCACAGGGATGCTAGTTTTCCCCCCTCGCCCCTACACACACACACCCTTGACTAAACTAAGTGGAGATATACTAGTACAGTGAAAGGAGTCAGGAGAATAAAGCTATATTCTAAATTCCATACAGCACCCCCACGGCCTGTTGCCCCTGTTCCTTTCTCAGACAAACTCTTCAACCACGGGGACCAATACCTTGGGAAAGGATGATCTTCCCCACTGCAACCATGAGGCTCCTTGGGGGCAGACAGTATATATTTGGCCTGTCCCATAGCTTGACAATGATCATTTCTGGTAAATGTGACCCCAGAGCCATTAGGACCGCAGTGAATGCCTTTTCCAGTTCTCCCTTTGTCTCCTGGAAAAAGAAAGATTCAGTGTTCCAAAACTAATCTACAAGATGAGTCCCTCAGCTTCTGAGAATTGGCTTTGCTCAGTAAGTGGTTCTCCTCTATTTAGAGGGCAGTAACTATCCTATCTCATCCTACAACTCCATTCAACATACACCTTCCCCATGATAGAGGGCAAGAGCTTCCTAGAGTGTGCAAGAGGGCAGGAAATGAAAAACTGCAAAGTCTCCGGGCTTGTGTTGTGGTGGGAATGGGGCTTGGCATTTCCGGAGCACAGAGCTTTCCCTGAAGCAACAAGTGAACCGTCATCACAGAGGTGGGTACATTATGGAGGTAACTTTGAAAATTTCTTGAAGGGTCAGGTCTTGAGCAGTAAACAGGTGTGCCAAAGAAGGCAGGTAAACTGGAAGACACCTTGTATGTAGACAGTTAATCAGAAACCAGATTTACCCAGTACCAGGAAAATTAAGTATAAAAGTATCTGGATAGGTGATAGGTAGTGGTCATGAATGTTCAGTCCAAAGTTGGGCTAGCAGGCAAGTGGGTGGATTTAAATAGGTTAGTAAATAAATTGAGGTGATTAGCTGAGTTGCAACAGCAAAGGTGTGACTGCCTAAGATATCCCAGGAGGAGGATTAGGACAGCATAGATTTTGAGGTCCAAAGCCTAAATCCGTTTCCCCCTGTCCATGTCACTTCTTTCACCATACCTCCTTACTTCATTACTTTAACTTTTAGGTTACAGTTCTTGAGACATGTTCAGGGTATAAGACATAGGCTCTAGGAAATTGTTTAGAAACTTGAGGTACTCATCTCCCAAATACTACTTAATTTCAAAATGTCATCACCCACCAGAAAGGAACTCCTGGCTTTAGATCTGGAATCCTTTCTTTCCCCACAGCCCCCAACCCACAGGCATGAGCTCCTCACCATTCTCCTTAGGTAGTTGATAAGGACACCTGTAATTTTCCGGCAGAATGTATTAGGCATCTTAGTATTTAGAATTTTGACTTCCAGTAATTTGAGGGTTTGTATGATATCATCTTCTGACATCTAGAGGAGAGAAGGGATTCAAGAAGAAAGGAAGGTTGAAGGATGGAGGGTTAAAAGAAAGAAAGAGAATAATGATCCATGGTAGAGAAAGGAAGAGGAGGACTGAGTCTAGAGAGAAGATTAAAGCTGGACCCAGGTTTGGGGGGGAAGTAGGTGGAGAAGTTTATGGGTTAACCTAGGGACATGGGAACCTGACCTGGAGCTGTGAAGGGACTGAGCTGAGTAGTGCTCTGCTGACTGGAAATACTTGCCCCTCTCCTGACAGAATGGGTATGCACCCAACCAGCGACCCTTATGGAGGTGGTCCCACCCTGGGGCCAGTGCCAGGAAGATGTCTGAGATGTCCTCACCTGACCTCCAACTTTGAGTGTCATCATAAATTTCTCGATGTTTTCTTTTGAGATATACTGGCTCAACACCCCTTTTGAGTTAGCTGAGAAAACTGCCATAGCTCTAAGTATCTCTGTAAGGAATAAAAAGGGTTGCAGAGGGGAACTGTTTCTCTCTTGCTGAAATTGGGTATGTTTTTCTTCAAAAGTGGGTAACATAGTATGATGAAATCATGCAAAAAATAATGGAAAACCAGAAGAGATCAGTTTGGTTGCTGATTATGAATTTGCCCTTCACTAGCAATATATCCTTTGGCAATTCATTAAATCCTGGAGACTCTATTCTTCATGTGAAAACTTAGTGTAATAAAAATCAATATGAGAATCCTAAGAGATTGGATATGTGTTATTAGGTACCAACTTTTAGGATCTCAGCCTGCCCTTTCGATCACATCTTTTTTTAAATTTAAATATATATTTTATTGAGTTTAGAGATGAAGGGAGAGGGAGAGAGAGCTAGAAACATCAATGATAAGAGAGAATAATTCAGCCCTAAGCGGTTTGGCTCAGTGGATAGAGCGTCGACCTGCGGACTGAAGGGTCCCAGGTTAGACTCCGGTCACGGGCGTGTACCTTGGTTGCGGCACATACCCTGTAGGGAGTGTGCAGGAGGCAGCTGATCGATGTTTCTCTCTTATCGATGTTTCTAACTCTCTATCCCTCTGCCTTCCTCTCTGTAAAAAAGCAATAAAATATGTTTTTTTAAAAAAGAGAGAGAGAATCATTCATCGGTTGCCTCCTGCACACCCCCTACTTGGAATTGAGCACAAAACCCAGGCATGTATCCTGACTGGGAATTGAACCAGTGACCTCTTGGTTCCTGGGTCAACGCTCAACACTTGAGCCAGACCTGGCTGGTTTGGCTCAGTGGAAAGAGCATCGGCCTGCAGATCAAGAAACATCTCTTTAAAGAATTATAATCTCCCTGGCCAATTTGAGCATTGGCCCTCAGACCAAAGTATCTCAGCTTAGATTTCCAGTCAAGGCCAGATACCTCAGTTGCAGGTGCTTCCCTGGTCCTGGTCAGGGCACGTGTGGGACGCAACCATCTATGTGTCTCTCTCACAACAATGTCTCTCTCTCTCTCTCTCTCTCTCTCTCTCTCTCTCTCTCTCTCCTCTCCTCTTCTCTCTCTCTCTCTCTCTCTCTCTCTCTCTCTCTCTCTCTCACTCATCCTCTCCTCCCTCCCTTCCATTCTCTCTGAAAATCAATGGGGGCAGGAGGAAGAATTCATTACAAGTTCTATAAAAAAGAAACAACTGAAACCACACCAAGGTTCCATTTCTTCTCATATCAGATTGACACAATTTTTAAAGCCTGCAATGCTGGGAATACAAGCTCTGCCACACAGGCCTGGTGAGAACGCATACCAGCACGACCCCCTGGAGTGAAGTATCATAACATCTAACATCACATTTTATTCCCTCTCCCCTCAGCAAACTCTCACTTCTAGAATTTACCCTGAAAAATCCCCCGCCATTAATATGAAACTATATTATGTCACTATAATGAGTAACTTTGTCCACATATCCTTTCATATTTGTAACAGCAAAATATTGAAAACAATGTAACTGCCTATGAATTGGAGACTGGATGAATATACTATGGCATATTCCCCAGAGGGGTATTATGCAACCAAAGTGTCAGTAAGGTCTCTATGAAACAATGTGTAAGTATGCTACCTTTAGAGTAATAAATAAAATAAGGATAAGTGTACATTTGTGTGCACATATATATATTCCTATTAATGTGTATAGTTTTATTTATTAGGAGGGGAGAGGACCACAGAGAAATAAAACCCAGAAATTAATGAAAATGATTACTATTGGGGTGCGTAAGAGGAGAACGGAAGGGCTAAGGATGGGATTAAAACTCCTCTGGCTTTACCTTTCCATAAAGTTTTGACTTTTAAGCCATGTAAATGCTGTACATATTCAAAAATAAAGTAAATCCAGTTGCATCAAAAAATCCATAAAACATAAAAGAATGAATCTAACTGCATAGAAAACTGATTAAATAGCAATGCAGAAAACAATAATTCAAGTAACTTTAAACACACTGCTCTAACTGGACATCCTTAGTGTGATATAATCTAAGGATAAAAATGCCTGCAAAGAAGCCCTGAAACCAATTAATGAGTTTGTTATTGGTAGTGTTATTATGGTGGGAATGCTGCAACTATTGTGCATATTGTGCTAAAGGTAGTGATGCTTTTCAGGAAACAGGATTCTTGCCATGGAAAAAGCGAGATGTAATGTGTAATGGGAGCCTTACGAAGTTCCAGTTGTAATTGGAAGTGTGAATAAACATCCATCACTCATCGTTATCGCTGTTCACTGGAAAAGCCTAGAAGCAATGACACTCCAGCAGCAAAAGCACAACTACTGCCCAAATGCTGCTTCCCACACGCCATTCCCACAGCACTCTGTAACAAGGAAGGCTCCTTGGAGAAGGAGCTGACTACTGGTTGGGAGGAGGAAAAGTGCAATCTGAGTATCTTTTTATGCCAGAACTAAGGAAGTGCTCAACAACTAATGGGTACACATGAAAAGGAGAGAAGTTTCTGATTAAAGGGTTCTCCCATTGGCGAAATAAGAAACAATTTGAACATCAAAACGAATAATGATGGGAACAGATTAAAGCCCACTGAATAAAGTACCCACTCATGGCCCTAACTGGTTTGGCTCAGTGGATAGAGCGTTCAACTCTGGTCAAGGTCATGAACCTTGGTTGCTGGCACATCCCCAGTAGGGGGTATGCAGGAGGCAGCTGATGGATGTTTTTCTCTCTCATTGATAGTTCTAACGCTCTATCCCTCTCAGTTCCTCTCTGTATAAAATCAATAAAATATATTAAAAGAAATACCAACCCATGAGTCCAAATTGGAACCAAAAATGCACGATGGCTGGAAGAGGGGATTCCACTCCAAAATATGCCAGCTAATAAACACAGAAGAAATGACAGAATTGCAACTACAGATGAAATAGTTGATGCAGACAAGAAGCATCAATGAAACAAGAGATACACATGGCCTCAAGGTATCACCATTCATATTACTTACAAATTGCAAAAGGACAAAAGGTACTTTACAATGGGAAGACCTGATGGAAACGACCTTCACGAAGGGATCAAACTAGGCATCACCAATAATGGAACTAGCTGATATCATGTGCCTTTTGATGATGCAAAAGAAAATATATGACATCACCTAAGTAGCATTTTGGCTCAATACATTTAACCTGAATCCCTAATGAGGAAACAATCACTGAAATCCAGATTGTGGGACAGTCTACAAGGCAACTAAAGATACAAATTATTGGTGGAATGTTTTGCTAAAAGGGGAATGCAATCCATGATCTTCGTTGGAACTTATGTGGGGGAAACACAGCGATAAAGAAAATTTTGAGGAGATTTGGGAAATTTGACCATAGGCTATATTATATTGACAATGTTATTGTATCAGTAAGTTCTTGGAGTATAATAATTTTATTGGAATTTGCTTTTTTCAAAGGGGATGCATGCCAGAATACTAATAGTATCATAATATAAATCTGAGTTTACTCCAAAATGATTCAGACCTCTGTGTGTGTGTGTGTGTGTGAGAGAGAGAGAGAGAGAGAGAGAGAGAGAGAGAGAGAGAGAGAGAGAGAGCGAGAGAGAGAGAGAGAGAGAGAGAGAGAGAGATAGCGAGAGACTGGAAAAGAAACAGAGAACACCAATATGGCAAAATACTTTAGCAATTTGGTGAATGTAAGTTGAAGAATAATAGGTGCTCATTGTACTGTTCTTTCAACTTTTCTATAGGTTTGGCATTTTCTCAAATCCAATTTGGGAGAGAAATTAAAATCTACTAATCATCAAAAGACATCAATAGGTGAGTAAAAACTGGTAAACTACAGCATGAAAAAAGGGCAATGTCACCATAAAATCAACAAAGGGTTCACATCCAAAATATATAACACTTTCCTGCATATCAAGAAAAAAGACAAAGAGAAAAATTGGATAAGAGACTTGTGAGGAATTCATAAAAGAGGAAATACTAATGGTCCATAAACACTTAAAAAGTGTGGCTCAACCTCACTAGGGATTAGGGAAGTGGGAATGAGAGCCACAAAAATGTATCCTACACACACACCAGAATGGATGAAATTTAAAAGGTTTACAATGAAAAATGTGGCAAGAATATGGAACAATAGAAGTTTTCTTATACTACTAGTGGGAGTGTAAAACAAAACAGCCACTCTGGAAAACAATTTGGTATTATCTACTTTATGATCCTTTCCTAGCTATGCGCCTGCCAAAAATGCATGTTCACTTACAGCAGCAGACACACATGACTGTTCATAGTGCCATTATCATAATAGCCCCAAACTGTGAGTCAAATTTTCATCATCATCATAACAGATAAATAAGTTGTGATATATTTATATATCATTCATCTGATGGAATTGTCTACAGCAATGAAAATGAACAAATGACAATCTTATGTAATAATATGTATAAATCTAACAAATGTAAAATGAGTGAAAAAAAAACCATACACAAAATAACACAAACTTCATTACTGCATCTATAAAAAGCTCACAGCAGGCATATATAGACTACTGTGTTTAGGGATGTAAACTTAGGTAGTAAAACTTTCAAGAAAGGCAAGGGAGTGATTTTTATAAAGTTTTCATGGGCTATGCTGGGAGGGAATTGTGACTAGGAAGGATCACAATAGGGAATTCCAGGGTTCTAGTGATGTCAATTTTTTACCTAGATCAGGGGTCCTCAAACTTTTTAAATAGGGGGCCAGTTCCCTATCCCTCAGACCGTTGGAGGGCCGAACTATAGTTTTAAAAAAAACTATGGACAAATTCCTATGCACACAGCGGCGGCAAAAACACCCGGTGGGCCGGATAAATGTTTTCGGTGGGCCGCAGTTTGAGGACCCCTGACCTACATGGTAGTAACACTGATACCTTCTTTGTGATAAATCATTGAGGTCTACATAATTGGCTCATGTATGTTTTTCAATGTTTATTTAACAACAAAAATATACATTTTTAATTTTTATCCTCCTCTGAAAATGTTTATTTAGAGAAAAAGAAGGGAGAGATAGAAACATCAATGTGAGAGAGAAACATTGATCAGTTGCTTCCTGTACATAAACCCCAACCTAGGAGTGAAACCCCAACCTAGGTATGTGCCCTAAATGGGAATCAAACCCACACCTTTTGGTGTACAGGATGATGCTCCAACCAACTGAGCCACCCAGCCAGGGCAGCAGTTACATTTTTACAGGACAGATACAGAAAACAAAAACATCGAGATGAATTAAACACCTCAGTAGAAAGATTTCATCGTAGACTAGACACAGCTTAAGGTGAATCGTGAATTGGAAAGTAGACTAAAGTGACTCAGAACATGGTACAGATATAGAGAGAGAGAGATGAAAAATGTTGAGAGATATGAAAGATAGTATGAAAAACTCCAATAGATGCTTAATGGGAATTCAAAAAAAATAGAGTGAATGGGCAAAAGGTAATAGTAATAACAGCTGAGAATCTTTCAGAATTAAAGATATGAATCCTCAGATTGAAAAAGCACACCAAGTCTTTCACAGGATAAAAATAAATCCATACCTGGATACATTGGAATAAGATAAAAGATCAAGGAAAGTGAGAGAATCATAAAAAGTACAGAGAAAAAAGATGAACTACAGAGGAGATGACAGACCAACGGCAGACTTCTTGTCAGCAATAGTAGATGAGCCAATGCAATAATAGCCTCCAAGTCTTGAAGGAAAATATCTATCAATCTAGAAACTTATCCTCAGCTATAACATTCAAGAGTGAAAGGCAAAATGAATACATTTTCAGATATACTAAGACATGTATTACTCAGAAGCCCTCACTGAAAAAATTCTAATATATTTTCTTCACCAATAAATAAAATAAACCTGGAAAGGAGTAGTGGGATGCGAGAAATTATGGACAAGAATTAGTAAAAACACATGGCACCCTGAATATCTTCTGTTGGCTCTCCAAATCTTCCCTACACCCTGCTCCACTCTAAGTGTCGTGGAGGCTGCCCAGTATGGACTACATCAAGTAAGTTCCCTTATTCTCTTGCTTGCAATTGAGTTTTGCCAATGAATAGCCCCAATAGGACACGGCAGAACGGGAGGATGGTCATGTCAGAGAGTATGGTCTCATGGTTCCTCCTGGCATCATGATCCTTGGCTTGGGAAAAAGAAACAAAGAGTGAGGACGACAGATGGAGTAACATTGATGCCCCCATAAATGCATATAAATTGCTGAAAATATCTGAAAGAGAAACATATGAGGAACTTTCCCTGAGTTATTATATCACTACGATTTCATTATGTTGATGAAATGCACTATGTTAATTCTCTGAGGCCACTGCTTCTCTCAAGATAACCCCGTACATACATCTCTTCTTTCAGGTTTCTACGACTGCTCCTTTCCCAAATCCCTTCAGGCCTAGCAGTGCTAAAACTCTGGTTGTTACAAGCTCTGGCACATTAAACTGCCTCTTGTGGGTTTCTTTATCTCTACCCATACATACCCATAGATAAAGCTGCTTTAATTAATTAATTTCTTTGTTAAACTCTCCTAGAATTGTCCTAATTTGAGTATGTAATCTGTTTTCTATTAGGACCCTGACTAAGAAGCTGGCTAATTTAAATAAGTTATTAACTGTTAAAATTTAGTAATAATCACCTAATTTGAGAGAATTGAAGTCGTGATAGAACTAAAACATTAGCCAACACAACAGAAAAGATGAGAAAGGTGAATTACAGGGCAATTAAGGGGTTGGAGACCCTTAGCTTGTTCAGAATGAATGTGGAGAATTAGTGAAATTTAACCATTGCTAGAAAAATATAGTCAGAATGAATGTTTAAAATTTTTTAGAGTAACAAAATATATATATCTCCAGTCTTATTTGAGTTGCAAACCCTTACCTCTATATTTTAGAATTCCTTATTTGTTACAGTTCTTCAAACTGAGTACATCTCACATTGAACTTAGTATGTGCTCTGCATTCAAACTTAATTTCTGTGGCTAGGCAGTGCTTGAGTCTTACTCCTCCTCTCTTGAACCACCCACAGCCCTTCAAGAACAGAATATTGTACTTAGGAAATACTCCTTGAATCCATCCCTTTGCTATTCTGACACAGCCACTGTCCAACTTTATTTCTCATGTTCGAACTCACCTCCACTCTAGGCCTAAGCCTATTTCTATTCTCTCACCAACAACAATGCGCAAGTAGCACTATGAGAAAGCAGTCACACGACACAGAAATGTCTCCTGAGACTACTGATCAGCGGTTGAGTAATATTCGTATCTTAGCAACCAAGCCTAGAATGCCCAACTGTAACTGACCAATCAGCTCATATCTAAAGAGCCTAAGGTGGAATGGAAAGCCCCTCCCCCCTATGTTGACTCCTGAGAGAAATGGCACAAAGCAGTTACTCCATAAATATCTGTTGAGAGAAAAAATGAGTAAATGAACTATTTTTTCTTATTTGAATCAAAATTATGCACAAGGAGATATATACAAATATATGTTCACGATGACATTATCCTATATAATAAAAGGGTAATATGCAAATTGACTGTAAGGGCAGAATAACTGCTGGACCAGTCACTATGAGGAGAACTGACCACCTCTTGGTCCCTTTCCCCAGCCAGCCGGCTCCCATCGCCCAATGGCCACCTGCAGCAGGTGTTGGGATAAAGAGCCAGCGGGAACAGCCTACCTCTCAGTCCGTTCGCCCAGCCATCAGGCACTGATCACCTGATGGCAAAATGGGAACCGGGGGTGTGTGTGGCGGTGGGGGGTGGGGCTGGCTGCGGGCACCTGGGAAGATGGTCTTGACCACAGGCCAGGCCTAGGGACCGTACCCATGCACAAATTTTGTGCGCCAGACCTCTAATTTATCAATAAGTAAACTTCAAAATACTCGGCATTTCACAGTATATAGGTACATTACAGTTCAAATACATGATGCAATTCATTAAAATAATTTTTAAATACTTTTTAATGACATAAGAAAATGTTCATACTACGTTAAGTTTCAAAAAAGAGGTTTCATGCCCTGGCTGATGCGGCTCATTTGTTTGAGTGTTGTCCCAGGCACTTAAGGTTACTGGTTTGATTCCCAGTCAGGGCACATGGTCAGGTTACGGGCTTGATCCCCAGTCAGGGTGGGTGTGCAGGAGGCAGCTGATTGGCGTTTCTTTCTCATATTCATGTTTCTATTTCTCCCTCCCTCCCTCTCTCCCACCCTGCCTCCCTTCCTGCCTCCCTCCTTCCCTTCATCCCTCCCTTCCTCTCTCTCATAAATCAATAATAAAATATTTTTTAAAGAGGTTACATTTGAAACCTATATATTATTAACCAATATCACTACTACAATAAATTAAATAAAAAATTTAAAAAGCAAAAAAAGGGAGAACCAATATGGCGGCATAAGGTACGTGCCACCCCCCACAACCACATTAAAATTTCAACTAAAACACAAAAGAGCTATAATCCAGAACCACGGGAAAGCTGGCTGAGTGGAAGTTCTACAACTAGAAGGAAAGAAAAAAGCACATTTACACTGGTTAGGAGGTGTGGAGGTGCCAAGAGCAGAGGTATGGAGGCACGCAAAACAGGCTCCAACTCGGTGCGCAGTTTTTTTATTCGGAAGGGAGATACAAGCTTCCGACTGCACTGAACTCATTTCCGGAGATACTCTGGGGACCCAGACTCCTATGGGGAGAAACTGGACCGTCTGGAAGTGGGTTGGAAAGTGAGGGTGGCTTTCTCGCAGAGCTGCTCGCAGTGATCATTGTTATTGTGGGGACACGGGACACGAGGACGCGGAGTCGCAGAGATGCTGAGATGGCTGACGGACAGCCATCGTTGTTTGCTCCTCCCTGGTGATTCTCTGTGACCCTGCCCCACCCAATTTACAACCCCACCCAAGCTGTGCACAGAGGCGCAAATGAATCGCCTGTCCTTTTACAGACTAACCTAACAAACTGCAGATGGATCAGAGAGCTCCAAAAACATCCAAACCCCAAACAAGGAGGAGAAATCTGCACATCTCGCTGTAGCTCCTGCTGGGTGGACTCACGCAGCAGCTAATTTTGCACCTCATTGGCGATCCAGGAGCCAGTGTACCCAGTGGTCAGATACCAGATTTCAACTCCTCACATCCACAAGTGACACACTCAAGAGGCAGACTCAGTGAGCACCAAAGCACCACTGAAGCAAGTCCTGCCCCATAAGGGTGTCTCCAGCACAGCAGTTCTTCCCCTATATACACAGCGGGTCTTTGCAGTCAATTGGCCTGGAGGTCATTTGCTCCCAAGGATACCAACAACAATCAAGGCTTAACTACAACAAGACTGTGCGGCCAACCCACAAAGGGGTGTACCAAGAGTGTCCACCTCAGGTGATTTCGGAGGCTGAGCCACTGGGCCCAATAGGACACATACCACACAAAGCCACTCTCTCAACATAGGGAAACAGCCAAAATGCAGAGACAAAGAAACATGTCACAATGAAAGAAATGGAGGAAAGCAAACTACTGGATATAGAGTTCAAAACCACAGTTATAAGGTTACTCGAGAATCTTCAACAAACCTCTGAGGAACTTAGTGAGCCCTTCAAGGATCTTAATGAGAATGCCAAAAAATGGGAAAGGACCAGTCAGAAATTAAGCATACACTGACTGAAATAAAGAATAATATACAGAGATCCAATAGCAGACTGGAGCATCCCAAGAATCAAGTCACAGATTTGAAATACGAGGAAGCAAAAAACACCCATCCTGAAAAGAAAAAGAATCCAAAAATAAGAAGATAGTGTAAGGAGCCTCTGGGACAACTTCAAATATACCAACATCTGAATTATGGGGATGCCAGAAGAAGAGAGAGAGCAAGAGAGTGAAAACCTATTTGAAAAAATAATGACAGAAAACTTCCCCTACCTGATGAAAGAATTAGAATTACAAGTCCATGAAGCGAAAAGAACCCCAAATAAGAGGAATCCAAAAAGGACCACAACAAGACACATCATAATTAAAATGCCAAGGGCAAAAGACAAAGAGAGAATTTTAAAAGCAGCAAGAGAAAAGCAGTTAGTTACCAGCAAGGGAGTACCCATACAACTATCAGCTGATTTCTCAACAGAAACTATGCAGGCCAGAAGGGAGTGGCAAGAAATATTCAAAGTGATGAATAGCAAGAACCTACAACCAAGATTACTATACCCAGCAAAGCTATCATGTAGAATTGAAGGTGAGATAAAGAGCTTCACAGACAAGAAAAAGCTAAAGGACTTCATCACCACCAAACCAGGATTATATGAAATGTTGAAGGGTATTCATTTTTTATTTTTTAAGCCAATTTGATTTTCAAATTTACTTAGCTGAATTGTTTTTTCTTTTTTATATTTCTTTATTGATTTCAGAGAGGAAGGGAAAGGGAGGAGAGATAGAAACACCAATGATGAGAGAGAATCATTGATCGGCTACCTCCTACATACCCCCTACTGGGGATCGAGCCCACAACCCAGGCATGTGCCCTCGGCTGGAATCGAACCTGGGACCCTTCAGTCGGCAGGCTGACACTCTATCCACTGGACCAAGCCGGGTAGGGCTGAAGGGTATTCTTTAATGAGAGGAAGAAGACGAAAAAGTTAAAGATAAAAATTATGAACAACAAAGAGACAACAAATACATATCTGTCAACAAGGGAATCTAAAAATTAAGTCAATAAAAAAATACAATGAACAGAATAAACTGGTGAATATAATAAAGCAGGGACATAGAAAAGGAGTGGACAGACAATTCTCGGGGGAAAAGGGGTGTGAGGGGTGCGGGCAGAGATTGGACACTAATCGTACACCTTTGGATAAGAACAATGGTTGGGGGCAAGGGCATGGGGTGTGGTGGGAACCAGGTGGAGGGGAGCTATGGGGGGAAAAAAGAGGTACATCTGTAATAATCTGAACAATAAAGATTTATTTAAAAAAAAAAAAGGAAAAAAGGGCCCATTTTTTCTCAATGGTTAGAGCATTGGCCCATGGACCAGAAAGGTCCGGGTTTGATTCCAGGTCAAGGGCATGTGTCTGGGTTGCAGGCCTCAGCAACCTGCATCGGGACCTGTGCAGGAGGCAACTGGTCCATGTATCTCTCATATCAATGTTTCTTAGTCTCGCCCCCTCCGCCCCTCAGTTCACGCTATCTAAAAATCAAAGGGGACCTAGCCATTTTGGCTCTTTGGATAGAGCATGGGCCTACAGACCTAAGGGTCTCAGGTTTGATTCTGAGTCAGGGCACTTGCCCGGGTTGTGGGTGGCATGCAGGAGGCAGCCAATCAATGATTCTCTCTCAACATTTCTGTTTCTATCTCTCTCTCCCTGCCTCTCTGAAATCAATAAAAATATATTTATTTAGCCCAGCTGGTTTGGCTCAGTGGATAGAGGGTTGGCCTGCGGACTGAAGGGTCTCAGGTTTGATTCCGATAAAAGGCACATGTCTGGGGTTCATATTTAAAAATATGCATATATTTAATTTTTCAAAAATAAATGGGAAAACAATATACTTGGGTGAGGATTAACCAAAAAAATAAATAAAAAAGTAAGTAAGTAAGTAAGTAAATAAGTAAATAAATAAATAAATAAATAAATAAAAGAGGTTAGAGGGGCTTATGGTCAAGATGGCAGCACAGGAAACATGGTACTTGCATCCTCCCACAACCACATCAAAATTACAACTAAACTACAAGACAATCATTATTCAGAAATGCAGGAAAAAACTGGAAGGATATACATCAACATGGTAACATACCCACATGGTACAGTATTAATACCAAGTACTACATATACTATTCTGGACATTTCATATAAATGAAAGTTTGCAATATGTGTTCTTCTGTGTCTGGCTTCTTTCATGGAACATACATTTTTATGGTCCATCATTATTGTAGTATGTATTACTGCTTCCTTTTTATGGTTGAATAGTATTTCATTATATAGACATACTACACTTAGGTTATTCTTTCATCAGTTGATGGGTGTTTGACTGTTCCCACAGTTTGGCTCTTGTGGTTACTGCTTCTATGAATATTTAATACAATTCTTGGCACTTCTGTAAAAAAATCAATTGACTATAAATATAAGGTTCAAAATTTTTTAATTTAATTATTTGAGAAGGAGAGAAATATCAATTTGTTGTTCCATTTATTTATGCATTCACTGATTGATTCTTGTATGTGTTCTGATGGAGAATTGATGCTTAAGAAAAAATAAAGTTGGTTGCAATTGAAAGGTATGAAACAACCTTTTTATTTTAAAATTGTAAATAAAAAGACTAAATCAAGCTATATACAGACATATATGTATATATATATAACCACTGCATAACAAAACAGTTTATAAGGGACAATATCTCTTTATAGAAATATACCAGCTAATCAATGAAGAAGATTTAATATAAGAATACCACCATTTTTCAATCCATAATGGATTAACAGTTACTATCACCGAAATAAATAGACAACCAGACATTGTGTACCTCCTGATGGAAGAACTTAGCAAAATATTTGTTGTCCCTCCATATTTAACCTGAATTTGATCAAGCCTTTATTTATGTTTAAAAATATTTTTAATATGTTTTCATTGACTTCAGAGAGAGGAAGGGTAAGAAAGAGAGGGACAGAAATATAAATGATGAGAAAAAATCACCGATCGGCTGCCACCTGCACACCCCCCACTGAGGAAAGAGCCCACAACCCCGGCATGTGCCCTGACCAGGAATCAAACTGTGACCTCCTGGTTCATGGGTTGACACTCAATCAGTGAGCCACACTGGCCAGGCTGATCAAGCCTTTGGATCAAACTACTAATTTACAGTAAATACAGAGAACAGAGAAACATGTTAGACAACTTCATGAAGACATAATTAGCAAAATCCAAACTATGGAAAAATGACCTCGTTTCTTCAATAAATAAATCATAAGGGAAGAAAAACAAGAGATCAAAGTAGAAACCAAAGTTCAAAAAAATCCAAGAAGCCCAGGCGGTATGGTTCAGTGATGAGCATCAACCCATGCACCAAGTGATCGAAGTTCAATTCCCAGTCAGGGCACATTCCTGGGTTGTGGGTTTGCTCACAGTGTGAGGCATGCAGGAGGCAGCTGATCAATGATTCTCTCTCATCATTAATGTTTCTATGTTTCTCTTTCCCTCTCCCTCTCTCTAAAATCAATAAAACCACAATTTTAAAAGTGTTTTAAAGTAAAAATAAATTAGAACAATTGCTTTAAAAATGCAAGGAAACATATTTAAAAATCATAAAGTAGGACTTTATTTGGATCGTGGTTCAAAACATACATTATACAGGGAGACGGAAGATGGCGGCGATATAGGCAGACGCGTCCCAATTCGTGTCCCGGAGCAAATGGAGTGAGCAGCTGAAACTAATAACACCCACCTGGAATTGGCGAAATTGCTCAGCTGGTGAGACGGTTTGCAGCCGGGAAGAGCAGAACTCCCCTGGAAAGGTAAAAAAAAAAAAAAAAAAAAAAAAAAAAAACAGGGATTTGGGCAGGAAAGTTTGCCAGACCTCTGAGCCCAGAGAGTGGGAGGGAGACCGCATGGCAGACAGCCGCGTCCCTTCGGACAAGCACAGCCCCTGACCGGGGAAAGGAGAACCGCGGGATTCCTGGCGCCGCTGGGGGAATTGAGAGCTGGGTTCTGTGATCACGGAGGACTGAGCCTAAAGGGGACAGCCTGAAGAGCTGACCAGACCATGCAGTCCCGGTAAGAGAAGAAGCTTACAGAAACCAAGCCTTCCCCGTTTCTGCGGCCGGCGTTTGTTTGTTTGTTTTCACTGATTCCTGTTCATGGGACATTTCGGATACTGAGGAGCGAAGGGGGGCCGGGAGAGGTGGCAGCGAATTGAGTGCTGAGACACCCCTGAGCCCAGGACTGGGGCAGCCATTCTCTCCAGAGAGTGAGACTCCTCCCCGCAGGCCCCAGGCAAGGAGCACAGACACAACCAGATTCCATCCTGAAGGAGATCAAGGATTAAAATAACCTGATCAGTCCCTGGGAGTTAACTGGGTATGGCCTATAGAGGGATTTTCAATCCCAGCAACAACACAGCGCCGGTAACTAACTATTACGCAGCCAGCTCTGGGCAGTGAACTTCCACTGGACAGAGATGCCCTATATCCTCAGAGGCTAACCCCAGAACACTGCCACCCAGAGGCTGACCCACAAACTGACTCTTTGGTAAACACAAAATAAGGCAGTCTGGGAAACAAATACGGCCTGCTTTAAAATAAGGACTGTGGTTTACAAAACAGAGGAACAGTGTATCGCAGGGAAACTCAACACTCTCCTGAATACCTGGCAGGTCTAAGGCAAGCCACACTGAAGAATAGAAGAACCGAAGGCCCTTCACTACTGCAATTTTTTTTTTCACCTTTTAACTAAGAAACCAATTTCTTTTTTTTCTTCTTTTTCCATCACCTGATTTTACCCTTTTAATTACTACCTTCTTATTTTTAAGCAGTATTATTACTGCTACCATTTTACCATTTTTTAAAGTGCCATTTTATTTTCTCTTTATATTATTTTGGGATTAGTGTTCTCCATTCTATTTTCATCGTTATATTATTGGTTGTTTCTAGTTTGCATTCATCTCCAGGGAGCTGTTGCTGGAATTTGTTGGGATTAGTGGCGGTTCTATAGGAGTATTCTCCTCATATAAAAAGTCTCTTCCCCTCTTCCACTTCATTCTCTCTTTTCACTCTTTTTTTCTTTTCTTTTCTTTTCTTTTCTTTCCTCGCTTTTATTCCCCCCCCCCTCCTTTTTCCCAATTTCATTTTTGCACTCCTTTTTTTGGTCCCTACTTTTCTTTTCTTTTTTCTCTTTTCTCTTTTTCTCTTCCTTCTTCCTTATCCCCTAATTCTCTTAATTCGGGTGGTCACATTTATTTGGGGTTATTAATATCGTGAATATATTTGTGTATAGTGCCTGGTACGTGGTGCCATGTTGTGTTGTATTTTGTGCCTTTAAATCAACGCAGCAGATCCAAGCAACAGCAACCTCCTGAGCACCACACCCCCTGCTGAGGAACAGCAGCTGTATGTGAAACCTCGCCCCACCAGCCAAAAGAGCCACGAAAGCTATGAACAGCACCCACCAGAGGAGCTGCTGCCAGCTGAAGAGCAGCTGCTACTGCAACCGCCCGAAGAGCAACCACAGACCAAGGAGTCACTGTCACCCAGGGAGCAGCCACTGAATGACTCAACATCTAGATATGTCAGTGAGATCAAACATGGGTAGACAAAGAAACCCCCAAAGGAAAGAGAAGGAGGACTCTCCAGAAAAGCAGCTAAGTAATGCAGAGGCATGCAACATGACAGGAAAAGAATTCAGAATAAGGGTCCTAGAGTGCATAAACTGGATGGAGGAAAAAATCGACAACCTCCGCAAGAAGCAAGAAGAAACAGATGAAAAAAACAATAACATATGGAAGAAGCTAGAAGAAACAGATGACAAAATCAACAACTTAAGTAAGACCCAAGAAGAAATGAAGAGTGATACAGCTGCAATGAAAAACACCACTGAAAGTATCAACAGTAGACTAGGAGAAGCGGAGGACCGAATTAGTGAATTAGAAGACAAGGAAGCAAAACACACCCAAAATGTACTGCAATTGGAGAAAAAAATTAAAAGACAGGAGGAGAGCCTAAGGGAGCTTTGGGACAACATGAAACGAAACAACATACGAATAATAGGGGTACCAGAACAACAGAAAGATGAACAAGGATTAGAAAACCTATTAGAAGAAATAATATCAGAAAACTTTCCTGAGGTGGGGAAGAAAAAAGTCACACAAACCCAGAGAGTCCCAAACAAGGTGAACCCGAAAAGACCCACACCAAGACACATCATAATTACCATGGCAAATGTTCAGGACAAAGAGAGAATCTTACAGGCTGCAAGAGAGAGACAGAAAGTTACATACAAGGGATCTCCCATTAGATTGTCAAATGATTTCTCAACAGAACCACATCAGGCCAGAAAAGAATGGACAGAAATTTACAAAGTGATGCAAAGCAAAGGACTGAATCCAAGAATACTCTATCCAGCAAGGCTATCATTCAAACTTGAAGGGGAAATAAGAAGCTTCACAGACAAAAAAAGGCTAAGGGAGTTTATCACCAACAAGCCAGCAATGCAAGGAATGCTAAAGGGACTGGTATAAAAATAAGAAATAAAAAGCTCAGAAAGAAAACAGCCACACAAAAAAGAAATGGCTACAAACAAATACCCTTCAATAATAACTTTAAACGTAAATGGACTAAATGCTCCAACCAAAAGACATCGAGTGGCTGAATGGATAAAAAAACATGACCCATACATCTGCTGTCTACAAGAAACCCACCTCATTAGAAGGGACTCACACAGACTGAAAGTGAAAGGATGGAAAAATATCTTTCAGGCAAATGGAAAGGAAAAGAAAACTGGGGTAGCAATACTTGTATCAGACAAAATAGGCCTCAAAGTGAAGGCCATAACAAGAGATAAGGCCACTTCATAATACTAAAGGGATCAATACAACAAGAAGATATAACCCTGGTAAACATATATGCACCCAATGCAGGAGCACCCAAATTCATAAAAAAAACTCCTGGAAGATATCAAAGGAGAGATTGACAACAATACAATCATAGTAGGGGACTTTAATACACCACTGACAGCACTGGATAAGTCCTCTGGACAAACAATCAGCAAAGATACAGCAATCCTAAATGACTCACTAGATCAGATGGACTTAATAGACATTTTCAGAACACTTCACCCCAATGCCACGGAATATACATTCTACTCAAGTGCTCATAACACATATTCAAAAATAGACCATATATTGGGTCCCAAGCAAAGTATCCCCAAATTCAAGAAGAGTGAAATCATAAAAAGCGTCTTCGCAGACCACAATGGCATAATATTAGAAATAAACTACAATAAAAAAAACCCAAAATACTCAAACACCTGGAAGCGGAATAGCATGCTATTAAATATTGATTGGGTTACCAATGAGAACAAAGAAGAAATTAAAAACATCCTGGAAACTAATGACAATGAAAACACAACAATCCAAAACCTATGGGACATAATGAAAGCAGTCCTGAGAGGGAAGTTTATAGCTCTACAGGCCTATCTCAAAAAAACAAGAAAAAATGGAAGTAAATCATCTAAATCTACAACTCAAAGAATTAGAAAGAGAGCAACAAGAAAACCCCAGAGTGAGCAGAAGGAAGGAGATAATAAAGATTAGAGCAGAAATAAATGACATAGAGACCAAAAAAACAATACAGAAAATCAATGAAACCAAGAGCTGGTTCTTTGAAAGGACAAACCTCTAGCCAGACTCACCAAGAAGCAAAGAGAGAGGACCCAAATAAACAAAATCAGAAACGATAGAGGCGAAATAACAACAGACCCCACA
Source organism: Myotis daubentonii (assembly GCF_963259705.1). Lineage (NCBI taxonomy): Eukaryota > Metazoa > Chordata > Mammalia > Chiroptera > Vespertilionidae > Myotis > Myotis daubentonii. The sequence goes on along the minus strand of NC_081841.1, from coordinate 96,018,416 downwards.
GAAATACAAATGATTGTTAAAAAATACTACGGACAGCTCTACTCCAACAAGCTAGACAACATGGAGGAAATGGACAAATTCCTAGAAAAATACAACATTCCAAAACTCAATCAGGAAGAATCTAAAAATCTCAACAGGCCAATAACTACAGAAGAAATTGAAGTAGTCATCAAAAAGCTTCCATCAAACAAAAGCCCAGGACCAGATGGCTTCACAGTGGAGTTTTACCAAACATTCAAGGAAGAACTAAAACCTATCCTCCTCAGACTACTACAAAAAATTCAAGAGGAAGGAACACTTCCAAGCTTATTCTATGAAGCCAACATCACCCTAATACCAAAACCAGGTAAAGACAACACAATGAAAGAGAATTACAGGCCAATATCCCTCATGAACATAGATGCCAAAATCCTCAACAAAATCTTAGCAAATCGGATCCAGCAGTACATCAGAAAGATCATACACCATGACCAAGTAGGATTTATCCCAGGGATGCAAGGATGGTACAATATCCGCAAATCAATAAATGTGATACATCACATAAACAAATTGAAAGAAAAAAACCACATGGTCATATCAATTGATGCAGAAAAAGCATTTGACAAAATTCAACACCCATTTTTGATAAAAACTCTCAGTAAGACGGGAGTAGAAGGATCATACCTCAACATAATAAAAGCCATATATGACAGGCCCACAGCAAACATCATACTCAATGGACAAAAACTAACACCATTTCCCCTAAGAACAGGAACAAGACAGGGATGCCCCCTCTCACCACTCCTGTTCAACATAGTACTGGAAGTGTTAGCCATTGCAATTCGGCAAGAAGAAGAAATAACAGGCATCCAAATAGGAAAAGAGGAAGTAAAACTGTCCTTATTTGCAGACGACATGATCTTATACATACAAAACCCTAGAGACTCCATCAAAAAGCTACTAGACTTAATACATGAATTTGGCAATGTAGCAGGATACAAAATTAACCCCAAGAAATCTGAGGCATTTCTATACACCAATAGTGAACTTTCAGAAAGAGAGATTATAAAAACAATCCCGTTTACCATCGCACCAAAAAAAATAAGCTACCTAGGAATAAACTTAACTAAAGAGGTAAAAGACCTCTACTCAGAAAACTACAGGATGTTGAAAAAAGATATAGAGGAAGACATAAACAGATGGAAGAACATACCGTGTTCATGGATTGGTAGAATCAACATCATTAAAATGTCCATACTACCCAAAGCAATCTATAAATTCAACGCACTTCCCATTAAAATACCAACGGCATACTTCAGAGATCTAGAACGAACTTTCCAAAAATTCATCTGGAATAAAAGAAGACCCCGAATAGCTGCAGCAATCCTGAAAAAGAACAAAGTAGGTGGGATCTCAATACCAGATATCAAGTTGTATTACAAAGCCACTGTTCTCAAAACTGCCTGGTACTGGCACAAGAATAGGCATATAGATCAATGGAATAGAATAGAGAGCCCAGAAATCGGCTGGAACCAATATGCTCAATTAATATTTGACAAAGGAGGCAAGAACATACAATGGAGCCAAGATAGTCTCTTCAATAAATGGTGTTGGGAAAATTGGACAGATATATGCAAGAAAATGAAACTAGACCACCAACTTACACCATACACAAAAATAAACTCAAAATGGATAAAGGACTTAAATGTACGACAGGATACCATAAAAATTCTAGAAGAATCCAAAGGGAAGAAAATTTCAGACATATGCCGAAGCAATTTCTTCACTGATACAGCTCCTAGGGCACTTGAAACTAAAGAAAAAATGAACAAATGGGACTACATCAAAATACAAAGCTTCTGCACAGCAAAAGAAACCATCAACAAAACAACGAGAAAACCCACTGTGTGGGAAAACATATTTGCCAATGACATATCTGATAAGGGCCTAATCTCCAAAATTTATAGGGAACTCATACAACTTAACAAAAGGAAGATAAACAATCCAATCAAAAAATGGGCAAAGGACCTAAATAGACACCTTTCAAAAGAGGACATTCAGAAAGCCAAGAGACATATGAAAACATGCTCAAAGTCACTAATCATCCGAGAGATGCAAATCAAAACAGCAATGAGGTACCATCTCACACCTGTCAGACTGGCTATCATCAACAAATCAACAAACGACAAGTGCTGGAGAGGTTGTGGAGAAAAAGGAACACTTGTGCACTGCTGGTGGGAATGCAGACTGGTGCAGCCACTATGGAAGACAGTATGGAGTTTCCTTAAAAAACTGAAAATGGAACTCCCATTTGACCCTGTGATCCCACTTCTAGGAATATATCCCAAGAAACCAGAAACACCAATCAGAAAGGATATATGCACCCCTATGTTCATAGCAACACAATTCACCATAGCTAAGATCTGGAAACAGCCTAAGTGCCCATCAGTAGATGAATGGATTAGAAAACTGTGGTACATCTACACGATGGAATACTATGCTGCTGTAAAAAGGAAGGAACTCTTACCATTTGCAACGTCATGGATGGAACTGGAGAGCATTATGCTAAGTGAAATAAGCCAGTCAATAAAGGAAAAATACCACATGATCTCACTCATTCATGGTCAATAGAGACCATTATAAACTTTTGAACAATAATAGATACAGAGGCAGAGCTGCCTCAAACAGATTGTCAAACTGCAGCAGGAAGGCCGGGGTGGGTTGGGGGGCAGGAGGTAGGGGGGTAAGAGATCAACTAAAGGACTTGTATGCATGCATATAAGCATAACCAATGGACATAATACACTGGGTGATAGGGGAAAAAAAGAAAAAACAAAAAAAACAAAGGCAACAAAATCTCAGACGTACGCCGAAGCAATTTCTTCACAGATACAGCTCCTAGGGCACTTGAAAAGAAAGAGAAAATGAACAAATGGGACTACATCAAAATAAAAAGCTTCTGCACAGCAAAAGAAACCATCAACAAAACAACGAGAAAACCCACTGTGTGGGAAAACATATTTGCCAATGACATATCTGATAAGGGCCTAATCTCCAAAATTTATAGGGAACTCATACAACTTAACAAAAGGAAGATAAACAATCCAATCAAAAAATGGGCAAAGGACCTAAATAGACACCTTTCAAAAGTGGACATTCAGAAAGCCAAGAGACATATGAAAACATGCTCAAAGTCACTAATCATCCGAGAGATGCAAATCAAAACAACAATGAGGTACCATCTCACACCTGTCAGACTGGCTATCATCAACAAATCAACAAACGACAAGTGCTGGAGAGGATGTGGAGAAAAAGGAACACTTGTGCACTGCTGGTGGGAATGCAGACTGGTGCAGCCACTATGGAAGACAGTATGGAGTTTCCTTAAAAAACTGAAAATGGAACTCCAATTTGACCCTGTGATCCCACTTCTAGGAATATATCCCAAGAAACCAGAAACACCAATCAGAAAGGATATGTGCACCCCTATGTTCATAGCAGCACAATTCACCATAGCTAAGATCTGGAAACAGCCTAAGTGCCCATCAGTAGATGAATGGATTAGAAAACTGTGGTACATCTACACAATGGAATACTATGCTGCTGTAAAAAGGAAGGAACTCTTACCATTTGCAACGTCATGGATGGAACTGGAGAGCATTATGCTAAGTGAAATAAGCCAGTCAATGAAGGAAAAATACCATCATTCATGGATAATGGAGACCATTACAAACTTTTGAACAATAATAGATACAGAGGCAGAGCTGCCTCAAACAGATTGTCAACTGCAGCGGGAAGGCCGAGGAGGGTTGGGGGGCAGGAGGTAGGGGGGTAAGAGATCTACAAAAGGACTTGCATGCATGCATATAAGCATAACCAATGGACATAAGACACTGGGGAATAGGGGAGGCTAGGGGACTGTCTAGGGCGGGGGGAAAAATGGACACATATGTAATACCCTTTGTAATACTTTAAGCAATAAATAAAAAAAATACATTATACAAAATATGTCAGACCATTGGAAATTTGGAATACTAGAGTATTTGAAGATGTCCTATATAATAAAAGCATAATATTCAAATTGTCCCCTTGACCGGGAGTTAGACCACTCGCTATGATGCACGCTGACCACCAGGGGGTGGCGTGGAACATGGCGGGCTTCAAAGATGCATGACCTATTATATCCAGCAATCCACTTGGGGACTGAAAACTTAGCAATGATGACAATTAGTGAAGATATGAATCAACTAAAATAGTTGACAGAGACAATTCTTCCATCTTTGAAAATATCTACATCAAATCTGTTTAAATAGATTTTCATCTGCATAATAGAACACATTCTGACAAGACCACCACCACCGTGGTCAGTGTTGTGCCGATAAACGTTTAGTAACTGAGAGAACCCCCGAGTGCACAAATTTTTGGGCACCGGGCTACTAGTATATGTATAAAAGCCTAAGCGACCAGAATGCCATAACAACTGGAATGACCAGTCGCTATGACACACACTGACCACCAGGGGACAGATGCTCAATGCAGGAGCTGCCCCTTTGTGGTCGGTGCACTCCCATAGCCAACCCGGCTCTTGCCTGTCGCCTGGGTTTCCGATCACCGTCAGCGGCAGGCGGCTTCTTCCGTCCTTCTCCTTTCGACTCCTGGCATTGCACCTATGTATGTAAATTAACCGCCATCTTTGTTGGAAGTTAACTTGCATATTGCCCAGATTAGCCAATGGGAAGCGTAGCAAAGGTACGGCCAATTACCATGTTTGTCTATTATTAGATTAAACTAGTGGCCCGGTGCACTAAATTCGTACATGGGGGAGGGTGTGTTCCTCAGCCTGGCCTGCACCCTCTCCAATTTGGGACCCCTCAAAGGATGTCCTACTGTCAGTTCACAGGGATCGGGCCTAAACCGGCAGTTGGACATCCCTCTCGCAATCCGGGACTCCTGGCTCCTAACCGCTCACCTGCGTGCCTGCTCGCCTCTACCCACTCTGCCTGCTGGCCTGCTCGCCCCCAACTGGTCACACCCGTCCCCCGCCCGCTGCCGGCCTGCTTGCCTCCAAATGCCCCCTGCCAGCCTGATCACCCCAAACTGCCCCCCCTGCTGGCCTGCTTGCCCCTACCTTCCCTCCCCACTGGTCTGCTCATCCCAAACTTTCCCCCTGCTGGCCTGCTCACTCCAAACTGCTCCCACCCCCACCCCCACCCCCGATGCCCTCATCAGCTCCAACTGACCTCCACTGATGGGCTGCTTGCCCCCAACTGGCCCCCCTGCTGGTCTGCTTACCCCCAACGGCCCCGCCCCCCACAAGCCTGATCACAACTGCCCTACCTCTTGGCCTCTAACCTCCTCTACCTCAGCCCACCAACATGACTTTGTCCAGAAGAACATCTGGAAGGTCTCCTGGAAAGTCTCCCAATCTAATTAGCATATTACTCTTTAATTAGTATAGATATATTTGTCTGTAAATATGGTTATGATTGCAGATATGAGTAGGACCAGGTAAAATTTTATAGAATGGGCCTTTTATTACAGACTAGGGGCCTGGTGCACGAAATTCGTGCACTGGGTTTGTGTGGCGGGGGAGTGTCCCTCAGCCCAGCCTGCCCCCTCTCACATACTGGGAGCCCTCAGCCGTTGACCCCCATCACCCTCCAATCGCAGGATCGGCCCCTTGCCCAGGCCTGATGCCTCTGGCCTAGGCGTCCGGCCCAGGCAGCGGGGACCCGCAGCTGCAGCAGCCCTGCGATCGTGGGCTTCGCTTTAGGCACAGGCAAGGGACCCCTAGCTCCTGGGACTGCCAGCTTCGACCGTGCCCAGCTCCCATCGCTGGCTCCACCCCTACTTCCTGCTATCACTGGCCAGGGCGGAAAAGGCACCTGATTCTCCCCAGGGCCGCCTTTGCCCTGCCCCCCAGCTCTTAGCTCCCCCCTGCGTTTCTGATCACTGTCAGTGGCAGGGGGCTTCTTCCTGCTTCCCTTTCGCCTCCCTGCATTGTGCCTACATATGCAAATTAACCGCCATCTTGTTGGCAGTTAATTTGCATATAGCCCTGATTAGCCAATGAAAAGGGTAGCTCGTATGCCAATTACCATTTTTCTCTTTTATTAGTGTTGATGGTGCGCCATGTATGCATTTTTTCTAAAGAAGTAAAAATTACTTTAAAAAATGTTTCAGGAAGACTTTGAGAAATTTACAGTATCTGCTTTTCTTCCAAGAGAAGTTGTCACTTTTATGCCAGAGTGAGAATTATTTGTATGCTTTGTATGTCAGCATTGGGCCACTGTGATTGGGAGGCACTTAGCTTGACTTGAGAGTAATTATCTTGCTCACTGGCTGGGAGGGAGGGTGTGTGGCAGAGGAGATAAATACTGGGTTCTGGATTATTCATAGATTGCTGACTTTCTGGATTGATTGCGCAAGCCCCTCCTTTTATTGATGTCCACCTTCTGTTGACAGAAGTCTACCCTGGGAGAGAAATGAGATGAAACTCTCTTTCTTGTCATTGTAAAAAGCATTTGAATTCCTAAGGTGTGATAAGGCCACCCAGCCATCCACAGTCAAGGCACACATTTTCATGGAGGATGTTCCCACTCTTGAATAAATTAAAACAATTTTTTTCTTTTAATTTAAACTTTCATCTATAACTGTTTTCTTGTTACTTAAAAGCTAGATTTTTTGAAACTGCTTCCAAAGCTTTTCAAGCTGTACATGTCCTTGGAATGAATTTATAAATAAGAATTGAGCCCAGCCGGTGTGACTCAGAGGTTTTGCATGGACCTATGAACCAGGAAGTCACAGTTTGATTCCAGGTCAGGCCACATGCCAGGGTTGTGGGCTTGATCCCCAGTACAGGGCGTGTAGGAGGCAGCCGATCAATGATTCTCTCTCATCATTGATGTTTCAATCTCTCTCCCTCTCCCTTCCTCTCTGAATCTGTGAGAATATATTTGAGAGAGAGGGGGGCGGGGGAGAGAGAGAGAGAGAGAGAGAGAGAGAGAGAGAGAGAGAGAGAGGAGTATATATGTTTGTAAATAAGAAAACATGTATTTGATGCTCTTAGAAAGTCTTATTTTCTTTCATTAAAACTTGTGCAGTATAGGGAACGGCGTAGATTCTCTTAATTTGAAGAAAGTTAGAGGGAAAGGTACTAATTCAGAGTTCCTTGGGAAAATGTGTCACTTACATACTTTTTTATATTTATTGTTTTAAAATCAAAAACTGAAATATTTTCTATTCAGAAAATATATTTGGATCTAAATATCTTCTACAATTTTTAACCCCAAAATTTCAATTTAAATATTTTAAAAATGATTGGGATATTTGTCTGTTTTAAATAAGTTAGGTTACTGGAGTTCTACATATAACTGGATCACCTGGGGTAATTTTCTGATTGGAAAATTAAGAATTATAGGCAGAGGGGAGGACATGAGAAATTTTAAAGAACATATTCAATTTACTTTAGAAGCCAAAACTCTCTTATCATGTGACTTCTTTTGTGTTTGTTAAACTATATTATCACATAAGCATTGCTGCTATTGGGACAAACAGCGACAGTTGATTTAGGTCATTTGAATGTTCATTGTCTTTATTTTTTAAAAAATATATTTTATTGATACTTTACAGAGAGGAAGGGAGAGGGATAGAGAGTCAGAAACATCGATGAGAGAGAAACATCGACCAGCTGCCTCCTGCACACCTGCTACTGGGGATGTGCCCGCAACCAAGGTACATGCCCTTGACTGCAATTGAACCTGGGACCCTTCAGTCCGCAGGCCGACGCTCTATCCATTGAGCCAAACTGGTTTGGCCCACTGTCTGTTTTAATTTGTCTGTTTGTGTTGACTCTGTCATATGCTCAAACTTCAGTGGAAGTCATGAGAACCTATTATTTTTGCCTGCTCCCTCCTTTACTTTGGAAATATTCTTTTTTACTCAGAGGGACCTTCACTTTGATGTAAGGGATTGTTTCCGTTGCCAACTGTTTTCTTCCTTGCCAAGTGAGACGGTTGTTGTGAACTCTTCAGTGATGCCTTCCCCAGGATATTTGCAGATGTGGTTGGGAAAAGTCATTTCAACCCCAACCTTTGCATCTCAGCTGCTGAGGTGCCGGGGGTGCCATGGGGATCACAGGGAAGCAGGCCAGCTGGCACCCTGCCCCCTGGGGGATCCGGGGATGCCGGCTAGCCTGCGGCCAGGCTCTCTCTCCCTCTGATGGCCATGGCGATCACGGGGAATCAGGCCAGCCGGGCGCTCTCTCTCATCCACACTGCGATCTCAGGCCACAGGCAGCAAGCACCCCCGGCTTGGGGTTGTTGCCTCGCCTGCCGCCAGGCTTTCAAATGGCGATCACCTGCTGGGGGCTGGGAAAAAGGCTGCCGGCAGGGCCGCCATTGCCCGGCCCTCAGCTCTTGCCTGCCGCCTGGGTTTCCGATCCCTTTCGCCTCCCATGATTGCGCCTATGTATGCAAATTAACCGCCATCTTTGTTGGCAGTGAACCACAATCTTGGTTGGCAGTTAATTTGCATATCGCCCTGATTAGCCAATGGGAAGCAGGTCAGACTTATGGTTAATTACCATGTTTGTCTATTATTAGATAGGACTAGAGGTCTGTTGCACGAAGAGATTCGTGCAATAGGCCTTCCTTTCCCCTGGCTGCTGGCACTGGTTTGACTCCGGCACCCAGGATCCAGGCCTTCGGTCTGGCCGGGCTCCAGGCGGAGCCGGCCCCGAATCGTCAGGCCTCGCTGCTCCGCTGGCCCCGTAGCCATGAGGCCTCGCTGGTCCCCCGGCCCCGGAGAAGTCAGGCCTCTCGGCTCTGCTGGCCCCTGAGCCGTGAGGCCTCGCTGCCCCGCCGGCCCCGGAAACGTCAGGCCTCGCTGCTTCACTGGCCTCTGGGGACAAGAGGCCTTGCTGCTCTGCCAGCCGCTGGGGCTGTGAGGCCTCGCTGATCTGCCAGCCCCGGGACATCAGGATTGCTCCACTGCTTGGAGACTACGTATGCAAATTAACCACCATCTTTGTTTACTTAGTTTGCACTCTCCTGATTGGCTGGTTAGCATAGCGAAGGTACGGTCAATTTACATGTTTGTCTATTATTAGGTAAGACTAGAGGCCCAGTGCACAAAAATTTGTGCGCCTGGGGGAGAGGGGGTGGTCCCTCAGCTTGGCCTGTGCCCACTTGCAGTCTGGGACCCCTCGGGGGATGACCACCTGCTGGCTTAGGCCCACTCCCCTGGGGGTTGGGCCTAAGCTGGCAGTCAGACATCACTCTGGCAGCCCAGGAGCCCTCGGGGGATGTCCACTTGCCAGCAGGGAGCAGACCTAAGCTGCAGTCGGATATCCTTAGCGCTGGTGAGGAGGCGAGAGGGGTTCCCACCACCAACACTTTACGGGCAGCCATCAGCCTGACTTGTGGCTGAGCAGAGCTCCCCCTGTGGGAGCACAATGAAAACCAGGGGACAGCTCCTGCATTGAGCGTCTGCCCCCTGGTAGTCATGTGTGTCACAGTGACCAGTCATTCCCAGTCATTCTGCTGTTAGGATCAATTTGCATGTTACCCTTTTCTTATATAGGATAGAGGCCTCGTGCATGGGTGAGGGACGGATGGTTTGCCCTGAAGGGTGTTCCAGATCAGGGTGGGGGTCCTGCTGGGGTGCCTGGACAGCCTAGGTGAGGGGCTGAGGGCCATTTCAGGCTGGCCACCGTCCCTTCAGGGTGGTGGGGGGGTCCTGCTGGGATGCATGGCCAGTCTGGTTGAGGGGCTTATGGCTGTTTGCAGGCCACGGCCCCCAGCCACCCAAGCTTCCAGTAGAGCTCCCAGTAGCTGGAAGCAGGTATCTAGGATTTATTTATCTTCTTTAATTGAAACTTTGTTGCCGTGAGCAGAGGCCACAACTGACCAGGGCAGGCGGGAAGCTTGGCTTCCTCCATTGCCGGGGCAACCAAGTCTCCTGCTTGCTCCAGCTCCGTGGCTACCAGCCGCCATCTTGGTTGGGTTAATTTGCATGTAATCGCTCTGATTGGCTGATGGGCATTGCTTGCGGTATAGCAGAGGTTCAGTCAATTTGCATGTTTCTCCTTTATTACATTAGAATAGTGACCCAGTGCATGAAATTCGTGCACACTGAAAAGGAATTAATTAGAGGAAATATTTTAATATTGTTATTTGCCCTTTCTCTATAGTAAAACTGTGAGAGATAAAAGGAAATGAGTACATTCTATATGAAAATACATAATTTTATTAATAAATAATAACAACAAAGTCATGATATAAAAACAATATTGATGCAAATAGTGATTGATAAAGTGATTAAACTTATTCTAATATCTCCCTGTATACCACATTAAGAGTGAAAACACTTTCAGAGTGCTTGACTAATTTCCCCTGGGATAAAGTATTTACAACTTTAACTTTAACATCCCACGCTCTTCGCACTTCAGAGTAAACAACATATAACTGCCCAAGTGCGAAAATGGGTTCAGGTAGGAATATTCCTAGTTTGTCTAGAGTAGCGGTGGGCAAACTACGGCCTGCGGGCCGGATCTGGCCCATTTGAAATGAATAAAACTAAAAAAAAAAAAAAAGGCCATACCCTTTTATGTTATGATGTTTACTTTGAATTTGTATTAGTTCACACGAACACTCCATCCATGCTTTTGTTCTGGCAGTCCGGTCCAGTTTAAGAACCCATTGTGGCCCTCGAGTCAAAAAGTTTGCCCACCCCTGGACTAGAGTTTGTCCTTGTGATTTATTAATAGTCATTGCAAATGCTGGCATCATGGGAAACTGTCGTTGAATTAATTTAAATGGTAGGCCAGTGTCAGATGGGGACAAATCAATTCTTGGAATCAGAACAACCTCTCCCTCTGCAGATCCTGTTAATACTTCACCTTCAATAATGTTAGGTCGTAATCTTTTGATAATAAATCTGGTACCATTACAAAGACCCCATTTACTATTACGATTTCTCAATAGCATGATGATTGCACGCACTTTCTATTTTAATTTAAGACACGGCATTCCTGAAGGAGTAATACTATTAAGAAATTCAATGCGAAAATTTTCCTTTTCAGTATCAGCTGTTGAGTCAACAGAATCATCACTCAAATATGTGTGAAATTCTCCATCAAGTATATCCAAAATTTCTTCATTTAAGTTTTGAACATGCTCATTTTTTGGACAAAGAATTGCATGTTTAGATATATTTTTAATAGTATCTATAGATATACTATTTCCAAAGGTGGCTTCAATAATAGATCCGTTACAAATCATTTCATGGGGGATTTCAATAATATCCATTCCTAAATGAAAACTGCTATCAAGTTTGCCATCTCCAAGTTTTACTAACCATTCACTATAAGCAGAATCCTCTGACCTCATATTTGTTTTAAGAGACAACTTTCTAAAACACCCCAATCATCACAGTACTTGAGTGTACTATGGCCGATCACATAGCATGTGGTACAGTACTGAGGCACTGTTGAAAATCCCCTTTGAGAAGGAGAATTTCCCAACCAAATGCAACATTCAAATTCATAATTTTTCTTAGTAATCTGTCTATGGTGATTATAGCATGACTAGATGCCATGGTACATTCATCAATAAGAAGTTGGGCCTTTTTAATGGTTTTAGCAGCTTCATTCTTTATATCAAGTCTAGAAATTGAAGTTTCATTTCATGGAATGGGTAATTTATATGTGGAATGAAAGGTTCTTCCACCAAGAAGTAAATTTGCAGAAATTCCTGTAGATGCTGTGGGCAAAACAGTACCACCACAACCTCTAATAGAATGTGTTAAAACTTTTTACAGATATGTTTTTCCACTACCACCTGGACCATCCAAGAAAAAGCATTTGGGGTGTACAGTGTGCTCTTTGATGGCTGAAGTTATAGTCTGAAAGGCTGCCAACTGTTCATCATTCAGAAAATTTATCAAAACCTCTGCCTGTTGTTGCTCATACAATTCATCACATGTATTTGCATTCATTAATAAAAGATAGTCCAGAAGTTTGAAATGTGAACATTTCATTCCATGCAATGTGAATACCTCCTGAATTTCGTTAAGGGCATGCATTTCACAGTTCACATAGGCACCTTCTCTTCAGTGTACTTTCCAACAGAAATCTTCAATAAAATGAGATTTATTCTCAACTTATAATTTGTCTGAGCTGAAGGACATCCAAACACACATATGCATGCAAAAAGTTGCCGTAGTTGTTTGGGCATATTAAGGATGATTGCATCGTCAGTCGTATCTTTCCAGATACTGTCGTCAAGTAATAATCCTTGGTGTTTAGCAGCTTCATGAAATGTATCATAAGTTAAACCTCCTACAGTTCGCAGATCCTCAAAACTTATCGCAACTTTTACATGCAGAAGCAAAAGTCTAAGGTAATATCGTTCTGGTTCTCTAAAGCTCACAGTGAACAGTCTACCTGATACTTTATTCCCACCCTTTCGGTGTTTTGTCCACAAAGAATTATTAAACACATAATGCTGTGGAATCTCCCAAAATAATAATTATGTGCTTCAGAGTCTTCTCTATTCAATAAGAACCAAGCCATCAAAGTCGACTTATGCCTTTTAGCCCTATCCAAAACTTCAGCAAAATCATCGGCATGAAAATACAAATTCTGATCATTTGGCAAATGAATAGCTAATCTTGTGATTGCATGAGATTGGACATGCATTTGCATTCCAAAAAGTCTACAAACAGCCTCAGGAGTGCTCACGTATCTGGAATCAATGAAATCCTGTACTTCGTCATGATTGATAATATTTTTTTTCAGAAATTTGAATATTTGCACAAGCATGCCCTTTATAGATGTATTTAAATAGATATTTGAGTCTTCTCATTGATGCACACACTTCAACATTTATATGACAGTTATATTAGAGGCACAAATACGGGTTATAAGGGACAATCCAAGTATTATCGACAATTTTATTTCCAATAGAAATGGTACTACCAGATCTTGGTTTGTATTTGGGATATCCATCAATATTTCCAATGGTCGCATTTTGAAATTCTTTTGGATATCCCTTTGAACATTTTCCATTTTCCATACATGAACTATTTGGATTTTGTATTCCACATGGTCCATGTACCATATTTGATTTTACAATTTGAAAAAGTCAAGGACACTGTCCTCATCTGGAATTTCTGCCTTAACTATACGGTCAATGTCATCTTCTGAATGTAATTTGGACTCACTATCTAATATCAATAATAGGTGAGCGTGAGGCAGTCCGCATTTCTGAAATTCAATGACATGAATCTTAGCTATTACTTTGCCAAATAAATGGAATTTACATATATCATTTAAAAGAGTGCTCAGCTTAATATGAAAAACTCTGGCTACCAGGTCAGGTCCGTTTTCAACTTTTTGCCAGCGTTGTAAATTGTTTGTGATATCTGCCCATTTGGGGTTGCATGTCATGGTTATAAATAAATTGGGCTTGCCATACTTCGTTACAATTGCCATAGCATCCTGATATCGCTGCTGCATATTTCTGGGACTACACTGAAGAGATGATGGAAGTATTATCATTTTACCAATCGGCACATTGTCATTTTCAGATCTAGATTTGAGTAATCCACCAAACCACTATATTTTTCAGCTCTCAACTTAGATTGGTTTGCTTTGATGAAATTTATCTGACTGGCCTCCATTTTTGAATACAAATCCACAATAAACTGTTAATTTTCCTGCATTTAAAATAGGATTGAACGTGTCCCTCACAGAGAGATGAAATCATAATACTGCATTTGTCTGACCCGTGTCCTTACATTTCGCCTAGTATTATTGTCGATTACACTGTTGTCTCTAAGTCTTAATGCAATATCTGTTCCCCAGCCTTTTTCACCATGAAGAAAAAGAATAGAATATGTCATTGCATCTAATGTAGGAAACAGGATACTGATTTGTTTCATTTTAGTGGCACTTGGATTATTGGGATCTGGTTTACAATGAATGAGCAAGTCCCTTTCAAAAGGAGGTTCTCCATCTTTGTTTCTGAATAAGACAGCAACCTCGGTTACACGAGGAGAATTCTATCTACCTGGGTCACTGTTACGATCATATTTAATTGCCATTGTTACTGCTGTGGGAGCAATACCTTTTGCTGCTGCTTCAGATTGGGCTTCCTATTCTACCTCAGGTAGCATCTTGTATGATTTTGTTAATTCATTTATTTCATGCATGAGGTTGTTGATTTTGATCATGAGTCTTTCTAAGCAGCCCTGATTTTCTGGCATTGCTAATCTTTTACTTGTAGCTTCGGCTGTATCCAAAATATAGAGTTGAGCAAACTTCCGAGAAACACCATCCAAAGGATGTAAAGTTCCAGTATGGTGATAAACTTGTCCAGGTATTCTAAAATAGTATGGCCAATACCCTGATAGCGATGCAATATTTGCACCCATGGAAGCAAATGCAAAAGAACTATTTATGGATCGAATATTTCTCATGAAATTTTTACGGTCAGAATCCTCGTTTGTCATTCATCTTTTTAAATATGCCGGGTAATCTGGAAAATGTATATCATTTGGACAGACTTTCCCTTTGCTACAACATCGAGTAAATTTCCCATTGGATGGTTTTTCAACAGAGAAATTTAGGGATAGGCAAAATTCACATTGAACAGTCATTCCACCACACCTGTGTTCGAGAATTGCATCCTCATGTACAATATTTTTGCTGAGAAGGGAGTTCCTACCAGTACTGGTAGTACTTGTTGATGACTGTTCTCTAGACTGTCATCGCTCCCGCCTTCTTTCAACCTCAAAGGCACGTGGGTCTTTAGACATTTTCTGTCGATGACATCGGTGTTTTTCAGCTTCACAGTGAGATTTTTCCAGTAGCTGGTCTTCAGATATATTCTGTAGCAGGCGCCGCCTTCTTTCAAGATCAGATGCACGTTGCTCTTCAGACATTTTCTATCGATAACGCAGGCATCCTTCGGCTGCAGAACTACCTTGTATCAACAGTTCTTCTTTGGACATAGTCCCACCTCTCTACTGTCATGGTCTGAGACGCAGGTGAATGAGAGTCCTGGCTGTCAGGCAGCTGACAGCTGTGTGACCAACGGCTGATTCTGGCTAATTCTGTGAGGGTGGGACTTCCTCCTCCCTGCTGTCAGTTTCCACAGCTGTGATGAGGAAGCTGGATGACAGAGGGAACCACGCCCCCCAAGACACCAGTGTACTTGCTCTACTGGACCCTGTGGGTGGAGTCTCGCCCATCCCCGATCTGGGGCCCGGGCCCCGCAGGTGGTGTCTGGCGCTACCCGCCCTGACTCCCCGGGTGGTGTCGGGTGCTGCCCACCCAAGCTACCCTTTCCCCAGTTTGGGACCCGGACCACGTGGGTGGCTTCTGGAGCTTCCCACCCACCTCCCCAGGTCCCGATCTGGGGCCCGGACCACAGGGGTGGTGTCTGGCCCCGCCTCCCCTGCATCCTCAATCAGGGGCCCAGACTCCACGGGCGGCATCTGGAGCTGCCCGTCCATCTCCCCCGTCCACAATCTGGGGCACGAACCCCAAGGGTGGCTTCTGGCGCTGACTGACCCGCCTCCTCGGGTCCTCGATCTGGGGCATGGACCACACGGGCAGTGTCTTTCACTGCCCGGCCTGTCTCTCTGGGTCCCGTTCTGGGGCCAAGACCGACTGGCAGCGTCTGACGCTTCCCGCCACACCTGGGAATGCTATCTTTGTTGGGTTAATTTGCATAGTCACTATGTTTGGCTGGTGGGTGTAGCAAAGGTATGGTCAATTAGCATCTTTCCCTTTATTAGTGTAGATAGATGACTTAGTATTTGCACATAACCTACGCACATCCTCCCATATACTTTAAATCATGTGTAGATTACTTATGATAATATAATGTGAATGTTATATAAATAATTACTATACTATATTGTTTAGGGAATAATAATAAGAAAAAGTCTCTACATGTTCAGCAACTGTCATAGGTCTAACTACATAGTACATGTCAGCAACAAGGTAGCTTTTCCCCCTCCAATATTTTTGATCTGGAGTTGGTTGAACCCATGCGTGCAGGACCCACAGACAAGGGCCAACTGTAGTTTTGGACAATGTGAAAATCTGCATCATATTGAGAGACTACTGGATGATGTGTGTGGAATTAGCGTAAGCATATTAAAAACTAAACAAGCTTTTAAAAGGCAATTACTAACTCTAGAACAATAACATTATTCCATGAAAAAACAATCATAGTATAATGACTTAGCAGAGACTAAAAACAGCTAATTACATCAGGAGTGGCAGAGAAAAGGGATGGTAAGAAAGCTATATCTTATCCATCACAAGAGGAAGGTACCAATCACTAAAATCCACAAATCAGGAAACAAGAGCACATAGGTTATAATTTCAAAATGTGCTATGAGAAAAGTACATTTCTTAAGAAACAGACAAAAGAATTAAAAGCACCAGCCCATGGCGCCAAATTTGATAAATTTGACTTTTTTTAAAAAAATGTTTTCATTTATTTCAGAGAGAGGAATGGAGAGGGAGAGAGAGAAACATTGATGAGAAAGAAACATTGCCTCAAACAGATTGTCAAACTGCAGCAGGAAGGCCGGGGAGGGTTGGGGGGCAGGAGGTAGGGGGGTAAGAGATCAACTAAAGGACTTGTATGCATGCATATAAGCATAACCAATGGACATAAGACACTGGGTGATAGGGGAGGCTAGGGGACTGTCTAGGGCGGGGGGATAAAATGGATACATATGTAATACCCTTTGTAATACTTTAAGCAATAAAAAAAAAAAAAAAAAAAAAAGAAACATTGATCAGCTATCTTCTGCATGCCCCTACTGGGGTTCAACCCACAAACCAGGCATGTGCCCTGACCAGGAATCAAACCAGTAACTTCCTGGTACATGGGACAATGCTCAACCAACTGAGCCCAACCTGGCAGGGCAATAAATTTCTATGTTGCTCCCTGAAGGAGAACCACTGCCATTCAAATTCTCCTTAGCCTGTAACCTAATTTTCCTTAGAACCCGGGGTTGTGTTTAACAATTTAATAGAGGGAAGTGAGCATTACTCAGAAAGGTAAACTGAGAAAACTACTTTGCCCAACTCCAAACCATGAAAATCTCTGCAGAGGCAAATAAACCATTGACTAGTTGTAATCAGGGTCTCCCAAGAGCCCTCTTGGGGCAACTGCTCATACTTACAGTGCCAGTTGGACTCTCAAATATCCCACTCTTGCCATCTTCCAACACCTGGTACAGCACTGTCAAGAAGTCTATCTGGATGGAATAGGGTGTGAAGAGAAAAGGGGAATGGGTGTCACCGATCTCCTGGTTTTTATCAGCCATGATCCTAAGGGGAGAAAAATATCTGGTAGTTCTCTGATGAACCAGGAAGAACGGGCTTGAAATCTAGAACAGTTCTTAAGAGCAGTCTCAATACTGATTACGGATTTTCTCCTTAGGCTCTACATTATTTGGCAAGCAGAGATCATGTTCTCTATCATGTGCATATCCCCATGAAGCCACACCAAATCATGCAATCCACCCAGCGACATTTATCACAATGGGCTCTAGAAGAATGCAGAATACGAAAGCCCTTATACAGAAACTCCCTGCATTTCACCTGAGGTACTTTTGCTGCCTGGATAGCCTTCTAATGCCTCTTCGAGAGGCTTGGAGATTTCCTCTCAAAGACCTGTGCCCTGGGATCAAAGATGTTGCCTGTATTCACTTCTGCAGCAGTCTTCCCTCACTTCTGCACAGGGCGGTATTTGCATGACAGATGCTGCTTTATCCTGATGGGAGACCTGTAAATAGAATCATGACACACAGGCAGAGAATTACAAGTACAATTACAGTTTTTCTGACATGGCACAGGTTAATGTACATAACTTTATTTTACAGATACCGTTAGTATGCTGCTTAGTTTATCCTACCTTCCATTTCCGTACAAACCAGAGCTGCCTCCAAAAAATGTTTTGGCCTCAAGAATCAGGCCCTTTTAAACAGATCACAAGTCAGCCTACAGATATCTAAGGCATCCAGCCTGATCTTATCAGCTCTGCACTTTCTGTCCCTCCCCAGGGAATGAGGAGTCCTCAGCGACAGCTCAGCTCCTCAGGAAGTCTCTCCCTTTAGTTGGGCCCCCTACAGTGCTCAAACACCCTCCCTCCAAATACGTGTGCATGCACACACGCAGGCCGCTCTACGGAAAGTCACTCTTTGATGTCATTACCCTGCATTTAATTTCTTCATAGTTCTTAGCACTCAACTCAATTCATTTAGTCCTCCCCACTACAGTATAAGATGCATAAGAGAAAGAACTTTGTCTGTCTTGTTCTTCCCTGCCCCTAGCACTCAGCATGCCAGGTGCTGTGACAAGTAGCAGGGATTCAATAAAAATTTGATGAATATACAGCAAGCTTGACATGGGGGCTGTAGGTGGAGGTTTCTATTATAGAAACCTCTTCAGAGGTGTCAGTGAAGGATGTCCCATAACTTAAATATCTAGTGCAAGGCCAGTTCTTTAGTCGTTTCAAACTGTCTTCATATAACCTCACAACAACCATGTGGTCAGTATTATTACTAGCTCTATTTCACAGATGAAGAAACTGACAGAAAGATTAAGTGACTTGCCCACTTGGTGTAGCTCAGTGGTTGGGTATTGATCTATGACACTAGGAGTCACGATTCAAATCACGGTCAGGGCACATGTCTGGGTTGCAGGTTCCATCCACAGTAGGAGGTGTGCAGAAGGCAGCGATCAATGATTTTCTCTCCCTTTCCCTTCCTCTCTGAAATCAATAAAAAATTTGTTTTCAAAACAAAAAGTTAAGTAACATGTCGATAGTCACATAGCAATTGCCTGAATCCAAGATTTGAACGCACATCTGCCAGACCCTCAAGCTCCTAAGCTTTGTATGTCCTCATTCTTCTCTCACCAGGGTAAGGTGAAAATAGACTTGTTTACCAAACTTTAGAATAACAACAGGAAACAATACAGAAAAAAGTAATGATTGCCCTAGCTGGTTTGGCTCAGTGGATAGAGCGCCAGCATGTGGACCAAAGGGTCCCAGGTTTGATTCCAATCAAGGGCACATACCTCAGTTGCAGGCTCTTCCCCGGCCCAGGCCCTGGTTGGGGCATGTGCAGGAGGCAACCCATTGATATGTTTCTCTGACATCGATATTTCTCTATCTTTCCCTCTCTCTTCCACTTTTTCTAAAAATCAATGGAAAAATAACCTCGGGTGAGGATTAAAAGAAAAAAAAAAGTAATTATTATTTCACTCCCCGTGGATGGTAATTATGGATCTCATTATTCCAGAAACAGCACAAGCTAAGTCAGAAGTTAAACAAGGGTTTAGATAAATCCGCAAATAGTAGATACACTAGGTGTGCTTTAAGAATGCTTGGTGTAGCTTTTTCTGACCTCTTCAGATTGGCTGCCTGAAGGACAACCATGACCTTCCACACAAGTTCTCCCTAGAATTCCCCACCAGTGCTAAGGCACAAACCTCATGCTCATTAAATGAGGTAATAAGAGGTTATGTGAAAGTGTAAGTTTTGAAAGTGTCATTTTCTTCAGTCTTCAATTATCACTTGTTCTTTACTTGGGGATAAACTATCGCTACAGACTGAACTGGGTCCCACCCTCCCTCAAACTCATGTGTTAAAGCCCTAACCCCCAACATGAGACTCTATTTTATTTGGAGGAGGGCTTTTAGGAGGCAATTAACATAAAATGAAAAGGGTAATTAAAATTAAATTAAGGTATAATAGTGGGCCCTAATCCTATTAAGATTGGTGGCCTTCTAGGAGTAAGAGAGAGCTCTCTCCTTACCAGCCATGTGAGGACAAGTACTAGTAAGAAAGGAACCGACCTTCTGCAAGACAGGAAAAGGGTCCTGGACAGGGAACAGAATAGGCTGGGACCTTAATCTTCGACTTTCCAATGTCTAGAACTTAAGGAACAAGAAAAAAAAAAGAAAAGAACTCTGGCTCTGGCCACTGTGCTAAGTGGTTAGAGCATCAGCTTGCAGATCCAAGGATCCTGGTCAAGGGTACCTGGGGTGCAAGTTCCCCAGCCCTGATAGGGGCGGGAGGCAACCAATCTGTTTCTCTCCCACGATGTTTCTCTCTCTCCCCCTCTCCTACTTCCTTTCCACTCTCTCTAGAAATCAATGGGGAAAATATCCTCGGGTGAGAATTAAAATAGAACAAAAACAAACAAACAAAATACTCTGTTGTTTAAGCCACTCAATGTATGGCATTTTGTTATGGCAGCCAGAGAAGACAGAAACAATTTAAAAGCACAATCCCCATTTTAAGTCCCTATAATGCTTTAACTTCACACACCTGGGAGACAACACAGCCCCAAAAGAAAACGTTTTCTGCACCTACAGTTAATCCAGGCACAGCACCAGCGGGGCTGCAATGCTCCCACAGCAGGGGACACGGCCCGGCCTCCCACCTCCAGCCTCAGAGCTCTCACATCCTGTAGAAAAACCTGCTACTTGGTGTTTTATCCACTTTTCATAGCACATCCTCCAACAATCTGGTCAATTCCATTCAACCGAACCCTCTTGACTGGACCCCACTCCACCTTGCTTTTCTGAAGGGCAGAGCCATTTACAGTATGGGCTCGAGGTGAGGCTTCTAAATTTGGGACCCCAGCTGTATTCTTGCCTAAGTTAATAGCCCTAACCCTCAGTTTCCCCGCGTGTAAAGGAGAGACAGATAAAACTGCATATCCATAAGGTTGCAGTGACCACTAAATAAGTAACTTATAAAAAGCGGTTAGCACAGATGGGTTACTGAAGTCCCTGGTGCGTGTTAGTTATTATTACTCCAAAGCACCACTCCAGTTCAACTGAAGATCCCGCCCTCACTCACCTCCCATTCGCCCTTGCACAGGCTTCTCGCCTATCAATCACACATTAGCTCCGCCCCTCCATGTCGCCAAGGTTTTTCCCGCTCCCGACGGCCCCCCCCCCCCCCGCCCCTCCGCAAACAGCCACTGGTTAGCACTTACACCGGAGGACGTCCTTTCTCATGTAGGCTCTCCTCGTCCTAAGCTTTGTTACCACGCGACACCGTGACCACTCTCTTCTCGGGCAAGACAGCTTCGCTTCAGGCCAGGCGGCTGAGGTATGAGAGATAAGGTCGTGGAGCTTAAAAGCGCGGCTCCGCTCGATTCCCAGAGGAGCCTGCAGCGCTGCCACGCCCCGCGCCACTGCGCGTGCTCCCTTGGGGACTTGGGCGTGGTCTCTTTTTGCACCACTGAGGTTGCGTGGCTAACTCCAGCCAGGACTCTTTCCTGGAGGTAGGAAGGCTGCAGGTGATGGACCCTGGGCCAGTCTTTCTGACCACACACAGCCTTTGGGGTTCATGCCAACCTGCGACCTCCCTTGCAGTCCTGCCCGGTGCAGGATGCTTGATCCTCCGCCTATTGGCGCAGATGTTCTAATCTCCACAGATGATTGGCTGGAAGAAATGGGCTCATATTTACCAAACACTGCAGGCAAAAAGGCTAGCAGAAAATTGAGAAACCAGTATTCTGATCCTCGCTCTTGCCAGGCCTTAATATGTGAACGTGTTATTTTTACCTCTGAATGGACAGTACTCGCCTCAACTGGGTTGTACAGGAACTTGGACGTCTTTTTTTTCCAATTTCAATTGTCATGCAATATGATATTAGTTTCAGGAGTACAACAATACTGATTGGACATTGATGTGACTTACCTAGTGATCACACAATTAAATCTAGTACCCTTCTGCCACCATACTTACCTATTAAAATGTTATTGACTTTCCTTTATGCTCTACTTTACTTCCTCTTGACTGTTTTTATAACTGGCAATATTTTAAATATATATTTTTATAGATTTCAGAGAGGAAGGGAAGGGAGAGAGAGACAAAAACATCAATGATGGGCATCATTGATTGGCTGTCTCCTGCACACCCACTACTGGGGATCACCTGCAACCCAAGCATGTGCCCTGACTGGGAATCGAACCTGGAACTCTGAGTCCAAAGGCGGATGCTCTATCCACTGAGCCAAACCACATAGGGCTATAACTGGCAATTTGTACTTAATTTCTTCACCTTTTCCCTGAACCCCCTTCCATCTGGCAACCAACGATTTGTTCTCTATGTGATTTTGTTTTGGTTTTGCTTGTTTGTTCGTTTTGTAAATTCCCCATATGAATGAAATCCTGTGTTGTTTGTCTTATTTCACTTAGAATAATACCCTCCCGGCCTATCCGTGTTGTTGCAAGTGGCAAGATTTCATTCCTTTTTATGATTGAGTAATATTCCATTATATATGTACCACATCTTCCTTATTCATTCTTTATCAATCTATGGATGGACACTTAGGCTGCTTCCATATCTTGTTTCTTGTAATATAATAATGGTGCAATGAACATAGGGCTGCATATATCTTTTCAAATTAGTGTTGTGGATTACTTTAGATAAATATCCAGAAGTGGTTTTTTTGGTCAGAAAGTAGTTCTATTTTAAATTTTTTTGAGGACCCTCAGTACTGTTTTCTACAGTGGCTGCACCAATTTACAATCTCACCAATAGTGCACAAGGATTCCCTTTTCTACATCATTGCCAACATTTGTTTGTTGATTTAATGATGATAGCCATTCTGACAGGGGTGAGGAGATATCTCACTGTGGATTTAATTTAATTTAATTTGCTTTCCCAGATGATTCACGATGTTTGTTGAGCATCTTTTCATATGTCTAATAGCCATATGTATGCCCTCCTTAGATAAGTGTCTAAACAGGTCCATTGCACATTTTTAAAGCGGGTTGTTTGGGGTTTTTTGGTGTTGATGTATCATTGGCAAATACGTTCTCCTGTTCAGTGGGTGGCCTTTTCTTTTTGTTGGTTGTTTCCTTTGCTGTCCAAAAACTTTTTGTTTGACAGTCCCATTTCCTTTTTTTTCTTGTTTCCCTTCCCCGACGAGATAACCCCCCCTCCTCGCCCCCCTGCCACACACACACACACAAAATCATTAAGAGCAATGTCAAAGTGTTTACTGCCTATGTTTTCTTCTAGATGGTTTATGGTTTCAGGTCTTACATTTAAGTCTTTAATCCACTTTAGTTCATTGTTGGATATGTTATAAGAAAGCAATCCAGCTTCATTCTTTTGCATGCATCTGTCCAGTTTTCCCAACACCATTTATCGAAGAGACTGTCTTCACCGCATTGAATATTCTTGACTCCACTGTGTTAGATTAACTGAGGTGTGGGTTTATTTCTGGGCTCTCTATTATGTTGCATTGATCTATGTGTCCTTTTATGCCATAGCATGCTGTTTTGATTACTGTAGCTTTGTAGTATAGTTTGATATCAGGTAACTTAATACCTCATCTTTGTTTTGCTTTCAGGATTGTTTTGGCTCCTCAGGATCTTTTGTGATTCCATTTAAATTTTAGGCATACTTGCTCTAATTTTGTGAAGAATAACATTGGTAATTTGATAGGGATTGCATTGAATCTGTAGAATGCTTTGGGTAGTATGGGCATTTTAATGATGGTAATTCTTCCTATTTATGAGTGTGCTATACCCTTCCATTTCTTTGTATCTTCTTCAGCGCATTTCTTCAATGTCTTACATAGTTTTCTGAGTGCAGGTCTTTTACGTCCTTGGTAAAATTTATTCCTAGGTATTTTATTTTTATTTTTTATACAATTGTAAATGGGATTCTCTTCTTAATTTCTCTTTCTGATAGTTTGTTATCTATCTATTTATAAAAGACTAATATGCAAAGTGTCCCTTCAGGAATTCAACCAGGAGTTCAATCACTCACTATGACATACACTGACCACCAGGGGGTGGCACAGAACATGGCAGGCAACCAGTGTCAGGGCACTGAGGGAGCAAGAGAAAGCAGGAGATAGGGACCCAAACAGTGACATCAAGCAGGCGGTGAGGGAAAGAAGAGGCAGGAAGGCAGGGAGACGAGGAACCTGATGGGCCCTGATCACTGGCCAGGCCTAGGGACCCTACCCATGCATGAATTTCATGCACTGGGCCTCTACTTGCTGTATAAAAATGCAACACATTCCTGCATTTCTTTTTTTGTTTTGCATCTTGCAACTTCACTGAATTCAGTTATTAGTTCTAATAGTTTTTTAGTATATTCCTTAGAGTTTTCTATATATAGTATTAAGCCACTTGCAAATAATGACAGTTTTACTTCTTCCTTTCTAATTTGGATGCCTTCTATTTCATTTTCTTGTGTGATTGCTGTGGCTAGGACTTCCAAGATTGTGTTTCATGAAAGTGGTGAAAGTGGACATCCTTCTGTTGTTCATGATCTTAAAGAAAAAGCTTTTAGCCCTAGTCAGTTTGGCTCAGTGGATAGAGTGTCAGCCTGAGGACTGAAGGTCCTGGGTTCAATTCCGGCCAAGGCACATGCCTGAATTGCGGCCATGATCCCCAGTGTGGGGTGTGCAGGAGACAGCTGATCAATGATTCTCATCATTCATGTTTCTATCTCTCTTTCCCTCTCCCTTCCACTCTGAAATCAATAAAAATATATTTTTTAATTTTTTCAGATATTTAAACATTTTACAAAGAAAATAAAAAGCTTTTATCTCTTCACCATTGAGTATGATGTTAGCTGTGTGTTTGTCATATCTGGCCTTTATTACATTGACATATGTTCCCAATATACCCATTTTGCTGGGATTTTTTTTTTTAATCACAAATGGATGTTGGGTTTTCTCAAATGATTTTTTTGCATCTATTTGATATGATCATGTGATTTTTATATTTCATTTTTGTTTATGTGGTATATCATATTAATTGATTTGCAGATATTAAAACAGCCTGGTGGATTAAATCCCACTTGATCATGTTGTATGATGTTTTTAATGTATTGCTGAATTCTGTTTGCTAATATTTTGTTGAGAATTTTTGTATCTATGTTCATCAGATGTTCATCAGAGATATTGGCCTATAATTTTCTTTTCTTTCTTTCTTTTTTTTAGATCTTTTGTCTGGTTTTGGTATGAGAGTAATGGTGTCCTCATAAAATGAGTTTAGATGCCTTCCCTGTTCTTCAAGTTTTTTGGAATAAATTATGAAGGCTAGGTATTAATTCTTCTTTGAATATTTGGTAAAATTTGCCTGTGAAGCCATCTGGTCCAGGGCTTTTGTTTGTTGGAACTTTTTGGTTACTGATTTGATTTTGTAGTTCTCAGTCTTTTAAGATTTTCTTTTTCTTCCTGATTCAGCCTTGGAAGATTGTATATGTCTAGGAATTTATAATCTCTTCCAGGTTGTCCAATTTGTTAACATAAAATTGTTCATAGTATTTCCTTATAGTGCTTTGTTTTTCTGTGGTGTTGATTGTCACTTTGCATTAATTTCTGATTTTACTTATTTGGGCCCTCTATTTTTCTTGATGAGTCTGACAAAGGTTTATCAATTTTATTTATCTTTTCAAAGAACCAACTCTTGGTATTATTGATATTTTCTATTGTTTTTTTTTAGACTTTATTTCCACTCTGATCTTTATTATTTCCATTCTTCTACTTACTTTGGGCTTTGTTTCTTGTTTTTCTGGTTCCTTTAGGTGTCATGTTAGATTGTTTTATTGAGATTTTTCTTGTTTCTTGAGGTAGGCTTGTATTGCTGTAAGTTTCCCAGTTAGAACTGAGTTGGCTATGTCCAATAGAATTTAGGTTGTTTTGTTTTCATTTCCACTTGTCTCAAGGTCTCTTTTGATTTCTTCTTTGATGTCATTCTTAACCCATTCATTGTTTAGTATCATGTTATTTAGCCTCTACATGTTTGTGTTTTTCAGTTTTCTTCTTGTAATTGATTTCAGTTTCATACCATTGTAATTGGAGAAGATGGTTGATATGATTTCAGTCTTCTCAAATTGATTGAGACATGTTTTGTTGCCTAACATGTGATCTATTTTGGAAAATGTGCACTTGAACAGAATGTATATTCTGCTGCTTGGGGTAAAATGTCCTAAAAATATCAACCAACTCCAGCTGGTCTAATGTGTCATTTAAAGCCACTGTTTCCTGGTGCACGAATTCATGCACCGGGCCTCTAATAGTGTGATAATGTTGAGTAGGGTTCTGAAATAACCCATAAAAACCATATATGGTATAAGCTCACTAGATGGGGGTCTTGGTTGTTGGGGACTATCTGAAGTAGGAGGGAAGATGAAGTAGAAGAAGGAAAAGTT